>NW_027556291.1:31866779-32531779 GCF_003287225.1 Phascolarctos cinereus
TTCCACATCCTAAATCAAGTCCCCCCAAAGCATTACATGTTTTCTTCATAACCTATAGAGTTCATCCATCAGAATGTGTACCTTGGGAAGACACTGAAAATCAATCCATAAGCCAATAAACATTTATTAAGCATCTACTATGTGACATAAATGGTACTAAGATATAAGGGTACAAGGACAGCTCCTGCCCTCAAGGGGCCCATAGTCTCAGAGGGGAGATAACATGCAAACAACTAAATATAAATAAGCTCTATATAGAATAAACTGGAGATAATCAAATGAGGAAAAGCACTAAAATTAAGGAGCATAAGGAAAGGTTTCCTGTAGAAGGTGGGATTTTAGCTGGGACCTGAAGGAGCCAGGAAAGTTAGGAGGCAAAGATGAGGAGGGAGACCATTCCAGGCATGGAGGTCAGCCAGTGAGAAGGCTTGAAGTTTGGAGAGTCTTGTTCAAGAAACAGCAAGGGAGGTCAGTGTTCCTGGTATGCAGACTACTTAGAAGGGTGTAAGCTATATGAAGTCTAGAAAAGTTGGGAGTAGGGAAGGTTGCAAAGGGCTTTGAATGCCAAAGTGAAGATTTTATATTTTTCCTGGAGGGATTCAATGCAGTTTACTGAGTAGGTAGGATGGGTTCATGATCAGATCTGCATTTGAGGAAGATCAATTTGACAACAGAGTGGAAAATGAACTGGAATTGGGAGAGATATGGGTAGGGTGGGCACCCAGAAGACTATTGCAATAGTCCAAGCATGAGATGATGAGGACCTGAAGCATGGTGCTAGAAGTATCAGAGAAAAGAAGAGGGGATGTGAGAAAGATATTACAAAACTAAAATCAATAGGCCTTGGCAACAAACTGGATACAGGAGGGGATGGTGAAAGAGAATGAGAAGTCAAGAATGATATCTAGGTTGTAAGCCTATGTAACTGGAAGGATGGTAGTATTCTCCAGAGTAATGGGGAAGTTAGGAAGGCAAAGGGGTTTGGGAGGAAAGATAATGAGTTCAGTTTTGGAAATGTTAAAGTTAAAATGCCTAAAGGATTTAGGGAACTGGAGTTCAAGATGTCCAATAGGCAGTTGGAGATGAGAGACTAGAGGTCAGTATAAAGATTAGTGCTGGATAAGTAGATCTAAGAATCATCAACAGAGGAATAACAATTGAATCTATGGAGATGATGAGATCACCAAGTAAAATAAATATGGAGGAAGGCCCAGGACAGAATCCTATCAGCCACACCCATGGTTAATGGCCATGATCTAAATGAAGATCCAGCCAGGAGACTTGAGAAGAATTACTCAGGCTGTTAAGAGTCAGAGAATTAAGAAGAGACTAAGAGGAAAGGAAGTATAGTCACCTACTACAGATAGCCTTCTCAAGGAATTTAGCCACAAAAGGGAGTAATACATGTGATGATACCTAGTGGGGACAGATATATCAAGTGAAGGTTTTTTGAAGATGGAAGAGACATGGGCACATTTGTAGGCATTAGGGAGGCAGCCAGTAGACAGGACAAATTTGAAAATAAGTGAGAGAGCAGAGATGATAGAGGGGGCAATCTGCTGGAGAAGATGGGATAGAATGGGATCACTTGTGTAGAAGGGTTTGATGAGGTATGGAGAAGGGCCACCTCTTCAAGTGTGACAGGGATGAAAAAGGAGGAAGTAAGATGCGAGGAAATAGAAGTCATCTCGGAAATGTGAGATGAGGAAGAAGGGAGATGAGAATAGGGAGATCTTGGTGATGGTCTCAATTTTTTCAGTAAGATATGAAGCAAGGTTCTCAGCTGAAAGTGTAGGGGAAGGGAAATAATGGGAGGTAAGAGGAGGGATGAAAAGGTTTGAATGAGCCTCCATGATGGGTGTGATAGTGAATTAATTAGGAAGGTATAAAAGGACTGCCATGTAGCAGTGAGGACCCCAAATGAGATCATATAACATAAATTTGTAGTGGAACTAGTCAGCATGCTTTCAGAATTTTTTCCAGCTTCATTCAGTAGCACGTGAAAGGCAGTAGATGGCAGGCACGAGCCAGATCAACAATGTGGGTCCAGAAATTAACATGAGAAAATGAGTGGAGTAGATCACTTTTGGAAAATTACTAAGTCTTCCCTTTAAAAAAAAAAAAGCTCATCCTGCTAAAACTAATAGTCTTCCAGGGATGATGTAGTACAACCACTCCACTGAACTCACCTAGGCCTCAGTTTTTTCATCTGTAAAGTGGACTATACAATCTCTAAGGCCTTTATGGCCCTGAATCTATGATGCTGGGTCATGGAACACTACAGAATCAGAAGGAAATGATCGAGCGTCACCCAAAGAGAGGTAAATAGTAAGTATGAACTGGTTGTAGCATATTATAAGGAATTATGAAGGAGAAACAGGTTAAAAGATGCTATAAAATTAGTGTATGATTGAAAAAAAAGATGGGGCAGTCATGTGACCAGAACAAGGGATAATAGAAAGTAAACATGCTGCATTAGTGTTCTCAAAATGTCAAAAGAATCCAAGGAAGGCCCCTAGTTTAATAGGTGTACCTTCTGTGGTTAATGTATGAATGAGAGTCACAGAGAATAAACAGATATGAGTGAGTTGGATTTGTATTATATGTAAGAAATATACATATCTGTGAAATCACAAATTCATTACAATAAAGTCAATTAAAATTGTTTCAAGAAATTCTCAGAGATGTCATAACATTCTGTAATGTCACTGAAGACAGCATGAGGCGTTGAAAATCAGTGCAGAAAATCCTTACTCTAAACATAACTAAGGGACAAAGCCTCTAAGAAAAATAAAGAATTCCATCAAAGTTTTATTTTTGTATCATTATTATGCAAAATATATCAGTGACAGAAAAAAAAATGAATCAAACTAATGGACTGGCAACCTTCGTGGTTCTATCCAATTCAACAAATATTGATCAAGTGCTTATAGAGAGATAACAACAAAGTAGGCTTGGCCTTTAATGAGCTCAGAATTTAGTAGTGTGGATGAAATATGTATGGAAACAAACATAATAAAGTAAAAATATGATTACGTATGTAAGTGTGTACTCAGAAATTTAAGGAGAGAAGGATCAAAGAAGGTGTCATGAATTTCAAGAAGTACTGTTGCCTAAGTTGATTCTTTAAGGAAAAGCATGATTTTACCAGGTAGGAGTCCATTCAAAGCATGAGGAATGGGATGCATAAAGGTGATATAAAGCAGGGTTAGACAGACAACCATATTAACAATCCAGCATGACTATAGTAGAGTGCACAAAAGAAGGTATGATTAAAAAAAAGTCTGAAAAGATAAGTTGGAACAAGATTGTGGAGGGTCTTGAGTGCCATATGTTAAGGAGCTTGTATTTTATTTGGTAAGTAATGGATTATCAATAGACGTTTTTTAGACAGAGATATCAGTCCTGAGCATTAAAAAGCTGACTTTGATAGTGCCATGGAAGATGAATTAGAAAGGGGAAGAGTCTTCAGGCAAAGAAACTATAGTCTTAGCAATACTTTAGGCAAAATAGGATAAGGTCCTGACCTAGGGTGATGGCCATGTAAATATGAAGGAGAGAATGAAGAAAAGAGAAATTATAGAGGTAGAATCAACAGAACTTGGCAACTCATTCGATGTAGAGGATAGGGGAGAGGGAAGAGTCACAGATGGCTTTGAGGTTTCAAGTTTGGGTGAGCAGGAGGATGACAGTAGCATAAAAAATAGGACAACTGGGAAAAGGGACAATTTAGGAAATAAGGTTGTATTACTTCATGAGACTAAGTCTTCCAGCTACCCTTTTAGCCCTAAGTTGATCAACTCTGGGGTAAGTAGTAAGTTCATGCAAATGGGAAATCCAGCAACTTCTAAGATAAAAGATAAAGTTCAGGAAAGAGATAATTTGCCTGTCTTCATCTTTAAAACACTCCCCTTCTAGTCTAACTAAAAGAAAAAAAAGGACCCAAGATGATATCATCAGCTAGTACACATCATTCATTGCAATGATGATAAATTATACTTGAAGAACACCCCCAGTCCTGAGTTGTATGCCATAGTATTTACTCTATATTAGACTTATGTTCACGTATCAATCAATCCCTAGACCAATTGTAGTGGGTTTCTTTTTTCATTTCTCTGAAAAGATCCATAAATCACTAGGTTACACAAAACAGGATAAGAATATACATGCGTGTGCACACACATATGTATGTGTATATGTGTATGTGTTCCTGCAGCCTCCCAACGTTGACTAATTCCATCTTTTGCCATCTTTGTCATTTTGCTGGGTGTGAGATGAAACCTCAAAGGTGTTTTGATTTGAATCTCTCCTATTAGTAAATTGGAGAAGTCTTTCATATAGTTGTTAATCGTTTGCAGTTCTTTTTGAGAAGGCTATGTTCATATCCTTAGGCCACTTATCCATTGGGGAATGTCTCTTGGTCTTGTGTATTTATGTTAGCTTCTGACATATATTGAATGTCAGACCCTTATCAGAGCTATTTGATAAACAGATTTTTCTTCTCAATGGCCAACTTTCCTTCTTACTTTGGTTGCACTAATTTTGTTAGTATAAAATTTTGCTATTTCAGATACTCAAAATTATCTGATCTTTCATTTTTTTTTTTTTGCATTTGGCTCTATCTCTTGTTAGGTTAAGAACTCTTCCCCCTAGCTTCTTCTAGTTTTTATAATACATATTTTAATGTCCAGGTCACATAACCATTTGGGGTTTATCATGATATGTGATGGAACTATTGGTATAAACCCAATTTCTGCCAAACTGCTTTCTAGTTTTCTCATTAGTTCTTGTCAGATAAAGATTTCTTATAGTCATTTATATTTTTATGTTCATCAAACACTGAGTTAAGTTCAATAGTTTTTTTTCTATTCTTTTTTAACTTGATTATTCCACTTACATACCTTTCTTTTTCTTAGTACCAAAAAGCTTTGAGGAGTATTGCTTTGTGGTGTAATTTGAGTTCTGCAAACACTTTTCCCTCTGTCTAATTTCTTTTTCATAGCAATTCTTTTTCCCTCGTAGACTTTTTGTTCCTCCAAATGAATTTGGAAATTCAACTCTCAGAATATCTCCTTGGTAGTTTAATTGGCATAGCACTAAAATGCTATAAAATAATATTGATAACAATTTCATTTTTGTAATACGAGTGCAACCCAACCTTTATTTTGAAAAAACCCTCCACTTAAGTCTTTATTTGTTAAAGCACTGTTTTGTTTTTGTATTTACTGTCCTTTGGTTGACTTCAGGTAATTTTATGCATTTTTATACAGTTTTTGAGTGTGATTTACCTTTATATTTTTTTCCTGGATTTTGTTATTCTTGTACAGAAATATCACTGATTTTTGTGGATTTGTTTTATATTCTTTACTGAAGGTATAAACTACCTCAGTTTCTTTTCTGAATCTCTGAGTTTTCCATAAAGCATTAAATAACAGGGGAAAGAAAGGGCATCTTTACTTTACTCCTGTATTTACTTGTAAACCATCTACTGTTTCTCCACTGTAAATAATGCAAGCTTTTGTTGAGATAGATAGATAGATAGACAGACAGACAGATAGATATAGAGATTCTTAACATACTTTAAAAGGGCCCTTCTAAACTCATGCTCTTCTTGAGGTTTTAGCATAAAAGAGTGTTATATTTAGTCAAAGTCTTTTCTTGCATCTTTTAACCTAATTATATGACTTTGGGAATTTTAAAAGTATGATAAATTATGCTGTCTTTTTAATGCTTAACCATCCTGGCATCCCTGGTAAATATCCAACTTATTAATAATAAACAATTTCTGAAATATATATTTCTAGAGTCTTTTGCCAAGATTTTTCTTAAAATTTTAGAATATTTATTAGTGATATTGATCAAAAGTTACCTCTGTTTGTTTCCTTTCTTTAGAACTACAGTCCAGGGGTAGGGAAATGTGGTCTTCTAGGTCCTTGAGTATGGCCTTTTGACTGAGTCCAAATTTTACAGAACAAATCCTTTTATTAAGAAGGTTTGGTCTGTGAAGTTTGGATTCAGTCAGAGCCACACTTGAGGACTTAGAGGGCCAAATGCGGCCTCGAGGCCACAGGTTCCCCACCCCTGGACTATACAGTATTTGTCTCATTAAAGGAATTTGGTAGAATTTTTTTCATTTTTTAAAAACAACTTATATAGCATATATTGTAGTGTAATAACGGATTTAACAGGAAGGAAGCTTCATCCTACTGGCCTGTATTCTTTTGAGGTGACTTGTAGAACTTTGTTTTGCAAGTACCATAAATGGTGGTACTATTTTTTAATTTATTGCTTCTATACTTTGGGAGTTATCTAACAATCCCCATCTTTAAAAACTTAATGAATTTGTTCTATTTCTCTATTAATACTGTAAATTCCTCAAGGGCAGAGATTTCTACTGTTTTGTTAAGGTTAGAAACAGGGTACTCTTGTCCAGAACCTATCCTACTGTACTTGGTCCAGTATTCATATATTAAGCATTCAATGACTTTTGAGGTATGATGCCGTAATGGAAAGAACACCGATCCTTAAAAACTAAAATTTAGGTTCTAGGCTTGATTCTTCCACAAGTTGGCTGTGTGACCATAGGCAAATCATTTTTTTCTTTCTGAACCTCACTTCTCTCACTGGTAATATGGATAACGCTTCCAGCCCTGCCTACCTCACCATGTTTTTCATTGCTTCTTTAGATACTTCAGATACTACTTTCCCTTCCGTGCCTATTACCCAGATCTCTTACCCAGAACCTCCCATCTTTAAGCTGCCCCAACATCTTTCCTACATCCTGCCATCCTTGGACCTACTTTTGGTCATGGTCTTTCTAGTTTAGTCCCTTTAACTGCCCTTGTAATACTTAAGGAATGTGAGGAGAGGGAAATATTTGAAAACTGAGCTTAAAAGATGACTATTCAGACAGGATAGCTAAGTGTTGCAGTAGATAGAGCACTGGGCTTGGAATCAGGAAGACTCATCTTCATCAGTTCAAATCCAACCTCAAACACTTCCTAGCTGTGTGACCCTGGGCAAGTCACTTAACTTTGCCTCAGACATGACTGAAACAACTAAACAGCAACAAACTCACACTACTCAGAATTTAGACTCCTTAATTAGCACATGAAAAAATGTCACATTGGATTACAACTCAAATAGAAACAGGCCACTAAACTATACATAAAATCCCTGTGCGCCACATGATGAATGAGTTGTTAAACATGTTATTTATGTTTTATTTCATTTTTCTTTATTTTCTTAAAGAGTTCCCAATTATATTATAATATAGACTGGCATGGACTCACTCACCTGTGATTGACCAATGATTCATCTTTGTACTTGTGGAAGAGGCTGATAATTACAATATCCTACATACATTCTTAACTTTAGTTTAATTACCTATTACAGAACTCTCCTTCACTGAATAAAATAGAGTATCATAGGATCAGAGAGTATGAAGGAACTTTAGGGATAATCTTACAAATCCTTCTATGCCTTTCAATAAATTTAGACTACGTCCATATCTTGGACTTAAAAGAAGAAGCTGAGGAGGCACTCTCAACAACAGGTCTAAAAACCACTGAATCAGACATCTGCCAAACATAAGAAACAAGTTCCAGTACCTTTCATCCTCTGTTTTCCCTTTCCATGTTTGTTTTTCAAGCCTTTTTTTTTCCATCCCTATAGAGAAGATGTACCTGCATTTCCCTAGGGTCTCACATATCCAGTCTGGAATCAGTCAATAAGCATTTGTTAAATGTTTACTAAGTTCCAGGCATTGTGCTAAGATTTGAGGAAAGAAAACATGGCAAAAGCATGCTCCCTGCCCTTAAGAAGCTCCTATTCTTATAGGGTGGGGAGAGATAATATACAAACAACTATGCACATACATGATATGTTATACATGGTAAATTGGACATAATCTCAGAAGAAAGGAAATAGCAGTGTGGGGAACTAGAAAAAGGATCTTAGAGAGCAGTGCTGTCAAACTCAAATAGAAACAGATCCCTCCAGTTTCATATTGACTCAAAAAATCACATTATCTACATTGTGTTATATTTTTTTATTTTGTTAAACATGCTTGAATTACATTTTAATCTGGTCTAGGTTAAGGAGATACATATATATATACACACATATATATGTATCTCCTTAACCTAGATACATACATATATATATAATATATATATTATATATATGCATATAATATATAATATACATGAATATTCATATATATATATATATATAATATATATTTCCCTTACAAGATTTTGATTTCCCTAAGAATCTATCCCTACCCAATATACATACATTGAAGGAACCAAAGATGTTGTTGGCTGTAATGGTCACCAAAAAATACTTTTTTTAATCATGGAGAGTTTTATTATCTCATATCATCTATCTGGCTGCCATGAAATAATGTCAGTGCCACAGAATGTGCAGAATAGAATTATATTATTTAAGGCCCAAAACTAAGATTTTTTAAAAGAAATGTTGATTTCCCTTGCCCAAGGACAGTGCATCTAGGTAGTTAAAATAAACACAACTACTGTGCCTTTTCTAATTTTTTTCTGTCTTCTGAGCCATGAGTCAGAATGGATAAAGAAAAAGAGGAAGAGAGCCTTAATTGACAGTATAATGCCCAGAAGCATCAACAGATGTGATCCCTTGTAATGAAGCATGTGGGTCTAATTTGGCATTGCTACCCACTCAGAGGATCTCTGTACTATGTTCTGCAGGCTATTCTCCTAAACCTATGTTTGGTTGGCACCTGTGCCCTATGGAAACTGGCATACCACCCTATGAGTGGGCATAATGCCACCCTAACAGATGGGCATGAGAGTCAGCATGCCAGGGAACTATTGTTTCTAGCAAGTTTATTTTGATGAAGATTGGCATCTCACTAAGGAAAAACAAAATGGCAGTCTCACTTTTATGGTTCAAAAATAAGGACTGGAAAGGATGACCAAAGAGTTGTTTTCTATAAACTTCTTCAACTCCTAAACCTCAAAGGAAAGGAATTATGTGTCATATAGGCAGTAATTAGAGTTGTGTCCTTATGATTCAAAAAGAAAAAAAAAACATGATGTAGCACTGGAAAATGTTAATACCTAAAGCTCTCATTCACTGTCTCTAACTCCAACTGACTCTACATACCTACCCCAGCAAGTATAAGCAAACTTACAGGCTTCTAATTCAGAGTTTAGCTAGTGTGATTTCTCATGGCATTGGCTCTGTCCAACTTCTCCATTCCCCAATCCCTGGAGATATAACAACCACTGATTATATCCACTCACAGGAAGGAAAGGAAGGAGGACAAGAAGACTTGGGTAGGAAAAACATGCACTACACATGGCACTTAAGCCCACATGCTAGAGGAGAACAGAGCATCATACCTATGGTAAATGAGATTAGAGATTCATCTGAGACCAGTCCTCTTCCCCCAGAAGCTACTCAGGGCAGGGACCATTGCTCACGAATCCCCACAGAACCTAGTATGAAAAGACTAAAACCTACCATTATTAACCCAGATGCAGAGGTGGAGGAGGGGGAAGTCTGTGCTGTAGTGGCTAAGAATGGGGGAGATTACTAAAGGCAAATAACAGGTAATAAAAACTGAAACACCAGAAGATGGAGAGAGGGCCTATACAAAAACCCAGAGCACAAGCAGATAAACCAATACAAAAGATCATGAAGAAAAAAGGAATAATGAGGAATAAATAAAAGGAATAACCCCCATCCTAAAAAAAAAACAAAATAAAACAACAAAGCTCTTTGAAAAAATATTATAATATGAAGGAAATTGAATAATTCTCAACAAGAAAATCCTGCTGACTCCTCAGAGATCATTGGCCATCAGCAAGAAATTCTAGAAAGATTAGAAACAGAAATAAAATGCTTAAAAGAAAAAAATTAACAATGAATTTAGTATGGCAATCAGAGTTTTCAGTGCAGAATTCTAAAATGCAAACAGTAATTTTGTTGTTTAGTCATTTCACTTGTGTCCAACTCTTTGTGACCCTATTTGGGGTTTTCTTGGCAAAGATACTGGAGCGGTTTGCCATTTCCTCCTCCAGCTCATTTAAAAGAGGAGGAAACCAAGGCAAACAGGGTTAAATAACTTGCACAGGGTCCCCCAGCTAGTAAATGTCTGAGGTTGGATTTGAACTCTCATGACGGACAATCTCTACAAATATAAGCTCTTAAAGGGTATAATAGACTTGGAAAACAAAAACACTAATACGGAGGAAAATTTGGCAGGAGAGAAACAAAAGGGAAAAAAAAAAAGAAAAAAAATTAAATACATGAACTGCATACAAGCCAAAGTGACTAACCTAGAGGACAGGATACAGAGAGACAACTTAAGGTTAGGATCAAAAGAGTCCCCAAAGCTAGGTAGGTCACATAAACAACTAGATGGCAGACTACATATTTTCTCGGAATCTTATAACTTCTCAATTCTCTCCAAAACAGGACTAATGCATAAGAGATAAAGCAATTTCAACTGTTTCCCAGTCTAGGGCACCAAAAACACTAACAAGGTAACAACCTGAAGAAGAAACCACAGAGAAGGCTAATCCCTAACATAAATTTTTCACTCCTCTACCATGTACCACTCTTGGGCCAAGCTGCACAAACCATTTTATGGTCTTGCAACAGAACTAAACTCTACAATTCCCTTCCCACTGCTTAAGAACACTAAAATGCAGGCACCTTTTCTGGCTAGGATACCAGCATAGCATACTCTATGTTACAGAGAACTGAAGAACAAAGATAATGGAACAGGATACATGTCTGTGGATGTGCAGCACTCCACTAAGCCTAAGGCACAGAGCCTAGCATTCACCTGGGACTAGTCCTGTTCCCCAAGAGGTCACTTGAGCCAGAAACTGAGGCTGGCAAGGTGTAAACTACCCAGCATGGAAGGAGGCTGAGATGGCTTTGAGGCCCAGTTATCAGGGAAACCACACCCAAAGAGGAAAGAATAAGAAAGTGAGCAATAGGGGCTTATAAAAAGAGGAAAAAAAAGAGCAAGGAGATCTTGAGCGGAACAAATTCAATACCTTGCACTTAAGCAGACAAAGCAAAAAAGAAGATATTAATACCAGAAGGGCATATGGTCTCCTGATTAGCTAAGAGAGTCCCATATATATCACAAGATGATGAAGAATCATCACCTGAAGAGACAGAGAACCCCGTGGATTCCCCAGAGAACATGAAACCACAGTTGGGTGTTCTTGAATGGTGTAAAAGAGAAATAAGAACTGTGAAAGCAAATTATATAGTCTGCACAGCAGCAATAACTGGCAAAAGAGTAAAACTGAATTGACAGTGGCAAGTCTCATGAAAGAAGCAGAAGGAGAAAAAATTAATAGGAATAACAGTAAGTGGAAATGAAGGACAATCAGGAAGAAGAAAAGCAAAAAGCAATAATTTTAAATAAAAACATGATCTCCTTATAACCAAAATATACTAATCTTGAAGACAGGTGCATAGACAGCTTAATTATGGGTTTCCCAGAAAAATGCAAGTCAAAAAATCTGAGCACCATAATGTAAGAAAACTACCAAGAACTTCTGAATACAGGATACCAAGTGCCAATCAAAAGAATCCATAAAGTGCTTCCAGGTTTAAAAAACAAAACAAAACTTATTCTTCAAACTTCAAAATACATAATGGTTAAATTTAACAATTTCCATGACAAACAAATTCTGCAAGTGACCAAGAGAAAGATTTTCAAAAATAAAGGAAAGGAAATCAATATAGTACAGTATAATGTGTTCCAGAGAGAAAAGAAGGTCAAGGTACAACCCAAAGTGACCTACACTGGAAAACAGCCTAATCATTGATGATAAAGGATAGACATTCAATAAAAAAGAGGCACTTCAAGTATTCCTAGAAACAAAGTCAGACCTGAACAAATTATTTGCTTTCCAAACAACACAAATACAAAAAAAGCAAACAAATGGCAACCAAAGACAACAACAAAATAACAACAGAGACCATAAAGAGATTTCTTTCTAAAAGTACGCAAGGAGTCAAGGGTAAAAGGAGGAACCAAATATAAGTGATGGTGGAGAAAGAAGCCTGAAACATTACAGAATAAACTGCACATGAAATAATGTTTATGTGGAACTAAATTACAGAACAGGAGGGCACGTAAAAGAGGAGAGGGGAAGAAAGAGAAGGGAATAGTGATGTGCCCTAATTAAGTCAAAGGTTAAGAATGAAAGGAAAATAACTCCTGTAGCCTCTTGGATAAAAATGAGCTTACAGGAGACTAGAGGAGAAAACAAAGGGTGGGATTAAAACAGGGGGAAGGAAATGGAGAAGTCTCATTTCAATGATGAATATTTCCATGGGAAAAGAAAAACAATCTATAAATGGAGATAAGGAACTTAATAATGGGCATAATGTGCAGAGATTTGCTGCTTATAGAGATCATTCATCCTTTCTCAGAAGGGGAATCTGAGCTCCCACAGGAACCTGATGTCTGAAGAATGGGAAAACATAGACCCAGGGAGAAGATTTCAAGGCAAATGGGAATAAATGACCATGGGGAGGGCAAAGGATAATAATTAACTGGACATAGAAAAATTGCTACCAAGGAGCAATATTGGCAATATCCTATCATCTACAAAAATTTATATTTCTATGAATGAAGAACAAAAGGGTCAGGGGCAAGATCTACAATGCAATACTATAGTGCACAGAAGAGGAAATCCAAAATAAGCACCTTAAAAATTTTCATTCCCTGAAGACTAAATAAGTAGAAGGGCCATAAACCAAAGACTAAAGTCTAGAATAGACAAAAGGGGAGGATAAATAATGGAGATTGAGTGAAAGATATCCTTTTAAATAAAAGGCACAGAAAATGAAATTTTAAAAATTAAGACAACAAGTTAAAGGGGAGGAGAGGAAAGGGGTATTTCACTTGACTTCTTAACTAAGAGTAAAGAAAGAGGGGAATAATTAGATAACTAGACAAAAGGAAGAAAAAGGAAAAAGTTAAACAAAACTCAAAAATTCGGGACATGGGTAACAACTGACCATATATTAGGGCACAGAGATATAGCAACCAAATATTAAAAGGCAGAAATAGAAAAGCATCCTTTACAGACTATAATGCAATAAAAGTAACAACCAGTTCAGGGAAAATGAACAAAAGACACAGGCCTAAAAGGAAATGTAACAGTGAAATCCTAAATAATGAGATCAAAGAACAAATCATAGAAATAATAGTTACGTGAAAGAAAATGATGATGATGAAACAACATATCAAAATTTCTAGGATTCAACTAAAGTAATCCTCAAGGGAAAAATCATATTCCTTCAAATATATGTTAACAAAATATAAAAAAGATTAATGAACTAAATATACACTTTAAAAAATTAGAAATCCAATAAAGAAACAAACCTAAAATACATACAAAAGAAGAGATATTAAAAATTAGAGGATAAGTAAACTAGAAACAAAAAAGTATAAAAATGATAAATAAAACTAAAATCTAGTTATCTAAAAAGATGAACAATATTGAGAAATCTTTAGCCAAACTTATCAAAAAGCAGAGGTCAGAAAAATCAAATCAACAAAACAGAAAATGCACTGTTTAATTTCAAAATGAGACAAATTATTAGAAACTACTATGCAGAGATCTATGTCAGCAAAACTAAGAACTCATACACACACACACACACACACACACACACACACACACACACATGAAAAGAGAGGAATACTTTCAACAAATATAAAATTCAAAACACTCAAACTGATAGAAGGCCAAATACAGATCTTAAATAATCCAATTTCAGAAAAAGAGAGAGAACTACTTGAAAATTAAATACAAAAAAAAAAAAAAAAAACTACCAGACCTGAAGGATCTATGGGAGAAAATGTAAAGAATGAGCAAAGATACTATTAGAGATAATTAATAGCTTCAGTAAATCAGTATAGTCACAGGCTAAAACAAAACACAACCCAAAAATCAACAGCATTTCCATATAATAACAAAATCCAAGAAGCAAAAACAGAAAGGGAAATCCCATTTCAAATAACTACAAAATGCCAAAATTAATCTACCAAAACACATGTACAGATTCAATCACAAATTATCTTACAGTTCTTCAACTTACTCATTTCACATACTCTTGATTATTACCCACAAATGAACTGATTCCATGTTCATGAACTATGAATTTCCTTATCTGATTAAAATCTATTGTGATTCTACCTCTTCCTCTGCCTTGCCTTGCAGTTAACAAAACCATCTAGTATTGGTTAAAAAATAGAGAGGTAGATCGATGGAACAGACTAGAGAAGGGAGATTCAGAAACAATAGAACTCAATGCCCCAGATTAGATAAGCAGAAAAACATAAATTATTGAGAAATGAACTTCCTATTTGATGAAATCTGCTGGGAAACCTGGAAAGCAGTCTGGCAAAAATTAGGTTTAGATCCACACCTTACACCATATTCCACAATGTATTCTCAATGGCTATGTGGTCTTAATATTAAATATCATAACATTAAAAGAGAAACAGATCATATACCTCTTACAAGTATGGCTAGGAGATATATTCTTAATCAAACAAGAGATACAGGCAATTACAGAAGATAAAATAGGTAACTTGGATCATGTGAGCTGAAAAACTTTTGCACAAATAAAATTAATGCAACTAGGATAAGAAGGGAAGCAGTCAAATAGGAATAAATCTTTATATCAAATTTCTATAATGAGGGTTTGGCATCCATGGTATAAAAACAATTATAACATATAATCAGCTGTAAATATAAAACAAATATTATATGTAATTATCACATATACATACATATATATGCGTGTGTCTATACACACACATACACACACACACACACACACACACCAAAAGTCATTCCCCAATAAGTTGTCAAAGGATATGAACAAACAGTTCTCTCTCTCTCTGTCTCTCTCTCTCTGTCTCTGAGACAACTGGGATAAAGTGACACGTTCTGGGTCACACAGCCAGTACGTGTCTGAGGCTGGATTTGAACTCAGGTTCTCCTGACTCTAGGGCTGGTGCTGTATCTATCCACTGAGCCACCTTGTTGCCCCCAAACAGTTCTCAAAAGAAGAATTGCAAACTATTAACAACTATTATGAAAAAATACTTCTAATCATTAGTAAGAGAAAAGTAAATCAAAATTACCCTGAGGTTTCACCTCACACCCTACAAATTGGCAAAGATGAAAAGATAGTAATAGTCAATGTTGATGAGGTTTGTAGGAAGACAGGTAGACTGATGCATTGTTGGTAAAGCTGTAAACTGGTAAAAATCCATTGTGGAAAGCAATTTGGAATTTTGCAAATAAAAAAACTAAAATGCCCATATCCTTTGATGCAGAGATTCTATTATTAGATTTATATCCAAAGAGGTCATTGCTAAGAAGAAAGTCCTCATGTACACCAAATCACTTAGAGTAGTTACTTATTGTGTTAAGAAAGAATTTAAAACAAAATAGATGCTCATCAATTGGTTAATGAATAAACAAATGTGGTACATGAATACAGTGAAATATTACTATGCTTTAAAAATGGTAAATATGATGAATTCAGAGAACCATGTAAAGATGGAAAGATCTACATGAACTGATGCAGAGTGAAATGAGCAGAATTGAGAAAACAATATTCATGATAACTACAACAATGTAAATGGACATAAAAAATTAAATTGAATGTTATACAGAACAAGAATCCTGGCTCTAAAGAAGAGATATGAGAAGACACCACACCTTACCCCTTTGCAAAGGTGTGAGGTCCCCAAGTGTTGTACATTGCACATGTTTTCAGACTTTTTGGATGTGTTGACTTTCTTTTTTCTTTTTTTCCTGTGTTTAAATAATATTATTTGTTATATGAGATGGCTTTTTAGAAGGGGGGAGGGGGAAGGATACTGGGGGAAATCATGATTATGCAAAAAAAATCAGTAAAAACTTACTCTGAAAAGTCAGAAATTTAGAACTATACCCAAAGGACTACAAAATTGTGCATACCCTTTGACAAAGCAATACCACTACTAGGTCTGTATCCCAAAGGGAAAAGGACCTATTTATACAAAAATTTTTATAGCAGCTCTTTATGTAGTAGCAAAGAAAAGGTAACTGAAGGGATGCCCATCAATTGGAGAATGGCTGAATAAATTGTGGTATATGATTGTGATGGAATACTATTGTGCTATAAGAAATGATGAGCAGGATGGTTTTAGGAAAAGCTGAAAAGATTTACACAAACTGATACAAAATAAAGTAAGCAGAACCAGGAAAACACTGTACACAGTAACAGCCACATGGTACAATGATCAACTATTAATGACTTGGCTATTCTCAGCAATACAATGATCTAAGACAATTCCAAAGGACTCATGGTGAAAAATGCTATCCGCCTCCAGAGAAAGAACAGATGGAGTCTGAATGCAGATTGAAGGACACTATATTTCACGTGTTTTGTGTGTGTGTGTGTGTGTGTGTGTGTTTTCCTTTTGGGTCTGTGTCTTCTTTCAGAACATGACTAATACATAAATAGGTTTTGCATGATTACATATGTGTAACCTATATCAAATTGTTTACTGTCTCAGGAAAGTGGAAGGTGAAGGAAGTAGGGAGAAAATTTGGAACTCAAAAATTAAAAAATATGAATGTTATAAATTGCCTTTACATGTAATTGGGGAAAAATAAATTTTTTTGGTGAGGCAATTGGGGTTAAGTGACTTGCCCAGGGTCACACAGCTAGTAAGTATCAAGTATCTGAGGCCGGATTTGAACTCAGGTCCTCCTGACTCCAGGGCCAGTGCTCTATCCACTGCACCAAGTAGTTGCCCCACTCCAAAAAATAAAAAAATAAATAAAATATTATTAAAAAAAAGAAAAAGAAAAGTGTCTCAGAAGAACATAACAAATTTAAAAAACATATATCACATCCCCTGTGGGGCTAATTCCTCAACTTATTTTCACTCAGAAAGGTGGAGTTTCCAGAGGGGAGACTACTACTTCTTTCCTCAGGATTCTGGGAATAACCCTGAGGGGTTGGTGTTCCAAGTACTTTAAGTCATGACTCTACATTTATGCTCCTCATTATCAATCAAACAGTCAGATTTAATTACCTTTCAGTAAGAAAGAATAACGAGAAAAATCGGTACAGATGTTCTTCCTAAACTGGGAGCACAGGCCAGATTTCTGGGAAGAACAGGTTCAAACTTAAAATAGAGAGGCAAGCATGGAGAGAATATGTGTGGCCAAGGGGTAGTTCCAAACTCCTGGCCTTGGAAGTCCTTTTGTTTTGTTTTGTGGAGTCCTCATGAGGTTACACTTAGGTTTAGCTCTCTTCCCAACTCTAAGAGTCAACACCTTTCTAAAATCAATAGTCAGCACTTCTTTCTTCAAGGATCGCACTCCTCGAATCTCCCCACTGTCCTTTGGTGACTGTCTTTCCAAATCTGTCTGGAGCTGCTTCCACTGCTGTGGACCACTACTGCTCCAGGGGCTTCTGCCACCTCTGAGCTTCAACCACTACTGGGGTCTGGGATCTTTGAGAGCTAGGAAGGGACTTCTTGATCTCTCAAACTCTGACTGGAAATGTCCACTTTTGAGTTCAAGTTCTCCTAGTATCAGGAAAGATTATTGTGCATATCACAGACATGGAAGCCGGGGTGGGGGTGGGGTTGGAATATAGCCAGCTGCTCTTCCTTCATCCAGAAACTCAAATCTATTCTGCCTCCTCAGGACCATATGAGAAAAGAAGAGCGAGAAACCTATCTATGTACCCTAAACTCCAGTTCGGAAACTCCTGAGCCATCAGGTCTTTCAGTTTCTCAACCCATTAGAAGATTTTTTTTTTTGAATCAGACTATGGCAACCTCTGAGTCATCATAGCTGGAAATTGGCTCTCTGTTCCCTGTGATCATTTGGAAGTAGGCAGAAAATATCTATGCATATTCTAAGAACTGAAACCAGGCAGAAAGTATCCATATATACTTCAAGAGCTAAAATTGGGCAGGAAATGTCCATTCAGATGTGCTTCAAAGATTGGAATCACACTGGCCAATCTCCCTCATTTCAACCCTTCCCATTACACCTGAATTCCATAATGTAGGAAATAATAAAAAAAATTTCTGGAAATTTGAGTGCAGAAAAAAAGTTTCATTTATAAGACTCATTAGATTGCTGCAAGGAAAAAAAAACCTCAATTTCAAACTTAAAGATGTATAATGGTCCAAGTGTATGAACAGTGATCAAAAGAAGAATTATAAACTATTAATAATTATATGAAAGACTATTTTAAAATAAGTTTATTTTACATGAATTTATAATATGTACCTCCCACTACCTCTCTATTGAATAACAATGAGAAAAATACCCTGGAAAGCAAAACTCTCAAAAGTATGCATAGTTGAGCAAACAAATTCCCACTATTAGTATGCCAAAAAACATATACATCTCTCTATATTTTAAGTTTATCACCTGTCAATGAAAGATTGCTTATATCAGTAATAGAAATGTCAATCAAAACAACTCTGAGGTTTCAGTGTCAGAAAAATGACAATATGAAAATGAATTTTCACAATTTTGGTACTTTACCAGTTCAATTAGCAAGGATAAATTTCATGGAGTTGGAAAAAATAATAAAATTCATTTGAAGAAAATACACTTAGATGAGAAAAGGAAATAATGGAGGGTAAAGTAGGAATGAAGGGAGAGGCACGCTTCTTTCTTTCTTTATTTTTTAGATCCCCACGACAACCCTGTGAGGTAGGTGATCTCTTATAACTCCTTAGAACACAAAACAAAACACAGAGGTCATTGTGACGGCTTGTTCAAGGCAGGGCTTGAGCTTGGTTCTTCTTCTTGACAGGAGTAACTTGTTTCATTATGATCTCTGCCTCTTAAGCATAACCTCAAACATACAAATGCTATACAGAGATGCAGACAACAGTAATTTAAACTATATCACAATACACTGTACCCGAAAGCCTGGATGCAACTTATGAAAACATTTAAGGGCAAGACAAATTTAACAGTTTGTTGGGGCTTGTATTTTGTTGTTTTGTTTTTTTATGTCTGTGTCTTGACAGACAGCTTCCAAAATGGGAGGACGGTAGGGGTAATTTACTTCTTATTGGGGACAATGAGGCGACTGAGTGATTGATTGATGGATGGATGGATGGATGGATGGATGCATGGATGGATGGAAGGATGCCATGATAAGGGGGGGAGGTGGTCTTGGTGAAGAATGTCTTTCATTGCCCTGGCCATTCTTTATAGTCCGAGCTTAGTTCTTCTCCAGTGCTGCCTTTTTGAGTTGTACCTGATCTTATTTCCAGTTTTCATTTGAATCCATTGAGGGATGGGACGA
The DNA here is from genome assembly GCF_003287225.1 of Phascolarctos cinereus. Lineage (NCBI taxonomy): Eukaryota > Metazoa > Chordata > Mammalia > Diprotodontia > Phascolarctidae > Phascolarctos > Phascolarctos cinereus. The sequence continues at coordinate 31,886,157 of NW_027556291.1, forward strand.
TTCTGCTTCTGTTTCTTGGCCAGAAACCTCTTGATTCTGAATGTTTTATGAGAGGACATGATGATGAGATGACAACCGAGCTTCCACCATGATGGATGGATGGGCGAAAAAGCAGACACACTTCTTAATGTTGGGTCTGAGAATATAAGTGACTTGGAGAACTTATTTTACAAGAACTCTGGGGAAAACTGGAAAGTAGTTTGGCAGAAATTAAGTTTATAACAATTCCTTGCACCATATACCATTACAAATTCTAAATGGATATGTTGCCTGGATATTAAAAGCCATAACACCAAATTAACAAAAAATTAGAAGACAGACTAGGTACATCTCAAAGCTATAGCTAGGGGGAGAATTCTTAACCTAACAAGGGATAGAACCAATCAAAAAAGAGATAATAGATAAGTTCAAGTCCATGAAATCAAAAAGGTTTTGTACCAATAAAATCATTGCATGTAGGCTAAGAAGGTAAACTGGTGATGAGGACAAAAATCTGTTCATCAAAAAACTCTGACAAGGATTTCATATCCAATATGTAGAGAGAACCATCACAAACATGTAAGACCGAGACCTACTGACCAATAGAAAAGTGGCCAAAGAATATGAACAAAAAAAGATTTCATAAAAAAAGAATTACAAAAAATGAACAGCCATATGAAAGACTGCCCCAGTTCACTAATTGGAGAAATTAAAATCAAAAGAACTCTGAAATTTTATCTCACATCTAGCAAAATAATAAATATGACAAAAGACGGAAAGGGTCAATGTTGAGGGGCCGTAGGAAGACAGGCACACTAATAAACTGAGTAAAGCAGTGAATTGATCTAGCCATTCTGGGAAGCAATTTGAAACTGTGTGCTAAAAGATTAACTAAAGTATCTATGCCCTATGTCCCAGATAGTCCATTGCTTAACATACACCCCCAAAGAGGTCAAAGGAAGAAAGAAAGGTTCCATATACAGAAAAGTATTCAAAGAGGTACTTGTTATAGTAAAAGAGGTGGAAAGCAAGTAGATGTCCATCCATTGGGAAATGCCTGAACAAATGTGGTACTTCAGTCTTTTTGTTGCTGTTAGTTTTCAGTCATGTCTGACTTTTTGTGACCCCATTTGGGGTTTTCTTGGCAAAGATACTGGAGCAGTTTGCACATGAGGAAACTAAGGCAAAGCAGGTTAAGTGACTTGCCCAGGGTCACTTAGCTAGTAAGTGTCTGAGGCTGGATTTGAACTCACAAAAATTAGTCTTCTTGATTCCAGGGCTGGCATTCTATCCACAGAACCACCTAGATTTGAGTCTAATGAACTTTATGATAAATATGCAGATTTCAGAAAAGCTGATAGGAACTGATGCTGAGTAAAGTAAGCAGAACCAGGAAAGCAATCTATACAATGACTACAGTAATATAAATGGAAAGAATGACCACTACCAAAAACAAACAAACAAACTATGCAGGCTGTGCAGTTATAATGACTAAGATTGAACCTTAAGAAGTGACAATAAAATGTACCTCCCTCACTTCTTTGCAGAGATGAAGAGTTCTAGGTATTGAATACTGCACATACTGTCAGCTAATATGTTTGTTAGTTTTGATGAAATGTTTTTCTCCTTTTTTTTATTCCTTGTTACAAGGTATATGCCTCAAGGAAAGGCAGAGTAGAGGGATTTAATAAGAAATAAAGGTGATGTAAGTACAAAACGAAGCAATAAAATTTATGTTTTAAATGTAAAATGAAAATAAATACCATGGCCTCACATGCTTACATTTCTTATAGCAGCTGTTTCTCAGCCACTACGCATTAGAACTTCAAAGGGAAATGCTGTAATTATCATTTCACCAGAGTATGTCCAGAGGAGAGAGATCTATTACCAAATTCCAAAGGCAATGCAACTACTGATTCTACCAAGCACTAACTCAGACCAAACAGCATTACAAATAAGACTTTCAAAATTCTCCCAAGAAAGGATGCTCTCCTTAGTTATAAGAGACCTGCACATTTTAGCAAAAGACAGGCTCCAATGAAATAGCAAATGATATGGGAAAATTGATGTCAAAATTCAACAAACCTAACCCAGAGCTGGGTCAGAATTGGATGCATATTTGTTAATTTAGAAAATAACGAAGACTAAAAAAAATACTATTGTATGGGGATGACAGGCATAATTAGCGTCCCTAGTATGACTTAGGGTTGGTGGAGGCAAACACAAAGGTTCTATATCAAAAGAATATTAGATTTGGAATCCAGTGTGGCTTATAATCCACTCTCTTCTTTTTATTACATGTGTGACTAAGTAAATCGTTTCACATCTCTTGATGCCTTTTTCCTCAACTCTAAAATGAGAAGATTGGACTAAGTGATCTCTAAGGTCCCTTCCAATTCAATGAGCCTATGACCTCTTCTGAACTTGGGAGGCAGATAGAATGTAGAACTGGATGCTCATATAAATTAAATGGCCCACAGACTTACTGTGTATATTTAAAATGAGTTCTGGGAAGGGAAGTGAGCTCCCTTAAGATGATAGAGACCTTTTCTCCTTCCAGAAAGAGAAAAATTCTACCAATCTTGCCATTACCACACTCCTGTTTGTGGAACTGAAATCTATACTCCTGGTTTAAGGATAATTCCTTACTTTAAAATAATTAATTTTTTTAAATTTACAAACATTTAAAAAAATTAATCTCTCCCTTCTGCTACTCTCCTCCTCACTGACCGAATTTAAAAAACAAAACTGAAAAATAAAGCTCTCAGTATATAGCTACATAGTCTGAAAAATAAATTTCCATATTAGTTATGTCTGAAAATGAATGTCTCTGCATTTTAAATTCATCATCTCTCTTTCAGGAGGTGAGTGGTATGTTTTATCTTCATTCTTCTGGATGCATGACTTATTACTGTGTTGATCAGAGCTCCAAAGTCTTTCATATTTGTTTTTCTCTATAATGTTGGCATTATTTTGCAAATTGTCCTCCTGGTTGTTATTACTTTACTCTGTATCAGTGTATAGAGGCTGTCCAAGTTTCCTCTGAAATTGTCTATTTTATCATTTCTTAAGGCACAACAATATTCTATTACATTTGTATACCACAGTTTGTTTGGCCATTTCCCAATAAGAGGATACCTCCCTTAGTTTCCAATTTTTGGCTATCATGAAAAGAACTACTAAAAATGTTATATATGTCTTTTATATGTCCTTTCCTTTTTCTTTGGGAGCATAGTCCTAATAGTGGTATAGCTGAGTCACAGAGTATGCATTGTTTGGTAACTTTCTCGACGTCGTTCCGAATTGCTTTCCAGAATGGCTGCACCTATTCACAGCTCTACCAACAATACACCAGTATTCCTTCCTGTTTCTCACCACTCTCTCCAACATTTGTAATTTTCCTCTTTCGTCATCTTTGCCAGTCTTATAGGTGTGAAACAACGGCTACTCGAATTTGCATTTCTCTAATTATTAATGATTTAGAGGATTTTTTTCCATATGTTGTTGTTAATTGAAAACTGCCTGTTCATATTCCATGACCATTTATCTACTGTATTGGTCTCATAAATTGGAATCAGTTCCTCATATAGCATATGTTGGATATGAGACTTTTATTGGAGAAACATATTACAAAGGTTTTTTTCCCCCAGTTACTTGTCTCTCTTCTAATTTTTACTATATAGATGTTTGTAGCACCTTACTTTTCTGAGGATTCTTCTGTGAAGACAACATATAGCTGTCAAACTTTATTACAAACTTGGTAGCGTTACTGCTTTCATTTGACTAATTAAATAGAACTATGCCATTAAAAAGAAATTGAGAAGGCAATGTTGTTCCATAATCAAGGTGTGCTGGACTTGCTGCCTGAAGTCCTGTGTTCAAATTCAACCTAAGAAACTGAGTAGCAATGTGACCCTGAGCAAGTCACTTAACCTCTCTCAGAGCCTCAGTTTTCTCATCTATAAAGTAGGAATAATAATACCTGTACTACTAGGGAGCTAAGTGGGAAGAGGCAGCTAGGTAGCATGGTAGATAGAGTACTGGGCCTGGAGTCAGGAAGACCTGAGTTCAAATTCAACCTTAGATACTTACTAGCTATATGACTCTGAGCAAGTTACTTAACTTCTGTTTGCTTCAGTTTCTCCATCTGTAAAATGGGGATAATAACAGCACTGACCAACCAGGGTTGTTGTTGTGAGATTAAATAAGATAATAATTATAAAGCACTTAGCACAGTGATTGGCATATAGTAAGCACTATATAAATGTTAGCTATTATTATTAAAGTTAGCTACCTGTCTCAGTATTGGGGGAACTGTTACAAACCTTAAAGTCCTATAAGAATGTATACTAATTAATATTAACTAGAACTTATTTTTAGTTCAGAAGCTATTTATTAAAAAATACTTAAGTAGAAAAAAAAGATGTTTGTCCTCCTACCCTTACCTGCCCTGCCCCCATCCCTAAAAAGAACTCAGCTCTATGACCCTCAGCATAATGGGACCAAACTGGGAATTTTACCAAGATAGGGTGAGAGAAACACTTTGGATATCAGAGTTCTGGTCATTCTTTTTCTAGTTGTTCTGTCTTCAGGACCGTAAACAACCCTCCAGACCACCTAAGGCATACACAGATTTTTTGTCCCACATCCATCCAGGTCTGCTCAGCAGACGGCAGGCTGGGTTGACCTTAAGGGCATCATACCTTCAGTTTGCTGATGTCTAGCTGGAGGCAAGACTCTCCAGGGAAGTGAGGCTTGCTCAATTCCACTTTTCCACACCAGATTGCACCTACTGCAAAGGTTAGGATGGAGCTCAACACCTAGTTTAACAAGCATCATCTTGGGATTAGAGAACTTTTATTCTATGACAATTCCTGCTAGATATTCTCACTGAAATGTGACTTTAAAAAACTGCAAGCAGGCAAACTACGTTCACAAGGACTGCCTTTAGAGTCCTTGATGAAAGGCTAGGTAGAGTCATGTTGTATATGGATGCGTTTCCCCAGATACATAAGCCATCTTTTTGTTGTGCCTAAATGGCACCCTTCTGTTCAACTTACCCTACTGAAGTAGGAGCTCCTTGTTTACATGGTATCTGTTTTAAGTTGACAATATCACTAGCATTGTTGGTCCAAACCTATCAGAGTAAGTAATTCTTTTAGATAAATTAATAAAATGTCATTAACAGACCAAGGCTGGCAAGAATGGAACAAAGCAAGAAAGACATCAAGTGTGAGCTTCTCTGATGGTATGTCATTTGTATCAGTTTGGGCACTTCTCTACTTTCAAATTCTCCCCATCTTAAAAATAAAAACCCTTTACTAGACCCTTTGTTGAGTCATTTCAGTTGTGTTCAACTCTCTATGACCCCATTTGGGGTTTTCTTGGCAGAGATACTGGAGTGGTTTGCTACTTCCTTCTCCTGCTCATTTTACAGATGAAGACACTGAGGTAAACAGGGTGAAGTGACTTGCCTAGGGTCACACAGCTAGAAAGTGTCTGAGGTTGCATTTGAGCTCAGGTCTTCCTGACTCCAGGCCCCATGCTCTATCCACTGCAGTGCCACCTAGCGGCCTCTCAATAGACCCTACCATCCCTCTAAGCCAGGGACAGGGAACCTGTGGCTTAGAGGCCACATGTGGCCCTCTAGGTCCTCAAGTTCAGCCCTTTGACTGAATCCAGAAGTTTGGATTCAAAGGGACGCATCTGAGGATGTGGAGGGCCACATGTGGCATCCAGGCCACAGGTTCCACCGCCCCCCGCCCCGGTCCCCACCCTAAGCTATTGCCTTCTCTCTCTCCCTTGGCCAAATGCCTTGAAATAGTTGTCTGTATTTGCTGCCTCTAATTCTGCTCTCATTTCCTCTTCAACTCTTTACAATCTGGTTTTGCCCTCATCATTCAATTAAAATGGCTCTTTCAGAAATTAGCAATGTTCTCTTAATTGTTCAGTCTGATGGGTCTTTTCTCAGTCCGCCTCATTCTTGACCTATCTGCTATATTTGACACTGTTCATCACTGTCTCCTCTTGAATACTTTGTCCTCTTTGTGTTTTCATGCCACTACTCTCTCCTGGTTCACCTCCTACTTGTTTGACTGCTCCTTCTCAGTCTCCTTTCCTGGTTCATTATCCACACCATGCCCCCTAACTCCACATTTTTAATGAATGTTCTTTCCTGAACCCTCTATTCCTTTCTCTATTCTCTTCTAAGTAATCTGATCAGCATGCACAGTTTTAACTACCATCTCTATACAGATGTCTTTCTGATCTCTATGTCCATTCCCAATATCTCCCTTGAGCTTCAGATTCTAATCACAAATTACCTATTGGACATTTCAAACTCTATGTCCTGGCGACATCTTAAATTTAATATGTCCAAAATGGAACTCATACTATTTTCCTTAAAACTCTCCCCTCTTCCAAACTTCTTTATTTTTCTATTTCCCTATTTTATTGTGGTCAAAGGCAACACCATTCTTCCAGTTTCATGGGTTTATAACTTTGGCACTATCCTTGACTCTTCCGTATCCTTCCTCATCCTACATATCTAATCCGCTGTCATGCCTAGCCATTTCCACCTCCACAACATTTCTCACATCCAACCTCAACTATCTATACAGCTACCACCTTACTTAAGGTCCTCATCAATTCTCAACTACATTACTCCAACAGTCTTCCAACCGGTTTCCCTGACTCAAGTCTCTCCCCACTCCAGTCCATCCTATACCCTGCTGGTAAAGTAATTTTCCTTAAGAGCATATCAGACCACATGACTCTCCTACTCAATTAACTTCAATGATTTATTGTTGCCTCTAGGATCAAATATAAACCTGTTTAGTTTTTAAAGCTCTTTGCAACTTACCCCTTTGCCATCTTTCCAGAGTCATTGGCCCTCAGTCCACCACCCATACTCTGTCATTTAACCAAACTGACCTTCTCTGTTCCTCACTCATGACATTTCTTTCTCTGTGCCTTTCCACAGGCCATCTCCTGTGCCTGGAAGGTATTCCTACCACCTTACTTCTGCCTAACAGAGTCCTCTTCTTCCTTTATGACATAGCCCAACCACCATTTTATGCATGAAGCCCTTTCTAATCTCTCAACTGATATGCCTTTCTTCCCTTCCTAACTACCTTATATTTAACTACTTTGTATGTATTTGTATTAACCTTACATTTATGTGGTACATAAATTTTTTGAGGTGGCTAGGTGGCTCAAATGGATAAAGTGCCAGGCCTGGGTCAGGAAGACCTGAGTTTAAATCTAGCCTCAGACACTTAACAGCAGTGTCACCTTAGGCCAGTCTGTTAACCTGTTTCCCTTAATCCACTGGAGAAGGAAATGGCAAACCACTCCAGTATCTTTGCCAAGAAAAGCCCAGTGACAGTGTGATCCACTGGGTTATGAAGAATCAGACACAACTGAATAACAACAACATAAATTTTATATGTACATGTGGCCAACTCCATTTGAATACAAACTCATTCCAAATAGGGATTGTATCTTTTCTTTTTTTCTTTTTCTTTTCTTTCTTTTTTTTTTTTTTTGGTGAGGCAATCAGGGTTAAGTGACTTGCCTAGGGTCACACAGCTAGTAAGTGTCATATGTCTGAGGCCGGTTTTGAACTCAGATCCTCCTGACTTCAGGGCCGGTGCTCTATCCACTGTGCCACCTAGCTGCCCCTATTTCATTCTTTGTACTTGTATTCTCAGTACTTAGCACAGTGCCTGGCACATAGTAGGTGCTTAATCATGTATTTTATTGCTTTTTTTGGTCTGGAGCTGTGATTTCATTGGTGTAGGGAATTCCCAGTAAAGAAACTCCATCTACTAGATTCAGAATCAAGTTGGCTTGCAGTCTAGTGTCTTAAAAAGTTGCCTGGGTTTAGTAAGAGATTAACTGACTTGCCCAGAGTCACACAGCTAGTATGTGCTAGAAGCAAGACTTGATTCCAGGTCTTCTTGACTGGAAGACTGGCTTTCTATCCTCTACATCATACTGGTTCTCTTAATAATGAATATTCAATTGCTGTCAGTAACTAAATCTGACTGCCAAGTTCAAATTCCCACTGAGCTCTGCTAGCAATTCAATCTTTAATCCTGCCCTCACAGTGATCATTATTGCATCTCATTCGGCTGATGGGTGGGGATTCCTTGTAACCAGTGAAGTTGCTTTGAGAGAACTAACAGTTCTGGTTAAGTCATGGACTTTTTCCAATTTCTTCCTTTTGCTGAGCTGTTTCTCTTGGAATACATTCCTGTTGGGCACAATGTGAATTATGGAATTTCTTTCAACCTGAAATTTAATTTGTTTTCTATTTGTCCATTTGCCAAGCCAGCTTCAGTCTTGCAGGAACAATACTTCAGAGTCTGATTTTACATTTATGCACAATATTCAGTTACTTAGAATTGAAATGAGGCTGGAGTTGTCCTTCTGTCATCTGCCCATCTTAGTCATCTTTATGTGAAATAAAATGCAAAGACTTGAGCATTTACCCTGATCAAATATACATTAAAGGGAATGTGCCCTCTCCCCACCTTGGATGCAATAGCACTCACAATTTGTCCTCTGTGGCCTTTATTTGAATTAGTCTACTTTCCTTACTTAAATAGGAAAGGGCATTGTAAAGGACAGAGACTAGGGTGAAAAGCTCCTAAGAGCACAAATTGTCTGGGTGGTCATGGAAAAATCCTTTCATTTCATTCAACTAGGTTCCCTTTGGGACTGTGATATGCAGGTAGGTACAAAAGGTCAACAACTTTCAAGGTCATTTGAATCTCAGAAGAGCTAATCAGCACACATGCAGCAGAAAAAAAAACTGATCATTTACACTTCACCATAATTTTACCAAGGGGAGTGTTATCTCCACTGCTACACTTCTCAATCTATCCAAGCATTTAGAAAGCATTTATTATGTGCAAAGTACTGTGCTAGGTGCTGGGGATACAAAAGTAAAAACAAGCCCTGGCCTTCAGGGGCTTACATTCTACTGGGGAAAGCCTCATGTACACAGATAAGAAGGATCCTATGATCAGAGACTTAAGAGCTAGAAGGGACATTAAAGGTCATCTAGCACAAAACCCTCACTTTATAGACAAGAAAAAAACTGTTGGGGGTGGGGGGGTGAGGAAGTGATTTACCCAAGGTCACACAGAAAGTAAGTGGCAGAATTGTAATTTGAACCCAGGTCCTTTGACTCCAAATTCAAGTCCAGTAGTCTTTCCACTATACCACATTGTACCAAAGTAAATACAAAAAAATATTAATGGGATAAGGACCTAATAAATGGGGGCAGGGAGAGCAGTATAAGGAAAGGATTCTTGTAGAAGACAGCAAGTGAACTGATTCATGAAGGAAGCTAGAGCTTCTAAGAGGTTAACGTGAAGAAGGGAGTGCATGCGTGGCATGAGAAGCATGGGTGACAACAAAGACACAGAGACAGAAAATGGCACAAAACGTCCACATGTTATCCTCAGGGGGGTCCCTTTAATGCACTTTTATGTTCCCTTGAAATTGTGAGGATACCAATCAAGGATGTATACTGCCTGCCCCCCCCCCCCATCAATCTTGCCATATCTCTGGCCCAACTTCTTCTTCTCACAGACATAACTCCATGATGACATCTTTTGAATCACTTTGACTTGGTAATTGCTTTTTTGTTCTGTGTTGCAGCCTGCTCCCAACCACGCTGTGTAGCTCCATTGCCCTTGTGGTGATCTTCAGTCCTTCAGTTAACTACAATCATTCATAATTCACTTTACTTTGTTAAGCATATCATGGGTTTAGTTCTCACTATTTTGGGAATTTATGACTATTATGGACAGAGAACATGCTGAAGTTTACCTCTGCTCAATAAAGACATTTTTTCATAGTATAAATTAAAATTTTAAACAAGATTGCAGTGAAAAGGCTTAACTCCCCAACTCTATTTTCTAGCATCCTCAAGACCTTTAAAAATACTTGTTCATAAATAATTATGATGCTAATTATAAGACATTCATATTTTTATTAAACCAAGTCCCCGATACCTCTACTAGGCAACACTTAATTTCTATGTATGCTAGTAACTCAAATTATATTTTAGTTTATTAGCTTCAATTAATGAAATTTGCTAAGGTAGTAAAAAGGATAACTCTTAGGAGGTCATCAATGAAATATATGAATGAAAAAGAAAAGGAACTGGCCACCCAATGAGAATAAGGAATAACCTAGTGCAGAAGTGTCCAATACTCTAATGCTGGCTTACTGCAACACTCCTAAGTCTGTCAAGAACCAAATTAAAATGTAACTTGGAAGTGTTTGACAAAATAAAAATATAATAGAACATATATAATGTTAAAATGTGGTTTTCTAAGTCAACATGCACCCCACAGGGATCCTTATATAGGGTTTAGTGGCCCCTGTTTCCATTTGAGCTTGACGTGACTGCCTATAATGGACAGGCTCCATTCACATTCTCACAATGTCAAATGAAAGCAAGGAAGATTTCCAGTATATTGAGTGAACCCCAGGATGAACATATGATAGGAATGGATGACATTCACACAACATAAGCAGGGATAGACAGGTCAAGATCTGTACTGTTGGCCAAGTATCCAAAAAGATGAGATCACAGATCCATGAAAGTACCAGATTACTGACAGTAATTGACAAGATACATGCATCACCAATGGTGGCATTTCTAAACAAGGAAGTGACTCTAATTTTGGCTCTCAGCCTCTTGAATATAAATAAACATTAACAACCAAGAGAGTATTGGGCTGATATACTAAATATGCAGATAAGATTCAATGTTCTCTTGCTTTATGCATTTAAAGCTTTTTACCATCACAAAAGATATCTAAGAATAAGGCTCTAGGCTAGAAATATGAGGCTCAGGGAAAAGAGTGCTAGCTTTGGATTCTGAAGACCTGGACTTAAGAAGCTTTGTCACTGAACTATGTGGCCCAATCTCTCTGAGTACTCAGTTTCCTCATCTGTAGAATAAGGAGGTTGCACTAAAGGACCTCTAAGGTCCCTTCCAGCTCTATATCTATGCTCTGATTGCATCACATCCACAAAACTTAAAGTAATTTGAGATGGAGCCGGGGACAAGTCCAATGTGACGTGACCATTTAATTGGATTCAGCTCCTCTACAATATAATGCAAATATTCTTGGAAAATAGTTGAAAATTTCCCAGATGCCATACATCTTGGGCAGCATGGGTTTTCTTTGCTGACTGTTAGCAATTGATTCAGTACTTTTTTTAAAAGCAACTGTGGCACAATGAATAAAGTACTGGCTTTGGGGCCAGAAAGACCTCAATTCAAGTCAAGCCTCTGATATACTCTGTGTGATCTCTCAGATGTCTAGGCAGCTCTCAAAGACTCTGTGGAGCACAGAAGGGGCTACCCTGCATTGATAGAAAGATTTTCCTCATCTAGAAGTTCACCATACCAATGAAATCACAGGCCCAGTACCTAATTCTACACTTATTTTTTAAAAAAATCTCTGAAGTCAGTACTCCTGGAAGCAATAAGCAAAGAAGAAAAAGCATGGAGTTGGGGTGGGAAGGAAATAAGAGTTAAAAAAACTAGCATTCACCATTCAGGTGAAGTGAAGTGGAACACATGAGTCAGATTTGCAACATGTTATTTCTCTACCTTTAGCTTGGGAGCACAGATTTTTATTATGTACAAATATTCATTTTATAACATTGATGCATCTTGAGAGCCTAGCATTTCCAGTTCCATTAGAGGTCTTCAAAAAGTAGCAGGTTGGTATTGGATTTTAAAAATGCAGCTAAGGAGAACAGAACCAATCAATATAAATAGTAGTGCCAACAACTAAGAGGTATGCCCCACTTCTATGCCTCTTCCCCAAAGAGGCCATTGGCCAAAATAAATGGTACAGTAGAAAGAAAACTGGATCTGTAGTAAAAGGACCTGCGTTCAAAATCTGGTTCTACCACTTATTTTCTGTGTGATCTTGGGCAAGGTCAACTACTATGGGCCTCAGTTTCCTCAGTTCCATCTGTGAAAGGAAGGTGTTGGATTAGAGGTTCCTCCTTTCAAGCTTTTAAATCTATGATCATGTGAATTTCAGCATCAAACTTCTCTTACTTGAGAATGCAGGTATGTACAAATAAGAACAAGGTATGTATGTCTGATCTGCATCTACTTAATTTGGAAATAAAATACTTCAAGGATGCATTCAGATGTCGGTAGAGGCAGTCAATAAACTGACTATGCCATAAGACTCAGAAGTATAGCAGCAGAGCATCCAAACACTAGAAAAGGTGCCCAGAGAGGACTAGACTATCTTCTTCTCTCAAAAGGTGAACTTGTACCATTTTGTCTATCACATGCAAGCTTGTATTAACATTCATCAACCTCAGCACAGAATCGCTTTCTCTAGAGAAGGCATTGCTGTTAATGTAATGAGATCTGGTAGGAATTTTTCCTTCCTGCTGCAATCCATAGTAATTGTCCTTCATAGAATGCTCATGTTGTGGCACCTAAAATGCAGGGGGCTGCTTTCCAAAAGCATTCTTGTCTGCGTGATGCCAAACAGGCAGGGAGTAGCTTTTCCCATACTGGAAAACATTAACTTTGCTTCAGGATCAAAATGCATCATAAACACAATTAAAAAAAGTGCAAGGATTTTTTTTAAAAGGCCTTGAATCACTGTGACCAGAAAAAGAATTGATTTTATTGGAGCACTAGCAATACAAAGCTAGAGAAGAAGGATGCCAATAGTAGGGATGCATATTTGCAATTTTCTTTTTTTCTTTCACAATCATGGCTCTTGAATACACACACATACATATATTCTCTTTCTCTCCATATGTGTGTATACATATATATATATACATATATATGTTCATATATATGTATGTATATACATACATACAGTGAATGGAAGAAAATGAAATTTTCTCATCTCCAGAATCAAACTTAGTCAAATATACTCCTTTTCACCTATCTTCCATTCTGACTCAGCTTATTTATTAAGGGAGGGTAATGCATACATACATGCATATACTTATATGTGTAACATATGGAGGGATATATGGATTAACCTCTCATAACAATATATGGTATCAATATTGCTATATAATATACAGTAATATATGGAGGGATATATGAACATATGTATATATTACTCTCCTCTAACAATACATACAGTGTGTGTATGTGTGTGTGTGTATGTGTGTGTGTATGTGTGTGTGTGTGTGATATATATATATATATATATATATATATATATATATATATATGGAGAGAGAGAGGGGGAGGGAGTTACATTGCTTATACATAGTTATATTATATACATACATATACATGTCTCTACATATATTACTATATCATACACATACACACATATGTGTGTGTGTGTATATGTACAAACACAGCTCAATCTGTCTATTGATCTATCTATATCTCCCCTTCCCCTAATATATAAGCTAAGTAAGAATGAAAGATGGGTAACAAAGAGGATGTTTGACAAAGTTTGACTCTGGAGATGAGACAATACATCTTCCCTTCATAGTAGAGATGGGGAACTATATACAGTAAATGTGTTTGTCAGTTTTGCTTTATTGCTCCTCCCCCCCTTTTTTTTTCATCTTTGTCATAAGAGATGGATCAAGGAGGAGGAAGATGGGGGAGGAATATATTTGGAAATGAACATAACAACATAAACGCATCAAAAAAATGCACTAAGTTTTAAAAACTAACTGTTGAGAGCTCTTACTCTCATTTGTCATGTAAAAAGAGGAGAAAAGAGATAAAAGGCACTGAAGAGAGCAAGATTCATTTTTTTCATGGTCTACAGTAAAAAACACTAAATTCCAAAGAGCAGCACCTGTCTCACCAGTGTGTGAGCTCATCTCACAGCCACAAGCAAGAGAGGCCCCTTCACAGCACCACGGGATGTGTGGTCACTGCCCCCAAAGCAGCCTCCCAGGGCTGAGCTTGAAGTATACGGTTCCACTATATAATCCAAGTAACCTCAGGTTTGTCATTCCTTATCACAGCTCAGCATGGTGAGCAAGGAAAAAAAGAAATAAGAACAACATTTTCCTCAAATAATTAGCTAAGAAGCAAGATTAAGTGGGGAAAACCCTCATTCAGTTACAAACTTTCCTGTCTCATTGTTTTCTGTAAAGTGCAATTTTATAATGAATATGCACCACCCCTGAGTTGTGCCAGGTAGGCCTATTCTCTGCAAAATCCCTCATAGACAGTAATAAACATCAAGGCCTAACCCTAGGACATCTGCTCCAGCATTGTTATCCAATGCAACCACTGCTGTCACAAATCTCGAGTCACTTCAACTTTTTGTTGAAATATGAGTTTGTCAGTAGCACAGCCAATTTGGCACACAAGGCTTGACAGATGCTCCAGTTTTACCTCATCTTCAACTTACATGGCTCCTCATTATCTGAGCTGCAGTGAGGCACAATATTCCTCTGTTCTGGAAGCCAGACAAAATGCCATCTGGCACGGGATGGTTATCAAAACTAATAGTGCAGTGTGAAGGATCCAGGCTCCAAAGTGATGTGGGGACACAGCACAGCAAGAGGTAACACCCCCTCAGAATCATATAAGCAAAAACACTAGCAGACACCCAGTGGGCCACTTCCCCATTTATTCCATCGTGGGCACATTTTCAACAAGAAAGCATTGCTCACCCACTAGAGCTATAGTTTTTAACTCATACAAGTTTATATAGTCTGATACATATCATTCACTGTGAAGGCCAAGAGGAGATGAGACATCACCCTTTTCCCCAACACCAGACTCCAAGATAACCCCACAGCAGAAGACAGCAGAGAGAAGCACAGCCAAGGGACCACCCCCTACATAGGGCTTTTCCTGATCCCCATTCTCCCCTCACAAAGCTGCTATTATTTATTATTATTATTATTATTATTATTATTATTATTATTATTATTATTATTATTATTTTGTATTGCTTTGACTATCTTTACTAATTACTTTTTCATATGGATGATCTCCCCTGGCCCAAGAAATTACTTTGTATTTATAAATTACATAGGTGCTAACTCCATCCTGCATCCCCTGACAATAAAATACCACCTCTGCCTCTCAAGGACAGGGCCTTTTTGTTTTTCTATCCCCACTTAGCATAAGACCTGGCACGTAGAAGTCTCTTAATAAATGTTTGTTGATGTGAATCAAGAAGTAAATGGCAGGAAAGACAAAAGGAGGCATCGACAGATGCTCATCTGCAGAAAGACAAGAATAAGTTAACATCTCTCTATGTGTTGCTACAATGACCTGGTGTGTTATTTCTAAGTCCTCTATATAAGAGAGGAAAAAAACAGCAGCAGCAAATTACACACCAGAGACAGGTATCATAAGACTTCAAAATGGCCCTACTGATTTTGACAACACTAAAAGACCTGGTTGGTAAATGACTTCAAGCAAAAAATAAAGGCAAGCTGTCAAATATGTGGCTTCCAATCCATGGTGAAATGCAGAATTTTATCTTTCTGAGAAAATGCAATTTAATTTTTGTTTCTAGACAACCCTAGATGAGAAGCCCCAAAGAAAAGCCCTTTCCATTAGCTAAGGAATTTCCTACGAAAAAAAAATCACAGGACTCTATAAAGCTAGCACTTTGTGTGCTAGAAGGCACAAAAGACTAAGATCAATTGTGTTGGGGATCCCAACATGCTAGACCATAATGTTAAGTACCAGATATATTAGACATAATAGTAAATATTAAGAGCCACAGACATGTTCTTCTAATAACTTTTGATTTAGAAAGTTGCATATTCTGGTTGTGAAATTGAAATGTAGTAAAGCCCACCATGGAGCTCTTAGTACAGTCCTTTCTCCTGCTGAACTCCAAGTATCCTTTCCAAAAGTACGCAGGATCATAAATCACAATAAATACCAACTTTTATTCCAACACCACCTTGGAAAGCATCTCCCATGGAGTATCTCCCTAGCAAAATACAAGGAGCCCATGCAGTTAAGCTGAAGAATAATTGTCCCCTACCTTGGAAACATGGAGACTGATGGGCTGGAGTCAGGGTCTCCTGTTCTCCCATGGTCCAACATTCTCTTCTGGCTTATAAATGAGATCTTCCAAGCCTTATATGAAAGCCATAGGGTCAAGAGGGCCACTTCACTACTCCCAGATCCATTTCCTTCATTTATAAAATGAAGATAGCGACAATAAGTTTGTTGTGAAAAATCAAATGAGATAATATATGTAAAGTGTTAGCTACTATTATTTCTTCTGTGTTGGCCATCTCAATGTAATTATCGGATTTACAAATGGAGCTTGAGTCTCTTTCAATCTTCAGTCCTAGATTTCCAACTGCTGATGGGCCATCTCCAAAAGGAAGTCCTATAGGCATCTCACTCAACCTGGTCACAACAGAACTCTACTTTCTCCCTAAAACCTTTCTTTGTTTAAATATCCCAATTTATGTTAAAAGTCCATCATCCTTCTAGTCACTTAGGTTTTAACTGAGGAATCTTTAACTGCTCACTTGTTTTCATATCCAATCAGTTGCTAAGTTTTGTTGATTCCACTTCTACAATGTATCTCACAGTTGTTTCATTTTCTCCCTAACAGAGCTGCCACCATAAACAGTTGAATATTGAACTAGAGAGAGCACTGCTATCATGAATATCTGGGTTCAAATCCTGCCTTAGACATTTACTAGTTGTGTGACCTAGGCAAGTAACTTCTCTCATTTTCTTCATCTGTAAAATGTGGGTAGTAATAGCATTTATCTCACAGAAGCTATATAATACATGTAAAGTGCTTCATCCAACATATTATTGGATTCTGGTTTCTAATCATCTGCTTCTGTTTTATAGGTTAGCTCAACTCATTCACATTCAGTGTTATGATTATTAATTGTATTTCCCTCCATCCTATTCCCTTCTGTTTATACTTCTTTCTCTTTTTATCCTGTCTCTCCTCAAAAGTCTGTTTTGATTCTGACCACCGCTTCCCTTAATCTGTTCTCTCTTTTATCATCCTCTCTGACTTTCTATTATCCCTTTCCCCTCCTATTTCCCTATTGGGTAAGAAAGATTTCTATACCCAACTGAGTGTGTATATATGTTCTTCCCTCTATGAACCAATTCCAATGAGAGTAAGGTTCTTGCCAACTCCTCAATTTCCCTCCATTATTACAACTCTTCCCTGTGTGCTTCTTTTATGTGTGAAAATTTTCCCAATTCTACTTCTCCCTTCTACCAGTGCATCCCTCTTTCTCACCCCTACAGTTTGTTTTGGAAATCATCTTAAGATAATTGACTCATACCTGTGCTCTCTGTGTATGTAAACTCCTTATAACTGCCCTAATAATGATAAAGTTCTTAGGAATTACATATATCACCTGCTCATATAGGAATATAAACCATTTAACTTTATGGAGTCCCTTATGATGACTTTTTCATATTTACTTTTTTATGTTTCTCTTGAGTCTTCTGTTTGAATGTCAAATTTTCTATTTGGTGTTGTCATCAGGAATCCTTGAAAGTCCTATGTTGCATTAAATGTCCATTTTTCCTCCTGAAGGATTATACTCAATTTTGCTGGGTAGGTGATTCAATTCTTGGTCATAATCCTAGCTCCTCTGCCTTCTACAATATCATATTCCAAGCCCACTACTCCTTTAATTTAGAAGCTGCTAAATCTTGTGTGATCCTGACTGTGGCCCCACAATATTTGAACTGTTTCCTTCTGGCTGCTTGCAATATTTTCTCCTTAACCTGGGAGCTCTACAATTTGGCTATGATATTCCTGACAGTTTTCATTTGGGAATTTCTTCTAGGAGGTGATCAGTATATTCTTTCAATTTCTATTTTACTCTCTCGATCTAAGATATTGAGGTAGTTTTCCTTGAAAATTTATTTTTAATTAATTAATTTTATTTATTTATTTATTTTTCAAGGCAACGGGGTGAAGTGACTTGCCTGGCTCACACAGTTAGTAAGTGTCAAGTGTCTGAGGCCATATCTGAATTCAGGTTTTCCTGAATCCAGGGGCAATGCTCTTTCCACTAGCCCCCTTGTTTTTAGTTTGCAACATTCACTTCCATAAGCTTTTGAGCTTTAAATTTTCTCCCCACCTCACAACTTCCCTCCCCAAGACAGCATGCAATCTGATATAGGCTCTACGTATACATTCCTATTAAACATATTTTCACATTAGTCATGATGCAAAGAAGAATTAGAACCAATAGAAGGAACCACAAGAAAGAAGAAACAAAACAGAAGGGGAAAAAAAAAGAGCAAATAGTATGCTTTAATCTGTATTCAGACTCCATAGTTTTTTCTCTGGATGTGGATAGTATTTTCTATCATGGGACTTTTGGAGATGTCTTAGATCTTTTCATGGCTAAGAAGAGCTAAGTCTATCAAAGTTAGTCATTGCACAACGTGGCTGTTACTGTGTATAACATTCTCCTGGTTCTGCTCCCTTCACTCAGCATCAGACCATACAAGTCTTTCCAGGTTTTTCTGAAGTCAGCTTGTTCATCATTTCTTATAGCACAATAGTATTCCATTACATTCATATACCACAACTTGTTCAGCCATTCCCCAATGGATGGGCATCCCCTCAATTTCCAATTCTTTGCCACCACAGAAAGAGCTGCTATGAATATTTTTGTACATGTGGGTCCTTTTCCCATTTTTATGATCTCTTTGGGATATAGCCCTAGAAGTGGTATTGCTGGGTCAAAGGGTATGCACATTTTTATAGACCTTTGGGCATAGTTCCAAATTGCTCTCCAGAATGGTTGGATCAGTTCACACCTCCACCAGCAATGCATTAGTGTTCCAATTTTCCCACATCACCAACATTTATCATTTTCCTGTTTTGTCATGTTAGCCAATCTGATAGGCATGATGTGGTACCTCAGAGCCATTCTGATTTGCATTTCTCTAAATCAATAGTGATTTAGAGCATATTTTCCTCGGTAATTTCTTGAAATATGATGTCTAGGCTATAATATGATCATGGCTTTCAGTTAGTCCAAAAATTCTTAAATTATCTCTCCTCAATCTATTTTCTAGGTCAGTTATTTTTCCAATGAGATTTTTCACATTTTCATCTATTTTTTTTTTCACTTTTGACCTTGTTTTATTGTTTCTTGATATCTCTTGGAGTCATTAGCTTCTACTTGCCCAGGAGAAACGAAAGTATAAAATAACCACAAAGTTGTAAATATTAGAAACAAGGTAAAACTGGTGGGAGAAATTGACAGAAAAGAGTGAAGTCATAAAGCAGAGTGACTTTTGGAAGGGGATGAAACACTATGATCTTTTGTTTTAGAGATGTGGAATTTGAGATTCTGGCGGGAAATCCAGGTGGAGTTGTCCTTATGGCAGCTAGAGATTTGGATCTGGACATCAAAAAAGAAGTTGATGGAAATAACAATTTTTTCAGTGAGGTTTTGTACCTCTTTCAGACCAGGTGTCAGTTTGTCTTTACCACTTCTGGCTTGAGAGCTTCTGAACCTGCTGCTGCTTTAGTTGCCACCACTGGTGTTTCATCCACATGGGCTCTGGGACAGCTTCCACTTCCATTTCATAGATTGCTCCTTCTAACCTCCTAAATTGTCTTAGAATATCTTACTCTGACTTTTTTTGACTCTGCCACTTCAGAATTTTATTTAAGGCATTATTTTAAAGTTGTTTGAAGGGGAATGTTGGGAGAACTTGGCTACATGCGTCCTCTCCTCCAGCATCTTGGCTTCTCCCCTAAACCCATTTTTCTTTTGAGATCATCCCAGTATAATAGACTTATATCCATGCCCTTTGTCTAAGCAGACTAGTAACTGTCCTAATATTGAAAAACTCTTCAGGGGTTATGTGTATCATCTTCCCACTTCGGAATACATAAACAATTAAAACATATTAAATTCCTCATTATTTCTCACTCTTGTTTACCTTTTTATGCCTCTCTCAAGTCTTGGTTTGAGCGTCAAATTTTCTCTTTAGCTCTGATCTTTTCATCAGGAATGTTTGGAAGTCCTATATTTCATTAAATATCCATTTTTCTCCCTTGAAGAATTATACTCAGCTTTGCTGGGTAGATTATTTTTGGTTGTAATTCTAGCACCTTTGTCTTCAGAAAGATAATATTCTAAGCCTTCCATTCTTTTTTATTGTAGCTACTGATCTTGCATGATCCTGATTGTGGCTCTGAATGATTTCTTTCTAGCTGCTTTCAGTATTTTCTCCTTGACCTGGGAGCTCTAGAATTTGGCTATAATATTCCTGAGTATCTTCATTTTGGGATCTCTTTCAGGAGGTGATCAGTAGATTTTTTCAATTTCTACTTTGCCTTCTCCTTCTAAGATATCTGGGCAGTTTTATGTTATAATTTCTTGAAATATTATGTCACCTTTTTTGTAGCTTTCAGGTAGTCCAATAATTCTTAAATTATTTCTCCTCAATCTATTTTTCCAGATCAGTTATTTTTCCAATGAGATATTTCAAATTTTTGTCTGGTTTTTCATTCTTTTGACTTAATTTTATTGTGTCTTAATGTCTCATGGAATCATTAACTTCCACCTGTCCAATTCTAATTTTTAAGGAATTATTTTCTTCAGTGAGTTTTGTACCTCTTTTACCATTTGACCAATTCTGCTTTTTGGTGACTATTTATTCTTTTTTAAAATGTATTTTATTTATTTCATTAAATATTTCCTAATACATATGTAATTTTTAACACTCATTTTTTAAAATATTTGTTCCAAATTCTTTCCCTCCCTTATGCCTCTCCTCTACCCTTATTTGATAAGACAAGCAATATGATAACAATTATATATGTGAAGTCATATAAAAGATATTTCCATTTTAGTCAAGTTGCAAAAGAAAACACAAACACAAAAGAAGAAAAAAAGAAAGTAAAAAAGTATGCTTCAATCAGCACTCAGAGTTCATCAGTTATCTCAGAGATGGATAGCAGTTTTTATCATTGGTCCTTTGGAATTATCTTGGATCCTTGTCTTAATCAGAATAGCCAAGTCTTTAACGGTTGATTATCTTTACAATATTGCCATTACTGTATGCAATATTCTCTTGGTTCTGCTTATTTCACTTTGCATCGGTTCATATAAGTCTCCCCAGGTTTTTCTGAAACCATCCTACTCATCATTTCTTATAGCACAATATTATTCCATCACAATCATAAAACACCACAACTTGTTCAGCCATTCTCTAATTGATGGACATCTCTTCAATTCCAATTCTTCGTCACCACAAAAAGAGCTATGAATATTTTTTGTTCATATAGGTCCCTTTCCCTTTTCTTTGATCTGTTTGTGATATAGATCTGTTAGTGGTACTGCTGGGTCAAAAGGAATGCACAATTTTATAGCTCCTTGGGCATAGCTCCAAATTGTTCTCCAGAATGATTATACTAGGTTACAACTCTACCCAATTCTGGTTTTTAAGGAGTTTTCTTCAGTATTTCTATATGCCTCTTTTACCAAGCTGTCAATTTTTGCTGCAAAATTGTTTTGCATTTGACTTCTTTTACCAATTTTTTCTCTACATTATTATTTGATTTTAAAATTATTTTTGCATTTGTCTTTGAGGTTCTGCTTGTGAATGTTTTCACATCATCGTCTTCTCAGTTTATGTCTTGACCTTGTTACCATAGTAGATTTTTATGATCAGGTTCTTTTTTTGTTGTTTGTCCATTTTCCCAGCTTATTTCTTGACTTTGAACTTTATGTTAGAGTTGGGCTCAGCTCATCTCTGGGGGTGGGTGTGTGGTGGTCATTGTCCCAAGAATCAGCTTTTCTGCCCTACTGTTTTGACAGCTATTTCTGAGAGCTTGTAAGTTTTTAGTGCTTCCAAGATGGTATAATCTGCTAAGAGGTATGGTGACTGCTATCTTTGTGCACTAGTCCTTATCCAGATAGGGTCTTTGCAGCCAAGTGTAAGCTTTCCTCTCAGACATTAGGGCCTCTGCTCAAGTGGTCTTCTTCACCATGGAACTTATGTGGGCAATGAGAGTTCTCAGCATTGTTGCCACTGCCACTGCCTCCAAAGCCCATAGCTGGTGTAGCCACCACACTGTACTCCTGATCAGCCCCTACCTTACTGATACAGACTTCTCCTTCTGACTTCCTAAGTTATCTTAGGCTAGAAAAATGTCTCACTCTGATGTTTTATTAGCTATGCTGCTTTGGAATTTGATTTGATGTGTTATTTTAAAGTTGTTTACAGGAGAATATTGAAAGAGCTCAGCTTGAATGCTACCTTTACTCTGCCATCTTGGCTCTGCCTCCTAGAATGACTATTTTTGTAGCAATACAAAGAAGGACAGATTAAAGGAGGAGAGAGTAAAAGTAGAAAGACCTGTTAGGAGGCTACCAAAATAGTTCAGCAAGGTGATAATAAGGTCCTGTGGTGGTGGCTGTAGGAATCCACAGGACTGGTATTGGATTGGCAAGGTGAGAGAAAGGAAAGTAAAAAATAACCACAAGGTTGTAAATATTAGAAACAAGGTAAAAGAAACAAGGTAGGAGAAATTGACAGAAAAGAGTGAAGTCATAAAGCAGAGCAACTTTGGTAAGGGGATGAAACACTATGACCTTTTGTTTTAGAGATGTGGAATTTGAGATTCTGTTGGGAAATCCAGGTGGAGCTGTCCTGAAGGCAGCTGGAGATTTGGATCTGGACATCAAAAACAGAAGTCAGGGACAGACATAACAATTTTTGTATCATCTGCTTTGAGGTGATAGTTGAAGCCTTGGGAGTGAACAATAGAGTCAAAGATAAGAGTGCAGAGATTGAAAAGAAGAAGGTTCAGGAGAGACCTTTGGATAATAGCCACATTAAGTTACCAGGAAGAAAACAAAGAGAGAAGGAATAATTAGAGAGACATTAGGACACAAAATGAGTTCTGGGTGTTTTTTTCCCCTGAAGCTAAAGAAAGATATCATAGGGGGTGGTCAGTGTCAAAAAGTGCAGAAAGGTCAAGGAATATGAGGACTGAAAAAAAGGCCATTGGATTTGGTGATGAGATCATCCCTCTCCAGGGTGCACAAGTGACACATCTCCCCAGGACTTTTCCTACCACACTATAAAAACCTCTTCACTATAGAAGCTCACTCCCACCACTGGACTATTTACAGCACTGGAAGTACCCTCCATTCCTGAGACCTCACCTTTTAATTGGCCTATTCCTCCAGGAACCTTCAATTCAAGGCAGAAACCCAGTCCAACCAAAGTCAGCCCTTTCCAGGTGGCACTGCTGACTCATTTCTATGTGCCCCAGTACCTGCATACTTTCTCCTCCCCCCTCCTCCCAACCTCTTCTCCATTCAGCTGCTTTTTATATGTGGTCTTCCCCCATTTGAATGGATTTACTTTCACCTTCTTGTATTCTCAGTGATTAGCACAGTGTCTGGCACACAGTAAGTAAGCACTTAATAAATGTTTATTGACTGACTAGTGACCCTTGAGGCAATGGTTTTAGTAGAATGGTGAAGGTAGAGGACAGATCACAAATAACTGGAAGATAGTGGGTAGGGAAGAAGTGTAGGCATTAGATATAGACAACCTTTTTCCAAGAAAGGAAAGATAGGAACATAGCTGGATGGACTAACAGAAGACAAGAGAAGACTTTTTTTTTAGGCAATTGGGGTTAAGTGACTTGCCCAGGGTCACACAGCTAGTTAAGTGTCAAGTGTTTGGTCTGAGGCTGGATTTGAACTCAGGTCTTCCTGACTTCAGGGCTGGTGCTCTACCCACTGCGCCACCTAGCTGCCCCAAGAGGAGGCTTTTTGTGACCTGAACTAGTTTATAGGAAGATGGAAAGAAGGCAAAGGAAGAAAGCAAAAGGTTCATGAGAGAATGATTGCTGGTGCCAGTTAATTGAGAAGATAGAAGAAAATCAGATCCAGTGTTCAAGTAAAGAGATTATCCTCAGTAAGGAGTAGGGGCACCTCTTCTGTGGCTAGTAGGAAGGGGGAAAGAATAGGTGATGAGGCTGAGAAATCTTGAAGAGTGGAGAAAATGGTTGAATAAGCTCACCTTGGAAGGCTTCAATATGCATAGTGAAAAAGGAGGCTAGGTTATCTACTCCAAGTGCAGGAAATGAGGTTGAAGGAAAGAAGAGGTATGGAACAGATATTGGGAAGACTAAGATACTAAAAAAAAATTATTAATGTTAGGATAGAAAGAATGTTAGGCAGTAGTGGCGAGCGGGTATATCTATCAAAGAATAGGATGGGGTAGGCAAAGACAATGATGAATCATTGCTAAAATCCCTTCCAGCAGTGACATCCTATGATTGTCTATAAGAATAAACCCATGTCTTGATAGCCTTTTGTTTCTAAATTTTTTAAAGGTTTTGAAAAGCTGTTAACTGCATGTTACAAATTAGTAAATTTAATTTGAAATCCTACTTGTCAAAAGCTGAAACAGATTGAGGTTGGCTTGTAAAAATAAATGGTTTGCTATCCTGGATTAAGGTCTATGCTGTATAAATAGTGCCATCACAAAGTAAGAGTAAAGAATGAGGCACGTTCTATCTTCAGCAGGATTTTCTAAGTTATAGTCAACAGTATGAGCACTAAGGACCAAATGCAAACCACAAAACATAAAATATGCCTCCTCCCTGCCCCACTCTACCAATGTCGTTCTTTTGTTGTTGTTGTTGTTGTTTTGTTGTTTGGGGGGGCACACACTGATTTTCCTCAGGAAAGACCCTAGCCAAACTGAGACCTAGTTGTAGGCTTACTATTTTACCTCTTTTTAAAATGAGTTTTTAAATGGCACAGAAATGGAGGTGAACCAAGAAACCAAGGCCAGTAACATCTCTGGGATACATCTGACTTAGCTAATATGGAGGCAGAGAGAACAACAGGAAACACAGAGGAATAAGAATGCCCAGCAGTTCCTTAGTACTGCTTGTTACATTCAGCTGAAAACAGTCTGTGTATTATTCAAAGACAGAGGAGAAAAGTGGGCATTTTCCTTCCTGAGGCTTTTCAGTAACACCTCCCAACACATGCCTCCAAGATTCCTTCTTATTTCTTGTCTTGAATGACTTGAAAGCACCCTTCCTGGCACAGGGCAAATGCTGAATTCTGGGTTGTTGACTGATAACCTCACATTTTGAAGACATGCACATTTCCAAGGGTCAGAAGGGGTAGCTTGACTGTGAGGTCTCCTGGCATTCACTTCAATTCAAAAAGCATTTTTAAAATGCCTACCATGAGCTAGACATGGGATATAATGACAAAAACAAAAGCTCCTGTCTTCAAGGAACTTACATTCTCCCAGGAGAAAACAACGTGTACACAGACATGTAAATACAGATATATACAAAATAAATAGAGTAGTGTTAGGGAGGGGACACTAGTACCTGGGTAGGGCACATCAGGAAAAGCATCTTTCATATAGGAGGTGGCACTTGTTTTTACAAAAGTATGTTAGACTTTGCCATAAATACTCCCGAATACACATTGAATCCATGAGTAATTTCCACTTCACTCAGACTTTCTCATCTGGTATTTATGTGTCTGGGTCTCTGTAGTCCTTGATCTTTCAGTAAATGCCGGGTGTTACTTCTGAATGATTCCTTCCTGTTTATTCAACCTGCTTGCCCTCCCTCTACCAATAGCCAATTGATTTTCTCACATTTACAGAGGTACACAAGCATAAGTAAAAGGACCACAATATAGCTGACTGAATACATCAGCTTTCATACAGCTGAACAGTCATAGCTCACACAATCACCCACACATGCTAATTCCTTATGGTAAGAGGCATATGAACTCTCATAGAGCTGTAATAGGCTCTTATTCAACTGTAGATTATGAGCCTTGCATTGCTCATCCAAAACCAGGTGTCTGTATATACCTTTATATATGAGGCTACTTGGGGCAGGAACTGAGATTGGTGAAAAACTACTTGGGGATTGACATATCTTGGCTTCTTATCATTTTTATTCTGATGGAATTTTTATTTGAAGCATCAAAGAGGTGGCATGTGTTTACTATGGTGCTAAACTTGCAGGATCATAGAATAAAAGAACTTTAGTGTAAAAAGGGACCTCAGTACCATTTAGTTCAACCTGCACCTGAAAAAGAATCCCTGCTAAAACATGCTGTAGCCAAGTGGTCAGTCAGCCTCTGCTTGAAGCCTTCCTAAGGGAGGGACAGGGGAAACTTGTCAGGTCTAGTGCCAGCCCATTCTGCCTTCTTTAATTATCAGGAAGCCTTCTCCTATCTTCTTTTCAACTTTTACGCCTTACTCCTAGTTCTACCCTCTATGACCAAATAGAACAAGTGTTGTCTATTTTTCACAAGAAAATCTTTCAAGTACTTGAAAAGGGCTACCATATTTCCTCACTCTGAACCCTTTCTTCTCTAGGCTAAATGTCCCCAGTTCCTTCAACAAATTCTTAAATGGTATGGACACAGGATACTTCACCAGTCTGGTTGCCTAGATTTTTACAGAGTGGTCCTCAGGGGTCAATACTACAGCTAGCACTATTGGAATAACTTCTAATCAAGGTTATGTAGTCCAACCCTCATTTTACAAAATTATAAACTGAGGCTCAGAGATGGTAAGTGACTTGCCCACTGTCATATAACTAGGTAGTAGCAGAGCCAAACCTATTACCTAGTTCTTTGAGTTGCAGGCCAGTACTGTTCTTATAGTGTACCTGGTACACTATATCAGTGTATTATCATGCCTTCCTCTAGTTTTCCTCCTCTCTCTCTGACCACTCCTTCTCTTGTTCCCTAGTGTGAGTATTCTCCAGGTTTCTGTCCTTGGTACTCTACTTGTTTCTCTCTGAAATCTTTCCCACTTACAAAACTATAAATGATTATAACTATAACCATTACTTTTTGGGGAAGAACTCCCCAAATTATCCTGGTATCTCACTCAAATTTTTATAACATAATTCTAGTAGAATCTTCTCTCTTATATATCTAGTCAATACTTCAAATTCAATATTAAAAAAAAAGAAAACCTTTCCTCTTTGCCTACCTTCTTTAACGATGCAAATCCTATCCAGACATCAAAGCCTACTGCAAATCCCATCTCTTGCATGAAAGCTTCCTGGATGACATTACCTGGGAGTCATCTTTTCCTTTTTGGAACTCTTCATACCTGTACCACTCATCTGTCATTTATCACAAACTGCCTTCTATTTTTAAAGACTTTATGAGAAGATTATACCTTCTGTGGGGAGGTTTCTTCGATTCAATCCAATAAACTTTTATAAAATGCCCACTTCATGCCAGGCATTATATTAAATTTTGGGGATACAATTTCTAACATAGACCCCCCAAAAAGTCTTTGTATTCAAGGAATGTAAACTTTACTAACATTTCTATGTCTTGTACATCTGCCTCTCCCCTCATTATGACACCTAACAAAAATATTAATTTAGTATCTACTATGGAATAATCTTCAAAGAAAAACAAGTCTAAGTTGTATACTTCCAGGTCATGTGACCAAGAAAATGGACAAGTAGACATTGTAGGGAGAGGAGATGGAGAAAGGGGAGTGGATGGAGGAGAGGGAGAAGGAGAAAGAAAGGAAAGGAAAAGGAGAGAGAGAGGAGGAGAAGAAGGCAAAGGAGAAGAGGAAGAAGAATCCTGCATCAGAAGTAGAGTAATGACAGCTATTTTCACAGGATAAAAAAAAAAACAAGAAGCCTAACAAGGTCACAGCATTTCTGAATGAACATTGGAGAATTCTAATTGTTAACATATTTACTCAGCATACTCTGCCACGGGCCTCCATGCTCTGGTAGGATGGTCATACAAACCAACCAAAGGGCTTATATTCTGGAGCCCATAGCTGTAGAGTCTCTGCCAGCCTGCCCTGGTCCTTCCCTTTCCCCAGCAATAGATCTCAACTCTGACCAGCTACTGGCAGGGGAGGAGTATATATAGGAAGGGAGAAATCATGCTTTCCTTCTCTGGGTTGGCCACTAGGTTAGGGAATTCCAAGGCTGCAGAGGTGATGCTCAGAATATTCATCAAGCCTTTTCCCAAGACTACAAAAAGTGGCAGTTATTGACTCAGTCAAGCCAGAGAAATAAAGAACAGAGAGAATGGGGGTAGAGAGTCAGCATTCATTGTAACAGGTCTGAAGAAAATGGGACTGTATCTGGCTAGAGCTAGTCCTGTTCCCCCAAACTCCAGCAGCTACTTGGGTCGAGGACTGAAACTAGTGAAAAGAAAATTCCCAGTGTGAGAGAAAGATTAGAGAGATTTGAGGTACAGCCCCAGGGGCAAACTCACCCTCAGAAGAGGATGAATAAAAAAAAAAGAGCAAAAGGAGAACATGAGGGTAAAAAAAGACTAAAACCATAAAAGATTTTAGGAGGAAGAAAATTCAGTTAAAAAGCTAGAACACACATAGATAAATCAGCAGAAGAAATACTAAAATTAAAAAGGAAGATGCATACATCTAAGAGCTGACAAACCTCTCTAAATATTGCAAGACAAAAAAAAATGAACATCTAATGAAACACAGAATCCTATGGATTCCTAAGACATCTTGTACCTGAATCATGATATTCCATGATTCAAGAGGGGACTCAAAAACTTGAAAGAAGACATTAGAAGTGAACAAATGGCAGAGCGTATGGCTTATATGGCAGGAATAATTAGCAGAACAGAAAAATTTGAATTTATGTTTGAGAATCTCTTCAAAGAAGTGAAAGAAAGAACAACAGATGGGGGATACAAGTATATTGAAGTGAAGGACAAGCTAAAAGAAAAGCAAAAAGCAATAACATTAAACACATGGTCTCTATACAAGCAAAACACAACGATCTTGAAAAGAGAGTGAATAGAAATAGCTAAAGGATCATAGGCTAACCAAAAGAACAAGAAAAAAACTTAAAAAATATAATGTAAGAAATAATACAAGTAAACTGCCCCAAACTTCTGAATACAGAAAAAGCAGCAATCAAAAGAACGAACAGTGGCAGCTAGGTGGCACAGTGGATAGAGCTCTGACCTTGGAGTCAGGAGGACCTGAGTTCAAATCCAGCCTCAGACACTTGACACTTACTATCTGTATGACCCTTGGCAAGTCACTTAACCCTGACTGCATCACCAAAAAAGAAAAAAAAAAGAATATATAGACTGCTTCCAAAGAAGCAAAATTTAAAAAATGTGCTTCAAATTCCAAGAGACGTGTTAGATAAATAAAAAAATCCCAATAACAAATTCTGCATATAACAAGGGGAAAAACCTCCAAATAGAAAGAAAAGGAAATTTAAATAACAGGATATTAGTCTATACCCATTAGAAATATAAGGTAATGGAATAATATATCCTGAAAAGCAAAGGAGCTCAAGGTCCAACCCAAAATTATATACTCTGCAAATAAGAGTTTAATCACCAAAAAAAATTTTTTTTAAAGCATTCAGTAAAAGAGAGGCATTTGAAGCATTCCTGTATAAAGATATAGTGACTGAATAAATCAATCAAATTACCTCCATCACAAATAAAGTAAGAAGATGTACAATTAATGAGCCTCAAACATAAGATTCAGACTAAGTGCAGAAAGTCTTTGGGGCAGCTAGGTGGCACAGTAGACAGAGCACTGGCCCTGGAGTCAGGAGGATCAGAGTTCAAATCCAGCTTCAGATACTTGACACTTACTAGCTGTGTGACCCTGGGCAAGTCACTTAACCCA
The DNA here is from genome assembly GCF_003287225.1 of Phascolarctos cinereus. Lineage (NCBI taxonomy): Eukaryota > Metazoa > Chordata > Mammalia > Diprotodontia > Phascolarctidae > Phascolarctos > Phascolarctos cinereus. Next base: position 31,915,816 of record NW_027556291.1, read on the forward strand.
TTGCCTAGCACCCCCCCCAAAGAAAACTAAATAAAAGGGGGGGAAATTAATAAATTAATTAACCATTCCAATTATATTAACAGCTGACAAAATTGGAAAAGGTGAGTTGAAGATGAGGGCAAGAGAGCCTACAGAAACAGGTTTGCCTTAAAGCAGATTAAGCTAAACTATTAAGCTAAACTAATCACAGGAACAAAATATTGACTTGAAAGAAAAATGGGAAACAAAAATCTTAATTTAAAAGAATACTAAGGATGTAAGTGGAGGAAAATATAAACCTAACTCTAATAATTTAGATGTGATTGGAATAAACAATCCAATAAAACAAAAGGGTGTCAAAATGGATTAGAAAAGCTTTACAATCTGTTGCTTCTAAGAAACACATTTTAAAAGCAGGCATAAAAAAAAATGAGAGGCTGGAACAATGCTGATTATGTATCAGGTGAATACAAAAAAGCAAGAGTTACAATCTTGCCATCAAACCAAAAAAATCACAATGTAAACAGAGATAACCAAGGAAATTATATTTTGCTGAAAGGAAACAGACAATAAACCACTATCAAAAGTAGTCAATCATTCAACAAGCTATTTGTCAGGCACTGCACTAAGGTCTGAGATACAAAGAAAGGCAAAATAGAGGAGGCAATAATAGAAAAGAAATTCAATTAAAAATAACTAAGAAATGCATAAAATGTTTGCGACTCAATCTATCAAAACACATTTGATAATTTTATAGATTCAATTATATATCTTAAAGAAATAAAGATTTAAATGGTTAGATAAATATTCAGTGCTCATGGCTACAGCATGCCAATATAATAAAAATGACAATACTACTAAAGATAATTTACAGATTTTGTGTTATGCCAATCAAATTACCACAGCCACATTTTACAGAACTCAATAAAAATATAACAAAATTAATTTGAAGGAATAAAAGATCTAGGATATCAAGGGAAATAATGTAAAATGTAGAAATGAAGGGAAATAGCACTTCCAGACCTCAAGCTACACTATAAAGAAGCAACCATAAAAGCCATTTGGTATTTGTCAAATAATTGAAAAAATAGATCAATAGAGAAGACCAAAGAAGAGATAATTGTAAATAACAGAATTTAATAACTGAGTGTCAATGAACCCCTAAAAACAGATTATTTAGGAAAGAACTCTCTATCTGATAACTCTTTACTGGGAAAACTAGAAAGCAGTCTTGCAGAAATTGGGCTTAGACAAATATCTTATAGTATATTACACAATAAATTCAAAATGGATATGTCACCTTACTTTAATATTAAAGATCATACCACAAAAAAATAGAAGTAAGCCATATACCTTTCACAGCTATGAGTAGGAGACAAATTCTTAAATAAGAGAAAGTGGCAACTGAAAAACATAAAAGATAATTATGGTTACATGAAATTGGCAGTCTTTTGGCACAAACAAAATTAATGCATCTAGAAAAAGAGGGCACATGACACGGGGGAAAAACTGCATCAAACAGATCTGATAAGGATTTGCTATTTAAGAATATAGATAAATTACATATATACATATATTTATTATATATACACATTCATACAGACATATATATGCATATAGGTATGTGTGTATATACACATACATATATATATATATATACAACACACACACACACACACACACATACATATATGCCAAAAGAAATTTGTTAATAGGCAAGTGGTCAAAGATATGAACAGTTCTTGAAAGAAAAAATGGCAAACTATTAATAACTATTTCTTTTCTTTTTTTAGGCAATTGGGGCTAAGTGACTTGCCCAGGGTCACACAGCTATTAAGTGTCAAGCATTTGGTCGGAGTCCAGATTTGAACTCAGGTCCTCCTGACTTCAGGGCCGGTGCTCTATCCACTGTGCCACCTAGCTGCCACCTATTTATAACTATTTCAAAGAATACCCTAAATCACTAATAATAAGTGAAATGAACATCAAAACCACTCTCAAATTTGAAGTGTGAACTTAATACAATAAAATGGCAAAAATAACAAAACATGGAAACAATATGAAGAAGTCATAGAAAGATGAGAACACTAATGCCTTCTGAGTGGAGTTGTGAACTAGTAAAACTGTTCTTTAATGCAATTTGGAATTACAGAAATAAAATGTCAATAATATCCATATCATTCCACCCAGAGATGCCACTGCTAGGAATATACCCCATTTACCTGTATCTCTAATTTTAGCTGCATTGGTTTAATTTGTGCAAAATTTTTATAACTTAATAAAATCAAAATTCTTTATCTTGTATAATCTTATATACCTGTTTTTGATCACAAACTATTTCCCTATTCACAGACCTGATGAATAATTTCTTCCTTATTCCTTTAATTTATTTATAATGGCATCCTTTTTGTTTCAGTTATGTACCAATTTGAAGCTTGTCTTAATAAGATGTGACATGTTGGTCTACTAGTATGGTGGTAGTGGTAGCAGCTGCTGCTGCTGCTACACCTCCTCCTCCTTCTACTGATAATAATATCTCATTTGATCCTCACAATAACCCTGGGAGATAGGTGCTATTATTAGCATCCTCATTTTACAGATGAGGAAACTGAGTCAAACAGGGGTAAGGTAACTTGCTAAAGACCAATATCCCTAATAAATATTGATGCAAAAATTTAAAGTAAAATATTAGCAAGGAGACTACAGCAGAATCACAGAAAAATTATATACTGTGAGCAGGTTGTATATATGCTAAAAATGCAGGGCTAGTTTAATATGGGCAAAACTATACATATAATTAAAAGCAAGAACCACAAAAATCATATGGTTATATCCATAGATGCAGAAAAGGCTTTTGAGAAGATATAACACCTATTCCTCTTTAAAACCACCAGAATGCATAGGAATAAGTGGATCTTTCCCTAATATAAGAATTATCGGGGTGGAGCCAAGACGGCAGAATAAAAGCAGTGACTTGCTTGAGCTGTCTCCCAAAACCCCTCCAAGTACCTATAAAAAATGGCTCTAAACAAATTGTAAAGCAGCAGAACCCACAAAAAGACAGAGTGAAACAAATTTCCAGCCCAAGATAACCTGGATGGTTGATCAGAAAGGTATACTGCGCAAGGCTGGTAGAGGAGTGCAGTTTACCATGGGCATGCAGGCCGCAGTGAACCTGGAGCAGGCCTCAGAAGACTGAATCGCAGGCAGCTGTGGCAGTTTCCAGACTTCCCAACCCATGAACAACAAAGACAACTTAGAAGGTCAGTGGGAAAAGTCTGTTTGCAGTGAGAGAGAGAAGCTAGGTCCCAGCCCCAATTCCTGAGTGCATTCCCTGGGCAGTGGCTGCTTCCTGAGCTTCCAGCCCACAGACTGAGGGGGAATCAAGTGGCTGATCAGAGGGGGATTGGAGGGATGTTTTTTTTGGGGAAGAGGAATTTGTACCTCTTGTGCCAAGCTGTTAATTTTTTTCAAATCTTTTTTTAATATCTCTCATTTCTTTTTCCATTTCATCTTCTAGCTCTCTTGTTTGTTTTTTTAAATCATTTTTTTAAAGCTTTTCAATAAACCTTTCCTTGATCTCTCCCAAGAATTTTGGATGGATATGTGCCCAAGACTGATTTTTTTCTTCTTCTGGATTTGTGTTTTGGGCATTCCTATCACCATAGCAGCTCTTTAAAGTGGTATGCTTTTTTTGTGTTGTTGTTCATTCTTCCAGCCTACTTTTTTGTCTTTGGACTTTACATTGGAGTGAGCCTTGTTCACTTCTGAGAGGAATGTCTGTACTAAGCCTCTGTCCTCTTGGGTCTTTTTGCTGCTCTCTTGGGGTACTGAGTGTTGTGTCATTCTAGGGTCTCAGAGACAGCTCAGGATGAGGACCTGTAAGCTTTCACTACTCCCAAATTGATGTGATTCAAGGCAAGGTCTGATCAGTGGCCTCCTGGTCTGAGGTCTACAAATTCCTATTGTGGGTTTGGGTCTAAGCAACTCTCCAATGGGCTTATCTCTGATCGGAAATTCCAGTAGATTGCTGCTAAACTCAGACACTAGTAGCCAGCTGGAAATCTCTGCAGATTCATTGTGACAGAATTGTAGGCTACCCTTTGGCCTGAAATTCTTGACCTAGTTATTCCATTGCAGGCTTCAGACTTGGCTGGAGGATGGGGCTGAGATCCTTCTCCAGTTCTGGGGTCAGAGCCATCCAGCTGCTATCTGCTCCTGAACTTGTTCCTTGCTCAGTACACAGGCAAGGGTCTACTTTGGAATATTATCTCCAGGCACAGGTCCCTTTTTCAGTCTAACCTGGATCTGTAACCTGGAGGTAGGTAGAGAATGACAGAGCTGCTAGTTAGCACCTGTTCCTGCACCCTGCCCAAGGTTACAGTGCCCCAGTATGTGTCTGGGACCTTATCTTGCCTCAATGCGTAACCCTGTCCTCTTTAAGGCCTCAGGTACTAGAACGCTTCATGTGGTACACCTGTGGCTGGATACTATCTCCAATATCTGTAGCTTCTCTATGTCTCCCTAAACCAACATGGGCTGGAAAAATTACTCTATGATTTTTTCTTGGATTTACTGATCAGAACTAGCTCTTGTATATTCTCTAGATTTCTGTGTTGAGAGGAGCTGAGCTATGCTCCTTCCTGCTACTCTGTCACCTTGGTTCTGCGTCCTCCTTTCTCTTTGTTTTGTTTTTAATATTTGTTATAAAGGATAGCTCTCTGAGAAGGAGGAAATTTTAGGTGTTATAGTAACAAAAAAAATTTAATAAATTTTTTTTAAATAAGGTGCAGAAAATAAAAGATACCATTATGTTTACCATATATATATATATGGACAGACATCTGTTTTCATAAAGCAAAATGTTTACTGAAAGTCTTTTCTCTAATAACGGGAAATTTCTAGAATGATACAACAGTATTTGTTCAATACTCTGATCATCAAGAGCAAGTGAAGCACAAATTACAGGAGTATACTCTGGCCAAAAGCATTTGACAATATTATCAAAAATATCTACAAGAGTCAAAATGGAAAAGGAATTCTTATATATAGGTTCTAAGGTTCTCCAGATGCACCTATTTATGAATGGCATCATGATGACTGCATCGAGCAATAGAATGCTATAGAGCTTCCCAAATAAAATCCCCATGTAGTGTATCTAAGAGTTAAGTTTGACAATACATGTAGGGAAAACCTGCCTTTCGTCATTTCCCAGCAGTTGTTCCTTCTCCTTCCTTCCTCAAATTATCTTGCATTTATTCATCTATGTAAATATTAAATCTCCCCACCTTAGAATGTAAGCTTGCTGAGGGCAAGCACTCTTATTTTTTTTCTTTGTATCCCTAGTATCTAGCATTGCACCATACAAAAGTAAGCACTTACAAATGCTTATACAATTGAATTATAATGCAGGTTGCAAAGTTGTTCATCATATTCCATGCTGTCAGAATGGTAATAATCAAATAGGGGAAAGAAATTTACAAATATAACATAAGGCAGTATGTAAGAGATGTTATTTGAGTGTTACAAAATGCTACAGGAATGTGGAGGAGGTACGGATTTCTTCAGCTGAACTGATCATATAACACATTATTGAGGAGGTAATATTTGAACTAGGCCTTTGATAAAAGGCATTTGGGCAGAGAAATCAGTGTGAACAAAGAAGACTAAGAGGTAGGAAATTCCAGTGGATGTTAGCACAACAATAATTAGTTCAGATTGGCTGAACTATAGTACCCATGCAGGGTAGTAGCAGATAACACCAGAGCCAAACAATGAAAGGCCTTGAATTATGTTCTAAGAGTTTGAACTTTATCTAAGAGTTGACACAAATACAATAGTAATTAAGGAAGATTAGTCTGGGGGTGGTATGAGGGGTAGATTAGGATGATACATAGCAGTCCAAGGAGACCATTGAGATACTACAGGAGCAAGGTAACACAGGCAGTAGAAATAGGATGTAAAAGATGAATACAAGAGACATCACAAAAAGAGAGTCAACACAACTTCGTGACCAATCAAATTTGAAATTTAGAAAAGGAACCATTAGTAATACTTTCTTCAGGAGATCTCTGATGTACTTGAGATGGACATTTCCTAAAACAGGGCAGATCATAAACTATACATACCTTTTTCCATTATGACAGTTTCATCAATAGCTTCCCTTAAGAACTCCCAAAATTTTTATATAGTATGTTGGAGATCTTTCTCCAGGTATTTTAGCATTCTATGCACAGCAATATGGTCATAACAAACATTAAGAAAAGTATGATAACTTATTAGATAGGAAATAGAAAGCAAAGGTGCTAAGGGATAAAACAGGTCAATAAGGAAAATTATCAAGAACAGAAAATTACAACTGAAAACTATCTATTTTAATAGTTTAATTCAGCAAAAAAGGTACTAAGTGCTACTATGGGGTTACGAAAATAACATACAATATTCTCTAATTCTAAGGAGCTTATAATATATGTACACAGGTAATTAGACTTTACATGACAAAATATGATAAGTGCAAAGGAGAGACTCAAAGTAAGTGCTATGAGAAACAAGTAACAAATTCATTTACAGTAACCAATAAGATGGAAGACTAGACATTTTCTCTGATCCCCATGACCTCTCAAACCTCACTAAAACATATGTTGTGTGCCAAAGACAAAACAACTTCAATTTTCCCATGATCCAGAATGCCCAAAAGTCAAAATTTTTTTAAACAATCATGAAATGATGCCTAACCTGAGCTCATAGGGCTCTCCTCTTCCCCACCACCCACCATGCAACTGGCAATGAGACTGCAATAGCCAATTTAAGGACTTGACCCACAGGCTTGCAACAAAACCCAACCACACATTCCAGTTCCACTTCATTCTTTGCACTGCTGTAGAGATCTCAGATTCTGTCTGTGAAACTTTGCAGAGATCTTTGTGGCCAGAACTATGGCAAAAGACTGTGCTGTAAAAGATTGCTGCAGGAGAACAGAGGAAGAGTGGGAATGGAGCACAGTATACATATGAGTTTGAAATAGAGCTCATCCTCCTACTACACTCCCCCATCCCCCAATACCCTATGGGACCCAAATTCCAAATGATAGAGATGACCCCTGGCTACTGTGATGAAATTACCAAACTGCCAGATCAGAGAACCGAGGAACAAAGGGAAGGGGACAAGACATCATGTGTGTGTTTGGGGTGGGACACTTGCATTAAGCTGGAGAAAAAGAGACCAGATTCTAGATGGGGCCAATTCTGTCTACCCAAGAGTCAATTGTAGCAGAGATCTAGGATGGTGAACAGTGAATTGCCTGCTATGTAAGAGGCTGAGAAGTTTTGAGATCCAGACCCCAGGGAAACTACCATCGGGGGAAGAAAGTCAGAAACTGAGCAGTAAGGGAAAATAGGGTGGGGGTAGGGAAGACTGAAATTACCAAAGATCTCAAGAAGAAGAAGAAAACTAAAAGACCTTGAAGGTAACCAGATAAAACAACAGGGAAAACAACAGAATGAATTACGGCCTCTAGATCTAGTAAATGAATTCAGGCATCTATGAATAAATACTTCAAAACAAAGGAATACTTGATAAAACAGAGGATCTTGTGAAAGGCGATAAGAATATGAAATTAATTCCTGACTGGTTCAAAAGAGAAATGAGAATTATGAGAGCAGAAAGCAATGTCCTGCACAGCTAAATAATGGGCAGAATAAAAAAGATGAAATCTGTGATGGTAAGTCTCACCAGAGAAACAAAAGGCATAACAATCAATTGGAAATACAAACACACAAAAGTGAAGGACAATCGAGAAGCAAAAAACAATAAAATTAAAAGAAAATATTCTCTCAATTCAAGCAAAACCTATTGATTTTAAATACAGAACGTATAGAAATAACCTAAGGATTACAAATCTAGCAGAAGATCAGGATGAGACCATTTTGCAAAAATTAATATAAGAAAACTGCCAAGAACTTCTGAAGTATTTTTTTCTTTTTTTAGGCAATTGGGGTTAAGTGACTTGCCCAGGTTCACACAGTTAGTAACTGTGAAGTGTTTGGCCTGAGGTCGAATTTGAACCCAGGTCCTCCTGACTTCAGAGTCGGTGCTCTATCCACTGTGCCACCTAGCTGCCCCTGCCAAGAACTTCTGAACACAGAAAATGAAACACTAATTGAAAGAATTTATAGATCACCCCAAGAAAAAGAATCCAAGATTGCAACCCCCAAGATATATACTGGTTAGATTTAATAATTCAATTCAGAAACAAGAAATTCTGCAAGGGGCCAGGAAGAATGCCTTCAAATAAAAAAAAAAAAAAGGAAATTTAATTAATAAAAAACTAGTCTCCATCCACCAGAAAATGTAGGAGCAAATGAAATAATATGTTCTCAAGAGCTTGAGATACAGTCCAGGGGGTATAATACGCAAATATGAGCTTAATCATAAATTTAAAAAATGGATTTCAGTAGTAAAGAGGTGTTTGAAACATTCTTAGAAAGAAAACCAGACCTGAAATTAGTTGCTTCTCAAACACTACAGACAATAGAAATGTCAGAGGGATGAATGAATACAGCTGCTGCCATGGACAGTAATAATAGCAAAGTGACATTATAAAGACCAGTAAAAGAATTCTCTCTAAATGTACACAAGGAGAAAGGGATAAAGGAAAAAATTAGATGGAGATGAGAGTGGAAATGCAGGCCTGGTACTTTATGGACAGAACTTCATGACACCCTGTCTACAGGTGAATTAATTTTTTATGGTACTACATTACAAAATAAGAGAGTACATGAAAGGGAGGAAGGTAATGGGGAGATAGAACAAAGTGTATGATATGCCTATGTCAAATTGAAGGCTAGCAAGGAGAAGAAAGTGAGCCCTGTGGTCTCTCAGGAAGAGAAGAGCCCACAGGGGAGTAGGTAAGGAGTAGGAGGAAAGGAATGAAAAGGGAGAAACAGAAGGGGACCTTGTGTTGATGGTGGAAGGGAGCTCCACTGATGAATGTTCATATGGATAAAGAGAAATGATCTATAAAAGGAGATGAGGAGCTCATGATAGACGTTGTCTGAGGGATTTGATGCTTTAAAAGTCCACTCATCCTAATCTTGTCAGTAATTTAGAAGGTTTTTAAGCAGAGAAAAGTGATGTAATCAGAGCAGTACATTAGGAAGATAACTCAGGCAGAAGTAGGAAGGATGAAATTGGAAAGGGGAGAGACTTGAGGCAGGAAGATCATTTAAGAAGTTATTATAATAGTTTGAGGGGAAAGTGATATCCAGGATTCAAGTAGCTGCTGTGGTAGTGGAAAAGAGGACAGATAAGAAAAGTAAAATCACTAGAGCTATCCTACCTAATGCAAGATGCTTGGTCACTCTAATCAGCACACCATTATCACTTGTGGCAGGCACATTTAGTTCATAACAGCATGGAACAAGGTACTGTGAACTTTCCAGTCTCAAGATATTTTTTTCTTCAGAAAACATTTTGTACACACACAAAATAAAGTTCAAAATGACCACAGTCATATCTACCATCAGTCACCCACTGTGAGAGTTTATTTAAAAGTATTTGGTGAATACAATTATTGATTCTTAAAACTGTATTTACATAGCTGGGCTTACCCAAAGAATTTTCATACATTACATCCTTTAAACTTGGAGCACAGCTACTGACATGTTTAATTTTTCAGCACCCTGGCCAGCACCCAATTTGTAACCACCCTAAGTTTAGCCAATAAGTCATCATTCAGCATCCATTTCAGCATGTGAAAATGAATCTAACCCATGTAATATTTTCCAGCAAATGCAGCCCTGAAGTTTCTTTTTTTCTTTTTCTTAACGCAGGATCTCTTGATTATGTCAGAAATACTCATGCAAGTAATTTTCAAATATAGCCACCCTTGCAAATTGAGATAATGAAAACAGTAGTCTTTAGACACAGGATCAGAGATGAATACTCTTTAATTAACCTATTCTCCTTTAGAAAGGACAATTCTGATCTAATGTAGTTTTGAAACCACAATTATGAGATTACAAGCAAATAAGAACACAATTTTTTAAAAAAGACAAAGTATTTTTTCATTTTACTTTTAGTTCCAAGTTCTCTCCCTCTCTTCACTCTGACCCCCATATATTAAGAAGGAAATAAATAAGATACATATTATACATATGAAGTCATGAAAAACATTTTCGTATCAGTTATGCTCCAATAAATAAATGAATGAAAACAAGACAAAGACAAGGAAAAATATGCTTCAATCTGCACTTTGAGTCCATCAGTTCCCTGTGTAGAAGTAGATAGCATTTAATATGAATCCTTTGAAGTTCTGGTAGATCACTGTACTGATCAGAGTTGCTGGATCTTTAAAATCTTCACATTATTACTGTTCCTGGGTAAATTGCTCTGGTTCACTCACTTTATTTTGCATCAGTTCATATTAGTCTTTCTAGGTTTTTCTGAAACCATCTCCTTCACTATTTCTTACAGCACAATAGTATTGCATCACGTTCGTATACCATAACTCATTGAGCCATTATCCAATTGACGGGCATGATCTCAGTTTCCAATTCTTTTCCTCCACAAAAAAACCCTACTATAACTAACCTCTGAAAACCCAGAAAATATCACCTCAGAAAAAAAAAATCCTTGAACAGCTGAACTAGAAGAAAGACAGGGAGCAACAGTGCAGCAGCCCAGCAAACGGGTCTCCCGGTGCCTCGGCAAAAATAAGGGAAGCAGCACTACAAAGGACCCCAGGAGGATAAGCACCCTGTAGCATTCATCTGAAAGGAGCTGAAGAAAGCAACCTAGAGTCTACCTAAAGTCCCAGCCTTGATGATTCCAACCCAATACCAGGTAAGCTGTCAGAACCCTACAGCCTCCAACTGTCAACCAGGAGGAGATCCTGAAGCCCAGGTGGTAGAGCAGGCAAACACCAACACCTGGACCTCTGAGTGCCTCAGTGAGGGCAGGGGAACTGATGGAAACCAGCTCAGAAAACCACCCGGTACCTCTGCACCCTACCACAAAGGAATCTCCCAGTACATTAGCAGAAACAAGGGAGGCAAACACTGCAAGGGGCCCCAGGCAGATAAACACCCTGCAGCACCCATCTAAAAGGAGCTGAAGAAAGCTAAAGGAAAGGAAAAGCAGGCAACCTAGAATTGCCTGAAAGTTCCAGCCTTGCTGATTCCAGCCCAACACGAGGTAAGCTGCCAAAACCCTACAGCCTCCAATTGCCAACATAAGAGGCCCCAGCACACAAAGCCAGTGACCAAGACCTAGGCTCCCAACACAAGAAGCTTGGGTCAGTGCCCTCTGTTCCCAGCAGGAGAGCTCAATCTCTTTAAAGGCCAGGGAATAAAGAAACCATGAGTAAAAAGAAACGTACCATAGATTCATATTATGAGAAGAGTGAAGATCAAGACAGAAATTCTGAAGAGGACAACATTGTCAACAAACCCACATCTGCAACATCAAAAGGGAATATGAACTGGTCTGAAGCCCAAAAAGCCTTCTTAGAAGAGCTCAAGAAGGATTTTAAAAGTCTAATGAGAGAGGTAGAAGAGTCCTTAAAAAATACAATTGGCCAATTGGAAAAAAAGTACACTGAAGAAAACAAGTCCCTAAAAAACACAATTGGCAAACTGGAAAAAAAGTACACTGAAGAAAACAAATCCCTTAAAAATACAATTGGCCAATTGAAGAAGGAAGTACAAAAACTAACAGAAGAAAACAATCTGTTAAAAACTAGAATTGGACAAATGGAAACTAATGACTCTATGAGAGAGCAAGAATCAGTCAAACAGAAACAAAAAAATGAAAAAATAGATGAAAACTAAAATACCTCAGGTAAAACAACCGACCTGGAAAATCATCCAGGAGAGACAATTTAAAAATCACTGGACTACCTGAAAATCATGATGAAAAAAAGAGCCTGGACAGTATCTTTCAGAAAATCATAAAGGAAAACTGCCCTGAAGTCCTAGAACCAGAAGAGAAAATAACCATAGAAAGAATACACCACTCACCACCTGAAAGAGATCCCAAATTGACAACCAAGGAATATAATAGCAAAATTCCAAAATTACCAGATGAAAGAGAAGGTGCTGCAAGCAGCCAGAAAGAAACAATTTAAATATCATGGAACCACAGTCAGGATTACACAGGACCTTGCAGCTTCTATATTAAAAGACCGCAGGGTGGAACATGATATTCCATAAGGCAAAGGAGCTTGGATTCCAGCCAAAGATCAACTACCCTGCAAAAATGAGCATGATTTTTCAAGGGAGGAGATAGATATTCAGCAAAATAGGGAACTTCCAAACCTTCCTGATAAAAAGACCAGAGCTCAACAAGAAAATTAATCTTCAAGTACAAGATTCAAGAAAGACATAAAAAGGTAAATGGAACAGAAAGACACAAAATGTTAATAAGGGCAAACTGTCTACATCCCTACAAGGGAAGATGACACTTGCAACTCTTGAGAACTGCATTGTTATTACAACATGTTAAAGGAGTATACATAAAGGGGGTGGATATTAGTTGACTTTGATGTAATGATAAAAAAAAAAATCTAATTAAAGGGGTTAAATGGATCCAAGTAAGTGGATTAGTCTGATCTTAGAAAATGTACTGAGAAAGGAGGGGGGGCAGACAAGGGTAAATTACATTACAGAAAAAGACAGAAAATCCTATCATAGCAGAGGGAAAGAAGGGAGGGGGGTGAGCATTATTTGAACCTTACTCTCATCAGATTTGGCTCAAGAAGGGAATGACATAATCAGTTAGTTATAGAAATCTAACTTGCCCTATAGGCAGTAGGAAGGAAAAGGGAAAAGAAAAGGGAGGGAGGATAGAAGGGAGGGAAGAAGCAGTAAGGGCAAAGGGGAAGAAAAGGGAAAGGAATAATAGAAGGGAGGAGAGACTGAAGGAGACGGTGGTCAAAAGCAAAACACTAGTGAGGGGGAGAGGGGAGAAAGAAAAGCATAAATGGGGAGGGGGGAAAGGATGGAGAAAAAGATACAAATAGTAATCATAACTGTGAATGTGAATTTTTTTTTCTCTTCTGTTGACTTTTGTTTCCTCTTTCTGATGGTTCTTCCTATTGGTTTTAATTTTTACTTACAACTTCACTAATGTGAAAATATGTTTAATAGGAATGTAAATGTATAGCCTATATCAGATTGTGTGCCGTCTTGGGGAGGGTGGTGGGGAGGAAGGGAGAGAAAAATTTTAAACTCAAAAGCATATGGAAGTGATTGTTGATAAATCAAAATAAATTAATAAAAAAACCTACTATAAACATTTTTGTAATATGGATCTTTTTCCTTTTTCTTTGATCTCTTTGGGGTATAGCTCCAGTAGCGATATTTCTGGATCAAAAGGAATACACAGTCTACAGCCCTTTGGAAATAGTTTCAAATTGTTCTTCAGAATGGTTGGACTAGTTCACAGCTCTACTAATAGTAAATTAGTGTACCTATTTTCCCACATCCCCTCCAGGAATCTGATGGGTGTAAGAATAGTATCTTAAAATTGTTTTAATTTGCAGTTCTCTAATTATTAGTGACTTAAAGCATTTTTTTTCATGTAACTACTAATAGGTTTTATTTGTCTGAAAAACTGCCTGTTTATATCCTTTCTCTGCTCAAAAGCCTTCTAAATTGCTGACAAAATTAGGATGAGTAGACTTTTCAAGTACCAAATCCCTCAGACAACATCTATCATTAGCTCCTCATCTCCCTTCACAGATCATTTCTCTTTATCCATATGAACATATCCTTCATATGTTAATTGGGGGAATGGCTTTTATTTCTCATAAATTTGGCTCAGTTGCTTATATATTTGAGAAATGAGAGCTTTGTCAGAGAAACTTCCTGTAAACTACCTACCCCCCCCCCCGTTTCCAGCATTTTTTTTCTAATTTTGGCTGTACTGGTTTTTTTTGTGCAAACACTTTTAAGTTTTATTTAGTCAAAATTACCCATTTTAACTCTGACAAACCTCTCTATTTCTTGTTTGGCCTTGAAATCTTCCCCTATCTACAGATAGGACATATACTTTCATCCTTGCTCTCTTAATTTGCTTTTGATATCACCTTTTATGTCTAAATCATATACCCATTTTGTGCTTATTTTGGTATATGTACATGTGAGATATTGGTCTATGACTAGTTTCTGCCAAATTCTTTTCAGTTTTCCTAGCAGTTTTTGTCAAATAGCGAGTTCTTGCCACAATATCTGGGATCTTAGGGTTTATCATAAACTAGGTTACTGTGCACATTTACTTCTGCATATTGTATAATTAATCTATTCCACTGATCAACCACTCTATTTCTTATCCTATAACACACTGTTTTGGTGATTACTGCTTTGGAATATAGTTAGAGATCTGGTACTACTAGGTCTCCTTCCTTCAAATTTTTTTCCATTGATTCCCTTGATAGTCTTGACCTTTTGTTCCTCCAGATAGAATTCTGTGATTTTTTTGTAATTTGATTGGTATGGAACTGAATAAGTAAATTAGTTTAGATAGCATTATCATTTTTATTATATTGACTTGGCCTACCCATGAGCAATTAATATTTCTCTAATTATTCAGATCTGTCTTTATTTGTGTGAAGAATGGTTTGCAATTTTGTTCATATAGCTTCTATGTATGTCTTAGCAAGTAGACTCCCAAGTATTTTACACTCTCTGCAGTTATTTTAAACGGAATTTCTTTTTCTGTTTCCTCCCACTGGATTTGTTGGTAATTTGTAAAAATGCTGATGATTTATGAGTTTATTTTATATCTTGTAACTTGTTAAAGTTAATTGCTTCTACTCATTTTTTAGTTGACTCTCTAGAGCTCTCCATATCATCTACAAAAAGTGATATTTTGTTTCCTCGTTGCTTATGCTTATTCCTTCAATTAATTTTTCTCATACCATTGCTATAGCTAGCATTTCTGGTTCAATGTTGAATAATGATGACGGGATCCTTATTTCACCCTTGATCTTATTGGAAAAACTTCTAGCTTATTCCCATTACAGATAAATGTTTGCTCTTGGTTTTAGATGGATACTACTTATCATTTTAATGAAAAGTTCTATTTATTCCTATGTTTTCTGGTGTTTTTAATAAGAATGAATATTGTATTTTCTCAAAGTTTTTTTTTTCTGCACCTATTGATATAATCATGATTTTTATTATTTTTGTTATTGATATGGCTAATTCTGACTATAGTTTTCCTAATTTTGAACCAGCCCTGCATTCCTAGTACAAATCCTGCCTGGTCATAGTATATAGTCTTTGCAATATATTGTTATAAAATGTCCTTGTTATCATTTTATTTTTAATTTTTGCATCAATAGTCATTAGGGAAATTTGTCTATAGTTTTCTTTCTCTATCTTTGCTCTCCCTGGTTTAAGTTTCAAAACCAGATTTGTGTCATAGAAGGAATTTGATAGGACTCCTTTTTTCAAACAGTTTAGATAATGTTCAAATTAATTGCTCTTTAAATATTTGGTAGAATTTGCTTGTAAATCCACCTGATTCATTTTTTTTCCCTTTAGAGAATTCCTTTATGGCTTGTTTGATGTCTTTTTGTAAAGAAAGGTTATTTAAATACTCTATTCCCTCTTCTGTTAATCTGGGCAATTGATATTTTTGTAAATAATCATCCATTTTATTTAGATTGTCAGTTTTACTGGCATATATTTGGGGAAAATAGCTTCTAATAATTTCTTTAATTTTATCATCAAAAGTTGTACATTCATTGTTCAATTTTTTTTTTTTTGGTGAGGCAATTGGGGTGAAGTGACTTGCCCAGAGTCACACAGCTATTGAGTGCTATGTGTCTGAGGCTGGATTTAAACTCAGGTATTCCTGACTCCAGGGCCAGTGTTCTATCCACTACGCCACCTACCTGTGCACCCCCCCCCCATTGCTTACATTTTTAGTAATGGTAATTTGGTTTTATTCTTTTTAAAAATATCAAATTAGTCAAAGTTTTTTCTATCTTTTTTATTAATTTTTCATAAAACCAGCTCCTGGTCTTATTTACTAGTTTAATTATTTTTTACTTTCAATTTTATGAATTTCTCCTTTGTTTTTTGGGATTTTTATTTTGGTGTTTAATTGGGGATTCTTAATCTGTTCTTTCTCTAATTTTTTTTAGTTGCACACCAATTTGTCTGCTCTTTCTCTCCTTTATTAATGTAAGCATCTAGGGATATAAAATTTCCCCTAAATACAACTTTGACTGCATCCCACAAATTTTTGTATGTTGTCTCATGCTGTCATTATCTTTAATGAAATTATCATTCCTATGATTTGTTCTTTGACCCATTCATTCTTTAGGATTAGATTATTTAGTTCCCAATTAATTTTTAATTTATGCCTCAAAGATCCTTTACTGAATATAATTTTCATTGCACTATGGTCTGAAAAGAATGCATTTTATACCTCTGCTTTTCTGCATTTGTTTGTGAAGTTTTTATGCCCATATCAGTGGGCATAAATCACATGATCAATTTTTCTAAAGATATTATGTACACTTAAGAAATAGATATATTCTTTCCTGTTCTTATTTGTTATTCCCCAGAGGTCTATTTCAGCTATTTTTTCTAAAAGTCTATTCATTTCCTTCTTTCTTGTTCATTTTATAATTAAGTGCATCTAAGTCTGAGAAAGGCAAATTGAGGTCTCCGTCACTAGTATAGTTTTACTATTTCCTCCTGTAACTCATTTAATTTTTCCTTAAAGAACTGGGATGCTACATCATTAGGTGCATATATGTTCCATAATGATATTAATTCAGTGTCTATGATATCTTTTAACAAAATGTAGTTTCCCAGGTTATTTCTTTTAATTATGTCTATTTTTGATTTTGCTTTGATTAAGCTTATGATTGCCACCTCTGCCTTTATAACTTCTATTGAAGTATAATAGATTTTGCTCCAGCCCCTAATTTTAATTCTGTGTATCTTTTAGTTTCAAGTGCATCCCTTATAAACAATGCATCATTTGATATTAGTTTTCTACTCCATTCTGCTATCTACTTCTTTTTATGGGTAAGTTCATCCCATTCACATTCAGTTATGATTGCTAACTATATAATTCCCTCCATCCTGTTCCTTTTATTTACCCTTCTCTTTTTAACCTTGTCTGCTCCTCGAAAGTCTATTTTACTTCTAACCACTGCCTCCCTTCATCTACCATCATTTCATCACTCCCTCCCTTTCTCTTAGCCTGTTTACTTCCCACTTTCCTGTTGGGTAAGATGAATTTCCTTACTCAACTTTGTGTGTGTATTTGTATGTATGTACATATATATATATATATATATATATATATATATATACACACACACATACATATGTATGTATGTATGTATGTATGAATGTATGTATACTCTTCCTTCTCTGAATAAGTTCAGATATGAAAGAGAGGTTCAAGTGTCGGCTGCTCCCCCCACTTCATCTTCCATTATAAAAACAATCTTCCAAGTGTGCCTCTTATATGCAATACTTTTCCTCATTCATCCTCTTCCTTGCCCTTCCTCCCAGCGTATCCTTTCTCACCCTTCCATTCTTCATTTAAGAGCCTCCCAACACAACAAAGTTATACTCATGCTCTCTGTCTAGTTACACTCATTATAACTACCCTAATGATGATAAAGTTCTTAAGAGTTACATGTTTCATCTTCCTACATAAGAATTTAAACAGTTTAACCTCAGTAAATCCCTTATATTTACCTTTTAATGCTTCTCTTGGATCTTGTGTTTGAACATAAAATTTTCTATTCAACTCTGGTCTTTTCATCAGGAAGTCTTCAGAGTTGTCTATTTCATTAAATATTCATTTTCCCCACTGAACGATTATACTCAGTTTTGCTGGGTAGGTTATTCTTGGTTATAATCCTAATTCCTTTGCCTTCCAGAATATCATATTGCAAGCCTTCCACTCCTTTAGAGTGGTAGCTGCTAAATCTTGTGTGATCCTGACTATGGCTCTATGGTATTTGAATGGCTTCTTTCTGGCTTCTTTCAGTATTTTGATCTTCATTTGAGGATTTCTTTTAGGAGGTGATGGGTGGAGTCTTTTAAATTCTACTTTGCCCTCTGATTCAAAGATGTCTGGGAAGTTGTCCTTTATATAATTACTTGAAATATGATGTCTAGACTCTTTTTTTATCATGGCTTTCTGGTAGTCCAATAATTCTTAAAGTATCTCTCCTCTATTTATTTTCCAGGCCAGCTATTTTTTTTTTCTGATGAGATATTTCCTTTCTTATAATCACATTTTATTTTAACATTCATTTTTTAAAAATTGAGTTCCAAATTTTCTCCCTCCCCCCAGTCCCTCCCACACCCACTGAGAAGGCAAGCAATATGATATCAATTATATGCATGAAGCCAAGCAAAATACATTTCTATATCAGCTGTATTGAAGGAAGGAAGGAAGGAAGGAAGGAAGGAAAATGTTATTTCCGGATACGGATAGCATTTTTCATTGTTAATCCTTTGGCATTGTCTTGGATCATTGTACTGACTAGAGTAACTAAGTATTTTATACTTAATCATCATCACAATATTGCTGCTACTGTGTACATTGTTCTCCTAGTTCTGCTCCCTTCACCTTGCATCAATTCATGTAGGTCTTTCCAGGCTTTTCTGAAACCATCCCCCTTTCCATTTCTTTTTTTTTTCCTGGATCTACTCTCTTTTTTAAATTTTATTAATTTATTTTGATTTATCAACAATCACTTCCATATGCTTTTGAGTTGAAAATTTTCTCTGCCTTCCTCCCCCCACCCTTCCCAAGATGGTGCACAATCTGATATAGGTTTTACATTTACATTCCTACTAAACATTTTCCCATTAGTGAAGTTGTAAGTAAAAATTAAAACCAATAGGAGGAACCATCAGAAAGATGAAACAAAACTCAACAGACCCCCTTTCCATTTCTTATAGCACAAAAGTATTCCATCTCAATCATATACCACAACTTATTCAGTCATTCCCTAGGTAAGTTGATGGGCATTCACTAAATTTTTAGTTCTTTGCCACCAAAAAAAGAGCCGCTACAAATATTTTGTGTATATTGGCCTTTTCCCTTTTCTTTGATCTCTTTGGGATATAGACCCAGTAGTGGCGTTGTTGGGTTAAAGGGTATGCACAGTTTTATAGTCTTTTGGGCATAGTTCCAAATTGTTCTCCAGAATGGTTGGACCAGTTCACAACTCTACCAATAGTGCATTAGTGTACTTATTTTTCCACATTTCCTCCAGCATTTGTAATTTTCTTTTTCTACCATGTTAGCCAATTTGACAGGTGTGAAGTGGTACCTCATGGTTCGTTTTACTTGCATTTTTCTAATCAATAGTGAATTAGAGCACTTTTTCATATGGTCATTGGTAGCTTTGATTTTTTTCTTCTGAAAATTGCCTATTTATATCACTGGTGATTTCCAATAAAATAGGTCATATTTTTCCCCTGGTTTTTCATTCTTTTAGCTTTGCTTTATTGTTTCTTGATGTCTCATGGAATCAATAGCTTCCACTTCACCAATCCTAATTTTGGGGGAGTTATTTTCTTCACTGACGCTTTGTACCTTTTTTTTAAAATCATTTGTCCAATTCTGATTTCTGAGTTATTTTCTCTATCGTGTGTGTGCTTCCTTTATCAAGCCGTTAATTCCCTTTTCATAATTTTCTTGCATTGCTCTCATTTCTTTTCCTAATTTTTCTTCTACCACTCTTATTTGATTTTAAAAAATGTTTTTTTATACATAAATGTTTTCAAGTCATTATCTTCTATGTTTGCATATTGAGCTTTTCTGTCACCATAGTACTTTCTTATGGTCAGGTTTGTGGGTGGCGAGGAGGGGGGAGTAGGAGGGAGTTGCTCATTTTCCAGCCTATTTCCTGACTTTGGACTTTATGCTAGAGTTGAGCACTGTTGACCTTTGGTCTTTTATGTCCTTCTGATGCTTACCTGTAAGTTTTCAGTGTCTCCAAAGTGTTGTGATAGAGGGGGAAGTCTGGCCACAGTCCTCATAGTCTGTACTATGATCCTGGCAGGGTCTCAGCTCCTTCATGACCACAATTGCTCCTCTCAGCCCTTTAAAGGTGACCCAGAACTGGGTAACAGACAAGTAAGCTGTCAAATGGTATCCAATTGTTCACACAGTGTTTGAACAGGGGTCTCCTGGAATTTTTTTTCTGCCTAGGTCCCCTTGCTATCCCTATCCAATGGGTGCCACCATCACCACCTGCAAGGCCCACAGCTGGTGCCACTTCTGCCATACTAGTATCTTGGTAATCCCCTACCCCAGTGTCTGCAGGCCTCTCTGTCTTTCCAAGCTGTACTAGGTTGGAAAAATGACTCACTCTGACTTTTTGATGATTATCCTGATAAGAATTTTGTTTGACACACCTTTTGAGGTTGCTTAGATATATGAGTTGGAAGAGCTCAAAACAAAAATGCTCATTAAACTCTGTCATCTTGGCTCTGACTCCCTGAAATACAATTGTTGATATGATAACCCATGATACTCCAGCCTTCTAACTTATGTGCTGTTGAATCAGGGCCAGTTATTTTAACGAGAACAATGGGCTGATCTCTACCTTGTATCTTCTAATTGGGCTAGACCATACATTCATATTGATTTGCCTTGCAATGCACATATAGAAGTCCTTATTCTAATTTAGTGGTTCTTTTCCCTTGGATGCTATGTCTCTCTTAATGAACACCAAAATTCAATTAATAATATAAGGACAAAAATTTAACCAGTGACCTCCATTCCAATGTGAATGATACCAGAGCTAAAAAGATCAATTGGATACATTAAGGCAGGCTTCCTCCCACCTCCTGGTTTAGAGAGTATAGTACCAGGTATCTGCCTGGTTGCCTGAGATTGAGATATTCCAATCAGTGAAGCTGAATCAAAAATTGTAACTAGAATGGGGTCCAACGGAGGTTTAAGATGAACAAAGGTGGAGAGGGAGAAAGAGAGAAAGGAGAGAGAGGGAAGACGGAATGTGAAGAGGAGGGAGATATGAAAAGAGGAAAGAAGGGAATTAAGAGAGAGGGAGAGGGGAGAAATAGGATACAGAAGAAGGACAGGTACAAAGGGGAAGGGAAGAGAGTTGCTGAGAGGAGAAGAAAGTGGGGTAGAAGAGAGGGATGAGGGGGGAGAAATATTTAAATTTCAAATCAGTTTAGAGCTAGAATATATTAAGGGAGACTTGGCTATTACTCAAATTGATAGTTTCCCAGACAGGTGATCCTAAATTATACAATTTAACTACATAAAAAGGAAAGAAATGAAAAAGAAAAGAAAGAAAAATGTCCTGGCAGACCATAATGAAATGTGCTTTTCCTCTTTGAAGGAGCTTGAGCATGGCCCATTGGGGTCATGGCTCCTCAGAGGAAAGAGGAGAGAAATTCATCCTGTAACCTCTCATGTTAGGAGGAGAATTTCAGTCCTTGGCATTGTTAAAAGGGACTTCATAAATCAGTAATTTGTACATTGTTAAGGAGCAGTAAATGAGTCTGAGGGGAGGAAATAGAAAGAAAACTTTCATATTTTCTGAAAAGACAATGTTCATTCCCCCTATATCTGTCTCTTCCTATACCATCACAGGTAGAAGACTGGTTCAGGTGAAACTTTCTTTTTCATTACTGATAGCTACAGTATTAAAATAAGAAATGAGCTTACTTTTTTTCTATGCTTAATTGAAACCAAGTAATGTATTGAAACTAAAGTTAAGAGACTTTAGTACTTTGATAAAATCCTATATTTATTTCTAGAATGAAACAAAAACACTCTTGGTCCCTAAGTTTTGTGATCTAAAAACATTCTAAACTAAGGTTACCAATAATCAAAGCTCTGGCAGGAAAGAGCAACCAAAAGAATAAATACCAACACTGAATTTGGGTAATCCCCCAGAATACCTAGGGCTTCCCTGAGCAAAAGCTGGGAGATACTTGAAGGCCCCATCTCAAAATTAAATGTTTAATTTGGAGAATAAGAAGTAGAGATTGACTTCACAAGTTGGTTTAAAAAAAAAGAGAGAGATTTTCCACAGGAGCAAATGAATTGGAGAACTCACACACTGTACTGACTATACACCTTTGCTCATGCTATTCCCTCTAACTCAAATACTCTCCAAAGCTCCATACTTATTTAAATCCTACCCTTCCTTTAAGACATAACAAATTCTGTCTTTTTGGAGTGACATAGACCTTTGTAATTGCTCTTCCCCAAATTCCTGTCATATTTGTGTACCATTACCAGTTACCAGATACTTAGCACACACAGCTTTGTGTAGACATTTTTCTTTTTCTAGGTGTGTCTAATCTTCCCAAATAGACTCAGCTCAATAAACACACGTACTCTATCTTACACTTCTTTATAAAGATGGTATTATGTCTATCAAATGTGCGTATGCCACAAAGCTATGAGAAATAACCAACACACAGGATAATAGAATAAGGATCCAAAAATATCCAGACAGGCTAGAACATTGAGCTGTATCTAATAAGATGAAACTCAATGGGGACAAAAGAAGAGTCTGATATCTGGGTTAAAAAAAATCAACTTCACCAGCATAGGTGAGAGAAGTGATGTTTAGATTGCAGTTTGTCTTTAAAAGATCTGGAGTCTTTCCTGGGCTGCAAGCTCAACATGAATGAGTAGCATAATATGGTAGCCAAAAGAGCTAATGCACTCTTGGGCTACATCAAAAAAAGCATATCTTCCAGGAATAAGGAGGTGATAATGCCTACATGCTCTCCCCTGGTCAAAACACATTTTGAGCATTGGTTCAGGTATCACCACCACACTTTAGGAAAGATATTAATAATCTGGAGAATATCCAGAAGAAGGCAAGTAGGATGGTGAACAGCCTTGAGTCCAAACCATAGGCAGATCAGATGAAAGAACTGAGGGAGCTTTGCCTGGAGAAGACAAGAGTCATAGAGAGTTGGTTGCTTTATTCAAGTATGTGCAAGATGAAAGAGAGATTGGGCTTGTTCTGTTTGGCCCAAGAGCACAGAATCAGGAGCAAAGGATAGAAAATGAAAAGAGAAATTTAGGCTTAAAGTCAGGAGAAACTTCCTAAAAATTAGAGGTGTACAAAAATGGAATGGGCTTCCTCCATGAGGGATGTATTCACCTTTGGTGGACATATTTAAGGAAAGGCTGAATGATCATATATAGGGCATGTTACTAAAGGAGATAACTTGTCAGCTATATGTTAGACGAGATGGTCATTGAAGTCACTTCCAATTCCAAAATTCTGTGATTTTGTGGATCCCCAGAGCCTGGCCCAGAGTTGGGTACACTGTATTTCAATGCTTTCTACAGCCATGGACACTCCTCTCTACCAGAGCAGATTAAAACCATTCTATGAACCTGGGTAAACAGTCTTTAGAAGTTGCTATGGCCAATCCTCTCTGTTCCTCAAGTGAGATACTTGGTCCTGGTCTATACTCAAAACCTTTTCAATTTGTCACGTTCTGCAAAAGTTGTTGCTTTGCTAGCCTAAACTTCAAAGCCCAGAGTCACCTCTGCAGCATGATAAGGTATCAGAGGAAGACTTTACTAGAGGCACTAAAGTACATACTCAATAAATATTTGCCCTGATGACATTTGAGTGGAAACCTGAAGGTCACAGGAAATGGCATATAACCAAGATGAAAACCTTCCTCTTTAATAATTTCTGTCTATCTCATAGAAAAACCCCATACAACAGCAATGTATAGTGTCATCAGCATGGCATATTAGATAATGCTAAAGGATTCAAGAAGGTAAAGGTTCCTGGGGCCTCATTATAACAAAGTACTTCCAACATTTTTCATAACTACCTACTAATCAGATCTTATATAAAACTCAAAGTCAAGTTATAGTACAAATCTAACGTATATATCCCATTGCTTGTCATGGAAATCATTTACCATAGCACTATGAACAGAATATTTGGTGGCATTTTATCAAACTAAATATATAAGTGAGAAGACTGAGATTTAACATTTAATTGAACCAATATCTTCTGTGAGCTGCAGCCCATATCATCACAGAAAAGCAGCTGTAGATTAAAATGGACCTGAGTTCAATCTTGGAGGTTTCTTAGAAGTCATGTTCTTTGTTTATGCTCACACCTTATAGGATAAATCTGTAACATCTAAATTTGTCTAATTCCTAGCTCTCACTTGGCCCTTGGTTCCCTTGCAAATCCAAGCTACTAAGATATCAAACATAAGATGAGTTTCTCATACTATGAAAGCAGACAAAATCCCCTGCCCCTTTTAGAAATAAGAAAGCATTTGAAATTATTTTAGCCTGAAGCCTTTGAACCAATATGAAAGAGAAACACTTTTCAGTCTTTCTCTATCAATTCTGAAACAATGTTCTGCTCTCTTCTCTTTGATGTACTTCTCTGCTGAAATAATTAGAGTGGTAACCAGACAAAGACAAAACCAAAGGGCTCTTGACTGATCCTAAGGAGTAGCCTCTTTCCCGATGCCCTGAAGAGATTAGGATAGCACCCAAGAAAATGAGGAAATCTCATTGATTACTGATCAATTGGAAAAGAGAATCCTTGAGGGGAGTAGTCATTGAAAGATTGGGTGGTTTTAAGAAAATGCTTTTCCAAGATTAAGTGACTATTGCTCTGGACCAATGAATCAAAATTTTAATTTTTACCTTATAATAATAACCAAAAGAGTATAATAATGCTTGGGTGAGAAGTAAGAAATTAATTTTTAAATTTGCTTCTGACAGGCTTGTACCTACAATGGAGAGTATAATATTAATATTTTTCTTAGACACATATACAACAAAGAAAACAGAAACTTGTACTTGAGCCAATAAGCAATTTAAGGAAACATTTCCCTTTGGCAGGCTCCATTCCCCCAAGTACCTATATAGTTTCTCTGGCTGAGTACAACTCTGGTTTTAAGGCTCCTTCTCATGTGGGAAAAAATTCACAGTATATAGAGAGTCAAGGAATCCATCTCTCTGGGGATTTCTACCTTTCCCAGGGACCTATACACAACTTTAGACTTATAATGTATACATAACTCTAGACTTATAGTAATAATGTGGGGTTGAACTGCTACTGCCACGAAGCAGAGAAGGAATTCAGGGATGCCAGAGAATCAACTCCCTCTACTAGGCTTGCACAATCTACATGACAATCAGCACTAGGGAGGTGCAAGGTCAAGATTTACTTCTTCACATCATGGATCTGTACTTTGTTGCTTCTCGATCCAAATTCTTATCACTCTGACCCTGAATCAGGATACCTTCTCCTTGCTGCTTCACTGTAATGAGTTGCTGATTCTCTAATCTCAAGGTCTTCAGTGCTCATTCCTAAGTAAGTTACCATAACTGAATTCCAGTTTCTCTTGTATTTGTTCCTATACACATAAATAAACATCAACTAAGGTCAGGCTATGAAAACTACCTTACCACAAGAAATTTCTAAATTATTGTGACGTACTGTAATGGGCTACCAAAACCATGAAATTTTTATCCTTGAAGAACTTACATTTTCTCCAATCTCTACAACCTCTCAGACCTCTCCAAAGCAGAAATTATATGCCAAAGTTCAAGCAATTTCAGTTGTCTCCATGGTCTAAGACACTCAGAATCCAAAAGAAAGTTTAAAAAAAACCACGAACTGACATCTTCCCTGAGTTCAGTTAGTGTCCTTCTCTCACCTTTCACAATATCTATAAAGAGGCTATATAAGTCAACCAAAGGATATCAACAAACCAACCCTCACACTCTGGTCTTCTCTCCCACTTTCCAGTGCCATGGAGACTCATGTAGATTTCAATCTGGGGAATTATACTCAGGCCTTAACAGAAAGCCAGTGTAGCAGCAGCCCTTCAGGAAAGAAGTCGGCTGGGACCATGATAGACAGTGCTGTGGCAAACTGCCAGTACTGGGCTAGAGAAGTGAAGTATATAGGGAGTGAGGCAAAACACTTGGACAAGTGTGTCTGGAGGAGGTAAGGGCTGTGTAGCATTCCACTAAATCCGAAGGTAAGAATTCAGCATCTAACTAGAGACCAGTTTTGTCCACTCAAGAGTCACTTGTGGCAGAGACCTAGGCTGGTGAATGATGAATTGCCTGGCATAGAAAGAAGATGAGATATTTTAAGATCCAGCCCCCAGGGAAATTCCCATTACAAGGAAGAAAGTCAGAAAGTGAGCAATAAGGAAAAATAGGGAGGTAGGTAAGACTGAAATGACCAAAGAGGTCAGGAAGGAAAAAAAAAACTCCCAAAGACCTTGAATGTGACTAGATAAGACAACAGGGAAAACTTAACAACCAAAGGAAATATAGCCTCCAGATCCAGTAAATCAATTCAGCCATCTATGAATAAATACTGCAAAACAAAGGAAAACGATCCAGCACTTGATGAGATATTGGACACTGTGGAATGCGAAAAGAACATAGAACCAAAATAAGCTGTTCTTCAGTGATTCAGAAGAGAAATGAGAATTATGAGAGCAAAATTTCTGACATGAACAGCAACAGTAATGTGTAGAGTAGAAAAAAAGTTTAGTCTGTTATAGCAAATCTTAATGATAAAATGGAGAAAATAATCAATTGAGAATGTAAAATACACAGAAGTGAACAACAATCTAGAAGAAGAGAAGAAGTAACAGTAACATTAAAATTACATAAGCAAAATATACTGATCTTCAATATAGGATGTATATGGACAAACTTAGAATCAAAGGTCTCCCAGAAGAAAATGAGAAGACAAAAAAATTTAAATATCATAAATGAAATATCAGTTGAAAGAATTCATAGATCATCTGTTAAAAAAAAAAGTTGCAAATTCCAAGAGACATAGCAGTTAAATTTGATAATTTGATTCAGAAACAAGTTCTTCAAGGCACCAGGAAAAAGACTTTCACATACAAAGAAAAGAAAATTTGAATAACACAAGACGCTTCTGCAGTCACCAGAAAATGTAGGAAGGAATGGAATAATGTGTTTCAAAGAACAGCAGAGTCCAGGATGCAGCCCAGGGTGACCCACTCTGAAAATCTGAGCTTAACCATAAATGAAAAAGAACTGATGTTCAATAACAAAGAGGCATTTGAAAGTCTTAATTTAAAAAAAACAAAACTATACCTGAAGAGATTATTTACTTCTCAAACACTCCTCCCAAAAAGAAATGCAGTGAGTGAATAAATGCAGCAGCCAAAGAGAGCAACAGCAAAAAACTAATAGTAGTGAAAACAGTCAGAGATTTTTTTTTCTACATGTACATAATGAGACTTGGAGGAAGGCAGAAGTTAAGTGGAAGTAACAGTGAAGAGATGCAGAGACAGAGAGGGAGTCCCTACCCTCAAAGAGTTTACATTCTGTCAAGGAAGACAACATATAAATGTATAGTTGTGTGACCCTGGGAAAGTCACTTAACCTGCTTCAGTGTCTTCATCTGTAAAATGAACTAGAGAAGGGAATGGCAAACAACTCCAGTATCTCTGCCAAGAAAACCTCAAATGGGGTCACAAAAAAGTTGGACATGACTGAAAACAAGTAAACAAAAATATAATACACACACACAAAAAACATATCATATTGCTTGCCTTCTCAATGAGGGAGGGAGGGGAAGGAGAGAATTTGGAACTCAAAAATCTTTAAAAAGGAATGCTAAAATTATTTTTATATGTAATTGGGGGAAAACACACACACAAAAACAACACAAAGTTATCTGGAGAGGAAATGCACTACCAGCTGTGGGTTTGAGCATTGATCTAGTGACAGACTCTGTGTTTGTTGTTCAAGGGCCAGCCTTGTTGAATGTGCAGAAGCTCATAACAACACATTGGTCACTAGTAAAAGACTCTCTCAATGATTCACAAACTCCACCTCCTAAGGGATGCCAGTGCCATAATCTGTATCAAGGGAGAAAAGACACAAGTGAAATTCTTCATCTCTGACACAGACACTAAAGTAACGTAGCAAATAATACACAAGTAACCTAGCAAATATATTTATATCTATTTACCTATCTATCTATACTTCACATACATATAATATGTATGAATATATAGTTTATACGCAAACATATAAATAAAGTGTTTCTATGAATGAAAAAAAAATATTCTATCAGCTTTTGCTGGGATGCTTTCCAAATCTAGTGTCCATTTTACAGCTATGAAACTATGTTAAGACTGGAAGTGCATAGGTGTTAATTGCTTCCAACATAGCTTTCCCATTGAGCTTTGATTTTAGGATTTTCAGTAAGTCTCTTAAGATATTCAGCCACAGCTTCTTCCAAGATAGTTTTATGCTCAAGGGGTCTTGCCTAGAGGAGAACAAAGTATTTTTAAGTATTACATAATTCCAATCTGCTTTCCAAAGTGGCTGGACAAATTCACAGCTCCACCAAGAGTGCATTAGTATGGCTATCGCTCCAACATTAACTATTTCCAGCTTTTGTTATTACTTCCAATTTTTGGAGGGTGTGAAGAGAAACCTCAGAGCTGTTTTGACTTGCACTTCTCTTATTAGTGATTTGGAATAACATTTCATATGGAAATTAATGGCTTACAATTATTCTTTTGAAAACTCATATTCTTATATACTGGAGAATGGCTTTCAGTTATATTTCTGTTAATTGTCTATATGTTTGGCCATCAAATCCTTGGAAATATTTGATGCAAAGATTTCTCCCTTCCCCACCCCAGAAACCAATTTCTTTATAATTGTAGTTGTGTGAAACAATATGGCAGAGCCAAGACTCAAGCCCAAGTTCCTCGGATCCACATTTAGTGTTTCGTATCACACTTTTCTAAATTGACAGCAATGGAACTAGAAGCAGAGTTAATATCAAGACCAGGACCAGGCAAATAGAAACTAGGTAAAAAGGAGTCCAAGCAAATTACACTGGATATCCTATAGATAGTACAGGATTAAACTATAAACTTCACAATTTGTTAAATTGTTATATTTTTTATCTGTTGTTACTTTTGCATTCTTCCCTTTGTATGTTTCCCTGTAGTACTCCACAGTGAATTGAAAATGTCTAAGACATAAGTATTATATTTTTTCAGGGTTGTTGTTGTTTGTCCTTCATTCTCAAAGAGGACAATGACATCATGGAGGTTATGCCATGACAAGCAAGTGAATTGGATTCAAGTGAGGGAGGGCTCAGCAAAGTCACCAGCCTTACTTTCTCCTCCGAAGTCATCTGGGTCCAGAGGCCAGATACACATCAAGATGACTAGAGAAGGCCCCAGATGTGGTAAATTCTTTTAAAGCTAAGGTCTTTAGCAGGTCTCAGTTTGACTGCCCATTCAGTGATTAAGGCTAGGTAAAAAAAAAAAATAAGGCAAGGAATGGCCTCTTTAACCTAGTCCAAAAAAAAAAAATCAAACTGGGAAGGGAAGATTATCTTTTATCAAGAAACAGGGGAAAGAAGAGGGGATATAGGAAATAATGATCATTATAGGAAATAATGTTTGTGGAACAGGAAGCAGGTCAATGTCATTGGATCAAAAAGTATATGCTAGGAAGTAAGGTGTAAGACCCCTCCTGTATCACTGCCTTATCATGGTGGATGGGCCTACATAGATCAATGAAATTATGAGCTATACTTTGAAAGGGTACTCAAGATGGACAGGTCACAGTGGAGAGTTCTGACAAAAGGTAATCCACTACAGAAGAAAATGGCAAACTACTCCAGTATATTTGCCAAGAAAACCTCATGGACAGTATTAAAATGATAAAAGATATGACACCAGAAGATGAGCCCCTCACACTAGAAGGTGTTTAATACACTACTGGGGAAAGAGGTCAACTACAGAGGTCAACTACAAGCAACTCCAGAACTAATAAAGTGTATGAGTCAAAGACATATCTGGTGACAAAAGAAAAGTCCAATGCTGCAAAGATCAATACTGCATAGGAACCTAGAATGTAAAATCTATGAACCAAGGTAAACTGGACATGTTCAGGAGACAGAAAGATTAAACATTGATGTACTTGGTATCAATGAACTTAAATAGATGGCAATGGGTGAATTCAATTCAGGTGATCATTACATATACTACTGTGGGCAAGAATCTCTTTGATGAAATGGAATAGCTCTCATAGTCAATAAAAGGATGAGAAAAGCAGTACTAGGTTATAATCTCAAAAATGAGAGAATGCTATCTGTTCAAATCCAAGGCAAACCATTCAACATCACAGCAATAAAAGTCTATGCTGCAACCACTGATGCCAAAGAGGCCAAAGTTCATCAGTTCTATGAAGGCCTGCAACATCTTCCAAAAATGACACAAAAAAAGATGTCTTATTCATCATAGAGGATTAGAATGCTAAAGTAGGAAATCAAAACATAATTGGAATAACAGACAAGTTTGGCCTTGGAGTACAAAATGAAGCAGAGACTAATAGTTTTGTCAAGATAATTCACTGGTCATAGTAAATACTCTTTTTCAACAAGTTGTCCAAAAGGCAACTCTACACATGGATATCACCAGATAGTCAATACTGAAATCAGATTGATTATATACTTTGCAGCCAAAGGTGGAGGAGCTCTATACAGTCAGTTAAAACAAGACCTAGAGCAGACTGTGGCTCAGATCATGAGCTTCTTACTGCAAAATACAGACTTAAATTGAAGAAAGTGGGTAAAACCATCAGGTCCTATAGGTATACCTAAATAATATCCCTTATCAATATGGAAGTGGAAGTGATGAATAGATTTAAAGGATTAGATCTGGTAAACAGAGTGCCTGAAGAACTATGGACAGAGGTTTGCAATATTATATAAGAGTCGGCAACAAAAACATCCAAAAAAAAGAAAAGCAAGAAAGTAGAATGGCTGTCTGATGAGGACTTACAAATAGCTGAGGAAAAGAGAAAGGGAAAGGAGACAGGAGAAAGAGAAAGACATACCCAACTGAATGCAGAATTCCAGAGAATAGCAAGGAGAGATAAGGTTTTTGTAAATGATCAATGCAAAGAAATAGAAGAAAACAAGAGAATGGGAAAGATAAGATATTTATTCAAGCAAATTAAAGATATCAAGGGAATGTTTCATGCAGAAATGGGCATGATAAAAGATAAAAATGGTAGGGACTTAACAGAAGTAGAAAAGATTAAGAAGAGGAGGCAAGAATATATAGAAGAACAAACTGCACAAGAAAGATCTTAACATCACCACAATGGTTTGGTTATTCATCCAGAGCCAGACATTCCAAAGAATGAAGTCAAGTGGGCCTGAGGAAGCATTGTTAAAAATAAGGTTAGTGGAGCTGATGGAATTCCAGCTGAGCTATTTAAAATCCTAAAAGAGGATACTGTTAAAGTGCTGCACTCAATATACAAGCAAATTTGGAAAACTCAACAGTGGCCACGGGACTGAAAAAGATCAGTTTACATCCCAACCTAAAGAAGGACAAGGCCAAAGAATGTTCAAATTATCAAACAACTGCACTCACTTCACATGCCTGCGAGGTTATACTTAGGATTCTACAAGCTAGGCTTCAGCAATATGTGAACTGAGAAATACCAGAAGAGCAGGCTGGTTTTAGAAGAGGCAAAGGAACTAGAAACCAAATGCCCAACACTTCCCGGATTATGAAGAAAGCAAGGAAGTGTACCATATACCAAGAAGATCAATGATAGAAAGGTCCCATATGTACCAAAAAAAAAAACCTTCCAAAAATTGGCTGATCACTTATTAGGGAAGAGTACAGTAAAATGAGGTATATGAATGTAATGGACTATTATTTCACTTTAAGAAATTAATAAAGAAGAATTCGGAGAAGCATGAAAAGACTTATGTTAATTGATACAAAGCAAAGAAAGCACAACCAGTACATACACAAAAACTATGTAAATGAAAACAACAGTTCAACATATTAAATGCAATGACTAATCTTGATTACAAAGGATGAAAAACTTTTCTCCTCTTGGTAGAAAAATGGTGGAATGTTTAACATGTTATCAGAAATAAACATGTCTTGTTGGTTTTCCTTAGCTGTCTTTGTTACATGACAGTGTATTATACAAAGGCATGTTTTTGTTTTGTTGCTGTTCAGTTGTGTCCAACTCTTCATGAGCCCATTTGCAGTTTTCTTGGCAAAGATACTGGAGTGGTTTGCCATTTCCTTCTACAACTCATTTTACAGATGAAGAACTGAGGCAAACAGGGTGAAATGACTTGCCCATGGTCACACAGCTAGTAAGCATCTGAGGTTAGATTTGAACTCAGGTGAGTCTTCCTGACTTCAGTCCCAGCACTCTATCCATTGCACCACTGAGTTGTGCTATTAAAAACTCCAGGCATAAATATAACTTTAAAAAGTTACCTTAGGATATTTTAAAAGTTTAACTTTGCATTCATAAAACGTGCTACTTAAATGCCAAACATTCTATCTGATTCTATCTTTTCAACTACATGCAACCCTCTGGAACTGCCATGGGACAAAAATCCTAAATTTGCTACTCACAAGAAAGACAGATTTCATTCTCTTTTCCTCATGATGACCCTCTTTCTGCATCATGCTTGACTCGAGATAATCCAACGGTCCAGTGGAGAGTTTTGGAACAAAATGAGACTATCGAATATTTAACTATTGTTAAAACTAATTTATTTTAAACTAATATTTAACAAAAAGTTTACCTTTAGAAGATCATAGAAATGATATTCAGCAAGGGTACAACATTTTTTGGTATTTTATTTTTATTTTTCCCCAGTCACATGTAAAAATTTTTAACATTCATTTTTAAAACTTTGAGTTTCAAATTCTCTCCCTTCCTCCCTCCGTACCCTCTTTACTGAGAAGGCAAGCAGTTTCATATAGGTTACACATGTGTAGTCATGAAAATCATATCCATAATAGTTATGTTGTGAAAGAAAACAGACCAAAAAAAATCAAGAAAAATGATGAAAGCCAAAAAAAAAATATGTTTCGATCTATATTCAGACTCCATCAGTTCTTTTTCTGGGGATGAATAGCATTTTTCATCTTAAGTCCTTCAGAGTTGTCTTGGATCATTGTATTGATGAGAATAGCTAACATTCACAATGGATCATCCTACAATATTGCTGTTATTTTGTACACAGTACATTTCACTTTGCATCAGCCCACACAAGGTTTTCCAGGCTTTTCTGTGAGCATCCTGCTCATCGTTTCTTATAGTACAATGGTATTACGTCAAAATGACATACCACAACTTGTTCAGCTATTCCCCAATTGATGAGCATCCCCTCGATTTCTAATTCTTTGCCCCCAGAAATGAGCTGGTATAAATATTTTGGTACATATAGGTCCTTTTCCTTTTTGTTTTTTATCTCTTTTGGGGTCCAGACCTAGTAGTTGTATTGCTAGGTCAATGGGTATGCATGGTTTTATAACCCTTTGAGCATAGTTCCAAATTTCTCTACAGAATGGTTGAATCAGTTCACAATTCCACCAACAGTGCATTAATGTCTCATTTTTCCTATATCCCCTCCAACATTTACCTTTTCTGTCTTATTAGCCAATCTAATAGGTATGAGGTAGTACCTCAGAATTGTTTTAATTTGCAATTCTCCAATTAATAGTGAGTAAGAGTATTTTTTTGGCTATAAATAGCTTTGATTACTTCATCTGAAAACTGATCATATCTAAGAAATGATGAACAGGCTGACTTCAGAAAAACCTGTAAAGACTTGTATGGTCTGATGCTGAGTGAAGTGAGTAGAACCAAGAGAACATTGTATACAATAACAGCCACATTATGCGATGACTAAAATCGATAAACTTAACCCTTCCCAGCAACATAAAGATCTAAGACATCTCCAAAGGCCTCATGATGGAAAATGCTATCCATATCCAAAGAAAGAACTAATGGAGTTTGAATGCAGATCAAAGCATACTATTTGCTATTTTTTTTCTTCTGTTGAGTTTTGTTTCCTCTTTCTGGTGGTTCCTCCTATTGGTTCTAATTCTTACTTACAACACCACTAATGTGAAAATATATTTAATAGAAATGTATATGATAGCCTATATCAGATTGTGTGCTGTCTTGGGGAGGGTAGTGAGGAGGTAGGGGGAGAAAAATTTTAAACTCAAAAGCATATTTAAGTGATTGTTGATAAATAAAAATAAATTAATAAATAAAAAATTTTGATCATTTATCAATTGGGGAATGGCTCTTATTTTTATAAATATGATTCAGTTTTCTACATGTTTGAAAAATGTGGCCTTTATCAGAGAAAACTGCTTCAAAATTTTTTCCCAGTTACTACTACTAACTGTATTTCCCTCCATCCCTATGCCCTCATCTATTCTATTCTCTCTCTCCTTTCACCTTGCCCCTCCTCAAAAGTGTTTTGCTTCTGACTATCCCCTCCCCAAATCTCCCTTCCTTTCTATTACCTCCCTTGTCTTATCCCCTTCCCCTCCTACTTTCCTGTAGGGTAAGATAGATTTCTATACCCAATTACATGTGTATGTTATTCTCTCTTTGAGCCAATTCTGATTAGAGTAAGGTTCATTTACCCCTCCTTACCTCCCCCCTCTTCCCCACCACTGTAAAAGCTTTTTGTTGCCTCTTTTATGTGAGATATTTGACCCCATTTTACCTCTCCTCTTCTCTTTCTCCTAGTACATTCCTCTCACACTCCTTAATGTTATTTTTTAGATATCATCCCTTCATATTTAACTCACACCTGTGCCCTCTGTCTACATATACTCCTTCTAACTACCTTAATAATGAGAAAGGTCTTATGAATTAAAAACATCATCTTTTCATGTAGGAATGCAAACATTTTAAACTTATTAAACACCTTATGATTTCTCTTGCCTGTTTACTTTTTTATGCTTCTCTTGAGCCTTATATTTGAAAGTCAACTTTTCTGTTCAGCTCTGGTCTTTTCATGAAGAATGCTTGAAAGTTCTCTATCTCATTAAATATCCATTTCCCCTGAAGGATAATACTCAGTTTTGCTGGGTAGGTGATTCTTGGTTGTAATTCTATCTCCTTTGCCCTCCAAAATATTATATTTCAAGCCCTCCAATCTTTTAATGTAGAAGCTGCTAAATCTTGTGCTATCTTGACTGTCGCTCCACCACACTTGAATTGTTTCTTTCTGGCTGTTTGCAATATTTTCTCTTTGACCTGGGAATTCTAGAATTTGGCTATAATATTCTTGGCAGCTTTCATTTTAGGATCTCTTTCAGGAGATGATTGGTGGATTCTTTTAATTTGTATTTTATATTCTGGTTCTAGAATATCAAGGCAGTTTTCCTTGATAATTTCTTTTTTTAAAAAATATAAATTTGTTTATTTTTAGTTTTCAATTACTTCCACAAGATTTTGAGTTCCAAATTTTCACCCCATCTCACCCCTCCCCCCATCCCAAGATGGCATGCATTCTAAATATCCCTTCCCCTAGTCTGTCCTCTCTTCTATCTCTCCCCCCCCCTTCTCTTATCCCCTTCCCCTTCTATTTTCCTGTAGGGCAGGATAGACTTCTATACCCCATTTCCTGTATTTCTTATTTCCCAGTAGCATGTGAAAACATTTTTTTAAAACGTATGTTTTTAAAACTTTAGGTTTCAAATTTTCTCCCTTCCTCCCACCCCACCCACCCTCATTGAAAAGGCAAGCAACTCAATATAGGTTATACATGTGCAATTATGCAAAACACTTCCATAGTAGACATGTTGGGAAAAACTAACCCTATTTCCCTTAATCCTATCCTGCCCTCCCATTTATTTCTATTCTTTCTTTTGACCCTGTCCCTCCTCAGAAGTATTTGCTTCTGATTACCCCCTTTCCCAATCTGCCCTCCTCTCTATCATCAGCCTGCCTCTTGTTCCCTTCTCCCCCAATTTTCCTGTAGGGTAAGACAGATTTCCATACCCAATTGAATGAGTATGTTATTCCCTCCTTAAGCCAAATCCTATAAAGAAGATTCACTCATTCCCTCTCACCTTCCCCCATTCCCCCCACTGTAAGAGACTTTTCCTGTTTTTTTTTTTTTTGTGTGTGTGTGTGTGAGATAATTTACCCCATTCTACCTCTCCCTTTCTTCTTCTCCCAGTATAATCCTCTCTCATCCCTTAATTTTATTCTCCAGATATGACCCCTTAATCTCCAACTCATCCTGCATCCTCTATCTATCTATCTATGTATCTACCTATATATACATATAATTTTTTTCCTCCAAATACCCTAATACTAACAAAAGTCTCATGAGTTATAAATATCATCTTTCCATGCAGGAATGTAAACAGTTTAACCTTAATAAGTCTCTTATGATTTCTCTTTCCTGTTTACCTTTTCGTGTTCCACTGAGTCTTGTGTTTGAAAATCAAATTTTCTATTCAGCTGTGGTTTTTTCATCAAGAATGCTTGAAAGTCCTCTATTTCACTGAATGACCATTTTTTCCCCTGAAGGGTTATACTCAGTTTTGCTGGGTAGGTGATTCTTGGTTGTAATCCTATCTCCTTTGCCCTCTGGAATATTATATTCCATGCCCTGTGGTCCTTTAATGTAGAAGCTGCTAAATCTTGTGTTATCCTGATTGTGTTTCCACAGTACTTGAATTGTTTCTTTCTGGCAGCTTGTAATATTTTCTCCTTGACCTGGGAACTCTAGAATTTGGCTATAATATTCACAGGAGTTTTCCTTTGGGGATCTCTTTCAGGAGGAGATCTGTGGATTCTTTCCATTTCTATTTTGCCCTCTGGTTCTACTATATCAGGGCAGTTTTCCTTGATAATTTCTTGAAAGATGATGTCTAGGCTCTTTTTTTGATCATGGCTTTCAGACAGTCCAATAATTTTTAAATTCTCTCTCCTGGATCTATTTTCCAGGTCAGTTGTTTTTCCAATGAGATACTTCACATTGTTTTCTAATTTTTCATTCTTTTGGATTTGTTTTACAGTGTCTTGATTTCTCATAAAGTCACTAGCTTCCAATGGCTCTATTCTAATTTTTAAGGAAGTATTTTCTTCAGTAATCTTTTGGACTTCCTTTTCCATTTGGCCAATTTTTCTTTTTAGGGCATTTTTCTCCTCATTGGCTTTTTGGACCTCTTTTGCCATTTGGGTTAGGCTATTTTTTAAGGTGTTATTTTCTTCAGTATTTTTTTGGGTCTCCTTTAGCAAGCTGTTGACTTGTTTTTCATGATTTTCTTGCATCACTCTCATTTCTCTTCCCAAATTTTCCTCTACTTCTCTTGCTTGATTTTCAAAATCCTTTTTTGAGCTCTTCCATGGCCTGAGACCAATTCATATTTTTCTTGGAGGCTTTGGATGTAGGAGCTTTGACTTTATTATCTTCTTCTGAGTATGTTTTGATCTTCTTTCTCACCATAATAACTTCCTATAGTCAATTTCATTGTTTGCTCATTTGGCCAGCCTATTACTTGACTTTTAACTCTTTGTTAAAATAGGGCTCTGCTTCCATGGGGGAGGTTGCACTGTCCCAAGCTTTAGAGGTTTGGTGCAGCAGTTTTCAGAGATACTTCTAGGGACCTGTAAGTTTTCAGTTCTTTCAAGGTGGTATGAGCTAAGGAGAGGTGTTTACTACTCTCTTGGCCTGTGCTTTGGTCTGTGAGTGACCACAAACACTCTTTTCTGTCCTGGAACTGTGAGAACTGTCCTCCCTCCACTGTGGCTATAAGCTCTGCTATGCTAGTGCTCCTCTCCTTGCTCTAAGACTGTCACTCAGAACTGCAAGCTGGATCCAAGTATGGGCAAACAAACAGAGTCCTGCCTCAGTGCTAGCAAAAAGACCCCTGTAATCTCCTTCTGACCAGTTGTTTGACTACCCTTATCATTTGTGGGCTGAGAGCTCCGGAAGTAGTGTCTGCCATTGCTGCTGATGATTCAGTCACTCCCAAGGCCTGCCCCTAGTTTCCTGGTGCCGGGATTGTGCTGATATGGCTTGTGCTGGACTGTGTTCCACTCTCACCCAGGTGTGACAAAGCCTTCCAAGTTGTCTTTGGCATCTGCGGGCTGAGAGGTCTGGAAATCACCACTGCTGCCAGTGATTCAGTTGCCCTGAGGCCTGCTCCTGGTTTGCTGGAGCACAGTCTGCGCTGGCATGACCTGCACTGGACTGCACTCCTCTCTCACCCTGGCATAATCTTTCCTGCTGACCTTCCAAGTTGTCTTGGGCTGAAAATTTGTTTCACTCCATCTTTTTGTGGGTTCTGCTACCCTAGAATTTGTTTAGAGTCATTTTTAAAGGTATTTAGCGGAATTTAAAGGTATTTAGGGGAGAGTGCAGGTGAGTCCCTGCCTTTAATCTGCCATCTTGGCTCCATCCTCCAAGCATACAACATTTATTCAGTCAGAAAAAGTCTCCCCTCTCCCTATTCTCACCTTGTCTCTATATAGGAAAATGTCTAGCCAGAAGACTGTGTTGACTCTAACAGCAATTGGGCATCTGTCAAGTCTGAGGGGCATCAATTCCTCCAAGGACAGGCTTTTTATGCTGTAGTTTCCCAGGAAGCCATGTCATTGGCTTGACCCCTTACACTTTAGAACAAGCAAATCTGAGGGATGACTTCCCTGTCTTTTTGGGGAAAAAAAGTACAGCCTTCATGGCAAGGACCTAGTAGATGTTGCTCTTAGCATAAGACCCTTAAGGGGGGCACCCCACCCTCTTGATCTATTCATAGGTGTTTAAATGGCCAAAAGTAATTTATAAACACAGTCGGATTCTAATTCCATCCTTACTGTATAAAGAACAACATTAACACTGGGGTCATGTTTAACATGCATCTCTTATACATCAGTAAAACACCAGACCACTTTTCAAAAACAATTTTCTTCCAAGTATGCTGTATGGCTGAGAGTCATGGAATACCAATGTCTCCAAAATATTAAAGCTGAAATGCCTCCTACCTCTCCCAAAGGTAGAGAAACATAGATGTGCGTGAGGCACATATTTCCAGATATGGCCAATGTGTCCATTTATTTTGCTTAACTGTACTTCTTTATTAAAAGGGAGGATTCTCTTGGGAGAGAGGAGAGTGATTGAAAAGTGACAGCAACATTTTTAAAAAGCAACAATAAAACATCTTTTAATTAAAGCTGCAGGTCACCCAAAGTGCACCAGTGGGGCTCTTGGTATATTTACTGTCAAAGAATTACACAAGAGAGGCAACATAAAAGATGCTCTCAGAGAGATGTACGACCAGAAAAAAGGAAGGACAGTTGTTATTTAAAGCAAAGAGTAAAAGGAAGGCTGCTTGGGTGCTCTGTTTGTTACCCACAAAATATCCCAAGACTGAGAACAAGGAGTTCCAGATTTGGATGACAAAATAATTTTATCCTTATTTTCATTCATCCCTAATTGAAACTTAGTATTTTTTTTTCAAGGATTTGAAAACATGACTCTGTGAAGGGTCTATAGGCTTCACCAGCCTGACTGCCAAAGGGTTCTAGGACCAAAACAGATTGAGAATCCCTCTTCTAGAGGAAAGACCCCAGCATATAAACTCCTGTGCAGAATTTACAAGAAGATATGGACAAGAGTCTGAGGTCAAAGAGGTAGAGAGGAGCTGTAAAAGATACCATTCAAAAGAATGCTCACAATCCTGAGATCATAGATCCATTTAAGTTTGGAAGTGAAGGAGGAGAGAAATTTGATCTAGATTAGAAGTTTCAAATTGTGGTACATTAATGAAATGAAATCCTATAATGAAATTAAGATTGGCAAGTGTAAAGAATACAAGAAATATAAGGCAACATTTATGAAATAATGCAAAGCAAAAGAAAGCAGGCTACAATATATACTATAATCAGCTAAGAAGAACAATTAGTTGCAAGGGACAAAGAATCCTCACGAAGACTTAGCAGTGATATTTTATGAAAAAAAATCATGTTTTTAATTGTAAACACTTGTACAATTTAACTGTATTGAGATTCAATTTTGTTTAAAATGTTTTTTTTAAATTAAAAAAATCAATTGTCTACAACCCAAAGTTCAGGTTGGCTTTAGGTTTATAACACTCAGCATGGTACAGTGGAAAGAATTCTGGACATACCGGACTTCTAAGTTTCTTGTACGGTCTTCTTTCTTGCTCTTCTTTGTATACTGAAACATTTGTGTCTGTTTACAATAAAAAAAAAATTTTAAAGAAAAATCCTACATGATTTAGGAGTCAGAGGATCTGTACACCAAACTGTGTGATTATGGAAAATACTGAAAGCAAACTGGGAGTTCTAAGAGGCATTGATTGATGAGGAGAGAATACACTCCACACAAAGGGGATAGCCTAGACAAAGGTGTAGAGATAGGTAAGATAGAAGAACTGTGTATAAAGAACAGTAAGAAGGTCAAATTCACTAGACTATCAAGTGTATGAAGGGGAGAAATGAATAAGGCTTTGTTTCAGGGACAAATTGGGGGGAGGCATTAAAAAAACTGTGCAGTTCCCCAAAGGTAGTGTAGTCTGCTCTTCTCCACTTGTTTAGTTATGGGCACAGTTCATGATCAATTTGTACTCCCTATTCAAAATACATATTCCCTACACCAGAGTATCTCTCATTATTATAATATGGGTGTGTGTGTGTGTAGCCCATGTAGGTTATAGGTCCACATAGACCTTTCCAGATGTGGCTCAGAGGGAGGTATGAAGAAGCATCTCTAGAGTCTGCATTACCTTTGGGGAATTGCATAGTTCTTTTAATGTCCCCAAATTTGTCCCTGAAACAAAGCTCCATCCTTTCCTATTACTATCAAGGGCACCATCATCCTCCCAATTACCTTGGCTCGCCAACCCCAGTGTCATCTTCATCTCCTTATTCACCTCACTTATCCAAATTAAGTTATCTAGGTTTATTTCTACCTTTACAATATCTCTCTTACGTGTCCCTTTATCTCTACTTATGCAGTTACCCTCTCAGTATAGGCCCTCATCACCTCACGTCGGGACTACTGTAACAGCCTTCTTACTGGTCTGCCTGCCTCAAGTCCCTTCCCACTCCAGGCCATCCTTCACTCAGCTCCACAGGTATGATCATGTTACTTCCTTGCTCAATGAGCTCCAATTGTTTTCTATTATCACCAGGATCAAGTATGAAGTCTTCTTTTCTTGTCATCTTACATTTCTTCCCCTCTACCCATTCTACAATCCAGCTAAATTGGTGCTCCTTCTGTTCATCACACGTAACAAACACTTTATCTTTCAACTGTTACTTTTCAAAGACTGTTCTTCATGCCTGGAATATTCTCCCAGCTTCTACCTCCTAGCTACCCTGGTTTCCTTCAAGATTCAGTTCAAATCCCACCTTATGTAGGAGGTTTTTCCCAGTATCAACCCCCACCACAATTCTAGTTTCTGAGACTATCTTCCATTTACATTGTACTTTTCTTCTATGTACACAATTATTTACATGTTGTTTCCCCCATTAGAATGTGAGCTCCTTGAGATCAGTCTGTCACCATTTTTTTTTGCATATGTATCACTTAGAATAGAGTCTGTCACATAGTAAACAATGAATAAATGCTTGCTGACTAATTAGTAGCTATGTATCTGAGGGTAGCATTTGAAACCAGGTCTTCCTGATTCCAAATCCAGAACTCTGTTCACTAAGTCATGCTTCTCTGGCATCAAATATTATAATCTCTGAAGACCTAAAGTTGAAGATTACCCAAAAGTCTTTCAGTAGGTGTGAGCATTTTGTAGACAAGGAATCACATAGAAGTGGTTTTAAAGAATGGCATCAGTGAAATGTATCACACACAAAAAAATATGGGTAGGTCATGTAACAAGAGTGAGGGATAACCAATAACAGCCTCCTTTTTCCATTGGTGTACACACAATGACAAGATAATAAGAGCAAGGCCCTGAGCATATTAAATTCTGAGTCCAACTTACAGGATAACATAGGTGTGAGTCACACAGAACTGGCAGGCAAAGGCAGGTCCTGACATATGTTATTGGAGGGAATACCCATATTGATATAATCAAAGATTCACTATAGTATTAAAATAAATTGGGCTGACCTTACATGTAGGTAGGGGTAGTAGGTAATGAGAACTTTAGTCCACTAGCTTAAGGCTCTGTTAGCCTGTTCATATATAAATATTTGCCTTGGGAACATTCTCCTCTGCTGGAAATTACTTTGTATTATACTTGTGCACATACTGTATCCCCTCAGTACAATAACAGAAACTCCTTGACGATCATTTTTGTAGTGTATCCCCTATACTTAGCTTAGTAACTACCCCACGGTAGGTACTTAATCAATGTTTGCTCAGTTACAAGGGTATTTTGCCACTTTCCTCAGTATGATGTCTTTCACTTCCCAGGTTGAAGGGGTTGTATATGGGACATTTATCATTGGCAGAGTGGTGTAAATGAGTCCAATCCAAAAACATTTATTAAGGATCTATGATGGAATAAATGTTTAGTTACTGCAAGTACTAGGACAAGATTAGGAGTCAGAATGTCTGCAAGCCTTGGCTCTACCCCTAATTAGCTGTTTAAGATCAGGCTTCCCTTTCTTGAACTTCAGCTTCCTTCTCTGGATAATGAAGGGATTGGAGTAAATGTCCCTGGATTCCTCATAGAAGGGAGGAGGGACCTGCCCAAAGAGAAGAAAGGGTACATAATAATGCAAGACAAATTGTGCCTACTTTACCATTTGATGATGCATGACGTCTCCCCTGTCTGTTCTGTACAGGATTCCAATGGTCTGATGTTGGAACAAAGGGTCATTAAAAAGGAACATAAGAGAGTCTGATGTTGATTTTGGTCCAACAGTCCATAATGGACTTTTATGCATGCAATATTGGAGAGATGAACTACCCTCTATCTAAAATGTCCAGTTGGGCAAAACTGAATACCCTTAATCCCTTTCCTGGGTTATAGCTTTTTACAGTCTAAGTATAAACATTTTTTTCTCTTTTCTTCTTATTTCTTCTTCCTGGTACTCCCAGCAAGAGTCACAGTATTTACTTACTATACCTTTGGTTCTACTTTTTCCAAAAGACTTCTAAACTGAAAAAAATAATACAATAGTAGCAACACTGAAAAGGTAGAAAAAAGTTATTTCTGGAAACACCAAGAACATTTGGGGAAATGATATCAAAATGAATTGGATTTTTAAAATTTATATTTTCAATATGATTAATGTCAATGAAATAATGTATATATCTGTCCATGAATCAAATTTGAGATGAACCTATGGATGCTGTGAGAGCTATACAAGAAAAATGCAAGTATTCTTTTAATTTTCAGATAGATCTCCAAGTACAAAAACAGAGTGTTTCAAGTCACCAGAGGTGGAGTAGTGCAAAAAGTCCACTGACAAATGAATGTGTTCAAAGTAAGGCAACCAGGACAGTGACACAAAGAATTGAGGGTGTTTAGCAAGGAGAAGAGATCATTCACAGGGGATCTAGATACCTGGCTTAAAGGGGCCATAAGGAAAAGAAATCTTATTGTTACGCTTGGTTCCTGGGTAGAGTAAGGTAAACCAAGGAAACAGAAACAGAAGTTAATAATCAGTAAATCAACAAGTATCTACTATGTCTATTATGTGTCAGGCACTGTACTAGATGCTGGGGATGTTTTGTTTTGTTTTGGTTTTTTGTTTGTTTGTTTTTTGTTTTTTTTAGGCAATTGGGGTTAAGTGACTTGCCCAGGGTCACACAGCTAGTAAATGTCAAGTGTTTGGTCTGAGGCCATATTTGAACTCAGGCCCTCCTGACTTCAGGGCCGGCGCTCTATCCACTGCGCCACCTAGCTGCCCCCAGGGGATTTTTTTTCTTTTTTTTTCTTTTTAGGCAATTGGGGTTAAGTGACTTGCCCAGGGTCACACAGCTGGTAAGTGCCAAGTGTTTGGTCTGAGGCCAGATTTGAACTCAGGTTCTCCTGACTTAAGGGTTGGTGCTCTATCCACTGCGCCACCTCGCTGCCCCCCGTGCTGGGGACGTTTATACAGAGAACAAAATAATCCCTATGCACAAGGAGTTTACATTCTACATGGGGGGAGAGAAATACATATATAAATAAATGCAGCATAAATGTAAAGTGAATAAATACAAACACATGCAAAAGAGTTAAATACAAGGTAACTTGGGAGGGAAGCACTAGAATTTAGGAGGATCAGAAAAAACTGAATTGACAATCTGGCAACTGAGGGACTCTATGAGTTAACAATAAGGAAAGTATGTACTCCAGGCACGTAGGATGGCCAATGCAAAAGTGTGGAGACAGAAAATGAAGCTGTCATATGTGAGAAACAGAGAGAAAGCCAATTTGACTGGATTGAACAAAGCAAGGTGGTGAGTAATAACCAATGAGATTGCAAAGATAGCCTATGGCTAGGTGGTATAGGACTTTAAAGGATAAAGGAATTTATATTTTATCCTGGGGCAACAGGAGGCCAATGGAGTTGGTTGACTAAAGGAGTCACATGGTCAGATATGCACATAAGGAAAATCACTTTTGCAGCAGGGTACAGGATGGACTGGAGTAGACTTGGACCAGGGAGACCAATTAGGAGGCTATTGCAGTAACCTTGGAAGAGGTGATGAGAATTTTAACTAAGGTGGTACTCAACTGTGTGATTGCAGAGAAGGGATTTGATGGGTGAGATGTTGTGAAGATAGAAATGGCAAGGTCT
Source organism: Phascolarctos cinereus (assembly GCF_003287225.1). Taxonomy (NCBI): domain Eukaryota; kingdom Metazoa; phylum Chordata; class Mammalia; order Diprotodontia; family Phascolarctidae; genus Phascolarctos; species Phascolarctos cinereus. Next base: position 31,960,405 of record NW_027556291.1, read on the forward strand.
GGCAAATAATTAGATATGTAGGGCGAGGGACAATGATGAGTCAAGGATAATGACAAGGTTACAAACTAGGAGACTGGAAGGATAGTGGTGCCTTCTTTTTACAGATATGGAAGTTTAGGGGAAAAAAGGAGGATTTAGGGGGAAAGATGGTGTGTTCAATTTTGGACAAGCTGAGTTTAAGATTTCTCCAGGTCATTCAATCTGAAATGTCTACTTGGCAATTGGTGATGTGATACTGAAGTTTGGGGAAGAGATTAGGGCTGTGTATATTGATCCAATCTGCCTAAAAATGCTCATTAAACCCATGGGATCTGATAAGGTTATCAAGAGAGTATAAAGTAATAAGAGAACAAAACCTAGGATACAACCTTGGGGAACACCAACAGTTAGTGGTCAGTATCACCATGGCTTAACATAGCACCAGGCGCATAGCTGAGACTCAAGAGTGAGGTGAAGTCACAGCAAGGATAATGGCCTTAGAAAGAACTAAAGATGGATTAGAGGTTGTGATGAAGGTACAAAAAATAGTTTTAGGAGAGGTGAAGCATAAGGAAAAATGGAATGATATGAAGTGACAGTCAGATTGAGGAATATCAGAGTTCCTAATTAGAAAAGTAGAAAACTTGCATGTACTGGCAAGATTGAACGTGTGACCAACCATATTTTGTCTGATATGGAATAAAAGAGTAGTTCATGGGATTTAAGGGGGCTAAGGAATTGAGAGGTTAGGGAGTTTGAGGAGAGATGGATAGAGAAAGAGATACAAAGATATTAAAGTTCTTTAGTATAAGGAAGTTGGTTGAGGAGAGAAAAATGGTGAGCCAGGTGTTGAATTTCTTGAGAAAGGAAGAATGACCTGGGGGAAGGTACACTACAGCTGCCATAATCTGTATTAGGTAGAAAATTTTTATTTACTGTACTTCAAAGGAGGAAAGGTTGCTTAGTGAAGGAGGTACAGGGATAACCTGGAAGTGGAAATGGTGGGCAAGTAGTATTCCAACTCCCCCTCCAGGACCTATGTGTCAAAGGGGTGAAAGAAGAGTGCTAGAGAGGATAGCTGGAGATAAAGTATCACAGGGAAAGGGGAAGAACAAGTCTCAGTGAGAGCTTACAGATGAAAGGAGTATAAGAAAGAGAAGTCCAGGAAGACAAGGAGTTTGCTCAGTATGGAACAAGAATTCCACAAGTTCAGAGGAAGAGGCGGGCATGGTTGGAGTAAGCTCTAGATGGGAAGAGATTGAAAGGGATGGGGATGACAGTACAGGAAGAATGGGCCAGGGGTAGTTTTCTCCTAAATGACCGATTTGTATAAGGATGAGCAAAAAACAAGAAAAGCCATAGGGGTCATGATAAGATAGCACATAAATAATGAAACTCACAGTCTTCAAGGGATGTTGGGTTAATAGCAAGAAAACATTTCTGAACAATTAGCACTATCCAAAAGGAGAACGGGCTAAACCAGAAGGTAGTGAGTTTCCCCACGGTTTGAGGTCTTCAGACAAAGGCTGGATGACCAACCTGTAGGATATATCCTGAATGGGTTGGATTAGATGGCTTCTTAACTCCCTTTCTAAACTGAGTTTCTAAAATTCTGCGATATGGTGAGATTCTATTATACTGTGCTCTGGGTCTAAGTCTCTTCTTTTCCTTCTGCCCTTCAAGCAATAAACAAAGTCCAAGATTTTCCTTATAAGAAAATAATTCAGTTTAATTTAAGTTGTGCCCTTTCCTGCTTCCTATGGTCCTGCTTCCCCCAAGCCTAAGTTTTAGGACTATATGCTGAGGAGATGAAGCACCAGAAAGCTTGGTACAAACGACACAGGATGGTAGAATCAGATATCAAGAAATCATGAGAAAATCCACCTCTACCATTTCTCAAGGGAGGAAGCTAGGCTGCAACTAGAGCGAATTATAGATAAGAGAAACCCACATCCCAAATGGGCTTACTCACTGTGGATAGGCCATCACCTACTATGCCTGCAATGTATCCTATAATATATCCAGTGATTTCATGGGGAGGGAGGGGTCAAGAGAGCACTGTGAGTGGAGAGATAAAAAAAAAATTATATAAGAAGTGACACCTGAACTGGGACTTAAAGTAAACTAGGGATTCCAAGAGGCAGAGGTGAACAAATAGTACAACGCAGAAATAGGAGACAATGGCATGGAGGTATGTTGTAGGCCCATTTGGCTGGAACAGAGTGTATGAAAGGGAATAACGTGAAATCTTTCTAAAAGATAGGCTGGAATCAGATTGGAAGGGACTTTAAATGCCAGACAGAAGCATTTGTAAATTTTACCCTAGAGGCAACAAAGAGCTGCTCAAGTTTCTTGATCACTAGAAAAAACAAGGTCAGACATGAGCTTTAGAAAAATCATTTTTGTCAGCTCTGTGGAGGACGGATTGAAGAGGCGGACAGAAGACCAATTAAGAAGCTGTTACAGTAACACCTTTCTAATGCAATCATACAACAAATGTTTATTAAAGGTAAATGGACTTAACTGCACATTTATAAGCCTACTATGTGCCAAGCACTGTGCAAGTCTTTGGGGATACAAGGGGAAAAAATGAAATATCCTCTCCACAGATTTAGATCTACAATGGCCCTGAGAGATCATCTAGTCAAACACTCTCATTTTACAAATGAAGAAACTGAGGCCCCCAGAGATTAAGTGATTTACACAAAGTCATAAAGGCAGAGTTATGATTCAAGTACTTTGATCCTCTGACATCAAATCTAGCACTCTTCTCACAGTGCTACATAATCCTTTATTATGTACCTACATGTTCCAGGTGAGGCAGCATGCATATAATAGGCAGACCACCAGGATCAGGAAGACCTGGGTTTAAAATATAAAAGCTGTATGAACATGGATAGGTCACTTAACATCTCATAGCCATAGACAATTCTCTAACAAAGAGGTTGCAGAAGAGTTGCTATTCTGTATTTGGTGAAAGGAGTTTCCTCACAAAGGAGCTCCTTGTACTAATGAAATCAGAGCTCTAGACTAGTAAATAAATACATATTTATTTGCATGTGTAAGATCCTGGAGATATCAAGACAAAATGAAAAATATTCCTGCCTTCAAGTAGTTTATACTCTCCTGAATTTCTATTAACAACATACTGTCTCACATCACTTCGAATGGAATCCAATATTTGACCCTTCATCCAGTTAACATCTGAGGTAAATACTCTATCCTCTCAGTTAGGATGCACCCAACTAATACATCAGTGAAATGGCTAGTCCTAAGTTACATGACTGGCATGCTGCATCATCAGCCGACACTCGTCACCCTAGAACCTGATTAAAACCTTTTTGTAGCCACACCCAGGACTTATGCAAGAGAAGAGCCACTGCTGCTAAGAGAAATTATCTTTGACATCAAAATGTACACCTATATGGTATATTTATGCCAGTATCTCCTAGATAAATGCATTCCCTAGTTTTAGGGAAGTTGTTAGGATGCAAATCCTTTAGGCTAATGCCAATCTAGAGATGAAAGGTATTACTCAGGGGAAAAAAAAAAGAGCTATTCAAATTAAGAACCTTGCTGCTGGCCGTAAAAATCACAGCTAATAATATATAAAAATGAATTGAGTATTTAGTGCTCCAACATTGGGCATGGTACTTAACAATTAATGTATATAGAGCTCCTTCTTGTGATATGGGATATACATACAGGTCCATTAAAAAAGACAAGGAAAAAACATGTGCTCTTCTTGGGGAATCCCATTCTCATATCTGCAGTCAGCTTCTTCACATTTAACATTCAAAGCCCTTCAACTCTGTGCAAAACCCAGCTGGCTAGCTAGCTAGCTAACCTCTATTGACAACAGTTAATTTGCCTGATGGCACCAATAAAAACAGAAGCATAGGAGTAGGGTTCTGACTTCTGGGAGTCAAGATGGCAGAGTAAACAATAAACTGCTACAACTCTTCCATACTCACCTCCAAACAACCTTAAAATATAGCCCCCAGAACAAATTCTGGAACAACAGAACCAGCAAAAAAGATGAGGTAGAACAATCTTTTAGCCCAAGAATCTTAAAGGATCAGCAAAAAAGGTCCATCTCACTCAGGTGAAAGGGAAGCACAGCCCAGAATGGGAAGCATCCCAGGAAGCCAACAGCAAGCCCCATCTCAGCAAACCAGCAGGAGATCCTGAGCCCCAGTGAAGTGGAACAGGCAAACACCAACACCAGGACCCCCCACGTGCCTTAGCATAGCCAGGGGAACTAGCAGACTCCAGCTCCAAGAACCATCACATGCTTTGTTATAGTCCCAGGCAAACAGAAATCTTCCAGTGGCCAACCTTGTGCTTCAGTATAGCCACTGTGAAATGTAGAAACACTCTACCAGGCCTCATCGTACCCACCAGAAACCACCACTAGGATCTCAGCTCAGCACCAGGTAAGCTGCCAGACCCCTATGGCCTCTAGCAGTGCCAGTTAACCCCCACCCCACCCCTGCAGGACAGCACCACATACAAAGGTCCACTGTGGGCCTCAGGGCAACATCAGTGCAGCAACCAGGTAAACAGCCAGGGCCTGCAGCCACTAGCACAAGAAGCCAGAGACAATGCCCCTTCCACCCTGGGAGCAGAGTTCAAATTTGAAAGAAAGGAAAAAGGCAAAAAAAAAAAAAAGATCTGTCTATAGAAAGTTATTATGGCGACAGGGAAGACCAAGACATAAACTCAGAAGAGGACAACAATGTCAAAACACCTATGGACAAAACCCCTAAGAAAAATGGAAAATTGTCTCAAGATCTCATGGAAGAGCTCAAAAAGGAGCTTAAAAATCACAGAAAAGAGATAGAAGAAAAATTGGGAAAAGAAATGAGAGTGATGCAAGAGAATTATGAAAAAAGAGTCAACAGCCTAGAAAACTGCTTAAAAAGTAGAATTGGCCAAATGGAAAAAAAAGTACAAAAGGTAATTGAGGAAAACAATACCTTAAATGTTAGAACTGATCAAGTGGAAGCTAATGCCTGTGAGGCATCACGAATCAAACAAATTCAAAAGAATGAAAAACTAGAAGAAAATGTAAAATACCTCATGTGAAAAACAACTGACCTAGAAAATAGATCCAGGAGAAACAATATAAGAATCACTGGACTACCTGAAAGCTATAATCAAAAGGAAGACCTGGACAGAAGCATTTTTCAAGAAATTATCAAGAAAAAATGTTCTGATGTCCTGGAACCAGAGGGCAAAAATAGGCATTGAAAGAATCCACCAATCACCTCAGGAAAGAGATTCAAAACAAAAACCCCAAGGAACATTACTGCCACATTTCAGAACTATCAGGTGAAGGAAAAAATACTACAAGTGGCCAGAAAGAAACAACTCAAGGGATTCACAATCAGGATCACACAGGACCTGGCAGCTACAACATTAAAGGATTGGAGGTCATAGAACATAATATTCTACATGGCAAAGGAGCTAGCACAAGCACGAATCACCTACCCAGCAAAATTAAGCATAATACATCAAGGAGAAAAATGGTCATTCAATGAAATAGAAAGATTTCAAGCCTTCATAAGGAGAAGACCAGAACTAAACCAAAAATTTGACCTACAATATCAAAACCCAAGAGAAGCCTAAACAGGTAAAAATGGAAAAGAAAACAAAGGATTCAACAGAGCTAAACTGTTTACATCTCTACATGGGAAGATGATATTTGTCACTCTTAAAAATGGTATCACTAACAGTACAGATAGAAGGAATATACATAGACAGAGAATATGGGTATAAGGCAAATTTGAGGGAATGACAAAAAAATTAAGAGATGAGAAAAAGGAATACAAAGGGTGCAGAAGGAAGGGAGAGGTAAAATGGGGTAAATTATCCCACATGAAGAGGTGAGAAAGACCTATTACAGTGGGAGGGAAAATGGGAGGATGGGCAATGGGCATTGCTTGAACCTTACTCTCATCAGTATTGTCTCAAAGAGAGAATAATATACACAATCAGTTGAACATAGAAATCTATCTTACCCAGCAGGGAAGTAAGATTGGAAGAGATTAAGTAAAAGGGTGGAGGACTGCTGCCATAATGGAGGGCAGATCAGGGAAAGTGGTAGACAGAAGCAAAACACTGGGGGAGGTGGGAAAGGGTGAAAGGAGAGAGAGGATAAACAGCAGGAAGAAGAGGATGGATGGGAATACACAGGTACTAATCATTACTGTGAATATGAATGGGGTGAACTCTCCCATAAAACGGAAGTGGATAGCAGAGTAGATCAAAAATTAGAAACCTACGATATGTTGCTCACAAGAAACAGACTTGAAGCAGAGAGACACACACAAAGCAAAGGTAAGGGGCTGGAGCAGAATCTATTATGCTTTAGCTAAAGCAAAAAAAGCAGGGGTACCAATCCTGGTTTTAAACAAAGTAAAAGCAAAAATATACCTTATTTAACAGGATAAGGAAAGAAACTATATCTTGCTAAAAGGTACCATCGACAATGAAGCAATCAAATTAGAAGAGCAAGGAATAGTCTACCTGTCAAGATCTATGGGGAGGGGAAAAATTCATGACTAAACAAGAGACAGACAGCACTACGAAATGTAGAATAGATCATTTTGATCATATTAAGTTGAAAAGCTTTTGTATAAACAAAACCATTGGTATCAAGATTAGAAGGAAAGCAGAAAGCTGGGAAACAATCTTTACAGCAAGTGTCTCGATAATGGCCTCAGTTCTCAAATATATAGGGAACTCAGTCGAATTTATGAGAATACAAGCCATTCTCCAATTGATAAATGGTCAAGGGATATGAACAGGCAGTTTTCAGATGAAGAAATCAAAGATATCTATAGGCATATGAAGAAGTGCTCTAAACCACTTTTGATTAGAGAAATGCAAATTAAAACAACTGAAATACCACCTCAAACCAATCAGATTGGCTAATATGACAAAAAGGGAAAATGATAAATGTTGGAAGGATGGAAAATTGGGACACTAGTGCACTCTTGGTGGAGTTGTGAACTGATCTAACAATTCTGGACAGAAATTTGGAACTATGACCAAAGGGCAACCAAACTGTGTATACCCTTTGATCCAGCAATACCACTAACTAGGTCTGGATCCCAAAGAGGTCATTAAAAAGGGGAAAAGACCTACGGGTCCAAAAATATTCATAGTAGCCCTATTTGTGGTGGCAAAATATTGGAAATTGACGGGATGCCCATCAATTGGGGAATGGCTGAAAAAGCTGTGGTATATGTGGTGGAATACTATTGTGCCATAAGAAATGATGAACAGGCAGATTTCAGAAAAACCTAGAAGGACTTGTACAAACTGATGCAAAGTGAAATGAACAGAACCATGAAACCATTGTACACAGTATCAGCAACATTGTGTGATGATCAACTATGAAAGACTCAGCTCTTCTCAACAACACAATGATCCAAGACAAGTACAAAGAACTCAGGAAGCAAAATGCTATCCATACTCAGATAAAGAACTGATGGACTCAGAATGCAGATCGAAGAATATTTTTTTTCACCTACCTTATTCTTTCTCATGGTTTTATTTCCTTTTGATCTGTTTCTTTTTCCACAACTGTGACAAATATGGAAATATGTTTTACATAATAGCACAAGTATAAACTATAGCAAACTGCCTACCATTTTTAAGAGGGGAGGAGAGGGAGGGGGGGAAATTTAGAACTCAAAATCTTTTAAAAACGAATGCTAAAAAGCTTCTTAATATGTAATTGGGGGAAAAATAAAATACTATTCAAGTTTTTAAAAGGAACAAGAGAAGGAAGCATGCGGTGATTTTTTTTTTCAAAAATTGACTTATAAATGGGCAAATGCCTCATTAGGGCACAAGATTTTTCTGGGTTCAGGGGTCTCTAGGGCAGGGCTTCTTAAACTTTTCCCACTCACTACCCCTTCAGTGCTTCTTAAACTGTGGGTCTCAACCCCATATAGAGTTGCAACCCACAGTTTAAGAAGCGCTGCTCTAGGGAACAGACTCATGAGACTTTAGAGAATGGGGAGGGGGAGGTACAGGTACTAAATTATATTATCCTTCCCCTCCCCAATGGACTATAAGATACCTGAAAGATCAAAGAAGTCGATTTAAAGCTAAGAGAGACATTTCCAAGGTAATCTAGCTTAATTCCTTGACTTTCCAAAGAGGAAATTAAGACCCGGAATGGTTAAGTGACTTGCCCAAGGTGACAAGGAGTTAAGTAGAAGAGCTGAAATTTAGACCCAAGTCCACTCATGGTACATCTAGCACTTTCCACTCTAACCTTATCTCATCTCTATATTGTCCCAGCCAGTATCCAGCACAGTATTCTTTGAATAGTAGCTGCTTAAGGACTTACTGGCTGAATTTAATTGAAAGTTGATTTTAGTATGACAAGATGTCAAGGGGGAGAGACCACAGGTTCTTCTCAATCAATATATTACAGGTAGGGCGACTTAAATACTTAAGTGAAATTGGATATAGTGAAACGTTTATTAGAAGGGGGTGGTAAAAAGTAAAGCTCTCATGTTACCTCTGTTTGAGTTTGAGAGAGTTGTTTTTTAATACTTCCACATTCTAGCTTCTTGTCTTACTGGATCGAAGACAAAAGCTTCTCCCCTGTGTCCATGATGCTGCTGTCAACTACATGATCTGCCAGGCAAATCTGCCTAGAAGCCTCCAGGGTAGAGGTAGGGAGGGGGCACAGTGAAAACAGAGCCTCTAATGAGAGGAAGGGAAGAGTAGGGAGAAAATTTGCTGAAACTCAACTAGTTGGCAGGACTGGGAAAAAGTTAAGAAAAATGATGAGAAACATATGACTACTTCATTGCTGCTATGCTGCTATAAGGGAAGGTGTATCCCTTTCAAAGACTTCAGGCAGGCCAGTCAAAGGTTTCCACTGGTAAAGCCCACATCTCACTTTAGTGACTGGGGGCAATGATGTATGTTTACAGCAGCTCTTTAAACTGTATAAATACACTGGAGGCTACTTACGAAATAGCATCACATTTTATATTGGTAATGTGGAAAAATATTTCATAACCCCCAAATCCTAAGCATGTGAAAGAAAATAAATAAGAATCTGGCCTTTAATATTTATTTTGTGCTCCACTGGGTAAACCTATGCTGAAGCTTAGTCCCCATATGCAACATAGGGTAAGGAGGAAGAGGGGGAGCTGTTACAAACCTTCTATCAGATGTTCTGAAGCAAGAGCTGGGGAAAAACAAGACATAAGCCTTGTTCAATATACCTTGTGTGAACCTTTCCTATTCAGGCTCTGCTAGCCTAGCAAGTGGATGCCTGCTTCTTTTAATTTGGCTCTTACATTTGAATGAAAGTTTTGAACAACTGCTCTCTAGTAAATTGATGAAAATCATCTAGTATTACAAGCTGCAGATTAGGCTTGGTGCAAATCAATCATTTTAACTCCCTGCACTTTGTAAGGCATACGTGCTACAAACAACCCTTTCCCCTCTGTAAAGCCTGCTATTAATTCTAATCTCAGAGTGCTCTCTATTGGTGATAAATGACAGGCAACCTCATTAGATGTCTAAGGACCCAATTAACACTTTATTTCAGGCTCAGAATATGGAGTAAAGACAGGAACACTGGCCTAGTCACTCCATTAGCATGTTGGAACCTAGGATACACCAATGTATATATGAGATTTCCAAACGAAGTAGAGAGAAGAGAAGCCCTAAAACCAGAGCCCTGTAGCCCACCCAATCAAATTAGAAGAGCAAGGAATAGTCTACCTGTCAAGATCTATGGGGAGGGGAAAAATTCATGACTAAACAAGAGACAGACAGCACTACAAAATGTAGAATAGATCATTTTGATCATATTAAGTTGAAAAGCTTTTGTATAAACAAAATCAGTGCTATCAAGATTAGAAGGAAAGCAGAAAGCTGGGAAACAATCTTTACAGCAAGTGTCTCGATAATGGCCTCAGTTCTCAAATATATAGAGAACTCAGTCGAATTTATGAGAATACAAGCCATTCTCCAATTGATAAATGGTCAAGGGATATGAACAGGCAGTTTTCAGATGAAGAAATCAGATATCTATAGGCATATGAAGAAGTGCTCTAAACCACTTTTGATTAGAGAAATGCAAATTAAAACAACTGAAATACCACCTCAAACCAATCAGATTGGCTAATATGACAAAAAGGGAAAATGATAAATGTTGGAGAGGATGAGGGAAAATTGGGACACTAGTGCACTCTTGGTGGAGTTGTGAACTGATCTAACCATTCTGGACAGAAATTTGGAACTATGACCAAAGGGCAACCAAACTGTGTATACCCTTTGATCCAGCAATACCACTAACTAGGTCTGAATCCTAAAGAGATCATAAAAAGGGAAAAGGACCTATGGGTGCAAAATTGTGGAAACTTATGCTATGGACACAGCAAACCTCTAACTCAGAATAACAGGGGAAAGTAAGCAAAGGTAGCACTTCCTTCACACAACAGTTTTATTCTAGCAAGTGAAGCACAAAACAGATAACTAAAATAATGTCATTTCCCTCTTGGCTTTCATTATAAAAAAGAAGATGGAGTTCCATAGGATGAAAAAACCCACCCAGACAGACCAAATTCAAAACTTTAACGGATCCAATCAAGACTTGGAATCTGACTTGGGTCATTCATGTTAAGCACTGAGGTACCCTAGAATGATGGCTCTCAACATTTCTGCCTCTCTCTCTTGCCCTCCCATCCTCACTACACCCCTTCCTCCCCCCACTGGACTTTAACAGATGTCTAAGGATCCCTTGATATTATTTCTCTTGATATTTACCAAATCTAAGAAAAGTGGTCTTGAATATTTGTTCAATTAAAGATAATATTTGGCTAAGAAGTACAGCTGTCTGATTGGGAAAAAAAGAATTATGGAAAGTTTGAAGCTATGTCTTTATATGAAACTAGCTTCTTTCAAAGCCTCCTCCCCACAATGTGTTGTCTTCACCAATAGGAAACAAGTTCCTTGAAAGAAGGAGCTGTCTTTGGCTTTGTATTTGCATTTCCAGTACTTAGTATGGTGCTTGTTCAATGGTAAGTATATAAAAAAAATGCTCTTCATTCATTCACATTAAAGGCCTTCTCCCATTCCCCAGTTAGCAATTCCCTCTTGAAATTACTCTGTATTTACTTGCATGCAGTTTATAACCTCCTAGTACAAGAATATAAGCTCATCAAGGGCAGGGGCTGAATTTCCCTTTTGTCTTTCTATCTAAAGTGCCTAGCACACAGTGCAGCGTAATACAGATGTGTTAAGTGCCAGCAAGACAACTGAGGTCACTTGACTATTTTTATTCTTTCAAGGATCCTGATTTTAGACATAGGGTTATAATCTCGATCAATACAGAGAACAACTCCCAAGCCTTTGACATTGCTGATCACCTTTTTCTCTTTGATACTCACTTCTTTTCTCTGTGTTTTAAGGATATCACTCTCTCCTAGTTTTTCTTCTACCTATCTGGTTGTTCTTTTTGTCTCCTTCACTGAAACCTCAACCAGCCATGCCCAATAACTCTAGGTGTACTACAGGGCTTCTCTTCTCTTTCTTCTCTCTACTTCACTTGGGAATCTCATTCGCTGTCATGGATTCAATTATCTCTATGCAGATGATTTCCATATTTATATATCCAGCTCTTATATCTCTGCTGAGATAAAGTCTCACGTCTTCATCTGTCTGTGGACATCTCAAACCTGATGCTTTGTAGGCATCTCAAACTCAGCATGATGAAAACAGAATTCATTGTCTTTTTTCTCAAAAAAAAAAAAACTTCCACCCTTCTAAAATTTCCCATTACTATAAAGAGTACCACCATCTTCCTAGTAACTCAGGCCTACAACCTTATGTCATCCTCAAGTCTTTACTCTCATTCACCCCATACATGCAATCCATTGCCAAGTTTTGTTGTTACCATCTTCATGATATCTCTTATATATGTCCTCTTCTCTCTACTCACACAGCCACAATTCATGCCCTCATCACCTCTCACCTTCACTATTGCATTAACTTATAGCTAACCTATCTGCCTCAAGTTTCTCTCCACTCCAGTCGTCCTCCAATTAGCTTCCAAGATGATTTTCCTAAGACATACGTTGACTGCATCAACACCCTACTCAAAAGACTCCGGTAGCTCCCTATTACTTTGATGATCAAATATAAAGTCTTCTGTCTGGCAATTAAGACTCTTAACACTCTGGCCCTTTTCTACCTTTCTAGCCTTTAACTTTACTCCCCGCCACATATTCTATGCTTCAGCTCCACTGGATTGCTTACAATTCCTTCAACCAAACTCTATCTCCTGTCTCCATACCTTTGTACTGGCTATCTTTCATGCCTAGAATGTTCTGATGCCTGAGATCCAACTATAGTGACTTTTAGTTAACCATCCCTACAGTATTGCTGTTACTATGTACAATGTTCTCCTGGTTCTGCTCACTTCACTTTGCATTAGTTCTTGTTTTTCCACGTTTTCCTGAAAGCATCATGCTCGTCATTTCTTATAGTATAACAGCATTCCATCACAATCATATACCACAACTTGTTCAGCCATTCCCCAACTGATTGGCATTCATTCAATTTCCAATTCTTTACCAAGACAAAAAGAGCTGCTATAAATATTTTCATACATAGAGGTCCTTCTCATTTGTCTTTGATCTCTCTGGGATACAGGCCTAGTAGTGGTATTACTGGGTCAAAGGGTATGTACAGTTTTATAGCCCTTTGGGCATAGTTCCAAATTGCTCTCCAGAATGGTTGGATCAGTTTACAGTTTCAACAACATTGCATTAGTGCACCTATTTTCCCATATCTCCTCCAACATTCGTGATTTTCCTTTTCTGTCATATTAGCTAATATGTTAAGTGTGAAGTGGTACCTAAGAGTTTATTTATTTATTTTTTTAGTATTTTTATCCCCCGCCCAATTACATGTTAAAACAATTTTTTAACTTTTTTAAAAAAAGTTTTGAGTTCCAAATCCTATTCCTCCCTCCTTCCCTGAGATGGTAAGCAGTTAGATATGGTTTATACATCTTCAATCATATAAAACATTTTCATATTAATCATTTTGCACAAGACTCAAATAAAAGAAAAAGAATGAAAGTTAAAAAAAATCATGCTTCACTCTGTATTCAAACAATATCAGTTCTTTCTCTGGAGTTAGATAGTATGCTTCATCATTAGTCCTTTGGGATTGTGTTAGATCATTGTATTGCTGAGAATAGCCAAGTGATTCACAGTTCTTCATTGAATAATACTGGTGTTACTCTGTATAATGTTTTAATAGTTCTGTTCACTTCATTTTATATCAGTTCATGTTAAACTTTCAAGGTTTTTCTGAAATCATCCTACCTGTCATTTCCTATAGCATATTCCTTTCCTTTTTAAAAAAAAAATCATTTATTTATTTTTAGTTTTCAACATTCACTTCCACAAGACTTTGAGTTCCAAATTTTCTCCCCATCTCTCCCCTCCCCACCAAGATTGCATGCATTCTGAATACCCCTTCCCCCAATCTGCCTTCCCTTCTATCACCCTCTTCCTTCTCTTATTCCCTTCCCCTTCTATTTTCATATAAGGCAGGATAGACTTCTATACCCCATTGCCTGTATATCATATTTCCCAGTTGCATGTAAAAACAATTTTTAACATTCGTTTTTAAAACTTTGAGTTCCAACTTCTCTCCCTTCGTCCCTCCCCACCCACCCTCACTGAGAAGGCAAGCAATTCAATATAGGTTATACTGTGTAGTCATGAAAAACACTTCTATAATAGTCGTGTTGTAAAAAACTAACTATATATTCCCTCCATCCTATCCTTCCCCGCCATTTATTCTATTCTCTCCTTTGACCCTGTCTGTCCTCAAAAGCATTTGCTTCTGATTATCCCCTCCCCCAGTATGCTCTCCCTTCTATCATCCCCCTTATCCCGTTCCTCCCTATTTTCCCGTAAGGTAAGGTAGATTTACATACCCAAATGAGTACGTGTTATTTGCTCCTTAAGCCAACTCTGATGAGAGTAAGATTCACTCATTCCCTCTAACCTCCCCCCCTTCCCCTCCACTGTAAAATCTTTTTCTTGTCTCTTTTATGTAAGATAATTTACCCCATTCTACCTCTCCCTTTCTCTTTCTCCCCATATAATCCTCTCTCACCCTTTGTTTTTAGATATCATCCCTTCATATTCAACTCACCCTGTGCCCTGTCTACAAATATATATATATATATATGTATATATATATATATATACATACACATAATGTGTGTATATATGATATGCAATGTGTATATAGATACACAATGTGTATATATAGATATACAATGTGTGTATATATACATATACAATGTATTGTGTGAGTGTGTGTGTATATACACACACACACATACACACACACACAATGTGTGTGTGTGTGTGTATATATATATATATATATATATATATATTCTCTCCAACTATCCTAATACTGAGAAAGGTCTCATGAGTTACAAATATCATATTTCCAAGTAGGAACATAAGCAGTTCAACATTAATAAGTCCCTTATGATTTCTCTTCCCTGTTTACCTTTTCATACTTCTCTTGAGTCTTATATTTGAAAGTCTAATTTTCTATTCAGCTCTGGTATTTTTATCAAGAATGCTTGAAAGTGTTTTTATTTCATTGAATATCAATTTTTTCCCCTGTAGGATTATACTCAGTTTTGCTGGGTAGGTGATTCTTGGTTTTAATCCTAGCTCCTTTGCCCTCTAGAATATCATATTTCAAGCCCTCCTATCCCTTAACGTAGAAGCTGCTAAATCTTGTGTTACCCTGATTGTGTTTCCACAACATTTGAATTGTTTCTTTCTGGCTGCTTGCAATATTTTCTCCTTGACCTGGGAACTCTGGAATTTGGCTATAATATTCCTAGGAGTTGGGGCAGCTAGGTGGCACAGTGGATAGAACACTTGCCCAGGAGTCAGGAGGACACGAGTTCAAATCCAGCCTTAGACACATAACACTTACTAGCTGTGTGACCCTGTGCAAGTCACTTAACTCCATTGCCTAGCCAAAAAAAATATTCATAGGAGTTTTCCTTTTGGGATCTCTTTCAGGAAGTGATTGGTAGATTCTTTCCATTTCTATTTTACCCTCTGATTCAAGAATATCAGGGCAGTTTTCCTTGATAATTTCTTGAAAGATGATGTCCAGGGTCTTTTTTTGATCATGGCTTTCAGGTAGCCCAATAATTGTTAAATTATCTCTCCTGTATCTATTTTCCAGGTCAGATGTTTTTCCAATGAGATATTTCACATTGTCTTCTATTTTTTCATTCTTTTGGTTTTGTTTTATAATTTCTTGATTTCTCATAGAGTCATTAGCTTCCATTTGTTCCATTCTAATTTTTAAGGAATTATTTTCTTCAGTGAGCTTTTGGATTTCCTTTTCCATTTGGCCAGTTCTGCTTTTTAAGGCATTCTTCTCCTCATTGGCTTTTTGGACCTCTTTTGCCATTTGGGTTAGTCTGTTTTTTAAGATGTTATTTTCTTCAGTTTTTTTGTGTGCGTTTCCTTTAGCAAGTTATTGACTTGTTTTTCAAGATTTTCTTGCATCACTCTCATTTCTCTTCCCAATTTTTCCTATATTTCTCTTACTTGCTTTTCAAAATCCTTTTTGAGCTATTCCATGGCCTGAGACCAACTCATATTTTTCTCAGAGGCTTTGGATGTAGGAGCTTTGACTTTGTCATCTTCTTCTAGTTGTATGTTTTGATATTCTTTGTCACCAAAGTAAAATTCTATGGTCTGAGTTACTTTCCTCTGTTTGTTCATGTTCCCAGCCAATTATTTGACTTTTCAATTATTTGTTAAGGCAGGGTTCTGCTTCCAGTGTGGAGGGTGTACTGTCCTAAGCTTTAGGGGTTTTGTGCAGCTGTTTTCAGAGATACTTCTAGGGACCTGTAGCTTTTCAGTTCTTCCAAGGTGGTATGATCTAAGGAGAGGTGTTTACTCCTCTCCTGGCCTGTGCTCTGGTCTGTGAGTGACCACAAGCAATCTTTTCTGCCTTGGAACTGTGAGGAAGACTCCCTCTCCACTGCTGCCATAAGCTCTGACATGCCAGTGCTCCTCCTCACCCCAGGACCACCACCAAGGACTGCGACCTAGATCCAAGCCCAGGCAAAGCAAGTGAATCCTACCACAGCACCAGCAAAGATATCCCTACAATCCCCCTCTAATCACCCCCTTGACCCCTCCACTGTCTATGGGCCGAGAGCTCTGAAAGCAGCTGCTGTCACCACCACCACCCCAGGGCTGAGCCAGGACTGGAGCTGGACCACACTCCTCTCTTGCCAAGGTCCAACAGACCTTTCCTACTGATCTAAGTTGTCTTTGGTGTTTGTGGGTTGAAAAGTCTGGAAACCACCACAGCTACCCATGATTCAGTCCCCTGAAGCCTGCTCCAGGTTTGCTAAGGCCTGGACTTTTCCTGTGCAGCCCACACTGAACTGAGCTGCTCTCCCAGACCGGCACAACAGACCTTTCCCGTCAACCATCCAGGCTGTCTTGGGCTAGAAATTTGTTCACTCTGTCTTTTTGTGGGTTCTGCTGCTCTAGAATTTGTTTAGAGCCATTTTTTACAAGTATTTGGAGGGGTTTAAGGGAGAGCTTAAACAAGTCACTGAACCTTTTACTCTGCCATCTTGGCTCTGCCCCACCTCAGAGTTATTTTAATTAGCATTTTTCTAATCAATAGTGATTTAGAGCAGTTTTTATACGACCATAGACAACTTTTATTTCTTCATCTGAGAACTGCCTGTTCACATCCTTCAATCATTTACCAATTAAGGAATGATTTGTATTTTTATAAATTTGACTCAGTTCTCTATATATTTGAGAGATGAGGACTTTATCAGAGAAACTTACTGTAAAAATATTTTCCCAGTTTTCTTATTTCCTTCTAACCTTGGCTGCATTGGTTTTGTTTGTACAGAAACTTTTTAATTTAATGTAATCAAAATTGTCCATTTTACATCCTCTAATGCTATCTCATTTGGTCATAAAATCTTCCCTTATCCATAGATCTGACACATAAACTATCCCATGCTCCCCTAATTTGCTTATAGTATTACCATTTATGTCCAAATCAGGTACCCATTTTGACCTTATCTTGGTAATACAGTGTGAATGTTGGTCTATACCTAGTTTCTGCCAAACTGCTTTCCCAGTTTTCTCAGCAATTTTTTGTCAAATAATGAGTTACTATGTATTTCCCTCCATATTATTTTTTTCCTGTTTATCCTCTCTCTCTCTCTCTCTCTCTCTCTCTCTCTCTCTCTCTCTCTCTCTCTCTCTCTCCCCTCCCCTTCACAGTGTCATTCCTCTGAAGTGTTTTGCTTCTGACTACAGCCTCCCCCAATCTGTCCTCCCTTGCAACAGCACTGCCTTTCTCTTATCCTCTTGCACTCCTACTTCCCTGTAGGTTAAGACAGATTTCTATACCCAACTGATTGTGTATGTTATTCCCTCTTTGAACAAATTCCAATGAGAGTAAAGTTCAAGTATTGCCTGCCACTCCTCCCATCTTTCCCTCCACCATAAAAGCTCTTTTGTACTTCTTTTATGTGAGATAATTTACCCCCATTCTATCTCTCCATTTCCCCCTTCGACCAGCACATCCCTCTTTCTCACCCCTTAATTTTATTTCTTTTATATCATCCTATCATAGTCAACTCACACCTGTGTCCTCTGTCTATGTCAGGGGTAGGGAACCTGTGGCCTTTTGACTGAATCCAAACTTCACAAAACAAATCCCCTTAATAAAGGGATTTGTTTTGTAAAACTTGGACTCAGACAAAGGGCTTCACTGAGGACCCAGAAGTCCACAGATGGACTCAAGGCTGCAGGTTCCCCACTCCTGATCTATGTAAACTCCTAACTGCCCTAATAATGATAAAGTTCTTAGGAGTTAGTTAAGTAATATCTTCCCATATAAGAATGTGAACAGTTTAACCTTACTGAATCCTTTATATTTTCTCTTTACCTTTTTTATGCTTCTCTTGAATCTTGCATTTGAAAGTCAGATTTTCTGTTCAGCTCTAGTCTTTTCATAAGGAATCCTCGAAAGTCCTATATTTCATCAAATGCTTATTTTCCCCTGAAGGTATATACTCAATTTTGCTAGGTAGATAATTCTTGGTTGCAATCCTAGCTCCTTTGCCCTCCAGAATATCATAATCTAAGCCCTCCAATTTTTTAATGTAGAAGCTGCTAAATCTTGTGTGATCTTGACTGTGGCTCCATGATATTTGAATGATTTCTTTACAGCTGCCTGAAGTACTTACTCTTTGATCTGGGAGCTCCAGAATTTGGCTATAATATTCCTGGGAATTTTCACTTGGAGACTTTGTTCAGGAGGTGATCAGTGGATTCTTTCAATTTCTATTTTACCCTCTGGTTCTAGGACATCAGAACAGTTTTTCTTGGTAATTTCTTGAAATATGGCATCTAGGCTCTTTCTTTGATCTGGGCTTTCAAATAGCCCAATAATTCTTAAATTATCTATCCTGGATCTATTTTCCAGATCAGTAGGTTTTCCAATGAGATATTTCATATTTTCTTCTATTTTTTATTCTTTTGATTTTGTTTTACTGATGTCTCCTGGAATCATTAGCTTCCACTTGCCAAATTCTAATTTTTAAGGAATTATTGTCTTCACTGAGCTTTTGTAACTCCTTTACCATTTGGCCAATTCTGCTTTTTAAGGAATTCTTCTTGTCCATGGATTTTTGTGCTTCTTTTACCTTTTGGCCTATTCTATTTTTTTTATTTTAATAATTTATTTTGATTTATCAACAATCACTTCCATATGCTTTTGAGTTGAAAATTTTTCTCCCCCCTCCTCCCCACTACCCTCCCCAAAACAGCGCACAATCTGATATAGGCTATACATTTACCTTCCTATTAAACATATTTTCACATTAGTGAAGTTGTAAGTAAGAATTAAAACCAATAGGAGGAACCATCAGAAACAGGAAATAAAGATCAACAGAAGAGAGAAAAAAATGATAGCGATTCAACTTCCATAGTTCTTTCTTTGGATGTGGATAGCATTTTCCATCCCTGAGGCCTCTGGAGATGTCTTAGATCCTTGTATTGCTGGGAAGGGTTCAGTTTAACATTCTTAGTCATCGCACAACATGGCTGTTATTGTGTACAACATTCTCTTGGTCCTGCTCCCTTCACTCAGCATCAGACCATACAAGTCTTTCCAGGTTTTTCTGAAGTCAGCCTGTTCATCATTTCTTATAGCACAATAGTATTCCATCACATTCATATACCACAACTTGCTCAGCCATTCCCCAATGGATGGGCATCCTCTCAATTTCCAATTCTTTGCCACCACAAAAAGAGCTGCTATGAATATTTTTTGTACACGTGGGTCCTTTTCCCATTTGTTTGATCTCTTTGGAATATAGCCCTAGAAGTGCTAGTGCTGGGTCAAAGGGTATGCACATTTTTATAGCCCTTTGGTCATAGTTCCAAATTGTTCTCCAAAATGGTTGGATCATTTCACAACTCCACCAACAACGCATTAGTGTTCCAATTTTCCCACATCTTCTCCAACATTTATCATTTTCCTGTTGTGTCATGTTGGCCAATCTGATAGGTGTGATGCGGTACTTCAGAGTCGTTTGGATTTGCATTTCTCTAGTCAATAATGCTTTAGAGCATTTTTTCATATGACTATAGATGGCTTTAATTTCTTCATCTGAGAACTGTCTGTTCATATCCTTTGACCATTTATCAATTGGGGAATGGCTTGTATTCTTATAAATTTGTCTTAATTCTCTATGAATTTTAGAAATGAGGCCTTTATCAGAGAGACTGGTTGTAAAAATTCTTTCTCAATTTTCTACCTTCCTTCTAATCTTAGTTATATTTGGCCTATTCTATTTTTAAGGTTTTATCTTCTTCAGTATTTTTTGTGCCTCCTTTACCAAGCTGTTGTCTCTTTTTTCCACGATTTTCTTGCATCACTGTCATTTCTTTTCCCAATATTTCCTCTACTCCTCTTATTTGATTTTTAAAATCATTTTTGAGATCTCCTAGGAATTCTTTTTGGGCCTGAGACTAATTCACAATTTCCCTTGAGGCTTTGCACATAGCTGTTTTAACATTGTTGTCTTTAGAATCTGTGTTTTGATATTTCCTGTCACCATAGCAACTTTCTATGGTCAGGTTATTTTTTCATTATTTACTCATTTTTTTCCAGTCTATTTCTTGACTTTTTAATTTATGTGAAAGTTGGGCTCTGCTCCCATGGTGAAGGGGGCACTGTCCCAAGGTTCAGGTTTTTCATGCTGCTGTTTTCAGAGCTAGTTCTGGAGGTCTGTAAGCTTTCAGTTCTTCTAATGTGGCATGATCTAATGAGAGTAGTGGTCACTGCTGTCCTGGCCTGTACTCTAGTCTTTGAGCAACCACAAGCACTCTTTTCAACACTATAACTGTGACCAAGGTCCCTGTTCCTGCTAGTGCTCTTCTCCTTGTCCTGGGGCTACAACCTGGAACTGAGTATGAGCAATTCAACAGAGTCCCACTCCCAGTCCCAGAAAATGGTCCCCCCTGTAATCTCCTTTTGACCAGCTCTCCTATACCCTTACCATCTGTGGGCTGAGAGCTCTAGAAGCTTCCACTGTTGATTCAATTGCCCCAAAAGACCTGCTGCTGGATTGCCTGGAGCATAGCCTATATAAGACTGTGCTCAACTCTCATCCAGTGAGAAAGACCTTTCCTGCCAATCTTCTAAGTTGTCTTGGGCTGGAAAAATATTTCACCCCATCTTTTTATTAATCCCCAGAATTCATTTTGTGGCATTATTTTAACATTGTTTAGAGGGGAATTTGGAAGAGCTCAGGTGAGCCCCTGCCTTTTCTCCACTATCTTGGCTCTACCTCACCTCAGGCATTCTTAAAAAAAATCCTCACTGACTAGCTTCTAGACACTGTTCTGAGCAAATACAAGCAAGCAAGATAGTTCCTGCCCTCAAAGAACTTACATTCCTATAGAGGAAGACAATGTATGAAGAAGAGCTAGAAAGAGGTAGGGTGATATATACGTATGATGGCAAAGTTTGAAAATGGTGTCCAGAAAGTGACTTGAAGGCCTCTTTCTGATCTAGATTAGGAGAAAGGTCATCTATCAGAGCTCAGAGTGGTTCTAGGGCAGAGGTCAAGGTATAAGGGAGGCTAATAATAAGGATGATGATTAGAATGGAGTCAGTATGGTGTGGAAATGGTATGCTGAAAGTAACCTGGTAGTCAGATTATAAACGAGATAAGGTAAAAGCTCAATTATCAAAGAAGCAGAGACTCTTGAGCTGAGTCATAAATAGAGCTAGAGGTTTAAAATGGATGTAAGGAGGAAAAACATTCCAGGCAGAGAATGACCTGTGTAAAGCTGCACTAAGAAGAAATGAAATGTCATGTATGGCGTACAGAAAGCAGACTAATTGGGCTAGAACACAGAATACACAGGAAGAGTAAAGTGCAATCAGACCAGAAAGGTAGACCTGGAGCCAGACTACAAGGGGCTCTAAATGTCAACCAGATTAATTTATATTTTATCCTAGAGGCAATAGGGAGCCACTGGAGTTGCTTGAGTGGTGAAGTCCTATGGTCACATCTGTGCTTTAGGAGCATCTATCTAGCAGCTGTGCAAAAGACAGACTGAAAATAGAAAGAATGGATGCATAAAATATCATAGGATCACAGTTTGAGAGCTAGAAGGAAACTTCAAAGCCATCTATTCTAAATTTCTCATTTTACAGATGAGGAAATTGAGGCACAAATAGGTTAAGTGGTTTGCCCAGGGTCACACAGCCAATGTGGTGGTAGACATTCCTTGTTTAACAGAGCCTCATTTTCCTTCAGGTGCCCTGGCACAATTCTAAAAGACAATTTTAAGGCCAGTGCTCAATCAGATTGTGCAGCATCCTCTTTCTTTAACTCATGTCCACTCAGGTACTGGCCACAGCCCCAAGGCCAAAGCACCACAGGAAACCACTCTTATTAATACCCAACTTCAAATGGAGGAGTGGTAGTAAGAATGAAGCAAGGGGTGGGCAAAACTGACTAGTACAGTGCCCGAAGATGCCAGCTATTTGGCATTCAAATGTGCACCAGCTGTGAGTGTTTGGATCTCGATAAGTCAGAGTGTGCTGGAAAGGAGACAGGATACTGCTGTGAAAATGCTTCCAACCCTTAATCTTAGCTCTGTCTCCTGATTTTCATATTTTCTCCCCATGGAGGTGGATAATATGTGAAGAAATAAATGCAAAAATCCCATGAAGCTCTATATGGGTTATCACTGAGCAATTCTAGGGCTGGGCAAGACTAACACCTCACTGTTTGCCATGGTCAGCCATTATAAAACACTGTTTTCTTTTCAGTAGAAATTGTAAAGAGGCCAATTTAGACTGAATATCCAGGGAGGAATCCTTTCTAACAATTAAAGGTATCCAAAAAAGTAATGGGCCTCAGGTGGTAACAAGTTCCCCCTCACTGGCATCCTTCAAACAAAAATTAGATGGCCCGGCTGGACGTACTATAGAGGAAATTCCTTTTCAGATACCATGGCTTAGACTAGATAGTTATAAAATCCCTTTCAGATCTGAAGTTCTGATACTCTAATAAGTGGTTATCACTTTGTTAGCAACCAATCTTGTGAGACAGTGTAGTGGACTAAATGCTGGATACAGAATCAGAGGACCAGGGGTCAAATGCCAGCTCTGCTACTTATTGCTTGTGATGTTGGTTAATTTATTTACCTTATCTGAACCTCAATTCCTCCTTCCGTAAAATGAGGGTGTCGAACTAGACTTTAATCTCTGAACCAGTACTTAGCACTTTGATAGTTTATACCTGACATACAGCATACACTCAATAAATACTTGTTGATTGACTGTTTGCTATACACAGGAAAGGGAATGTATTCACAAGCCAGAGTTTGATGGTTCTGAACCATCTTAGTATCATAGACTGAAGACCACAAAGGACCTTATTGTTATTTAATTGTTTTCAGTCATGGCCACCTCTTGATGACTCCATTTGGTGCTTTCTTGGCAAAGATACTGGAGTGGTTTGCCATTTCCTTCTCCAGTTTATTTTAATATGAGGAAACTGAGGCAAACAGGGTGAAGTGACTTGCCCAGGATCACACTACTAGTAAGTGTCTGAGGCCAGATTTGAATTCACGAAGAGGAGTCTTCCTCATTCCAGGCCTGGCACTCTATCCACTACACGACCTAGCTGCCAAACAGGATCTCAGAGGTCATCAGATCCCATCTCCTCATTTTTACAGAGAAGAAAAATGAGGTCCAGCACAGTTCAGAGACTTGTGTCCAATGTCCACACAGCTAGTTTATGGCAGGGTAGGGATATGGGGGAAAATGATTCAAACAGGTTTTCACAACCATAAGCCCACTTCCAAGGTGGGCTTTAATATTTTAATTTTATTTTGTTGCATTTTCATGAAAGGAAATAATTTAAATAGATTTGGGGTAAAGACTTTATTATCTGTTTATTCATTTATAACCATATTTGAATATCAACATTAACACCATTTGTCAAATCCCAGCCTTTTGATGAAGGTGAATCTGTTCAACATAAATACCAAGAGACTCTGGTAACTAACCTGGGTTTCTACCATAAAAATCCAGGGGCAGCTGTGTAGATCACTGTGTCCTTCCTACCCTGTGCTATCTACTCTTCAGTATACATAATGGTTCGGAGGAAAAGGGTAGGTAACAGAAAGGGTCAAACAAATTACAATCAGCCTTCAGTTTTATGACCTGTACTAAACACTCAGGCGGATGAAAGCATGCCTGGACTCAGGTTTGGGACTTGGGTCCCATACTGTCAAGAGGAAGACAAATTAAATCTATTCTGCTTGGATCCAAGGAGCAGAACTAAGAGTAATGGGTAGAAACTGCAGAAAAGCAAATTTAGGCTTCATGTAAGGAAAAGTCTTGAGGAAATTTCAAGCTATCCAAAAGGGCTACCTTGGAAAATAGTGGGCTCACTCTTGCTGTAAGTTTTCAAGTACTTGTCATGGATGTAGTAAAGGGTACTCCTGTTCAGATACAGGTCCATTCAACTCTGGAATTCTGTGATTCAGTATAGGGTATTGGAGCATTTGCTAATTACCTACCCAGTAATTACCAAGGTAATTTTCTTCACCTTGGCTCAAAATATTTTCCTAATAAAGCTGTTCCAAATTGGAATGAGTAGTGGATTCTGAAGTAGTGAGTTCCTAATTACTGAGAGTGTTCAAAAAGAAGTTAGACGACCCCCTGTTAAGGATGTTTTGAAGGGCATGTGTGCTCTGGTCAGGTATGTACTGAGTGACCCCCAAGGTTCCTAGGAGTCTATTTCTGTTCAAACTGAATATCATACCACATACACGTAGTCCTGCCAAAACTGGGCTTGATCTTTTTGTGTGTGTGCTATTTTTGCCATTGTAGTGGGTGTAAGCTAGTAGGTTAGAGTTGTCTTTCATCTCTCAGATTACAAAGGAGTTTGAACATCTTTTCATGTGGTTAACAACAATTTGTATCTCTTTCTTCTCAAATGATTCATATCCTTTGACCACTGCTCCATTGAGAAGAGTCCATTCTCTGTCTCACTGACACACACCAGTTTCTATTATACCCTGGATTTTAGTATTTCTTTGAAATATTTAACTGCGAATACATCCTCCCCAACCTTCATCTTTTCTTTTTCATTTTGATGATAGTACTTTTCATCAAGCGGGTTCTCATGTCATTCCTTGGATGCTCAATGCCATTGCCTTTGACGTCTAACCCAGCTGTGCTTTTTCTGGAAAAGACCCTATTCTTCACACCATTTTTCCTTCCTCTAGGGGGCCGTTACCAGTTGTCCTGACCTATGTCTTGCCACTGGACCCTGCTGACCCTGAAGGAGAGAGTGAGGCTGATGACTGCATATCCCTAGTTCATTTAAATCCAATTCACTTGCAAGACATCACCTTTTTGAAGTCACTGGTCCTATTTGAGAACAAAAGAAAAACAATAATCCCTCTTCCTCCTTCCCATCAACTCAAATTCAACAAACTCTGTAGTTTGTATTTACTTATATATGTGTTGTTTTCATGCAGTAGAATGTAAGCTCTTTAACTAATATAATAGAGTACCATTAGAGAGGTACAAATAAGGTGCTAGAGGAATTCAAAAGAGGGAGGGATTAACTTTTAGGAAGACTAGAGAAGGCTTCATGAGGGCAATGGCATATGAGCTGGACCCTGAAGGCTATTTAGAATTTCAATAGGAAGAGATGGAAAAGAAGGCATTCCTGGCTGGAAGAACCACTTAACAGAAGAGTGAGGGCCTGAAAGAAAGAGGCTTATTGTGGGAGCAGTGAGGAGTCCAGTTTAGATGAATCATAGTGTACATGTAGCAAAACAGTGAAAAATGAGTCCCAAAATGAAGATTGAGACCATATTGTGAAGTCCTTGATGTCTGGCTATTTACATTTGACTTATCTGGTAGGCAATTATTATTATTATTAGTAGTAGTAGTAGTAGTGGTAGCAGCAGCATTAGGTTATTACCACCAAAAGTTTTTAGCAGGAAAGTGACATGATCAGAGATGTTCTGTAGAAAGAATAATCTATAGAATGGGTTGGAGAGGAAAGAGAAGTAGAAAGACAAGTGAGGAGGCCATAATCCAGGTGAGAGGCAGGGTACAGCTTTCACTATGGTTGTAGCACAGGAATGGAAAAAAGTAATAGATGGCACATACATTACTCTAAGAACACCTTCATTCAAAGTAAAGAGACCTATGGCTAAAATTAGTCTAAATTACAGGAGAGGGAAATTCCCTCAACAGGAACAAATTAAGCCAAAAGCATTATCCAGTGACCTAGCATTCCAAAATGAACAAAACCTAGGCCAAGGGAACTAACTCTAAACAAATTAAACCTAGAGGGTATAGATACTCTCACCCTAAGTAAATGTCCTTGGACAATCTAAACAATAAACAAATGTGAGAAAAAGAGGACATTGAGAGATATGGGCAACTCTAGAGAGAAACTAGGATACCAATGTTGAAATGAGTGATTAGTTTAAATAGCTCTCTCTTTTATTGGTCAACCAGAGTACTGCCGAGAAGCTGCCAGGCATATCTGCCACTTATCTACCTTAGCCAGTCACCTGCAAATAGACTACTAGTACGTGGGACAAAATGGCTTGGAATGGATAAATAGACTAAGCCCCTACAACTGGCTACCACGGGTTAATGAAGAATGCCAACCTTTCTCCTAGGTGCTGCTCTGTGCTGCTCAGAGAAGGCTCTCAACATTCTCTAGCCCACTCAGTCAGTAAATAAGTACTCTAGCTCTCTTCAAGGTTTAGTTTGTGCCCCAGTATTACTACTGTAGGTACATGGGACAGGACATGGGCACAGCAGTTCTAACAGGTGCTTACATAAACAGGAAATTCATGAGAGGCAGTATGATGCTGTGGAAAGAGCCCTGGATATGATACCCAAGGACTCAAGTTCAAATCCCAGCTGTGTACTTCTCCTTGGTGAAGTCATTCGTCTTCTCTGGGCCTCAGTTTCTTCTTCAGTAAATAAGGTGACTACTCAGTAAATAAGGACCTCTGAGATCCCTTCTAGCTCTACATTATATGACTATTAATTTTGTTAAATTAAGTAACAAATGATTGTAGGATTTAGAGCTGAAAGGAACCTTGGATTTCATTTAGTTCAACCACTTCATTTTATAGATAAGGAAACTAAGTGATAATTAAGGTTACTACAGTGCTCTATTAGAAATAAAACCTTAGTTGTGGAAAAGCTATTTTCTCAACTACCATGCTAAAATAATATATAAGATCATAGATACACAGCTGGAAGAGATCTTCAGTATCACCTAGTTCAACCTTTTTATTTTACAGATAAGAAAACTGAGGTCCATAAAGGGGAAATGACTTGACGAAGGCCATAGATATGACCAAAGTGGCAATGCTAGGATTGAGCTATTAAAAAAATGGGACTTCTAGCCAGGATGCTTCCTAAATGGGAGAAAGATGACCTAGCTCCTATCTACCTACCCCAGAAAAATTCTGAACTTCTGCCAGAACACCAATGCAAACTACAGTAAGTGACTTCTTCTACATCAGAAGTACATAAAAGATCTTTCAGGAGACTAACAACAATCAGAAAGGGAGCCCAAAAATTCAGAATAGCTTTCTAGTGTGAAGAGTATGTATAACATGTGAAACTTTGTGTCCATAGGTTGCTTATAAGAAAAAACACATGAAACAGAAAGACATACACAAAGTTAAAATAAGAGGCTGGAGCAGAATGTAATATGCTTCAGCTGAAACGGGGAAAAAAAATCTGGATAGCAATCATGATCTCAGACAAAACAAAAATAAAAATAGACCTAATTGAAAGGGATGATCAGGGAAACTTCATTTTCCAAAAAAAGTCCATAGACAATGGAGTAATACCGGTTATAGAAATATATGTACCAAATGGCAAAGCATCCAAATTCTTTTTTTCTTTAGAGCATCCAAATTCTTAAAGAAAAAGTTCAATGAGTTACAGGAGGAAATAGACAGTAAAACTATACTATTGGGAGACTTCAATTTACCCCTTTCAGAACTAGATAAACCAAAATCTAAAATAAGAAAGAAGTTCAGAAAAATAATAGAATTTTATAATATGAAAGACCTCTAGAGCAAACTGAATGGGAATAGAAGGAGTATACCTATTTTCAACTATACATGGCACCTTCACAAAAACTGACCATGAATCAAAGCATTAAAATTTCACAAATGTAGAATAGCAGAAATACTAAATATATCCTTTCTAGACCATAATGCCATAAAAATTACATTAAATAAAGGGCCTTAGAAGCATAGATTAAAAATTAATTGGAGACTAAATAATCTAATCCTAAGGAATAAATTAGTCAAAGAACAAATCATGGAATTGATAAATAATTTCATTAAAAATATTAAATACAGTGAAACAACATACCAAAATTTGTGAGACGCTTCCAAGCAATTCTTGCGGGGGAGGGGGAATATATATCTATATCTATATATATATATGTGTGTGTGTGTGTGTGTGTGTGTGTGTGTGTGTGTGTGTGTGTATGTATATATATGTGTATATATGTATATATATGTGTATATATATGTATATATACACAAATATATATTATACATACATACACATACACACACACACACACACACACACACACACACACACACACACGGTTATATCAATAAAGAAAAGGAAGAGCAGATCAGTGAATTGGGCATGCAACTAAAACAAAACTAGAAAAACAACTCAAAATATCACCAATTAAGCACCAAAATAGAAATCCTGAAAAATCAAAGGAGAGATTAATAAAATTGAAAGCAAAAAAAAAAAAAAACCTCATTCAGCTAATAAATAAAACTAGTAGCTGGTTTTATTGAGGAGGGAACAATCAAATAGAGTAACCACTGGTTAACATGAATTTTTCATGAAAAAAATCATATTACCAGTACAAAAAAAAAAAGATGAAATTAAAACAATTATAAGGAACTATTTTGCCCAATTATATGTCAATAAAACTGACAATCTAAGGGACATGGATGAATATTTACGAAAATATAAATTGCTCAGATTAACAGAAGAAGAAATAGAATTCTTAAATAACCTTATCTTAAAAGAAATTGAAAAAGCCATAAATTGGCTTCCTAAGAAAAAATTCCCAGGACCAGATGGATTTACAAGTTAATTCTACCAAAAAAAAGTTTTAATTAATTCCAATACCACATAAACTATTTGAAAAAAATTCCTTCTATGACACAAATATAATTTTGAAACCTAAACTAGGAAGAGCAAAAACAGAGAAAGAAAACTATAGACCAACTATCCTAATGAATACAGATGCAAAGTTTTTAAATAAAATACTAGCAAGGAGACTACAGCAATATATCTCAAAAATCATATACTTATAAATCCATCTGGCCCTGGGAATTTTTTCCCTAGGGAGTTCATTTATGGCCTTTTCAATTTATTTGTCTAAGATAGGGTCATTTAAGTATTCTATTTCTTCTTCTGTTAATCTGGGCAATTTATACTTTCATAATGCAGGGCTGGTTCAAAATTAGGAAAAATATATATATATATAACTGACCATAAATGTTAAAAAAAAACAACAAAAATTGTATTAATATCTCATTAGATGCAGAAAAAGCTTTTAACTAAATACAACATTCATTCTTATTAAAATACTAGAAAGTGTAGGAATAAATGGAGCTTTTCTTAAAATGATAAGTACTTTCTATTTAAAACCAAGAATAAATATTATTTGTAGTGGAGATAAACTAGAAGCCTTCTCAAAAAGATCAGTAATGAAGCAATGATGTCCATTATAAAAATTCAATTCAATATTGTACTAGAAATGGCAGCTATAGTAATAAGACAAGAAAAAGAAATTGACAAAATAAGAATAAGCAAGAAGGAGACAAAACTATCCCTCTACACAGATGATATGATGATATACTTAGAGAACTGTAGAGAGTCAACTAAAAATCTAGTTCAAACAATTAACACTTTTAATAAAGTTTCAGGATATAAAATAAACCCACATATATCATTGGTATTTTTATAAATTACCAACAAAACCCAACAGAAGAGATTAAGAAATTCCACTTAAAATCACTGCAGAGTATAAAATACTTAGTAGTCTACTGACCAAGACATACCCAGGAACTATAAGAACACAATTAGAAAACACTTCACACAAATAAAGACAGATCTAAACAAATGAAGAAATATTCACTACTCATGGGTAGGTGGAGCCACTACAATAAAAATGACAGTTCTATCTAAATTGATTTACCTAAACAGTACCATACCACTCAAACTGCCAAATAATTATTTTGTAGAAGTAGGAAAAAATCAGCAATCATCAAAGCAATCTGATACTGGCTAAGAAATAGAGTGGTGGATCAATAGAAGGGATTAAGTATATGATACACAGAAGTAAATTACCATAGTCATCTACTGTTTGATAAACCCTAAGATCCAAGCTTTTGAGGGAAGAACTCACTATTGAATAAAAACTGCTGGGAAAACTCAAAAGCAGTCTGGCAGAAACTCAGCATAGATCAACATCTCACACCATATACCAAGATAAGGTCAAAATGGGTATATGATTTTGACATAAAGGTGTGATACCACAAGTAAATTAAGGAAGCATGGAAAAATTTACCTGTCAGATCTATTAATGGGGAAGATTTTGTGATCAAACAAGAAAAGATTAAGAGAGGTAAAGTGGATAATTTTGATTACCTGAAATTAAAAGGGTATTACACAAACAAGACCAAGCTCTAAGTGTTCCATAAAGCCTACTTCAGCTGCCTTCATGGCCAATGTAACAAACTGTCCTCATCCACTCATTCCATTGGGGGAAGTCTTCACACACTTGGGGTAGACATTCTCCTAACTCACCAAGAGGTATGAAGTCTATCAGTTACTCTCAATCTGGGTTAGCCCATCTGCCAAGACAGTTTTACCAGGGTGTGGCTACTGCATGTGCTACAGCTTCTTGGAGCCACAGGTGAGAACTGGGTAATAGGTAGACATCAAAGGTGGATAAGCAGCCCTGAAAATGGCTCAGCAAGCCCTCACACCAAAGGTGCCAGTGCTCCTTGGATACCCCATATACCACAAGAGGGAAGATAATACCAGTGACAAAGTAGATGCAAACAAAACAAACTTCTTGATCCTAAAAGGATGGTGGGGTGTGGGGAGGAGATAAAGGAGGAAAAAAGAGAAAATAATACCTAAGGGGGTGCTTAAGATCACCTCTTAGACAACTGGGGAATGGCTGAGCAAAGTATGGTATATGAGTGTAATGGAATGCTATTGCTCTGTAAGAAATAACAAGAGAGGGGCAGCTAGGTGGGCAGTGGATAGAGCTCACGCCTTGGAGTCAGGAGGACCTGAGTTCAAATCTGAGGACTCAGACACTTGACACTTACTAGCTGTGTGACCCTGGGCAAGTCACTTAACCCCAACTGCCTCAACAAAAAGAAAAAACAAAACAAAACAAATGACAAGAAAAATTAATTCAGAAAATCATGGGCAGTATGAAGTTATAGAGTGCAATGAGCAGAACCAGAAAAACAATTTATACAAGGACAACAACATAGAAAAGAAAAAACAATACAGAAAGATAAGAATTTTGATTAATGTAATAACCAGCCATGTCTCTAGAGGACCTATTGTTAAACATTCTTCTGAAGTCATAAATAAAAGCAACAGGAGTTTATAAACAACAATAAATAGAAAAATCTACAGTCTTCATATTTATATCAGATGGCATTTACAGTTGGAATTGTGTAGATTTATTGGGGAAAAAATCCTGGGCAATGACTTCTGTTTCTAGCTCTAAGCCCTTGAATGGAAATGAAAATTTCCATTGGACTTTTTGATGTGGCCACTATGTAGATTCATTTTGTTTGACTATGCTTACTTATTACAAGGATTTTTTTCCCTTTCTTTTTCTCTCTTTTTAACTGGGGGAGAGGTGTCAAGGAAGGGGTATTAGCAATAGTGATACCAAAAAGAAGGCCACTGAGATGAGCAGGATACTTTCACAAAAACCTGGGAAGACTTAAATGAACTGATGTAAAGTAAAATGAACAGAACCAGAACAGTGTACACAGCAATATTTACTGTAGGTTGATCAACTGGAATGACTTAACTATTCTCAGCAAGACAGTGATCCAAGACAATTTCTAAGGACTTAAGATGAAAGATGTTATCCATCTCCAGAGAAAGAACTGATGGAGTCTGAATACAGATTGAAGCATACTATTTTTTACTTTCTTTGTTTTTTGGTTTTTTTTAGGTGGGGTGTCTTTTATTTTGCAACATGGCTAACATGGAACTGTTTTGCATGACTACACATGTATAATCTATATCAAAGTGCTTGCCTTCTGAATGAGGGAAGAGGGGAGGAAAGGAGAAAATTTGGAACTCAAAATTTTTTTTAAATGTTAAAAATGTTTGTTTACATGTAATTGAGAAAAATAAAAAAGAAAGGGAAAAAAGAGGGCCACTGAAACACTAATTAAAGACACACAATAAAAGTTCAAAAGGAAACATAGGTATGCAGGGCAGTTTTGAAAGTAAAGTACAGGTTTTATTAAATACTATTTTTAGAAATTATACTATGAAATGGAACTTCATGGTTTCATAAAGATTTTTCTTTTTGTGTTCCATTATGTGTAAGGGAATATTCTTTTTCTCATTTAATTTAAAATCAGAGTTTGAGATTTTTTTTTAATTAAAATGAGGCATTAATTCTAATGGTAGAAAAGAGAACTAGCATTATTCATCCATCTTCACTCCAAATTGATTTACACTACCGCAGGGAAAAAATTACTAAAATTATGTTACTGAGCCACTAACATGAAGATCATCCAACAAGAAAATTATGGTCACAACAAAAGGGGAAGAGGGTATAGAAAGTCACACCAAGAGGATGAAGCAATTTTGCATTTCTACAAAAATACAGTCAGTGGCTAAAAGCAAAAAGAGAATAAATTAAAACAATGAAGTCTCTCTCATTGAAGTTTTCATTTCCATTCAAGGTCTTAGAGCTAGAAATATATGCCAGGACTTTTTTCCCCTGTAAATATATACAACTCCAACTGTAAGGACCATGTGATTGTAAACATAGAGACTGTAAGTTTCTCCATTTATTCCTGCTTATAAACTCCTGCTGCTTTCACTTATGACTTTAGAAGAAAAAAAAATAGTAGCAACAGAGTAAATACTCATTGGACCCCACATAATACCTATTCACTTTTGTGATTTATTCTAAAAGATTCTCCTGGAAAATTAGCATTATTCAAAATTGTGTAACGAATAAGTTCACTCCTCCCAACAGTGGACTTGCAAATCCCTTCTAGAGGGCACCCAACATTTCATCGGTCTTTTTGGTTGCAGCAATGCAATGGACTGATTCCTTCAAGGAATAATCCTACAATAACTCTCACAGAACTATAACTCAGGCAGAACAACTGAGGCGTGACCCAAGGGAGTTGAAATCTAGAAGAGGCACAAGGAGCATTTTTAAACCTTCAAAAGCAAAGAAATACTTGAGCTTAGTATCTAGTTACCAAGAATAATTAGCTTAAAGTATGAAGATATCAAATGGTGGCTTCTCCCCTTCTCCCTACCTGAAATCCCCCAACTTGGGAATATTAGGTGAATTCCTGCCTAACCAATCTTGTCCTTTCAATCTTCTCCCTCTCCCCGCACAGTGGCAATCTCCCCAGCAGAAGTTGGTGTTCCAGAGTTTCTACTTCCGCACCTAACTGAACTGAAGGCACATTCTGGGTCACTAAATTATGCTGAGCACAAAAATTATGAGTTAATGCTCTAAAGTCTCAGGTAACCATCCTATGTTTAATAAGATCATACATCTAGAGCTAGAAGGGACTTCAGACCTGCCTATTTCAAAATCCTGATTTTACAAATGAGGAACTTGAGGTCCATGGAGCTTAAGTGATTTGTTCACGGTTACAGAGGTAGTAATCATCAGAGGTGGGATTTGAACCCAAGTTTTCTGACTCCAAAGCCAGGGCTCTTTCCACTGGATCATGCGATCTTCTAGAACAGTGGTGTCAAACTCAAATAGAAAAAGAGGCCATTAAACCATACACAAAGATCACGGCAGATTATAAACTGATGTGACATTACAATATAAAATTATCTATGTCTTATTATGCTTTTATTTACTTTGCGAAATATTTCCCAGTTACATTTTTATCTGGTTAAAGTCATACTTGGGAGTGTTGCGAGTCACATGCAACCTATGGGCTGCGTATTTGACACCTCTAATCTAGAGTCAATCTCTCAGAGCAGTTCGTTGTATGTATGGCACAGCAGAAAGCATGATAAATTTAAAACTGAAGAATAGGGTGCTAGGCCTGGAGTCAGGAGGACCTTCAGTTCAAAAAGATACTTACTAGTCTTGTGACCCTGAGCAAGTCAGGTAACCTCCTCATCCATTTCAATTTCTTCATTTGTAAAATGGAGATAATACTAAAAATACTACCACCTCCCCCTCAGGGTTGTTGTGAGGATTAAATGAGATAATATTTGTAAACTGCTTAGCACAGTGCTGAGCACACAGTAGAGCCTTAATAAAGATTCGTTTCATTCCTTCTTAGTCTTTTCTCCCGAATGTACTGCAATATTAATTACAGAACTTTGATTACTGCTCCAGAGACCAGGGCAAACATCAGTCCAGTTGTTTATATGTCTTATTTCCTCTAGTAAATGGGAATCTCCTCCAGAGTAGAGATCAAGCCTTAATCATCTTTGCCTCTCCTAGCACAAGTCCTGAACATAGCTAATATGCAGTGAATATGTTTCTGAAAGAACAAGGCTTCAAAAGGCAAAGATGTTAAAAATCAGAATATCTACTGATAATATTGCTTCATGAGAACCAGAGGTAAATTTACACAAACTTTAAAAGAAAAAAGTATCGAAAGCATGGAATCTTATGAAAATCCCCAGTGTATGCTTCATACCATACATAGTTTCACAAATGGCAGAAACTAATAGGTTGTCGAATCCATTCCCCAACCTACAAGTGAGTTTCACTCCAATGTCTGCCTGGCCTAAATGACTTACGAAGCTGTTTGCAGTCCCACACTTGCCTACCTACATTGGCCTAGTACTTGTCTAAACTTGACATACATGCACAATATTATACTACTGCTAATTTTACTCTAGAAAGCCCCAGAGCTAAAACAGAAAAACATTGCAATCAGAGTTAATATAGTTTGGCAGTTTTAGTGCCGAGGCTTAAGGCTTTACACAAGAAACTGAAGCCCTGCTACTGGATGAAGATAGGGACTTGACGAGAGAAAGGCAGATCTGGGAAATTAACATTTAGTTAAGAAAATGGTAAGTGAAAACAGGATTCAGATTTCTAGGAAATGGCATATAATACAGTAATGATGAGCTCTTGGCAGGCAATGGAGTACATGTGATGAGAGTCTGTAAAAATATATTTCCTAAGAGGCTGGCAAATCTGATAAAGACAACTTTAAAACTGAGAATTGGAGGAAGAGGAGGACTGCACACATATAGCCAGCAAACCACAAACCAGAGAATTACAAGCACAGCATAGGAAGAATAAACAAGCAGGAACACAAATACATTGGAATGAAGGACAATCTGCAACAAGAGAAGCAAAAAGCAACATTAAAAGAAAACATGATCTCCTTATAACCAAAATATATTGAGCTTGAAGATAAGATGTATAGAAACAACTTAAGGACTACAGGTATCCCACAAGAACACAAGTGAAAAAAGCCTCAACATCACAATGCAAGAAATTTTTTTTAAAAATCCCAGAACTTCTGAAAATTGAAAACAAAGTGCTAACCAAAAAAAAAAAAAATCCACAGATTGCCTCCAGGAAAAAAAAAAATCTTCTATGCTGCAAATTCCAAGATAACATAATGGTCAAACTGAACAATTACACTTACAAACAAGAAATTTTACAAGTTACTAGGGAAAAAAACCCCTTCAAATATAAAGGAAATGAAATTTAAATAACACACAACTATTCTGAACCTACTAGAAACCATGGGAAAGAAAGGAACAATGTGTCCCAAAGAGCAATGGAGCTCAAAATTCAACCCAAGGAGACCGATCCTGCAAACCCAATTCTAATTATTAATGAAATAAAGATAGTTTTTCAATAGAATGAGACATTTGAAACATTCTTAGAAAGAAAATCAAACCTGAAGCAATTACTTGCTTTTCAAACATCTCAAGCAGCAAATAGACAAGAAAGGCATACAAATACATTAACTAAGGACAATAATAACAAAATAACAACAACAAATATTAACAAGAAGACGCGAAAGCAAAAATCAAACAGAGTGAAAGTGGAGAAACAGGCCTGAAATGTCACAACCTCACAACAGTCCATCTATAAACAAATCAGTATTTTTTTTGTATGACTAAATTACAGAAAGGGAGATTTCATAAAAGTGGGGAGGAAAGGGAGAAAGATAGAGGGGACTATGTGATGTCCCTTAAATAAATGAAAGGTTAATAATGAAGGGAAAATAACTACCATGGCCTTTCACGAACAAGAGATTCTATAGGAGAAAGGGCAAGGAGCCAAAGGGAGAGACTGACAAGGGTGGGAAAAAAAGGAGAAATCATGTTTCATTGGTGGAAAGAGGTACCAGTAATGAATGCTTCAATGGAAAAAGAAAGAGGTTCTATAAATGGAGATAGAGACCTTACAATAAGTATAATCTGCAGGGATTTGGCACTTACACCACTCATACTGACTGAAGAGAAGGTGAATGAGAGCTTGCGGGGGAAATGGACACCCAGAAGAGCTGGAAGATATGGACCCAGGGAGATGATTTCAAAGCAAATGGGGAAAAAATTACCACGTGAAGAACAAAGGTTAATAATGAACTACACTATCAGGGACATAGGAAAATTCCTATTACAGGGCAACATCTCCATCATCTGCAGGAACTAAGATTTCTAAAAGCAAGCCATAATAGAGGGGATCAAGGGGCCAAATCTATAAGGCAATTACAAAGAAAATGTTTAGAAGAATCAAAAACAGATACCTTAAAAGCCTCAAACCCATGAAGAATACAGAGACTAAAGAATGAGTAAATAAGTATAAGGATCATGAATCAAAGAATAAAATTCTAGAAGAGACAGAAAGGAAAAATAAACACTAAAGAGAATAAGGAAAAGAAATTCTTTTTAGAAAAAGACCCCAAAATTTTAAAAACTAACATACAAAATAAGTTTAAGGGGATAAGAGGAAGAATTTTGCTTGACTACTTAACAAAGAGAAAAAAGAGGAAAAGAATTAAAAAATTGAATAAAAGCAAAAAAGAAAAAGGAATAATAAGTTAAGCAAAACTCTAATACCAAGAAAATGAGTAACAAATGGGGGTCAGGAAGAAGTTGAGGGTGAGAGAGAGTCAGTGGGAATACTACTGCCTTAAAATAGACTAAGGTGAAATACCTGAACAGACATAGTACTGTGTTAACAGAGGAAAAGGGTAAGAATCCCAATTTAGATAAAAACGCAATATTAGAGACAAACAAAGGAAAACATATACTTAACTTTCATAACTTTAAATGTAAATGGATTAAACAATCCAAAAATATTTTTTAAGTGATTAGTTAGTTAAGAAAGCAAAATCCTACAATCTGTTGCTTATATAGTATAAAAATGAAAGGTTAGAAGAAAATTTCCTATGCATTAGATAATAAAAAAAAAATTTACAAGTGTTTTTAGCTCTTACTTCTCCAGCAGTTTAAGTACTTTTTTTTTTCTTTCTCTGTATTAGACTTATCCAAAACTGAGAGAAAGGACAATGAAATCTCCTGTCACCATCGTGTTACTATGTCTCCTTGTAGTTCAGTTAATTTTTTTCTTTATGAATATAGATGCTGAGGCATTTGGAGCACGTAAGTTTAATATTGATAGTACCAGATAAAACATAAAGAAGCATTCAAAACATAAAAAGGGATAAACAAGGAAACTACATTACCCTGAAAGGAACCATAGATAACAAACCAATGAAAGAACTTGCAGAAATTACACTGAATCCTCCTCTAAATTGTAGTGCTATACCCAACGGAGACAATATTTATGAATGGCAATCTATCTTGAGACCACCAGAGTCTGTCTCTGAAGGAGGGGTTTTATTTCTTTATATTCCCTTCTCACCATACTACCCATTTAAACCCCCTTACCTAACCAAGTTACATTCTGAACAACCATCTATCACTGTAATTGTAACAGTCAAAAAGTGATCTGTTTGAACATTCTCAAGCAGTGGTGTCAAACTCAAACAGAAGCTGGGGCCACTAAATCATATATAAGGATCCCTGCAGACTGCATACTAACTTAGAAAGCCACATATCACCAGGGCCTCACATCTGACACCTCTGTTCTAAAGGATAATGGGACTCCAGCCCTAACCATTTCTAAAGTTTCTGCTTTCCATCTGCTCACTTCTCAAAGATTGCAACCCTGCTGACCTCTTGGTGGGAAGTACTGCCACATAACCAATAAAGCAGAACGCGAGAACGGCCATACAGTGGACCAAGAAATGTGTGACATAACCTACTACTAATGCTTCTGGACCACTGCAAGCATATTCACCACGTCCATCAACTGCCCTTCTCTCTCTTTTGTTCTTGCTTATGATTAAATTTTGAATCATTCTGTGACAATATGTAGTCCTTTATTTTCATTATTTTTATTTTTCCTTTTTCAGTTCCACTAACTTGGAAGTTGTTTCCCTCCACGTAGACAAGAATTTTTCAGTATTTTTTCCAGGGCAAAGAATGCTGGATATGTAATAGTATAGAGAGCTTTATCACAAAGTTTTATATTCATGTGTGTTTTTATTTCCTTTTATGCAGTTTTTGTGAAACAAATTCAAAATTGTATCTTGTTCCCACTCCAATGTAATGTTTAGGGTAGATTATTTTTTGTATTGAAGTGTTTAATGGCAGGTATATGCTACCAGGAACAATTTTTGTACAAAAGCTCAAATTCAACAATCACTGTACATTACTGAAATTCTGTTTATCACAAGTCTTCTATCTCCCACACAAAAAGCTATTGGATTGGACAAAATAATATGTTTTCTGACTTACTTAAAATAACTTGTAAATTTCTTAGGGGCTTGCCATTTCTGACTGGAGATCAGTTGATATATACTTGTATTATGAAAGCACTTAGTAAAACATTGTGCCTGATTTAAAAAAAAATTATGGCATCTTCTAAATGGGACTGCTAAAAATTTACATATTTCTTAGCACATGGAACTTTTACAAAAGTTGACTACATAATAGAGCATGGAGATAATACAAAAAAATAGAAAAAGGCAGAAATAGTAAATACATCCTTTAAATATCCTCAGGGGGAAAATCTTATCCCTATAAACATACATAAAAAATAGAAAAAGAAAAAGGATTAATTGAATAGCCTTTTAAAATTAGAAAGCCAAAAAATAAATTCAAAATAAATACAAAAGAGGAGACATTAAAAAGTAGAGGAGAAATAGGTAAACTGAATCACCCCAAAAAAAACCCTATAGAAATAATAAATAAAAGCGGAGGCTGGCTCTTTGAAAAGACTAATAAAATTTGTGTCTTTAGTAAACATGATTAAAAATAAGAGGGCAGAAAATCAAATCAACAAAACAGTAAGTGAGCAAGGTGAAATCATAACAAAACTGGAGGAAATAGAATGATCAGAACCTACTATGTGCAATTATATAGCCGTTAACAAAACTGAGAACACCAAAGAAATACTTCCAAAAATATGAAATATCCAAACTAACAGAAAGACAAATAGAGGTCATAAGTAACTCAATCTCAGAAAAGGAAACAGAATTAGCTATAAAGGAACTACAAAGGGGGAAAAAAATCCCCTTATGCCAACAGATTCACAAAAGAATTCTTTCAAACTTAAATAAGTAACCAATACTACACAAATTATTCTCAAAAACTAAGGAAGAAAGCAGCCTACCAAATTGCTTTTATGAGACAAAGATAGTCCTAATATGTAAAAAAGGAAGGATAAAGCACAAAAGGAGAACTATAGATGATATCATTAATGAATATTGACCAAACAATTTTAAATAAAATCATGTCTAACACACTACAGCAATTCATCAAAAAACTCATTTATCATAACCAAGCTGCATTTATACCAGGACAAGCATGGTCCAACACAAGGAAAATAA
The DNA here is from genome assembly GCF_003287225.1 of Phascolarctos cinereus. NCBI lineage: Eukaryota > Metazoa > Chordata > Mammalia > Diprotodontia > Phascolarctidae > Phascolarctos > Phascolarctos cinereus. The sequence goes on from NW_027556291.1 coordinate 32,000,259, forward strand.
TCAACATAATCAATCTTGTTAAAAAACCAAAATATCCAAAACCATATCATTATCTTAACAGGTGGAGAAAAAGCACTTTGACAAGGTACAAAACTCATTTATGCTAAAAAAAAAAACCACCCTACAAGTATAGACATAGAAAGATCTTTTGTAAAATCATAAAAAGTATCTATCTAAATAAAACCAAAAACAAGCATCATATACAATAGGGAAACATGAGATGTTTTCCCAATAAATACAGTAAAAACACAAGGATGTCCACTCTTCCCACTGTTACCTGATATAGTTTGAGAAATGCTAGCAACAGCAATAAGAGAGAGAAATTTAAGGTATAAATATAGGTAAAGAGGAGATGAGGGGCAGCTAAGTGGCACAGTGGATAGAACGCTGACCTTGGAGTCAGAAGGACCTGAGTTCAAATCCAGTCTCAGATACATGACACTTACTAGCTGTGTGACCCTGGGCAAGTCACTATAACAGTATGCTTGAAAAATCCTAGGAAATCAGCAAAGACTAATCTAGACAATAGCTTCAGCAAAGTTGCAGGCTACAAAATAAACCCTCAAAAATAAATTGTATTTCTATATGAAAACAAAATCTAAGAGACAATGATAGAAAGGGAAATTTCATACTACATAACTACAAAATGAATAAATACATGGAGATCAAAATTATAAAGCACACAAAACATCTGTCTAAATTACCAAGTACTTCTTAAAAAGGGCAACTTAAACAGGTAGAGGACTATTCAGTGTGCATGGATGGACTGTGCCAATATAACAAAAAACAACAATGCTACTAAAGTTAATTTACACTTTTAAAGCTATCAGAACAGGGCAAGTGAAAAAATTCTTGACTTGGCTTATTAATTGGTTTAACCTTCAAAATGTAGAAGATGGAATGAAGGGAGCTGTTATTCTGGGCTCCACTGCTCCAAATGAGGGAGCACTGCTTGCCAAAGCAGAGATAACAGGAGCCTGAAAAAGCCTGGAGCTTAGGAAGCATGACAGGTACTCATATCAAACATGCAGGATCTAGGCCTCCAGGCCTCAGCCCATGGTCACCTCAAAGCCACTGGGGACCTCCAGGCCAGCTGGATTCGCTAGGCTAGGCCTTGGCCATCAGCCACTGGCCAGCCATACAGCTATGTCCACATGCCATCCAACCTGGCCTGGCCTGTGGCTGGGCTGAGAGACTTCCCTCCTGCCAACCTCCTCAGAGGTGAAGAATTTGGGGGGGGGTGTTCCTCACACTTGCCCCCACTCTCATCTCTTATTAGAGACCTGTTCTCAGTACGCTGCAAAATAAAAAGAAATGAGAAAGATTTCAAAATTATCCTAATGGAAAAATAACCTAGAGATTTTTAGGAAAGGAAGGAAGGAAGGAAGGAAGGAAGGAAGGAAGGAAGGAAGGAAGGAAGGAAGGAAGGAAGGAAGGAAGGGGGAGGGAGGGAGGGAGGGAGGGAGGAGGGAGAGAAAGAAAGGGAGAAAGAAAGAGAAAAACTGGCATGAAAATGACAGGCCTAGGAACATACCTGTGAGGTAAAGGGAAGAGAGCCCTCCGACCGCCATCATGGCAGCGACCTCACGGATACCACACTCCCGCGCACCTGCGGGCTCTCCTGGAGCAAAGGGCACCTCCCCCACTGCCTCAGGTGTCAGCAGTCAAGCCAGGCCTGCGCATGGCAGCTTCAACCCTGGTGTCAGGGGGCAGGAGGAAGACACGGAACATGCGTGGCCAGGGGGAGGGAGCGGCTGCCCCTGCCCTGCCCCTGCTCTACTGCAAGATCCCCACTTTCAGAACCCCTGGGGATGGGAGAAAGAAGATGCTTAATTATTCCTGACCCTGAACTAGCACTGAAAACCTTCTTTCTTTGAGTTCTGAGTTTGGGGAATTCTGGCGCTCCACATTTCCTCAGTGACACAGGATCAGAGATTGGGGGCTGGGGGAGGGGAGGACTTTGGGGTTTTTTCATACACAACGCCCTCTATTTAACTCATATTTCTCTAGTGCCTTAAGGTTTATTAGTAATAATAATTTACATAGAGTGCTTTAAGACTGGCAACACGCTTTTCATATATTTTGATACTAGCTTTAAGGTTTGCAAAGCATTTTACATAAGTAATCTCATTTGCCTCACACAAGAACCCTGGGAAGTAGGCATTTCAGGTATCAGCCCTATCTTCACAGATTAAGAAACTAGAGCTCAGGAAGGTTCAAGAGATTTCCTCATGATCATACACATAAAATAAAGAGGATTATAAGGTCATCATTTAAAAGCTTGAAGGTACCTTAGAGGTCATTTTACAGATGAAGAAACTAAGGCCCAGAGAGTTAAAGTGACTTTCCAAGTCTCACACACTTAGTAAATCAGCAAAGCTAACTCTTGTAAACAAGTCTTCTGATGCTGGGCTCAGATTGCTTTCCCCTAAGTTCCTCTGCAAGTGGCTTCCTAGGAGTAAATGAAGGACACATAGATAGCTAAAGGCTAAAGGCCTTCAGTGAAAGATTAAAGGACCTGGGATTATTATTTAGGTTTAAGAAAAACAGCCTGAGAAAGAATTTAATAATCATCTCAAAGTAGATAAAGAATAACTAAATAAAGAATGAAGACCAACTTATTCTTCATAGTTAATTGGAACAAAACAAACTGGGGTTGTGGAGAGAAATAGCATTAAACTCCACCAAGGCCTTTTGAAGTCCAGCCAAGGACATTTGGGTCGAGTTTTGTTTTCATATATGTGAAGCAGGGGCTGAGGAAGATGACAATTATCATCTTCCTACAGGATTGTTAAGTTACTAAGAGACAATGACAAGGGAAGATGGCTACAATGGGCCATCCAGTGTATTGCATTAAGGCCTATTTATGAGTAAATTGAGGTAGATGTGGAAATGTATTTCATACCCTTATTTCTCCCTAGAAAGGTGCATTTCCATATCAAATCGAACAAAAAAATTTCTACACAGAGTTTTAGCATTAACTAATGTGGAAATATTTTACATGATTGCACATGTATAACCTATCAGATTGCTTGCCATCTTGGGGAGGGGAGAGAGGGAGGGAGAAAAATTTGGAATTCAAAATCTTTTGAAAATTGAATGTTGAAAATTGTCTTTATATGTCATTGGAAAAAAATAAAATATTAAATTTAAAAAATGAAAAATAAAATATTGAGAAGAAAACATTTTTTAAAAAAACTATGGCAGTTCTGCTCATATGCTATTGAATTTAGTTTGTAAACCATTTGTAAATCTATCACTGGAAGTTTGGAAGTTATCATAAACTGTCAAGATGAATATGAGCTGGTTTGTGACTATGGTGACTCAGAAAGCTGATTGATGGCACTGTAATTGTCTATTGTTAATATACTGCCTACTTTACAGAATCTGGATTACTGATAAAGGAACAAAACAAACCAACTGAAGGCCAGAAGAATACTGTGAAGGGACTGGGATCACATTCTTGACTTGGGAATTGAAACTGTTTAGGCAGCAGTTGGCGAGCTGATGTAAAATAAAGTCATTAGGTAAAGATTTTCTCTCTAAGAAATATTCTGGGGAATTGAGTGGGAACGGATGTGCTCTAGAGAAAAGAAGGGCTGGGTTTCTCTGCTGTAAGAGTCAGGTGGAGAATGAGAGAGTTGTAAATGAAAAGGAAAATGAATAGCAATTGAGGTTTTGACACCTCCTTTTCAGGCCTTGCCTCAGTTTCTGCAACTATGCCTAGTGTGTCAAAGTAGCTAAAAGATCAGTGTCACCCAAGTGAACGTTCACCATGACTTGAATCCACAGTCAACTTCTGTCCTTGAAGCTTCTAGGGAAGGGGATTTGGGTACTCTGCAAGCTGCAATACAAGTCCAGGGTACCAATGGGTTAATCATCTACCTCAATACCATCAAGGGATCATTGATCTACAACTGGGAGGGATCTTAGAGACTACTGAGTCCAACCTCCTCAGTTTAGAGAGGAGGAAACTGAGTTACAAAGATATTAAGTGACTTACCCAGGTTCACACAGCCTAGTATATATCTAAGACAATATTAGAATCCAGGTCTTCCTGACTCCAAGCCCATTACTGCCACCTAGCTGCCATCTCATAAATCCCCATTTCCACTGAATCTCCCCAATCAACCCTAAATAAATCCCGTGATATTATAGTAGAGAAAAGGACATCTACTTAAAAGAATTCAAAGTAAATAAGGAAGAATCCACACCTCTCCTCCTTCTCCCTCCCCCAACACACACACACACACACACGAGCACTCCCTAGCAGAGGTCTCATGCCACCAATGGGAGACAGAATACTTGTAGCCTGAATACTCCCTCTCTCAGGATTAAACCCCAGCTGGAATATGTCACCAACTGCCGCAAGCAGCTAGTGTCATCGGTTGGGCTGCTTTCTCCCTTGAGCCAGCATGTGCTACTTCTGCCATCTGCTGTTTTTTTATTGAATTGCAGTCATTCTTCTCCACCTCGGACACGGAGAGTTCTTTTGTGTCTGGGTCACATTTCCAGAAGCTATGGCCTCAGGGTTGTTTCCATTATTCTCTGAGTCAGCCCAAAACTGGGACAGCAACCAGAAGACATAGCCAAAGCCCTAAGATTAAGTCTAACATTTTGACAAACAACATTTCCACGCCCCTCCTCACACCCTCCCTCCCCAGCCCAAGAAGAATTCCCCCAGGAATGCTTCATTTTGGGGCTGGGGTGAATAGATCCCTTTCAATTCCCAACATGCCACTGGAAGCTAGAGATTGGGTTGAGCTAATTATCCTCAACTACTACTTAACATCATTGAAGTTGTGGGGTGGAGCTGCCAAGCTTTGTTCTGCATTCTTGCAACATTCTTACATCCAGATTGCTACCCTCCTTATACCACTTTTCATATACCAGCCACTACTGGTACAATATTGCAACCTACTTATACCAGTGGTGGAAAAGGAGAGCTTGTAACTAGTAGTTTTGATGCCCCGGACAAGCTTTGGGGGGGGGAGGGACGCCGGAGAGAGACCAACCATGCCAGGAGCAAACATAAGAGACCTCAGGATATCATTCTGTGGAGATGAGACAGGGACACTACAAAGCCACTCCTAGGAGCAAGGGAGTATGGGAGGGAAAGACGCAGGGCAGCACATAGACAGAGGAGCAACAGCTAAGTGAAAAATGCTAGTCCATTTGGCATCCCTTTACCTATTTATTTCTTCTTGCCAACTAGGTGTTAAACTTAGTTATTTTTATGCCATTGAAGGAGTATTAAGTGATAACATAGCACTCTAAAATTATGCACACTGGGGTTAAGTCCCTATTTTTGTTTTTATTGTTTAATTTCATCCCACTCTTTGTGACCCCCTTTTTTTTGGGGGGGGGTTCTTGGCAAAGATAATAGAGCAGTTTGCCATTTCCTTCTCCAGCTCATTTTCCAGATGAGAAAACTGAGGCAAACAGGGTGAAATGACTTGGCCAGGGTCACACAGCCAATAAGTGTCTGAGGCTGGATTTGAACTCAGGTCTATCCCAACTCCAGGCCCAGCCCTTTATCCACTGTGCCACCTAGCTGCCCCCAATCCCCTATAGCCATACCCTAGTTATGCATTTGAATTAGAAAGCAATATTTAAATTTCTATATAGACCAAAGCTCCAAACAAACACAATTAGCTCTCTTTAACAAATGCCTGCGTTTTCTCAGATACAATGACACAAAGGCACCTAACAAAATCATGTTTCTAGGTCAGAAGTGCTCTGTGAAGCTTGCAGTCATTATGTTCCTGTGTCATTGTTATGGCCACTGCCAGCTGAAGGTTATAGCTGAAACTGCTTGATGCCTGACACCTTTTTCTTAAGTCAATGACATTTAGGCCATATATAATTAATAACTATTCATCACTGGAATTATTAATACCACCCCAAGAGCAAAATCTTCTGTTAATCAATAAACCAGTATTTAGTAATTATCTGTGTGTCAGGCCTCTTACTAGGTGCTACAAGTACAGAAATGAGTCTATGAAACACGAAGATGGGTAAGAGGAATTAAACATGTTTAGCCTAGAGAAGAGAAGAGTCAGGAGAACCTATGATAGTTATCAGATTTGAAGGGCTAATATATAAAGGAGGATTAGCTCTGTTCTGTTTGGCCCTAGGAGAATAAAACCAGGAAAAATGGTTAGAAACTGCAAAAAGGCGATTTATGCTCCATGTTAACAAAAACTCACTAACAATTTGAGCTGTCAGGAAGTGAAATGGGCGAAATGGGTGGATTCCCTCCCCTTGGAGGGCTTCAGGTGGAGACTGGAATATTATAGTAAGGATTCCTTTCATGTATAGGTTGAACTAGATGGCTGCTAAGATCCCTTCCAACTCAAAATCTGTGATTTATTGCAATACTAGGTAATTCTGGGGGGAAAGGCACCAGGGGCTTGTGAGAAATGACTCATTTGGACCCCTACTCAATTCCAATCAATGTGATATTTTACATAAATCATACAGGAATAATTAGATGAGACAGGTTCTTATAGTAGGCATCAAACTTTAATGTAATGTTTACTACTTGTTTACCAAGTTATGAGGCTAACTTGCACAACCACAAGAATGCTGACAAAGATATCTCCATCCTGTTTTGCTCAAATTTCCATGTCCCAACCCAGCATGGGTGGGATGCCTTGATTCTTTGGAAAGTCTCCTAACTTATGTTTGTACCTCCGGACCACTCTCTCTTGTCCAACGTGAGCAGGTAACCATCTTATGACCACTTAGTCAGTGGAGATGCCCCGTGCTTCACTAAACCTGTGACTCCCCTGCTGATCCCTCATCTTTGGCCTTCAAGGGCAAGATCTATCAACCAATGAGATTCTGTATTTTACCATGGCTGTTTTGCATATTTGGGTATCAAACCCTATAAAAACAAGATCCTGGGGACCATGGGCTTCTCAGATCATGAAGAAGATCTGAGGTCCACTTCATTAGAGGAGACCATGGACCGTTTAATAAAGTGCCTTTGGCTCAGAGCTCTGCCTCAGTGGTTTATCTTGCAGATTGGGCAATTATAATCCCTACAGGCTAGGAGAATCAGGAAAAGCTTCATGTAAAAAAGGTGGTTCTTAAGCTGAATTATAAAGGGAACAAGGGATTCCAAGGGGCAGAATTGAGGAAGGAGTGCGTTCAGGGCATTGGGGACAACCTGCAAAAGGACATGCAGGTGGGAAATTCAATAAACAATATGGGACTGGATAAGAAATAGGTGGCACAGTGGATAGACTGCCAACCCTGGAGTCAAGAAGACCTGAGTTCAAATTCAGCCCCAGACAGTTGTGTAACTCTGGGCAAGTCACTTCACCCTGTTTGCCTCAGTTTCCTCATCTGTAAAATGAGCTGCAGAAGGAAATGGCAAACAACTCCAGGATCTTTAACAAGAAAACCCCAAATGAGGTCATGAAGAGTTGGACAAGACTGCAAAATGGCTGAAACATAAACAAGCATCATAAGTAAATTAGAGCAGCATGGAAAAAATTACCTGTCAGATCTATGGATAGGGGAAAAAGTCATGATGAAACAAGAAACAGAGATTCACAGGGGGTAAAATGGACAATTTTGATTACATAAAATAAAAAAACCCTCATACAAACAAAACCAATTAGAAAAACTAAAATTAGAAGAAAGAAAAAGGAGGGGAGCTGGATCTTTGCTTCAAATTTCTTTGATAAAGAATCAGCCAAATTGAACTAACAAATAAAACTAAGAGCTGGTTTTATGAAAAAACCAACGAGATAGATAAACCTTTGGTTAATTTAATTTAAAAAAAAAGAAAGAAGAAAACCAAATTACTAGTATCAAGAATGAAAAGGGTGAAGCTACCACCAAGGAAGAGGAAATTAAAACAATAATTAGGAATTATTTTGCCCAACTATATGCCAACAAATTTGACAATCTTAGTGAAATGGATACATATTTACAAAAATATAAATTGCCCAGATTAACAGAAGAGGAAGTAAAATACTTAAATAACCCCATCTCAGAAAAAGAAATTGAACAAGCCATTGATGAACTCCCTAGGAAAAAATCTCCAGGGCCAGATGGATTTACATGTGAATTCTATCAAACATTTAAAGAACAATTAATTCCAATACTATATAGACTATTTGGGAAAATATAAAGAAGGAGTCTTACCAAATTCTTTTTATGATACAAATATGGTGCTGATACCTAAACCAGGAAGAGTCAAAACAGAAAGAAAATTATAGACCAATTTCTCTAATGAATATAGATGCAAAAATTTTAAACAAAATACTAGCAAATAGATTGCAGCAACTTATCACAAGAATAATACACTATGACCAGGTAGGATTTATACCAGGAATGCAGGGTTGGTTCAATATTAGGAAAACTATCAGCATCATTGAGCATATCAACACCAAAACCAACAGAAACCACATGATCATCTCAATAGATGCAGAAAAAGCTTTTGACAAAATACAACACCCATTCCTATTAAAAACACTAGAAAGCATAGGTATAAATGGAGTCTTCCTTAAAATAATAAATAGCATCTATCTAAAACCTTCAGCAAGCATTATATGTAATGGGGACAGGCTAGAAGCATTTCCAATAAGATCGGGGATGAAACAAGGATGTCCATTATCACCACTGTTATTCAATATTGTACTGGAAACCTTAGCTTTAGCAATAAGAGAAGAAAAAGAAATTGAAGGTATTAGAATAGGCAAAGAAGAAACAAAGCTATCACTCTTTGCAGATGACATGATGATATACTTAGAGAATCCTAGAGAATCAAGTAAAAAACTACTTGAAATAATAAACAACTTTAGCAAAGTTGCAGACTATAAAATAAACCCACATAAATCATCAGCATTTCTATATATCACCAACAAAGCCCAACAGCAAGAGATAGAGAAATCCCACTTAAACTTACTGTAGACATTATAAAATATTGAGGAGTCTACCTCCAGAAACAAACCCAGGAAGTTTATGAATACAATTATAAAACACTTTTCACACAAATAAAATCATATCTAAATAATTGGAAAAACATCAGTTGCTCATGGGTAGGCCGAGCTAATATAATAAAAATGACAATCCTACCTAAGCTAATTTACTTATTCAGTGCCATACCAATCAAACTACCAAAAAATTATTTTATAGAGTTAGAAAAAATAATAACAAGATTCATTTAGAAGATCAAAAGGCCCAGGATATCAAAGGAACTAATGAAAAGAAATGCAGGGGAAGGTGGCCTAGCCATTCCAGATCTTAAATTGTATTATAAAGCAGCAATCATCAAAACTGCTTGGTACTGGCTAAGAATAGAGTGGTAGATCAGTGGAATAGGTTAAATATGCAAGACACAGTAGTCAATGACTATAGTAATCTATTATTGATAAACCCAAAGACCCCAGCTTCTGGGATAAGAACCCACTCTTTGAAAAAAACTGCTGGGAAAACTGGAAAAGAGTATGGCAGAAACTAGGCATAGACCCAAATCTCACACCATATACCAAAATAAAGTCAAAATGGGTTCAGGACTTAGATATAAAGGCTGATACCATAAGTAAACTGGGAGAACAAGGAACAGTTTACCTATCAGATCTATGGAGAACAGAAGAATTCATGACCAAACAGGAGATAGAGAACATTATGAAAGGCAAAATGGATAATTTTGATTACATTAAATTGAAAAGTTTTTGCACAAAGCCAATGCAACTAAGATTAGAAGAAAGGTAGAAAATTGAGAAAGAATTTTTACAACCAGTCTCTCTGATAAAGGCCTCATTTCTAAAATATATAGAGAATTAAGACAAATTTATAAGAACATAAGTCATTCCCCAATTGATAAATGGTCAAAGGATATGAACAGACAGTTCTCAGATGAAGAAATTAAAGCCATCTACAGTCATATGAAAAAATGCGCTAAATCGTTATTGATTAGAGAAATGCAAATCAAAACAGCTCTGAGGCACCACATCACACCTATCAGATTGGCCAACATGACAAAACAGGAAAATGATAAATGTTGGAGAAGATGTGGGAAAATTGGAACACTAATGCGTTGTTGGTGGAGTTGTGAAATGATCCAACCATTTTGGAGAACAATTTGGAACTATGCCCAAAGGGCTACAAAAATGTGCATACCCTTTGATCCAGCAATAGCACTTCTAGGGCTATATCTCAAAGAGATCAAAAGAAATGGGAAAAGGACCCACATGTACAAAAATATTCATAGCAGCTCTTTCTGTGGTGGCAAAGAATTGGAAATTGAGAGGATGCCCATTCATTGGGGAATGGCTGAGCAAGTTGTGGTACATGAATGTAATGGAATACTGTTGTGCTATAAGAAATGATGAACAGGCTGACTTCATAAAAACCTGGAAATACTTGTGTATGGTCTGATGCTGAGTGAAGTGAGCAGAACCAAGAGGACTTTGTACACAATAACAGCCACGTTATGCAATGACTAAGATTGTTAAACTGAACTGTTCTCAGCATTACAAGAATCCAAGACATCTCCAGAGGCCTCGGGATGGAAAATGCTGTCCACATCCAAAGAAAGAACTACAGAGTTTGCATGCATGTTTGTTTTTGGTTAGGCAATGGGGTTAAGTGACTTGCCCAGGGTCACACAGCTAGTTAGTGTTATTAAGTGTTTGAGGCCGGTTTTGAACTCAGGTCCTCCTGAATCCAGGGCCAGTGTTCTATCCACTGCACCACCTAGCTGCCCCCTGAGAGGTAAACTTCTTTAGAGCAGCTACATACTCTTTGCCTTCTGGAAGTACAGAGATATCAGAAGGGAAAAGCTGAGGAAGGTATTTTTCACTAACAGAAATTTTCCTGGAATTTTTTTTGAGTCCACATTTCCCCAACTATTATTCTTCATTCCATTTCCTAGAAGGATAGTGATCCAGATTCTCTAATCTACCAGTAGAAGATTGAGAAACAGATTCTCTGACCTACCAATAGAAGGCTCAGATATGCTAAGTCCCCAGAGGGCAATTCTCTTCAGGGTTATGTCCAGGTGGGAGATTTTGGAAATATGCATCTTGTGTATACCTATATATGTACAAACCATTTCCCTCATTGAACTATAAATTCCTTGGGGGCAGGAACTGTTTTCCTATTGTCTTCATATCCCTAGCACTTAATACAATATTCAGCACATAGTAGATGTTTAATAAATATTTGTTGATTGATTTACTTAACCTGAGTCTTGGTTCTTCATCTGTAAAATGAAGGGGTTAGATTAGATGATTTCCAAGGTCCCTTCCAGCTTTAGATCTATGACTTTTATGAAACCTCATTTTCTTCATCATGACAAGCTCAATCTGTGATAAAGTAGCAGGTCAGGGATCCTTTGTTCCTATTTTTGCAATCATGCAACAACAGACGTAGAGTTGCGCAGGGACAGGGGCTTGAAGGCCTCTACCATTAGTCGGCAGCAGTACTTGAACATATCGCTCTCTCCCCCAAAGTTTTGATGCACAAGCAACATCAACATCTGTTTCCTTGCTTGCTGCTGGAATTGCAGCCTCCCACAGCCAAATTGCCTCAGCTTCCACCCAGAAAAAGGCTATTTGTTTTATGCAGCCATATGGGCTCTTACTACCATGTTTTCTCATTTGTGGTCTTGTTTGGGGGTTTTTTCTTCTAAGAATAAAATTTGATGACTTCCTAAGTAATCACTTTGGTCAACAGCATATTTCTGTTTTGTTTTGTTGTTTGTTTTTGTTTTTTTAATAATCTAACACAAAGATAAGTAGTTTACAACATCTCAATGGTGTTAAATATTGCCATGGGATTGGGGTGAGGAGAGGCCTTTTATCTAAAAGAGGCCTTTCACTCTTCTCCACTATCTCCCCCCACTTGGGTTGGGATCCTCTAAAGAGACGCTTTTCTCTAAACCAATTTAATAAACTTGAAAGGACCTATGTGGAGCTGCCTACAGACTTTCACGTGAAGGTAGTTCCTGTGGTTGAGGATGGCTGTGTAGATGTCACAATCTGCTATCCAAATGGATTCCCCCACCCCCACCCCTGACTGTCTGCAGAGGTAATGAGGCTCCTATCACTTGAAGACCTGTTCTTTCTTTTTGTGAAACACACACAAAAAAAATTTCCTGCAGCTTTTGTGGTGACTTCAAAAAAAGATGAAAAAAGAACAGAAATAGATTTACTGAGGGACAGGGAAGATAGGAAAGAAGGGGAGATTCATAACAGACAACTTTTCTATAGCACATGAGGTTTGCACATTACTAACAGTAGCTCTCCAGGAGAATGCAAGCTCTTTGAGCCAAAGACTATATATTTTTTGTCTTCGTATTTCCTTAGCACCTAGAACAATGCTTGGTATGCAGTAAGCAGCTAAGTGGTTCAGTGGATAGAACTCCAGGCCTGGAATCAGGAAGACCTCAGTTCAAATCTGGCCTCAGACACTTACTAGCCAAATGACCCTGGGCAAGTCACTTAACCCTATTTGCCTCAGTTTCCTCATCTGTCAAAGGAGCTAGAGAGGGGCATCTGGATGACACAGCAGAAAGAGCACTGGCCCTGGAGTCAGGAGGACCTAAATTCAAATCTGGCCTCAGACACTTACTAGCCAAGAGACTCTGGGCAAGTCACTTAACCCTATTTGCATCAGTTTCCTCATCTGTCAAAGGAGCTGGAGAGGGGCATCTGGATGACACAGTAGAAAGAGAACTGGCCCTGGAGTCAGGAGGACCTAAATTCAAATTTGGCCTCAGACACTCACTAGCTGTGTGACCCTGGACAGTCACTTAACACTGCCTCCAAAAAAAGGAGAAATGAGCTGGAGAAGGAAATGGCAAACTGCTACAGTATCTTTGCTAAGAAAACCCCAGATGAGATCATGAAAAGTCACAAGTGACTGAACAACAACAACAAACAGTGGGTACTTAGTAAGTGTTCAAATTGGACTGACTCTCATTTGATCGTCACAACAATCCTGCATCTCAATTCTTTTATTATTTTTATTATCCCCATTTTACAGATATAGAAGATGAGGCTTAGGATTAAGTGACTGATCAAGGTTCAAACAAGTAGTTAGTGTAGAAGGCACAAGTTGAACTCAGATCTCTCCTACCTCCAGGTCCAGTACTCTTTCCATTATAATAATAATAATAATAATAATAACAATAATAATAAATTTATGGAGGACTTTGGACTTTACAGAGCAGTTTATCTCATTTAATAATAACAACTTGCCTTGACATAGCTCTTCAAGGTTTTTCCATTTCATTTTATATATATTGTTCTTTGATTCCCCTAACAAATCTGTGAGGTAGGTGGCTATTATTATTCCCATTTCACAGATAAGTAAACTGAGGCTGAGAAAGGTTAACTGACCTGCTCAAGATCACAGGGCTAGTCACCTGGCTAGTATCTACAGGGATTGAACTGAAGTCTTCCTGACCACAAAGGCAATCATCAAAACTACTTGGTATGGGTAAGAAATAGAGTAGTGGATCAGTGGAATAGGTTAGGTATGTAAGACACAGTAGTATATAGTAATGACTATAGTAATCTACTATTTGATAAATCCAAAGACTCCAGCTTCTGGGATAAGAACTCACTATTGAGACAACATACCAAAATGTATGGGATGCAGCCAAAGCAGTTCTTAGGGGAAATTTTATATCTCTAAATGCTTACATGAATAAAATAGAAAAAAGAGATCAATGAATTGGGTATGCAACCAAAAGAGCTAGAAAAAGAACATATTAAAAACCTACAATTCAATATCAAATTAGAAATTCTGAAAACAAAAGGAGAGATTAATAAAATTGAAAGTAAGAAAATTACTGAACCAATAAATAAAACTAAGATCTGGTTTTATGAAAAAAAAAACACAACAAAATAGATAAACCTTTGGTGAAATTGATTTAAAAAAAGAAGAAAACCAAATTACCAGTATCAAAAATAAAAAGGGTGAATTCACCACCAATGAAGAGGAAATTGAAGCAAGAATTAGGAGCTATTTTGCCCAACTGTATGCCAATAAATCTGACAATCTAAGTGAAATGGATGAACATTTACAAAAATGTAAATTTCCCAGATTAATAGGAAAGGAAATAAAATACTTTAAAAAATTTTAAAAATTAAAAAAAAAAGAAATAAAATACTTAACCTCATTTTAGAAAAAGAAATAGAACAAGCCATCAGTGAACTCCCTAAGAAAAAATCTCCAGGGCCAAATGGATTTACAAGTGAATTCTACCAAACATTTAAAGAGCAATTAATTCCAATACTACATAAAAATTTGGAAAAATAGGCAAAGAAGGATTCCTACCAAATTCTTTTTATGACACAAATATGGTGGTGATAACTAAACCAGGAAGAGCCAAAACAGAGAAAAAAAATTATAGACAAATTTCCCTAATGAGTATTGATGAAAAAATTTAAATAAAATAGCAACGAGACTATAGCAATTTATTATCAGGATAATACACTGTGACAAAGTGGGATTTATGCCAGGAATGCTGGGCTGGTTCAATATTAGGAAAACTATCAACAAAATTGACCATGTCAATAACTAAACTAACAGAAATCATATGATTATCTCAATAGATGCAGTAAAAAGCTTTTGACAAAATATAGCACCCATTCCTATTAAAAACCACTGCAGTGCTTAGTAATAAATGGAATTTTCCTTAAAATGGTAAGTAGCATCTATCTAAAACCTTCAGTAAGCATTATATGTAATGAGGACAAGCTAGAAGCCTTCCCAATAAGATTGGGGTGAAACAAGGATGCCCATTATCGCCACTATTATTCATTATTGTACTGGAAATATTAGCTCTAGCAATAAGAGAAGAAAAAGAAATTAAAGGAATTAGAATAGGCAATGAGGAAATAAAACTATCACTCTTTGAAATGATATGATGGTATATTTAGAGGATACTAGAGAATCAAGTAAAAAACTACTTGAAACAATTAACAACTTTAACAAAGTTGCATGATATAAAATAAATCCACATTAATCATCAGCATTTCTATATAACACAAAGCCTAACAGCAAGATATAGAAAGATAGCAGAGTAAAAGCAGCAACTTGCTTGAGCTCTCCCCCAAACCCCTACAAATACCTATAAAAATGGCTCTAAACAAATTCTAAGGCAGCAGAACCCACAAAAAGACAGAGTGAAACAAATTTCCAGCCCAAGACAACCTGGATGATCGATCAGGAAGGTATATCGCTTAAGACTGGTAGAAGAGCGCAGCGTGGCATGGGCACGCAGGCCACAGCAAACCTGGAGCAGGCCCCAGAGGACTGAATCTCTGGCAGCTGTGGCGGTTTTCACACTCCTCAACCCACGAATGCCAAAGACAACTTAGAAGGTCAGTGGGAAAAGTCTGTTTCTGCAGTGCTAAGAGACGAAGGTGGGGTCTCAGCTCCAGTTCCCTGGGAACGGTGGCCCTGGGGTGGGCAGCTGCTTCCCGAGCTTCCAGCCCACAGACTGAGGGGGAATCGAGTGCCTGATCAGAGGGAGATTGCAGGGATCTCTCTGCTGGTGCTGAGGCAGGAATCTCTTGCTTTGCACATGCTTGCATCTGGGTAACAGTTCTGGACAGGGGTCCTGGGGTGAGGAGGAGCGCTGGCACAGTGAAGCTTGTAGTGGACGGGAAACATTCCTCACAGTTCCAGGACAGAAAGGAGTGCTTGTGGTCACTAATAGACCACAGCACAGGCTAGGAAAGGAGTAAACACCTCACCCCTTATCATATCACCTTGCAAGAACTGAAAATTTATGGGTCCCTACCAGTATCTCTGAAAACAGCTATATAAACCCTGAAGCTTGGGACAGTACATTCTCCACATTGGAAGCAGACTCTTACCTTAACAAAGAGTTTAAAACTCAAGTAATTGGCCGGGATCACGAGCAAGCAGCGCAAAAAGAGTCAGACTATATTATCTTACTTTGGTGACGAAGAAGATCAAAATATACAACCAGAAGAAGACCACAAAGTCAGAGCTCCTACATCCAAAGCCTCCAAGAAAAATATGAATCTGTCCCAGGCCTTGGAAGAGCTCAAAAGGGATTTTGAGAAACAAGTAAGAGAAGTAGAGGAAAAACTGGGAAGAGAAATGAGAGTGATGCAAGAAAATCATGAAAAACAAGTCAACAGCTTGCTAAAGGAGACCCAAAAAAATACTGAAGAAAATAACACCTTAAAAAATAGCCTAATCCAAATGGCAAAAGAGGTCCAAAAAGCCAATGAAGAGAAGAATGCCCCTAAAAAGAAAAATTGGCCAAATGGAAAAGGAAGTCCAAAAGATTACCGAAGAAAATACTTCCTTAAAAATTAGAATAGAGCAATTGGAGGCTAGTGACTTTATGAGAAATCAAGACACTGTAAAACAAATCCAAAAGAATGAAAAAATAGAAGAGAATGTGAAATATTTCATTGGAAAAACAACTGACCTGGAAAATAGATCCAGGAGAGAGAATTTAAAAATTATTGGACTGTCTGAAAGCCATGATCAAAAAAAGAGCCTAGACATCATCTTTCAAGAAATTATCAAGGAAAACTGCCCTGATATAGTAGAACCAGAGGACAAAATAGAAATGGAAAAAATCCACAGATCTCCTCCTGAAAGAGATCCCCAAAGGAAAACTTCTAGGAATATGGTAGCCAAATCCCAGAGTTCCCAGGTCAAGGAGGAAATATTACAAGCTGCCAGAAAGAAACAATTCAAGTACTGTGGAAACACAATCAGGATAACACAAGATTTAGCAGCTTCTACATTAAAGGACCACAGGGCATGGAATATAATATTCCAGAGGGCAAAGGAGATAAGATTACAACCAAGAATCACCTACTCAGCAAAACTGAGTATAATCCTTCAGGGGGAAAAATGGTCATTTCAGTGGAATAGAGGACTTTCAAGCATTCTTGATGAAAAGACCAGAGCTGAATAGAAAATCTGACTTTCAAATACAACACTCAAGAGGAACATGAAGAGATAAACAGGAAAGAGAAATCATAAGAGACTTTTTAAGGTTGAACTGTTTACATTCCTGCATGGAAAGATGATATTTATAACTCATGAGACCTTTGTCAGTATTAGGGTAGTTGGAGGAAAAAAATTATATGTATGTATAGGTAGATAGATAGATAGAGGGCACAGGGTGAGTTGAAGATTAAGGGGTCTTATCTGGAGAATAAAATTAAGGGATGAAAGGGGATTATACTGGGAGAAGAAGAAAGGGAGAGGTAGAATGGGGTAAATTATCTCACAAAAAAAGACAGAAAAGTCTATTGCAGTAGAGGAGAAATGGGGGGAGGTGAGAGGGAATGAGTGAATCTTCTCATAGGATTTGGCTTAAGGAGGGAATAACATACACATTCAGTTGGGTATGGAAATCTGTCTTACCCTACGGGACAATAGGGGGAGAAGGGAACAAGAGAGCAGGCTGATGATAGAGAGGAGGGCAGATTGGGAAAGTGGATAATCAGAAGCAAATACTTCTGAGGGGGGACAGGGTCAAAAGAAAGAATAGAATAAATGGGAGGGCAGGACAGGATTAAGGGAAATAGGGTTAGTTTTTCCCAACATGTCTACTATGGAAGTGTTTTGCATAATTGCACATGTATAACCTATATTGAGTTGCTTGCCTTTTCAATGAGGGTGGGTGGGGAGGGAGGAAGGGAGAAGATTTGAAACCTAAAGTTTTAAAAACTTATGTTTAAAAAAATGTTTTCACATGCAACTGGGAAATAAGAAATACAGGAAATGGGATATAGAAGTCTATCCTGCCCTACAGGAAAATAGAAGGGGAAGGTTATAAGAGAAGGAGGGGGAGAGATAGAAGAGAGGACAGACTAGGGGAAGGGATATTCAGAATGCATACCATCTTGGGGTGGGGGAGGGGCGAGATGGGGTGAAAATTTGGAACTCAAAATCTTGTGGAAGTAAATATTGAAAACTGAAAATAAATAAATTTATATTAAAAAATTGAAAAAAAGAGATAGAGAAATTCCATTTAAAATAACTGTAGAGAATATGAAATATTTGGGAGTCTACCTGCCAAGACAAACCCAGGAACTATATGAACACAATTACAAAACACTTTTCACACATATAAAGTCATATCTAAACACCTGGAAAAATATCAATTGCTCATGGATAGGCCAAGCTAATATAACAAAAATCACAATTCTACCTAAGCTAATTTACTCATTCAGTGTCATACCAATCAAACTACCAAAAATTATTTTATAGAGTTAAAAAAAATAATAACATAATTCATCTGGAAGAACAAAAGGTCAAGGATATCAAGGGAATTAGTGGGGAAAAAAATGCAAAGGAAGGTGGCCTAGCTGTACCAGATCTAAAATTATACTATAAAGCAGCAATCATCAAAACTATTTGGTACTGGCTAAGAAATACAGTGGTAGATTAATGGAATAGGTTAGGAACACAAGACACAGTAGTCAATGACTATAGTAATCTACTGTTTGATAAATCCAAAGACCCCAGCTTTTGGGATAAGAACTCACTATTGGACAAAAACTGCTGGGAAAACTGGAAAATAGTATGGCAGAAAGTAGGCATAGATCAACATCTCATACCGTATCCCAAGATAAGGTCAAAATGGGTATATGATTTAGACAAAAAGGATGATATCATAAAACAAAATTAGGAGAGCAAAGAATAGCTCATGTGTTAGATCTATGGAGAACAGAAGCATTTTTGAACAAACAAGAGATAGAAAACATTATGAAATGCAAAACTGATAATTTTGATTACATTAAATTAAAAAGGTTTTGTACAAACAAAGCTAATGCAACCAATATTAGAAGGGAAGCAGAAAGCTGTGCAACAATTTTTACAGCCAGTGTTTTTGATAAAGGCCTCATCCTAAGAATACAAGTCATACCCCATTTGATAAACGGGCAAAGGATATGAGCAGGCAGTTTTCAGATGAAGAAATTAAAAGCCATCTACAGTCATATGAAAAAATGCTCTAAATCACTACTGATTACAGAAATGCAAATTAAAACAGCTCTCAGGCACCACCTCACACCTATAAGATTAGCTAATATGACAGAAAAGGAAAATTATAAATATTGAGAGGGGATGTGGGGAAATTGGAACACTAATGAATTATTGGTGGAGTTGTGAACTGATCCAACCATTCTGGAGGGCAATTTGGAACTACTCCCAAAGGGCTATAAAATTGTGCATACCCTTTGACCCACTTCTAAAGCTGTATCCCAAAGAGATCATAAAAATGGGAAAAGGACCCACAGGTACAAAAATATTTGTAGCGGCTCTTTTTGTGTTGGCCAAGAATTGGAAACTGAAGGGGATACCCACCAATTGAGGGATGGCTGAACAAGTTGTAGTAAATGAATGTGATGGAATACTATTGTGCTATAAGAAATGATGAGCAGTCACACTTCAGAAAAACCTGGAAAGGCTTGCATGAACTGGTGCTGAGTGAAGTGAGCAGAATCAGGAGAACACTGGACACAGTAATAGCAACATTTTGTGATGATCGACTATGATTGACTTAGCTCTTCTCAGCAATACAATGATCCAAGACAACTCCAAAAGACTCATGATGGAAAATGTTGTCCACATCCAGAGAAAGAACTATGGAGTCTGAGTGTAGATCAAAGCATACTATTTTCTCCTTTTTTGTTGTTTTTTCTTTCTCATGGTTGTTCCCTTTTGTTCTGATTCTTCTTTCACAACGTGACTAATGTGGAAATATGTTTAATATGATTGTACATGTATAACCTATATCAGATTTCTTGCCATCTTGGGAAGGGGTGAGGGGAGGGAGAAAATATTTGGAACTCAAAATCTTATAAAAGTGTATGATAAAAACTATCTTCACACATAATTAGAAAGAATAAAATACTATTAAGTAGGGAAAAAAAGAAAAAAAATTTCCCCCACATGGAATCTAGGTCTCTCAGACTTGGTATATATCTGAAGACACCTCAAGTTTCCATGTATTCCAATACATTGCACTGATGACCAGATAAGTTTTTATATATGAAGGGGACTAAGTCCAAAGAACCTAAGTGTTATAGAAAAGTAAGCCCCCTTCTGTTATCATCTATAAATAAATAAATAAATGAAGAAATGAAGAAATAAATAAATGTTGATTGATTGATTGAACCTATACCCGACTCCAAGGCCAGCACTCTGTGCCTTATAATATGCTTCCACTCCAGCAATTGTCTATTTATCTAAAAGTGTTATTCCTTCTTATCTTGGATTATATATATTAACATGAACCCTATCAAACTTTAGGCATCATCATTAATAATAAGCAGAGAGATTACTCTAGATTTATCTTGTGTGTAACATGATGCTTAGATGGTCAACTCCTAGAGGTTAAAAGTTATTACAATGTAATTCAAACTTCATGTAGTTTAATATGTCTCAAGAACCAGTAGTAAAAACTGTTTTGACAAAGAAGATTGGAGAAACAATGGTTCCTATCCTCTAGGAGTTTACTCCTTAAAACCACAGAACCAGCAAAATAATCTTCCAAAGTTGTAGGTCTGACTATATCATTCCCCCCCTCCAAAAAGACCCCACAAAATCCTTTGATGATTCCCCACTGCCTCAAGGATAAAAAACAAATCCCTCTGCATAGCATTTAAAGCCATCTAGAATGGGGCTCCAATACATCTCTCCAAATTTATTTGATACACATTGTTAATAATAAGAATGCTTAATATGTTCTTGTTAAGGTAAACATTGCTAAAAATAAAAAATGCTTAATAGATCGCAGCCCAAGGTCAAATGCTATCTAAAAGGCACAACAAAGAAGGACAATAAGTCGATTATATAATTGTAGTTCTATTTACACTATTGGTCCTTAAGTTAAACTAAATCTGTTACAAATGTGTAGTCAAGCAAAACAGATTCCTGTATTAGCCTTGTCAAAAAGAGAGAGGAAAAAGAAAATATACTTTGGTTTATACTCTGAATCCATAAGCTTCCCATCTAGAAGACAGCATGTTTCAATACATATATGTACTTTATACTTACTTTTCTTTTAAAAGATATATTACAGACCTAACCACCAAGAAAAAGCACGGGACTTCCTGAAAACCACGACAAAACAAAACAAAACATGGACAAAACAAAACATATACAACGATAGCTTTAAAAATCATAAAGGAAACTGCCCAGAAGAAAAAATGAAGGCAAAAAGAATCTACTTATTACTTCCAAAAAAGAACCCCAAAGACAAAAGTCCAGGAATATTAGACCCAAAATCCAAAATTCCAGCAAAAAGTAGTTTAAAAACTAAGGCATTACAATCATGATCACATAAGAACTGGCAGCTTTTTTTTTCAAATGAGAGGAGATCTTGGAATACAATATTCCAACCAGGGCTTACAACCAAGAATATCTTACCTTACAAAACTGAATACATTCCTACAAGGAAAAAAAATATATCTTT
The DNA here is from genome assembly GCF_003287225.1 of Phascolarctos cinereus. Lineage (NCBI taxonomy): Eukaryota > Metazoa > Chordata > Mammalia > Diprotodontia > Phascolarctidae > Phascolarctos > Phascolarctos cinereus. The sequence goes on from NW_027556291.1 coordinate 32,021,713, forward strand.
AATGGAATAGAGGACTTTCATGCATTTCTGATGAAAAGATCAGAACTAAGTGTGAACTTTAAAATATAAACAGAAGAACCTAGAAATACCTAGGAAGTTAAATTTACTTGATCAATTGGAAGAAGCTGCAGAATAAGGAAGGAAACAAGGGCCCCTTCAGAATATTAATGTCTTCAAAGGGTATTTGGAGAATTAAATAAGAAAAACAGAGGTGTTGGAAGTGGATTGGTTCCATTCTGAGTATTTCAAAAAGGAAAGATAATTTTTTAAAAATAAAATGGACCAAGTGGAAAAGGAGGTACAAAATCTAATGGAAGAAAACAATTTGTTAAAAATTAGAATTGGGCAAGTGGAAGCTAATGACTCTATGAGAGAATGAGAATCAGTCAAACAGAAACAAAAGAATGAAAAAGTAGACAGAAATGTAAAATAGCTCATTGGTAAAACAACTGACTTGGAAAACAAATCCAGGAGAGGCAATTTAAAAATTATTGGTCTACCTGAAAATCACAATGAAAAAAAGAGCCTGGACAGCATCTTTCAGGAAATCATCAAAAAAACAAAACAAAACAAAACTGCCCTGAGGTCCTAGAACCAAAGGGCAAAATAGCCATAGAAAGAATCCATCAATCGCCTCCTGAAAGAGATCCCAAACTGAAAACGCCAAGGAACATAGTAGCCAAATTCCAAAATTACTAGGTCTCAAAGAGAAAATACTGCAAGCAGCCAGAAAGAAACAATTTAAATATCATGGAACCACGGTCAGGATTACACAGGACCTTGCAGCTTCTACATTAAAAGATCATAGGGCATGGAATACGATATTCTGTAAGGAAAAGGAGCTTGGATTACAACCAAGGATCAACTACCCAGTGAAAATGGGCATGATCTTTCAGGGGAGGAGATGGACATTGAACAAAATAGGGAACTTCCAAACTTTCCTGATAAAAAGACCAAAGCTCAACAGAAAATTTGATCTTCAAATACAAGACTCAAGAGAGACATAAAAAGGTAAACAAGACACAAAAAAACAACATGTTATTAATAAGAGCAAACTGTTTATATCCCTACAAGGGAAGATGACACTTGTAACTCTTGAGAACTGTATTGTTATTACACCATTTTAAAGGGGTATACATAGAGAAGGGTGAGTATAAGTTGACTTTGATGTAATGATAAAAAATAAATCTAATTAAGTGGGTTCAATGGATCTAAGTAAGTGGATTAATCTGATCTAACTAAGGGATTGTACTGTGAGAAAAGGAAAAGAGGAGGCAGACAAGGGTAAATTACTTTACAGTGAAAGGCACAAAACCCTATTACAGTTCAGCGAAAGAAGGGAGGGAGATGAACATTGTCTGAACCTTACTCTCATCAGATTTGGCTCAAAGAGGGAATAACATAATCAGTTAGATATAGAAATCTAACTTGCCCTATAGGCAGTAGGAGGGGAAATGGGGGGAAAAAGGAGGGGAGATAGAAGAGAGGGAAGAAGTAGTAAGGGTAAAGAGGAAGAAAAGGGAGGGGGCTAATAGAAGGGAGGTGTGACTGAGGGAGGTGGTGGTCAAAAGGAAAACACTACTGAGGAAGGAAAGGGAGAAAGGAGAAAGAAAAGCATAAACAGAGAAGGAAATAGGATGGAGAGAAAGACACAGATAGTAATCATAACTGTGAATGTGAATGGGATGAACTCTCCCATAAAATGGAAGCAGATAGCAGAATGGATTAAAAACCATAATCCTACAATATGTTGTTTACAGGAAACACATTTGAAACAGAGGGACAGACACAGGGTAAAGGTAAAAGGCTAGCGTAGAATATATTACGCTTCAGCTGAAGTAAAAAAAAAAAAAAAGCAGGGGTAGCAATCCTGATCACAGACAAAGCAAAAGCAAAAATAGATCTTATCAAAAGAGATAAGGAAAGAAACTAGATCCTGCTAAAAGGCACCATAGACAATACTAAACATATATGCAGCAAGTGGTATAGCAACCACATTCTTAGAGGAGAAGTTCAGGGAGTTACAGGAAGAAACAGACAGCAAAACTATACTGGTGGGGGACCTCAACCTCCCCCTCTCTGAATTAGATAAATCTAACCACAAAATAAACAAGAAAGAAGTTGAGGAGGTGAATAGAATTTTAGAAAAGTTAGATATGGCAGACCTCTGGAGAAGATTGAATGGGGATAGAAAGGAATATACTTTTTTCTCTGTGGTACATGGCACATATACAAAAATTGACCATGTACTAGGGCATAAAAACCTCACAATCCAATGCAGAAAGGCAGAAATATTAAATGCATCCTTTTCAGATCATGAAGCAATAAAAATTATATGTAATAAAAGTCCATGGAAAGATAGACTAAAAATAATTGGAAACTAAATAATCTAATCTTAAAGAATGAATGAGTCAAACAACAAATCATAGAAAAAATCAATAACTTCATTCAATAGAATGATAATAATGAGACAACATACCAAAACTTATGGGATGCAGAAAAAGCAGTTCTTTGAAGAAGTTTTATATCTTGAAATGCTTATATGAATAAAATAAAGAGATCAATGAATTGGGCATGCAACTGAAAAAACTAGAAAAAGAACAAATTTAAAATCCTCAATTAGATACCAAATTAGAAATACTGAAAACCAAAGGAGAGATTAATAAAATTTAAAGTAAGAAAACTATTGAACTAATAAATAAAACTAAGAGCTGGTTTCATGAAAAACAATAAAATAGATAATCCAAATTAACCAAAATTAATTTAATTTTAAAAAAGAAAGAAGAAAACCAAATTACCAGTATCAAAAATGAAAAGAGTGAATCCACCACCAAGGAAGAGGAAATTAAAACATCAATTAGGAACTATTTTCCCCAACTGTATACCATTAAATTTGACAATCTTAGTGAAATAGATACATATTTATAAAACTATAAATTGCCCAGATTAACAGAAAAGGAAGTAAAATACTTAAATAACCCCATCTCAGAAAAAGAAATTTAACAAGCCATTGATGAACTCTCTAGGAAAAAATCTCCAGGGCCAGATGGATTTACAAGCAAATTCTATCAAACATTTAAAGAACAATTAATTCCAATACTATATCGACTGGGAAAATAAGCAAAGAAGTCTTACCAATTTTTTTTTTATGATACAAATATGGTGCTGATACCTGAACTGGAAGAGTTAAAACAGAGAAGGAAAATTATAGACCAATTTCCCTAATGAATATAGATGCAAAATTTTTAAATAAAATATTAGCAAATAGATTACAGCAACTTATCATGAGAATAATATACTATTACCAGGTAGGATTTATACCAGGAATGCAGGGCTGGTTCAATATTAGGAAAACTAGCAGAGTAATTGATCATATCAACAACAAAACTAACAGAAGCCACATGATCATCTCAATAGATGCAGAAAAAGCTTTTGACAAAATACAACACCCATTCCTATTAAAAACACTAGAGAGCATAGGTATAAATGGAGTCTTCCTTAAAATAAGTAGCATCCACCTAAAACCTTCAGCAAGCATCATATGTAATGGAGACAAGCTAGAAGCATTTCCAATAAGATCTGGGGTGAAACAAGGGAGTCCATTATCACCACTGTTGTTCAATATGGTACTGGAAATGTTATCTTTAACAATAAGAGAAGAAAAACAAAGTGAAGGTATCAGAATAGGCAAAGAAGAAACAAAGCTATCACTCTTTGCAGATGATATGATGATATACTTAGAGAATCCTAGAGAATCAAGTAAAAAACTACTTGAAATAATTAACAACTTTAGCAAAGTTGCATGATATAAAATAAACCCACATTAATCATCAGCATTTCTATATAATACTAACAAAGCCTAGCAGCAAGAGATAGAAAGAGAAATCCATTTAAATACTGTAGACATATAAAATATTTAGGAGTCTACCTCCGAAACAAACCCAGGAACTCTATAACAATTACAAAACACTTTTCACACAAATAAAAGTCAGATCTAAATAATTGGAAAAACACCAGTTACTCATGGGTAGACTGAGCTAATATAATAAAAATGACAATTCTACCTAAGCTGATTTACTTATTCAGTGCCATACCAATCAAAGTACCAAAAATTATTTTATAGAGTTAGGAAAAATAACAAGATTCATTTGGAATAACAAAAGGTCCAGATTATCAAAGAACTAATGGAAAGAAATGCAGGGGAAGGTGGCCTAGCAATTCCAGATCTTAAATGGTATTATAAAGCAGCAATCATCAAAACTACTTGGTACTGGCTAAGAAATAGAGTGGTGGGTCAGTGGAATAGACACAGTAGTCAACGACTGTAGTGATCTACTATTTGATAAACCCAAAGATCCCAGCTTCTGGGATAAAACTCATTAAAAAACTGCTGGGAAAACTGGAAAAGGGTATGGCAGAAACTAGGAACAGACCAAAATCTCACACCATATACCAAAATAAAGTCAAAACGAGTTCATGATTTAGATACAAAGGCTGATGCTATAAGCAAACTGGGAGAGCAAGCAATAGTTTACCTGTCATATTTACGGAGAACAGAAGAATTCATGACCAAACAGGAGATAGAGAACATTATGAAATGCAAAATGGATAATCAATTACGAAATGCAAAATGGATAATTTTGATTACATTAAATTAAAAAGTTTTTACACAAACAAAACCAATGCAACCAAGATTAGGAGGGAAGCAGAAAACTGGGAAAGAATTTTTACAACCAGTCTCTGAAAAGGGCCTCATTTCAAAATATATAGAGAACTAAGTCAAATTTATAAGAATACAAGTCATTCCCCAATTGATAAATGGTCAAAGGATATGAACAGACAGTTCTCAGATGAAGAAATTAAAGCCATCTATAGTCATATGAAAAAAATGCTCTAAATCGTTACTGATTAGAGAAATGCAAATCAAAACAACTCTGAGGTACCACATCACACCTATCAGATTGGCCAACATGATAAAACAGGAAAATGATAAATGTTGGAAAAGATGTGGAAAAATTGGAGCACTAGTGCATTGTTGGTGGAGTTGTGAAATGATCCAACCATTTTGGAGAGCAGTTTGGAGCTATGCCCAAAGGGCTATAAAAACGTGCATGCCCTTTGACCCAGCAATAGCACTTCTAGGGCTATATCCCAAGGAGATCATAAAATGAAAGGGGGACCCACATGTACAAAAATATTCATAGCAGCTCTTTTTGTGGTGGCAAAGAGTAGGAGATTGAGGGGATGCCCATCAATTGGGAATGGCTGAACAAGTTGTGGTATACGAATGTAATGGAATACTATTGTGCTATAAGAAATGATGAGCAGGCAGACTTCAGAAAAACCTGGAAAGACTTATATGGTCTGATGCTGAGTGAAGTGAGCAGAACCAGGAGAATGCTGTACACAGTAACAGCCACATTGTGCAATGACTAACGTTGATAGACTTAGCTCTTCTCAGCAATACAAGGATCTAAGACATCTCCAAAGGCCTTGTGATGGAAAATGCTATCCACATCTAAAGAAAGAACTATGGAGTCTGAATGCAGATCGAAGCAGACTATTTGCTCTTTTTTTCCTTCTGTTTTATTTTGTTTCCTCTTTCTTGTGGTTCCTTCTGTTGGTTCTAATTCTTCCTTACAACATCACTAATGTGAAAATATGTTTAATAGGAATGTATATGTATAACCTATATCAGATTGTGTACCGTCTTGGGGAGGGAGGGGGAGAAAAATTTAAAACTCAAAAGCTTATAGAAGTGATTGTTGATAAATCAAAATAAATTAATAAAAAAAGAAAAAAATAAGTAGTCCGAGCTTCCTTATTGGGGACCCACCTGGCCAGTTCCCGTTCCAGTTTGGCAACTCAGCTCGTCCTCTCCTCTCATCTCCTCTTCTCTCATATCATGCCCTTATGAGGGTGCTCTGCACAAAGGAAGGTAAAATTTGATGGCCAAAACCTACCTAATTAACTTGGGGTTTACTGGCTAGATTTGTTTTTCAAAGACCAAGCCTTAAACTCAATTCACACTGGATCTCATTGATCTCAAAGGGAGGAATACATTAGTGTAGAAAAGAGGAAGAAGGGGGTGGAACTTGCTGGTTTTCATATTTGGCTTGCATAAGAAAAATATACAAACATGGAAAAAGGCATGCAGGTAGAGGGCCTCAGTTGAACCTCTCATCTGAAACTGACAAAGATAGAATATGTATATACTTGGGAAACAAGAAGTGATAGACGGGAGGGCGTTAAGAGGGAGGAGGATAATACTAGGAAGTGAATAGTCTCAAACAAAATAAACTTCCTGATCTTGAAGGGAAATTAAACAGGGGAGTGGAGAAAAGAACTATAATATATGGAAGTGCCTCAGATTGCCTCTTAGACAACTGGGGAATGAACAAACTGTTGTAATCGAATGTAAGCTGTCAGAATTGAGAAATGGAATTATTTTAGAGAATTCTGGATTGTATGAATTGATGCAGAGTGAGGTGAGGAGAACCAGAATAATTTATATAAGGACAGCAACATTGTAAAGGAAAACAATGTTCAAAAGCTTAAGCCCTCTGATCACCGCAGTGACCAACAGTTTCTCCAGAGGACCAGTGATGAAGCATGCTACCCAATTTCTGACAGAGAGGTGACAGACCTGCACCCTGTGTGGTACAGAAAGAGACCTGCATTTTTGGACACGGCTACTGTGCGTGGATTCATTTTGCCTGACTATGCTTATTTATTACGAAAAATTATTTTTCCTCTTTCTTCTTCTTGGTTTATAATTGTAAGAGGGTAGTAGCTACAGTGATTCCTCTCCCCTCAAAAAAGCGGGCCATTGTAACATTTTTAAATGTACAGAACAGAACAGAAGGAAATTCAAAAAGAAATACAGAAAAGTAGGACAGTTTTGAAAGTAACATGGGTAATTTATTATATACTTTAAAAGAAGCAAGAAGTATGAAATGGAGATTTGTGATTTCATATAAAATCCCTTTTCATATTCTGCTGGGTATATAGAAATGCTTCTTCTTGGTGGTTAAGTTTGTAATATATTTTAAAAGTAACTATAAAGTACATATATGTATTGAAACATGCTATCTTCTTCTAGATGGAAAGCTGATGGACTCAGAGTGAAGACCAAAGTACATTTTCTTTTTCTTTCTTTCTTTTTTTTCTCCTTCTCTCTCTCTCTTTGAGAAGGCTAATACAGGAATCTGTTTTGCTTGACTACACATTTGTAACAGATTTCATTTTTCTTGCCTTTTCAGTGGGTGGAGGAGAGGGAAGTGGAAGGGAGAGAATTCAGAATTGAAAACAAAACAGAATTTACATTTTTTAGAAAAACAAAGTATACATAAGCAGAGTGATTCTTATATGTGTGTTTAATGATTTCTCCCACTAAAAATGAAAGCACTTTTGTGTGCAGGGCATCTTCCCATGAAGGTAAACATGTGGCCCTAGTATCTTTCTGAGGCATCACAAGGAACTGCTTTCATTGGTCATCAGTGACTGCTTCTAGACCAAAATGCAGTAAGGTTTGCAAAGGGAATTTTTTCCTTTCTTTCCTCCTAAGGAGTAGAAAATGGCAAGTTGCAGGAGAAGCACACGGCTAGTTCTTTGTATTTGCCCAGGGGGCCCCAAATTCCTGGGCCTCAGGTTCCCAAATGCCCTTTTTCTGAGTTTGTGGTTCCTTTTCTGACCACAGGTCAGAGGAAAGAGTTTCTAAAAATGTACTTTCCAAGCAAGTTGCAGGGTTCCCCAGATAGTGCAGGTCTGAGATTAAGGGAGAATACTATTCAGTAGCCACAAAGTTTCTTTACCTTCCAGGGGGGAGTCTGATGGGCTCTTTTACTGCTCTATGTTTCAGGATTTATTCATGGATTCCTATGAGTCCTTTGCATCTCATGCATTTGCTCCACGGAAGATAAAAAAAGGCTGTCCTATCCCTGAAAAAAAGCAAATGGTATTAAATGGATATTCATTTTTTCATATAGAATTCTATTTTTGTATTCTGTTAAGTGTGTGGAAATGCTTTTTTTGATGTTTTAAGTTCAGAATAGTTTTTTTTTTTAATTTAAAGATTGTAAAGTCCTTAAGGTCAGAAACTGTCTTGCTTTTTATATTTGTATTTGCATCCCCAATGGCTAGCACAGAGCCTAGAATATAGTAAGCACTTAATAAATGCTTTTTCAATCAATTTGAATGTGCAATCAACATTCACGGCTATGTTGGATGCACAGCTAAACTCGGATTACTTGGATCAAGATCTCTTGGGAACAAAATGTATCAAAACAGTGTGAGTAACATGAATGTCCTTCAGGAGCTCCTGTAATTATTATATACTCCAGGTGGCCTTTCAAACCAATGGCCCTAAGTCTGTAACCCCCTACTCTGTCTGGGGTGACAATAGCAGAATGGCAGAAAACGTAGGCAGAGGGTCCTAGGAATCATTATTTTTAGAACATGCGTCAACATTAATTTAACCACTAATACTCTAAATATGAGATCCTTGTCCAGTGACCAATGAGTGGACACATTACTGGATGGAATAAATAATATTAATCTTGACATTCTTATTAAAAAATGAAACTAAGGGAAAAATGATGTTTAAGCTACATTACTGGATGGAATAAATAATATTAATCTTGACATTCTTATTAAAAAATGAAACTAAGGGAAAAATGATGTTTAAGCTAAATAGGATGACTCACAGGTTCTCCTTGGAGAGGAAAGTAAAGGAGCTAGTGGAGTTAGCTTTATTGTTAAGCCAAAGGTAAGAAGAAAAATCATTTCATGCAGCAGCTGGTCATCTCCTATGGCAGTACTCAAGTTTAGCATTTGCAAAAAGATTACCATGAATATAACTGCAGCTTGTGAACTAACAGCATCTCCTGCAGAGGATAAGGAGGTAGAAAAAAAAATCTATGAAGAACTCATTAAGATTCTAAACTGTTAGTACTCAGTGATTTCAAATATGGACACACAGGGGTGTCCAGCAAAAATATATATAATATAAAATAAAGTCAAGATTAAGAAACACAAGGAGTCCAAATTTATAGGCTATACAAAAGCCTTACACATTTATATCCCAAAAATCTCCGTCAAGAAGAGTACTGAGGGGCAGCTAGGTGGCACAATGGATAGAGCACCGGCTCTGGAGTCAGGGGGACCTGAGTTCAAATCCGGCCTCAGACACACAAAAATTCACTAGCTCTGTGATTCTGGGCAAGTCTCTTAATCCCAATTCCCTCGCTAAAAAAAAAAAAAAAGCATTGAGAGTTGCTGGACATAGTGAGCACTGAATAACACCACAAAAAATAAAGCTGACTATATATGAATAGATAGGAACTCCAATATGACCTTTTTAAACAAGCTGTTACTATTGGAAAATTGGAAACGAATAAAATAACAGATTCTGACAGACTATGACTATTTCCTAAGAAATTTTATTTAATCACCACAATGGAGAGGCCAAAAGAACCTAGAAACTGCCTCTGCCAACAGAAACTTGGTCTCTTTGCTGAGTGGAGAGATAGGGCAGCCAAGAGCAACAATAGTTTAGAATTCAAATTCATTTGTAAAATCTTATGAAAGATGGTGGAAGGTTGGAAGCAATATTGCTTCACAAATCAGCAAGAAGCAGTAGAGGAAAAAACTTAATTTTAAAAAGTTTGGCATTAATCCACTTAAACCATATTGTCTCAAGAACATTAAAGATGGAACTAGGATTACAAGAAATTAAAACAATGAAAAGATCTATCAAAATTTCTAAAATAAATTATTTTTTCCACCACTAGTCATGGATTCACCACATTTAGATCAATATAATAGTACTCCAAAAGCTGTATAAGGCAGCAGATATGCTCTTAAGCAAAGATAGGAAGAACAGCTGGACCAAGCCAATTATGTACAGATGAAGTCCGTGCTGAAGGCAACATAATTTTGAGGACTTTGAAAGATCAATTCAATTTAATATATATTTATTAAATTAATAGTCTACTTTGTGCTAGGCACTGAAGATAAAAAGAAAAAAAAGAAATCATCTCTCAAGGAACTTAGATTTTACTGGATCAAGTCCCAAGAAATCTGAAAGAAAGATATTAAACACTTGGGAAAAAAAAATCCTGAACATCAATACTCCAAGAAAGGCAATTGAGACCATATCAGTAATTGTTGACCCATATGCCTACTTTCCCATCCTTTTAAAATCTTTATAAGAATAATCTACATAAGTATTAAAGGCATCATTAAGTATAGGAGAAGAGAGGAGGAAGCTTTTGCAAATGATATTCTACAGTAGATTTTATCTTTACAGTCATACAACTGACTGAAAGAAAGAGAATGCAAGATCCTACTCTGCTTCCTGTTTGTTGACAATAAAAACATTTGACTGAATTCAGAAAAACATCACTTGAAAGATCCTACTCCAGCAAGGTGTTTCCAACGCCTATGTTAAAAACAATAAGCAAAATTCTTTAAAAGATGAAGAAACATGGTACACTGGAAAGAAAACTAGAGTCAGAGAACCTGGGTTCAAATTCTACCTCAGATGCGAAGTGGCCTTGTGTAAGTCACTTAGCCTCCACAGTCTTCAGTTTCTTCTTCAATAAAGTAAGGGAATTAGACTCAATGGCTTCTGAGGTCTCTATCAACTCTAGATCTATGATACTATGTAACAAGAGAAAGAACTTCTTTGGATGACCCTTTGATCTTTAATATCAAGTGAGGCATAAAATAGAAGATGATGGTTGACCACGGGTGTCTGCTGCCATCCTAAAGGTGTCTAGCATCAATTTCAAATAGAAGATGTTCCTGTTTGCAAGGTGATTCAAGTCCAAGAAGAGTACACAGCTTCTTCAAAGAGATCCATGACTATATCACAAAGATTAACTTGGTGATCCACATGAAAAAAACTAAACTGATGGTGGGAAGGGAGAGTATGGTACAGTATTTGAAAGAGCACAGAATAAGCAACTGAGTTCAAATCCTCATTCTGCCACTTACTACTTATGTGACCTTGGCCAAGTTATTGTAGTTATCTGAGCCTCCATTTCTTCACCTGCAAAGTGAAAGTTGGACTAAGTCCTTTCCAGCTACAGATATATGATTCTAAGATTTGACGCTAAAAATGTCTATTAAACAGACTAAGACGCAGTAACAGCAATATTGTTTAATGATCAACTGTGAATGACTTAGCTATTCTCAGCAAGACAATGATCTAAGACAATTCTGAAGGACTTAAAACGGTGAAAAATGCTATCCACCTCCAGAGAAAGAACTAATGGAGTCTGAATGCAGATTGAAGCATACTTTTCAAACTTTCTTTATTATTCTTGGGGTTTTTTGGTCTGTGTTTTCTTTTGCAACATGGCTAATGTGGAAATGTTTTGCATGACTACATATGTATAATTTATATCAAATTGTATGCCTTCTCAATGAAGGGAGAAGGGAGGGAAGGAAAGAATTTGGAACTGAATGTTTTTTAAAAAAACGAACATTAAAAATTTTTGTTTACATGTAATGGAGAAAAATAAAAATAAACAACATGTGTAAAGTTTTTTAAAGTATATACCATTTTCAAAAAGTACCAAATACATAAAAGGATAGGTGCATGAAACAGCATTGTATTTCAAGATGCTGAAATCAAACAAAGAAATCCAGAAAGCAGAAGGGAAAGGATCAATGGAGAGAGAAATGTGAGTCATATCATTATGGGGGTACACTACAAACTACTTGGGAAGAATGTAGCATGGAGGGAAGAAAGGAAGGTGCCTGGAAAAAAAAAGAAATGAGATTTGGGGGATGGGAGAGGTAGTGAATAGGGTGGGGTAAATGGATACATAGGGACTGGTGGTATCCTCAGGTGTCTTTACAATGAGTGAGACTGTCAGTGCCCTCTGTGATGTCCCTGGGGATAGGAAAGGAATGAGGAAGGGAGCTATGGCAAGGGGACTGTCTCTATTCTGTCACTATCACCTGTCTCTCATTCTGCCAAATTGGAGGTAGGAGCAGTCTCAACTTGTTTCTTTAACTTTTGCTAGTCCTGAAAATGATCATAATATACATAAGACCTTGACACAACCAACAGAAAAGCATGAAAAAATTTGGGCTCCAATTATGGAAGACAATAGACCCAAGGCACAGGTTAAATGTAAGCTGCAATCATGGGAGAACGAGGCTATGATCTCAGAAGAAAAGGGGGACTGTGATAAGAAGAAACCAGGCTATGAACATGAAAGAAGCCAGACTTCAGGTACAGAAGAAGCCACTTTGTGAGCATGGAATGGATTACTTTCAGGGAATGGAGAAAAATAGAGCTGAAGCCACAAAGTAAATTGGGCTGCGGGCATGGAAGAAGCTAGATTTTAGGAACAGGTCAGACTCTGAATGAATTTGAATAAAGAGAAAATCTAAGAATTTCCATCACTGAGTCTAACCTCTTTTCAGGCTGCCAAAGACAGACACAAATGCTACTCAGATGGGGAGAAACAGGGAGGGACAGAAAAAAAAAATGTTCCCTTTTCTTTGGGGGGAGGGGGAAGAAACTCAAGCTGTCTTTGTGTAAATATGGAATTTTAGTGTTAGATCAGGATTATAAAGCTCTACCATACCTATGTTCAGCCCTCACTCCTTCCTGCCTATCTTGAAAAGGCAGGGAGCATTAAAAAGCAATAATCAGCTTTCAAGTATCACAGAGAACATTAAGGTTCACAAAGTGCTTTCTTCACAACCACCCTGGACATATGTTTTATTCTTATTCTCATTTTAAAGAGGAGGAAATCAAGGCAAATAGAGGTGAAGTCACTTGCCTCTTCTCACAAAACTGAATAAGTGTTCAAGGCAAAATTCATTGCCAGGGATTCATGATTCCAGGTAGGTCTAGAATGTTTTCCACTATGCTATGATGCCTCTAAATGTGAAGTCTTATAACTACATCCAAAAAAAACCACAAAAAACAACAGTGGCACAAATAGGAGATGGGGAACGTACGGCTAGATAAAAGTTCATATGAGAAAGATCTAGGGACGATAACAAAAACCAAGAGGAAATAAGAGAAAGAAATCCCATTTAAAGGAACCACAAAATGGATATCTAGGAGTCAATCTATCAAGACACATTCATGACATATAAATATAATTACAAAACACTCTTTACATAAATAAAGCAAGATTTAAATAACTGAATGGATATTCATTGCTCATGGTTGGTTATGCCAATAGAATACACATAATGATACTACCTAAATTAAAAATTTGATGCATTCCTACCAAACTCCCAAGGATTATTTAAAGAACTAAAAAAAATATTAACAAAATCCATTTATAGAAACAAAAAGTCAAGAATCTCAAGGGAAACAAGGAAAAAAGGAAGAAGGAAGATGAAGTAGCTCTTCTAGACTTCTAAGTACATTATGAAGCAATATTCATCAAAACTATTTAGTACTAGTTAAACAATAGAAAAATAGATCAGCAAGAATCAGAAACAATCTAATAATAATAATAATAATAATAATAATTCAGTATTCAATAAACCCAAAATTATAAACTAATGACAAAAGGACCCTAGTAGACAAGAACTGCTGGGAAAACTAGAAAGCAGTTTGCCAAAAAAAAAAAAATAGGCCTAGATTAGCATTTGACACCATATACCATAATAGATTTCAAATGGATTAGCAACCTAACTATAAAAGATGCCATCTAAAAAGTAAATTGAGGGAAATGGATAGAGGTGCATTTTAGAACTATGACTAGGGGGAGAATTCCAAACTAAAGGGTAGAGATTGTAAATGTCATTCTTACCTTTATAGCACCTCTCATTTGTATCCCCTTCCCGCTACTCACATAACCACAACCCTAATTCAGGTCCTCAGCATCTCAGCATCATTGGATTATCACAGGAACCTACTGGTTGGCTCCCCTGCCTTTACTCTCTCCCCACTCTGATCTGTCCTCTCAGATGCCAAAGTGATCTTCTGAAAGCAAAGGTCTAACCATGTCACCTCCCCACATAACAAATACCAGTGGTTCCCTATTACCTCCAGGATCAGATACATGGGTCCCAAAAGTTTTAGCGCAGTTTTGAGCTATTCAAGTTTTAGACTACACTAAGACTTTAGAGATATCATATATAAAGTTGTCTCTTTGGCATTGAAAACCTTTCACAGTTTGACCCCTTCCTACCTTTCTGGTCTTCTTTCGTTTTCTTCCCCTCCATGCACTCTAGAATTCAGTGACATTGGCCTTCTTGGTCTTTCTGGAACAAAATACTCCATCTCCCATCTCTGTCTTTGTACTAGCTGTTATGCATGGAATGCTCTCTCTCTCCTCATTCTACCTCCTGAATTTTCTGGCTTCCTTCAAGACTCAGCTCAAACCCTACCTTCTGCAAGAAGCCTTTCCCCGTCCACTGCCCAGCTCAATGCTAGTGCCTTCCTTCTGAGATCACCATCAATCTACTCTGTATCTCTTATATGAATATATATTTGCATATTGTCTCCCCCATTAGGATGGGAGCTCTCTGAGGGCAGCAATCGTGTTTTTGCCTTTCTTTACCTCCCTAGTGCTTAGCAGACTTCCTGTTACCTTTTTTTTTTTTTGGTGGCAATTGGGGTTAAGTGACTTGCCTAGGATCACACAGCTAGTAAGTGTCAAGTGTTTGGTCTGAGGCTGGATTTGAACTCAAGTCCTCCTGACTTCAGGGCTGGTGCTCTATCCACTGTTCCAACCAGCTGCCCCCCTCCCCCTGAGTGCCTGTTACACAGTGTTTCATAAATACTTCTTGACTGAGAGAATGACTGGGGTAAGTATAGAAAGAATTACTATTATTATTATTATTATTATTCCCTTTTTACAAAAGATATAACTGAGGCCTGTGAGTCACTGAGGCAGAACTCAAACATAGGTCTTACTGACTCCAAGTTCAGCACGCTGAATCTTAGTGGATTGAATGCTGGAATATGGAGCCAATAAGACCTGAATTCAAATCCCACTTTTGACAGTTACTTGCTTCTGGCAAGGCACTTAACCTTCCTAGGCCTCAGTTTCTATATATAAAAAAATGAAGAGATTGTTCTAAATATCCTGAGCCTCAATTTCCTCATTTGTAAAAATGGGCTTAATACAAAGAAATCTGCCAGTTTTCAAGAACTACCTAAATGTCAGCTAAAATGATTATTTCTAAAACATCATGCTGCTTCTTTAATAAATTTCTCTGTCTGTAAAATGAGTGTTGGATAAGATGGATGCTAACAAGGGAGCAGCTCACATTCCTCTACCAGCCTAAGCACAGCGAACTGCTGCAGATTCATGATCTCAGGCAAGCCTCACGACAAGCCTGGAAGTTATGTACTATTTTTACAGCTGAGGAAACTGAGTCTTGGAGAGAAGATGTGACTAGCCTATGATCACAAAGTTAATGTCAAAGGTGGGATTTTGGAACCCATGTCTTCCTGACTCCAGGAGCAGGGCTCAATCCATTCCACCTGGCTACTAAGGTGCCTAACTCTGAGATTTGATAGTTCTATTATTTAAGATCTTGAGATATCATAGAGCCATTGAATTCGAGTTAGAAGGGACCATCTAATCCAACCCCTTCATTTTTGATATGAGGAAACTGAGGCCCAGAGATGTTCAATGTAAACACCAGCCTGGGTACTTGGACCCAGGAGTCCTCTGACACCGAAATCTCCAACACGGCTTCTATGATTCAAACCATGGTTCTAACTAGGCCTTCTTTCCTAAGATTCTTTAAAGTACCCACGCCCAGCTTTTAACAGGTAGATTTGAGCAAAGAGACCTCATTTGGTGCAGCAGCAGTTTAAATGCAGACTGTCGAGGGACCAGCCTGGCAGTAAAGGAGACAGAAAAGGGGGTGGAAATGAGCATGGCCCCATCTGCCTGGGTCCCCACGAAAGCTTTCTTCTCGTAGGCCCCTCGGCTGGCCCCTTGACTTTGAAGGCAAGTTCCTCCCACCCCCTTCTTCCTCGCCAATGTGAGGCAAGCCTTAAAAATGGATAATTTCCAAAGTGCTTTTCCCCTGCTGCTATCTGGCTGCTGCATTCCTGCAGTGGCAGCAGATGAAGTTGTGAGGCTCTCTCTCTCTCTCTGCAGTTAATCATGGTGTTTGGGGGGGGAGGGCACAAGGCAGCAAATGTTGAGTACCAGTGGTTGGCAAAGATGCCTGGCACTGGGTGAAGCCATCACATGGGCAAAAGCCATTTGAGCAAATTGTCTCTACCCTGGTAACATCTGAAACTAGGAGCAAGTTGTTTTTTTAGGGGAGCAGGGATAGGTTGATTGTAACTTCCAGCTGCTTAATCAGTGCAGATGATTCTCTGTGTGTGTGTGTGTGTGTGTGTGTGTGTGTGTGTGTGTGTGTGCGTGCGCGCGAGCACGCATTTGTGTGGGAGGAGGTGGGGTTTCATCTGAGTAATCTAGCTGAACCTGATGTGTGTGAGGCAAGAGGAGAATTATCTTGTCCATGGCTGAGGGAGGGGCCTGCAAAGCAAGGAATTCTCCCCTGGGATGCTTATCTGGAGTGATGGCCAAGGAACCATGCAGGATTTGGGGGGAAGAACCAGGCTTGCATTCATCGGGTAACGGCTGCAAAATATTCTGAAATGAGGAAGGACTGGCAAAGACAAAATAACCCTGCCAACCAGGGTTTTTTTTTCCTTGCAGTATCCTCAGCTGGATTGACTGAGAATGCAGTCATTCCTCTATCCGTGTGACCTGCAAGTAGCTTCTCCTCTCTGGGATTCAGTAAAAATAAGGAGGTCTAAATGGCCGAACAGATGGTTAAGGTCTGAGGACCGTTAGGAAAATAGCTGGATTTGGAGCTCAAGGATCCAGGCTCCCAGCCCTCCTTACACACTAGCTGGATGCCCTTGGTTAAGTCCCTCCCCCCTGGGCCTCCATTTTTTTTCTTCTGTAAAATGAGGGGTTACACTAGATGATCTCTAAGGACCTCTCTGGCTCTAAGTCTAGAACCCTCTAATCCCTCCAGCTGCCCGGGCCATTGCTGTGAAATAGCAGCTGTCTGTTTCGATTCAGCTAGGAGAAGGGAAATGTCCTTTTTTCACTTTTATCTTTTCTTCCCAGAAAGCCAATTTAAAAGCTGGTTAATCCTCCCTCCCACTCTGCCAGGTGAATGTGGCCTTTCCATTTCGGTTCAGGGAGAAGTCTCTTGCCTCCCTGAGGCTGTAAGTGCAGAGATGAAATCATGTCAGGCAAGGCCTCCAGTTACTTCAGGAAGGAAAAAAAAATCCTTTCCCAGCTAGGCCCTTTCCTTTATTATACTTTGCCTGTAGCCCCCTCTTGTGATCAGTCGCAGAAACATTGACAACTGAGATCATCAGACTAATCTGTAGCAATTCGAATGTAATATTATTGAAACAGTTTTGTTTACCTGTCAATTAAAGACTGAAGTCAGTCAGTGAACATTTATTAAGGTCCTACTATGTGCTAGGCCCTCTAGGTCCTCGAGTTCAGCCCTTTGAATCCAAACTTCACAGAACAAATCCCCTTAAAAAAGGATTTGTTCTGCAGGTCCCCACCCCACCCTTGCTAGGCACTGTGCTAAACTGCTAAGTCCTAGACCTGGTGTTAAAGGTCTTCAGAACTTTGCCTTGATCTACCTTTTCTAGCACCAGCTCCCACCCCTTCCAACTCATGGATCACTTGATATATTCTTAAACACATTCTACCTCCATTCATCACTCAATTCAATTCAGTTCAATTCAACAAGCATCTATTGTGTGCCTACTATGTATAGGGCATGATTCTAGGCATTAAGCATGTAGTGACAAAAATTAATCAGTCCTTGCCCTAAAGGGGCTTATTTTCTATTGTGATAAAAAGTACCCAAATAAACACAAAATACAGACAAAATGTGAAATATTTTGGAGGCCAAGATAGAGAGCAATAAAAATGGGGGAAAACAGGGAAGGCCTCTTGTAGGAGGTAGTATATGAACTGAGCCATAAGGTGGAGCAAAAGATGGAGGGCAGAAAAGAAGGAAGTGGAGGAAAGACACCCTAGGGCACACGATGATCTAGCAAAGGAAACTGAGAAGGAACAGTCAGACAGGGAGAAGGGGAAGAAGGAGAGAGCAGTGCTATGAAAAATCAAGGGCAGGGCATCCAACCAGAAGAGGGTGATCAACAATGCTTTTCAAGGAACCATGGACTGAGTGTCGAAAGAGATCCCAGAGACCACCTCATCTAACCCAAACAGGAATGCCCCTCTCTGCCACATCCTTCACAAATGTTCATCTAGGCTTTGTCTGAAGACCTTCACCGATGGGGAATTCAATACCTGTTGAGGCAGCACATTCTACTTTCGGAAAACTTTCATTATTCACAATTATTTTGAGCCCAAATCTGCTTCTCTTCGCCTTCTCTGAGTCTGAGTGAAACAAGTATAATCCCTCTTTCATCTAACAGCCCTTTAAATCCTCAAAGACAGCTATTCCATCTCCTCTAAGACTTCTCTTCAGGCCAAAGGCCACCTGTTCCTTCAACTAAGTCTTCTTGCCATCTTGGATGTCCTCTTCCAGGTGCTCTCTGGCTTGATAACGCAGAACTGAGTTACACACACACACACACACACACACACACACACACACACACACACCCACCAGATGTAGCATGACTAGAACTCTGTTATGATTACCGGATTACTCATATGGTCAGTTCACACTAGATTCAATAGTGGAATGACATGAAGCCCCTGAAGAAAATCTGAACTTGGGGAAGAGAAAGATGGGGGGAAGAGGACAATGCTAACACAATGATAAACCATTTCCCATCAGAAGAAGCAGATCCTTGGACAATGATATCCTACAATCTCGGCTCTGTCATTTACTACATTTGTCATGTTGGATAAATCACCTCACCTCACAGGACCTCCATTTCTCATCTGTAAAATGAAGAGGTTGGACCACATGATCTCTAAGGCCCAACTCTAGATCTATGATCTTAAGATTTCAACTGTGTCAATGGGCTGATTTTCTGAAAAGACTAAATTAGGTATGCAGAATCAGAAAAACAACATAAACAATGACCACAACAATTTAACCAAAAGTAGCAAGATAAAACTGAACACCAAGCAATTATAATAACCAAGCTTGGCCCCTCATCCCAAAGAGATGAGTAAATGTAGTTCTCCCATCCACTACAACAGTGGGAAACTATGGGCATGAAATATTGCATACACTGACAAGAACAATAATCAATCAACCATAAACATTTATTAAGCACCTACTATGTGCCAGGCATTGTGCTAAGGACTGGATATGGTGGTTAGCTTGGGGGGAAAAAAAACACTTTTTTTTTGCCTTTTTTAGACTTGGCTTACTGGATGGGGAAAGGGAAGAGACATATTTGGAAATGATATGATGTAAAAACAAAAAGCAGAAATAAAATTAACATGTTTCCCTAAAAGAAAGATCCTAGCCCTCCCCTCACACACACCCAGTTGGCTGCAATGTCTTGTTGATTCTAACTCCACGTTTCTTCATCTGACCTCTTATGCCTACTCACACTGCCACCATCCCAGTTCAGGCCCTCATCAGCCCTCGTCTGGACTACTGCAATATTCTCCTAATAAGCCTCCCTGCCTCAAGTCTCTTCTCTCCAAACCAGCCTCAACTCAGATGCCAAGGGAATGTTCTTAAAATACAGGTCAAACCATATTGTTCACCTGCTTAACACATATCACCATCTCCCCACTGCTTCTGGGATAAAATAGAAACTCCTCTGTTTGACATTTTACGCCCATCATAATCTAGGTTCCACCCATCTTTCTAAGCTGATTTCATCTTACTCATGTACTCTATATTTCAGACAAATGGGCTCATTTGCTATTCCCCACACATGATATCCCATCTCCCACCTCCACGCCTTTGTACTAGCTGTACTCCCAGTGCCTAGAATGCTATCCTTCCTCACCTCCATCTCTTTGAATCCCTAGTTATCCTTAAAACTCAGCAAAAGTGCCACCTCCTTCCTCCAGTTTTCCTGATTCTCCTGGTTAGTACTTCCTCCCACCCCCCGCCTTCATACCTCCTCCTGAAAAAATATGTGGCTAGATACATAGTTATAGCTATAAATATGTATATAGATATAAAATTTCCTTATGTGTAATGCAGAATAAAAGTTCTCACAGGGAGAAGCTGCTTCATTTTTTTAATGTTTGGATCACCAGCACAGTGTCTCACACATACTAGACTTTTAATAAATACTTGTTTCATTGAGAATTTTAAAAATGAATGGTGGTGAACTCATGACTGAGTGAATTTTCAAGTCATGTGCAGGAGCTGACTCATTTTGAAAGCACAGGGAAATGCCTCAGTTTCCTCAACTGTAAGCTGGAGATAACAGCCCCTACCTCCCAGGGTTGTTGTGAGGATCAAATGAGTCAGTATTTGTAAAAAGCACTTAGCTCAGTGCCTAGCACACAGTAGGTGTTTAAAATTGCTTATTCCCTACTACATGTGCGACCTTGAGTAAGTTACTCTATTTCTCTGGCCTTCACAAACTAGAGGCAGTTGGGGCCAAGATAAGGATACAGATGCAAAAAATGAAATAGTTTTTGCCCTCAAGGAGCTTACACTCTATCAGAGGACTTAACATGTACATATAGAAGTGTAAATCCAGAATGAGTAAGATAGTTAATTGCAAGACAGGGAGAGAGGAATAAAGAAAGGTCAGTGTAGAAGGCAGCGCTTGAGCTGTGTTGTAAAGGATTCTGTGAGGTGCAGGTTAAGGAGGGAAGCCATTCCAAGCATAAGGGATAGTCAGTGAAAAGGCATGAAGACAGAAGATGGAGTGCCATGAGTGAGGAATAGAGAGAAGGTTAATTTGGCTGGATTACAGAAAGCATGAAGGGGAGTAATATATAATGAGGCAGGGAGATAGGCTGGGGATTGGTTGTGAAGGGCTGCAAAAGCCAACCAGCTGATTTTATATTTGATCCTAAAGCCACTGAGGTTATTGAGTAGGGCATGACATGGTCAAATTTGTACTTAAGGAAAATCACTTTGTTCGTTTTGGTTTTGGTGACGCAAATGGAGCTAAGTGACTTGCCCAGGGTCACACAGCTAGTAAGTGTCAAGTGTTTGAGGCCAGATTTGAACTCGGGTCTTCTTGACTCCAAGGCCAGAGCTCTACTCGCTGCACCACCTAGCTGCCCCAAGGAAAAACACTTTGGCAGCTGAGTGGAAGGATTAGAGGGGGAGAGACTTGAGGCAGGGAGATCAATTAAAAGATTAGAGCAATAGTCTAAGCCAGGTGTGAGGCCATCACTAAGGTATAAGTAAAGAGAAGGAGTCAGATGGGAGAGCTATAGTAGAGGCAGAAATGGTGTAATTTGGCAACTGACTGCTTATGTGGGTGAGGTAGAATGAAAAGTTGAGGGTAATATCAAAGTTATAAACATTGGCTGTTGTCTTTCATATTCAAAGAGGACCAAAATGGCATCACTACATTGGGGTTAATGTACAATGTGTCCAACTGTGGCTTATCAGACCAATGGGAACTCAGAAGGTTCTACCACAGGCCAGGCACAAATAGTCCATAGGAACATTTGGAATGGACATGGCTCTAAATTTGCACATCTCGTGTTTCTTTTGAGCTCCTGCGTTTCTGCTTTGCCCGTAGGGCAAGCACCTTCTTTGATGTGGGTATCTTGGCAGTCCTGTGCCCAGTGTCTCACATGTCTCACGATCGATTCCAAAGTTCTTCAGAGAGACATTGAGAGTGTCCTTGTATCACTTCTTCTAACCTCTGTTCGAGCACTGGCCTTGTGTGAGTTCTCTGGAAAATAGTCTTTTAGGCAACCATGTGTTTGAAATTCAAACAACATGGCCAGACCGTCAGAGCTGTACTCTCTGCAGTAGAGTTTGAATGCTTGGAAGTTCAGCTTGAGAAAGGACTTCAGTTTCTGGTACCTTATCTTGCCAGGTGATCTTCAAAATCTTCCAACTCAAATGGAAGTTATTCAGTTTCCTGGCATGGCACTGGTAGACTGTCCAGGTTTCACAGACATACAATAATGAGTTCAACACAACAGCTCCGTAGACCTTCAGTTTGGTAGGCAGTCTGATACATCTTCTCTTCCATACTTTCCTTCAGAGCCTCCCAAACACTGAGCATGGGAGACTAAAAGAATGGTGCAGGGCAGCTAGGTAGCATAGTGGATAGAGTACCAGCCCTGGAGTCAGGAGGACCCGAATTTAAATCTGACCTCAGACACTTACTAGCTATGTGACCCTGGGCAAGTCACTTAACCCCATTGCCTCCAAAACCAAAAAAAAAAGGAAGAAGAAGAAATTTAGGGGCAGCTAGGTGGCACCGTGGATAGAGCACTGGCCCTAGAAATCAGGAGGACCTGAGTTCAAATCCAGCCTCAGACACTTGACACTTACTAGCTGTGTGACTCTGGGCAAGTCACTTAACCCCATTACCTAGAGAAAAAAAAAAGGAATAGTGGTAGCCCCTATGCACTTCAATAAGCAAGTCGGATTTAGGATTTATCATTTCAAATCTTTATGAGGGGTCATAGTAAATCTTATCAAGGAAACAGTGCCAAGAGTAGCAGACATATAGAGATATATACACATCTAAATGTTTATAGTTATACATCTTATAACAACATCAGCACGTGTTATGATGAATTTGTATTCTAAAACCAAGTTTTCTAAAGAATGCCGGGTTGGGTGGTGTTCTTCAAAGCCTAAGGGCTGATTCCATTGCCCACTCCCTCACCAGCCCCGTTTATGTGTTGCCTGTGACATACAGAATCTTAGAGGTCAACAGATAAACATGCCACAAACTGTTTCCCTACAGTGCCATCTTGTGGCTTTCCATTAGAAGACATATAAGGTATCTGAAATTCTATAATGGAAGAATTTGACAGACCCACCAATGAAGCAGGAGGCTGCTGGTTCAAAAGGATGTGTTCAGTTTAAATGACCACCAAAGGCCAGATAATGAACAAAAAAGAAAGAATCTTTGAAAATATAACGTGCATTTCTGTCACCTCCCACTGTGGGGAGAATTTTGAGTGTACTTTGCTTTTCTGTGGATTTAATGATCTCTATGCAAATATCCTCAGATTTATATTATCTAGACCTAACTCCTCTCCTGAGCTACTCTCCTTTCATCACATGCCTTCTGGACATCTCAAATTCAAGATCTAAAACAGAATTCATTCAAATATTTTCTCCCAACTTTTCTTTCTCCCCAACTGCCCTATTACTGTTAGGGGTACTATCCATCCTCCCAGTCACCCAGATGTGCCACATTGGCATCATTCTTGACTTCTCATTCTCATTCCTCCCATGCAGGCAATCCATTGTCAAATCCTGTCATTTTGGGCGTAGCTAGGTGGCGCAGTGGATAGAGAATCAGCCCCAGAGTCAGGAAGACCTGAGTTCAAATCCAGTCTCAGACCAGACACTTGACACTTACCAGCTGTGTGACCCTGGACGAGTCACTTTACCCCAACTGCCTCGCAAAAAAAAAAATCCTCTGATTTCTACCTTCACAACAACTCTCTTCTCTCACAGTCATGACCATACGTCAGGCCCTCAGCTCCTGGTAGCCCTATCTAAAGTCCTCTCCTTTCCAATCTATCCTCCACATAACTACAAAGATGATTCTTCTATTTTTTGAATGCTTATGTTAGACCTCCCAGCTCACTAAATAACAGCAGCTCCCAATTTCCCCAGGATCAAGTACAAACCCCTCTGGCATTGAGAACCTTCAGAAACTGGCCCCTTCCTACTTTTCCCAGTCTTCTCTCCATACACTCAATGATCCAACTCCATTGGCCTACTTGCTGTACTTCACTTAGTACCCTCCATCTCCCACCTCCATGCCTTTGCACAGGCTATCCTCCACGATTGGAATGGTCTGTCTCATAACCTCTGGCTTCATTCAAGACTCAGCTCAGAGGCCTTTTCTGATCTTTCCCTCACCCCTCCCCACTATAGCCTTGCCCACTGAGTTTACTTCTGCGAAAAATGATTTTTCTAAATTATATGTATGTAGATAGATAGATAGATAGACAGACAGACAGACAGATAGAGGGCACAGGGTGAGTCGAAGATGAAGATGATATCTGGAGAATAAAATTAAGGGGTGAGAGAGGATTATACTGGGAGGAGGAGAAAGGGAGAAGTAGAATGGGGTAAATTATCTCACATGAAACAGACAAGAAAAGTCTCTTACAGTGGAGGGGAAGCAGGGGAAGGTGAGAGGGAATGAGTGAATCTTATTCTCATCGGATTTGGTTTAAGGAGAGAATACCACACTCAATTGTGTATGGAAATCTATCTGACCCTACAGGAAAATAAGGGGGTAAGGGGACAAGAGAGCAGGGGGATGATAGAGGGGAGGGCAGATTGGGGGAGGGGGTAATCTTCAGAAGCAAATGCTTCTGAGGAGGGACAAGATCAAAAGAGAGAATAGAATAAATGGGGGGTTGATAGGATGAAGGGAAATATACTTAGTTTTTCACAACATGACTATTGTGGAAGTGTTTTGCATGACTACACGTCTATAACCTGTATCGAGATGCTTGCCTTTTCAATGAGGGTGAGTGGGGAGGGAGGAAGGGAGAAAATTTGTAACCCAAAGTTTTAAAAACACGTGTTAAAAAAAAAATTGTTTTCGCATGCAACTGGGAAATAAGAAATAGAGGAAATGGGGTATAGAAATCTATCCTGCCATACAGGAAAATTGAAGGGGAAGGGGATAAGAGAGGTGGGGGGGAGGGAATAGAAGGGAGGTTAGATTAGGGGAAGGGGTATTCAGAATGCATGCCATCTTGGGGTGGGGGGAGGGATGAGATAGGGAGAAAATTCGGAACTCAAAATCTTGTGGAAGTGAATGTTGAAAACTAAAAATAAATATAAAGAAAAAGAAAAATGATTTTTTAAAGTAATCATTATGTTGGAGTTTTCCTCATGTGAGAAATGAAAGAGTTAAATTTCCACATAAGTAGATAAGAAATCAGCACAGACAGGCTTACTTCTCAGTCTTGGGGGAGGGGGGGGAGAGTGATAACACAATTCTATGCACATAATGTATGTTAAGGGTGGGGCATATAAGGAAGATTGTAACCCAGAAGGATTAGGACCAATCCTGATCCAGAAGGGAGGAGTTAGGCAATTACTAACTATAAAACTTGCCCTTCCAAGGAGGTGTGGCTGCTTCTGTCCAGAATTGAAAGGACACACCTCAACCTCCTTGATAAAAAGTCTTTGAGACATCAGTCTTCGGAACTAAGTCTGGGGTCTTCTTTAGAACACCCATCCTCCTTCCAAAGTTCAGTTTCTTCTTCAGAAGGACATTATTGATAATGAGGTTGCATTGAGTCTCCTTATCCTGGTCAACTCCACAAACCAAGCTACTTCCTTAACCAGAAACCAACCCAGGCCCAGCACTAATCTAATGGATATATTCCTGCTCACTGTGTTGCTCAGACAGGTCTGGGAAAATGTTGATTCTCCCTATTGTCAAGACAGGTGATATAGAAATTGATATCTCTTTGACCAAAATTTAGGTGTCCTAAGTCATGTATCTCAAGACCCTTGTTTTAATATAGCCCACCTCCCAGTGTGTTAACCAATCAGAGTTGATTGGCACCCCTCAGAACACCTACTCTTCGAAAGATATATAAACTATGTACCCAACCCCCAAATTAGGCCCTCAGTTCAAAACCGTTAGCTTCCATGCAAGCTATGACTGCTTGCTTTGAGAGAAATTAAAAGCATGGACACAACCTAATTTCATTTGTCTTTTTTTTTCCTTGAGGCAATGTGGTTAAATGACCTGCCCAGGGTCACACAGCTAGTAAGTGTTATGTGTCTGAGGCCAGATTTGAACTCAGGTCCTCCTGGATGCAGGGCCAGTGCTCTATCCACTGCACCACCAAACTGCCCTCATTTGTCTTTCTTAAATAAACTTGATGAGGTTGACACTTTCTATCTATTTTGAATATATTTTCTATGTACCTTTAGTGACGTATGTCTTGTTTTCACCATTAAAAGTGGAAGCTTCTTGAAGGAAGGAAGTGTTTTTATTTTATTTTTGTTTGGTTTGTCTTTTGCCACTCTTAGTATCTCTAATGCTTAGCACAGTGCCTGGCCCATAGTAAGAGTTTAATAAATGCTCGTTGGCTGAATGACCAACTGAACAGTGAACTGAAATGATAGCTGAAATGGTCTTATCTTTCAGGTCCCTACTCTAAGGCAGGGATTATTTTGTAACAAGTGCTTATGGTAGCTATGATATCCTAAAATAGGTACTTCATGTCCCATTTCAAAAAGAGACGTAAGTATGAATAACAAAGATAACACAGAGATGGCATTTACATTTAACCAGGCTGTGGAAAAATCCGTCTACACAGATGGCTTAGGAGGCAAAGAGAGTGAGAAGAGAAAGACCCCCATGGCTCACAGGGTACTGAGTTGAAGACCTGTTGTCTGAGGGCCACTTTTGGACAACACTGCTAGCAAAGCCCTGTCTTACATTCAGCACCTTGCTTCACATGGAGCTGGAGAATGTCATTGTCATGGCCCTACATACTAAGAAGAAATGGAGGGAGGATACTTTCAGCTCAACAACACAGAATATCTATTTATTTGCATTTATCACTGAGATCACAGATGGCTAAGAAACTGAAATCTGGGATGAATTTCTAGAAAATTTTTCTCTGCCCCAAAGAGAGCACATTTTTGTCATCTCTAAATGATGACTTCCTAACAGGCATGAGAAAAGGAGGCATCATGGTATGGCTCAGTAGTTAACCTGAAACTGCAATACTAAATTAGGAGCAAGAATTGGATGGCTATGCACTGGCAGTCTAGCTTTGACAAATGAGTTGTGTGTGAGACCATTCACTGGGTGGTAGTCCACAGAAAGGCTTTGGGGTAAACAAGAGAGAATGTCAGCACTAGAAGTGAACTTAGACAAAGCATACCAGTGAATAGCATGCTGGAATTGTAGTATTAAAAAGACCTGGGTTCCAACCTTGCTTCTGCTGTGTGACCCTGCTGAAGTCACTTCAACTCCCTGAGCCTTAGTTTCCTTATCTGAAAAATAGAATAATAACTGCAGCTAATTCACAAGGTTATTGGGAGGATCAAATTGTGAAAAGGGCTTGCCAGTCTTTAAGAGTTCTATACATAGGAGCTGTTATTAGGTGGTGGTAGGGCACAGTAGAAAGAACACTGGAGGGGCAGCTAGGCGGTGTAGTGAATACAGCACTGACCCTGGAGTCAGGAGGACCTGAGTTCAAATCCAGCCTCTGACCACATAACACTTATTAGCTGTGTGACCCTGGGAAAGTCACTTAACCCTACTGCCCAGTCAAAAAAAAAAAAAAAGACTTAGGACACGTGCTGCCTAGAATTCCTGTCTTGGAGTCAGGAGGACCCAAGTTCAAATCCGGCCTCGGACACTTGACACTTACTAGCTGTGTGACCCTGGGCAAGTCACTTAACCCTGATTGCCTCACCAAAAAGCAGAAAAACAAACAAACAAACAAACACTGGATCTGGAGTCAAAGGCTGGGGCGGGGAGGTGTTCAGGACCTGCCTCTACCACTGCAGTTCCTTAGGTGAGTCATATCTCCTCTCCAGGCCTAAGTTTCCTTCTCTGTAAAATAAGGGCATTGATTTAGGTGACTGCTAAGGTCCTTTTCTTCTCAAGATCTGTATCTGTGAGAAACCCAGGCCTTACTCTTTTGTTTTAGAAATGGGGAACCTGAGGCCCAAAAAGATACAGGCATTTGCCCAAGGCCAAATAGCTAGTTAAAAGAAGAACTCATAGAAGAAGCTCAATCAGTAGTTGATTTAATTTCCAGTTCAGTGTCTTTCCTACTATATCAAAAATTAGGACAAAAGGGATCTTCCAGTCAGGAAACTTGAGCCTGACGTCCTCTTGGATCTCTTGATTCTGTGAGAGGCCATTCCTAAGAGAAAGGAAGTTTAAAAACAAGTATTTCATCAATTGGGCTCCAGAAGTCTTTATCTTTCACTAAGAAAGGGAATAGAGGGGAAGAAAGGGGAGAAAATGCTGCTGATGACATAAATCCATGTAGCTTTTGGAATGTGAGGCTCAAAGATAAATGCCCACTGAAGAAGGCAGGCAACAAAGGGGATTTGTCTTTGGGGGGCATTTTCCTTGAGGTATGTTATGAATAACTTTTTACTTTCTTTAGGGAAAGTTCCCACCACCTGCCATTCCCAGCAAGCCTCACTCTTCCCCTATTCACAGTCCTTTGTACAAAGATTACACAATTGGATCTTCAAACGTAGTCATAACTCAGTCTATTCACATCTATTGTTCTATTACTTTCCAAAGAACTTCCCTTAACTAGAAAGGAGACAGACATTCTTGCTCCCCACAGGACTGATGGAAAGCTGTGACTCCAAATGACCTGAAGCCTGATCACATGGGTAGTTCTGACTTAAGGGCTCAACTCAAAGCAGAGCCTCATTTCTCACTCTTGTCCTTCTCTTGGAAATGCCATGGGATGTCTACCATTACCATGGTCACTCTGTTGTACAAATGTAGCAGTGGGCAACAGGCTAGCGCTTTCTTCCTAGCTATTTGCCTTCAGTTAGGTTGTGTCACCACCAGGCAACAAGAAGTGATGCCTTTCAAGACTAGACAGCCTGGCTTCAGCCACAGGTGTGTGCAATGTCTGTTGAGTACTGGGCTCTCATCTCACTGCAGGTGAGAGGCAGTGTATTGGAGAGGGAAGAAGGTGGATCTTGGAGTCAGAAAAACCCAGGTTCAAGTCCTCCTTCTGACTGACCTCTCAGCACCCCAGGATGCTCTCTAAGACTATTAGATTGCTAAACTCAATCCACTGAAAGGGGTTCCCCACATTGATGAAATCACAGGTGCAGGCCCGTGTGCATACACACATATACATGTATGCATGTGTGTGTATATGTAAACACATACATATACAAGTTAACATCATATATGCATGATATATGCATAATGTATAAAACATATGTGTCATGTGTTTTCTGGAGCACCAAGAATGGCTTTCTCTGAAGTCTGAGCTCTACCATTAGCATTTAGTTTGAGTGGTTTAGGCCAGATACAGGCCTTGGTAAAAATGCAAATGCTCCTGGGAGAGGTAATACATTAAGCCCTATTACTCATTTATACTGTAGTGTGAATTCATTCATCAGATGCTTTCCTAAGAGCAGGTTTGCCTTTAATCATTTTTGTGTATTCGTGGACCCCTTTGGCAGCATGGTGAAACTATCTATAGATCCTTCTCAGAATAATGTTTTTAAATGCATGAAATAAAATACATAAAAGAAGGAAGGAAGGAAGGAAGGAAGGAAGGAAGGAAGGAAGGAAGGAAGGAAGGAAGGGAGGGAGGAGGGAGGGAGGGAGGGAGGGAGGAGGGGGGAGGAGGGAGGGAGGAGGAAGGAGGAAGGAAGAAGGAAGGAAGAAGGAAGGAAGGAAGGAAGGAAGGAAGGAAGGAAGGAAGGAAGGAAGGAAGGAAGGAAGGAATTTATAATTTTCATATTAATCGATATGATATGTGTCATGAATATACTAATAGTTTCATTTTCTCAAGAGCTGCCTTTCTGGCTCAGGAGTCAGAGCTCATGATGCAGCTTAAATTGATCAGTCAAAACTCTGACAATGCTCACAATCACTGGACCTTAAGTGAAGTGAATCAAAGATTGTAGAACCTGCTCCCGTCACAGAACTTGTATGTAGTTCTGTATGTTAGGGGAGGTGGTCACAACCCCCAAAGACGACTCCAGAATTGTATTGTGGGATTTGTGGGTTTCTAGTGGGAAACCACTAAATGATTGTTTGTAATCTACCTTCCCCAGTTATGATTTAAATATATAAGCTGTGCTTTTACTTCAGCTAAAAAGAACATTCCTCACTCACTACTTGATTATTGGCATTGCCATCTCTGGGTCTGCTTTGTGTGGCTCCAAGCATTCTCAGGTTGGAGACTGGCTCAGTAAAAATCCTGTTAACAGAAGCAAAGAAGGAGGAAGCATTTTTTTTAAATGCCTACTATGTCCTCAGCACTGAGCTAAACACTTTGCAAATCTTATCTCATTTAATCTTCACAGCTTCCCTGGGAGGTAAGTGCTACTATTATCCCCACTGTAACATTTAAGAAAAAGGAAGTAGAAGTTAAGTGACTTTCTCAAGATCACACAACTGGTAAGTGGTTTGATTTGAACTTATGTGTTCCTGACTACAGGCCCAACACTCTAACCATTGCACCACTTAGCTGCCAAAGGATTAGAAAAGAAACTAAAGTTATCAAAATATTAAAAACAAAAAGAAAAAAGAAAAAAAAAGTTCAAAAAGCCCAGATTAAGCAGCCTTGCTTTAGAAAAGGAAGAGAGCTTGGGGGCACTGAGCATCTGATCCAAAGAAGGAGAGGAAAGAAAAAGGGGAGGCCATCCCTAAAGATGCATTTCTGGGAAATTACAAGCAAAAATTTTGCAAATTAGAGTAGGCGAATCCTATGGTGAACTGTTTTTCTTAATCTACCTTGCACAACCTCCTGCATGATACAGGAGTCCTCACTGGTTCCTGCCAGGTGATAGGGATGGATCACAACATCAAAGATGTAGAGCTAGAAATGATCTTTTTTTTTAGGCAACTGAGGTTAAGTGACTTGCCCAGGGTCACACAGCTAGTAAGTGTCAAATGTTTGGTCTGAGGACACATTTGAGCTCAGGTCCTCCTGACTTAAGGGCTGGTGCTCTATCCACTGTGCTACCTAGCTGCTCCTATAAATGATCTTAAAAGTCATCTGGTTCAAGTTTCTCATTTTACAGATAAATCAACCGAATTCCAGAGAGGACATATAATTTGCCCAAGGTCACATAGATATTAAGCGGCAAAGTCAGAATGTGAACTCAGGCCTGGTGGCTTCTAGTCAGCTCTTTACATTGCACTATGCTGCCATCTGTGTTCCAGGTGAACTCACTCGTTCCATTCCTGGACTACTAGCATTATTCAGATTTTCTCCTCATTTTTCGGTCTGAAACCTGAAACCCCCACTGTGATCTCCTGCAAAGCCAAAGGTCATCTATGACAGGCATCTGCTGACCTGGACAACTTAACACTGACTTGCAAATTGAAGGCTAGCAATTTTCAACTGGCTTTGTGTACGTGGACACGTAGCAGTATTTTCCATTTACTTTTCATGCTGTCTCCATAAAACAATATACAAGATGACAGCATATTTGAAGCCATTAGCTCTCCCAGACAAGCAAGCTAATCTACAGAACTGTGAATACTAAGAAAACAGATTTATCACGCACAGTGAAGGAACAATGAATCCAGTGAAACCCTTGTGTTTCTAGTAAGGTACACTGCCTGGCCCCTTTGGAGCCAAAGAACCAATTCATTCTGTAGCTTTTAATTCTCAAAAAGCAAATACATTTGACACAATGCTTTCCAAAATAAGCAAATTTAGTCCCAGTCTCCTTGAATGCTGACCAGTAAGGAGTCATACACAAAGACAGATCATATAGTTAGAGCTAAAAGGTGCCTAAGAGGTCACTTGGTTCGACTCCCTTCTTTAACAGATGAGGAAACTGAAGCCCACAGAAGCCAAGTATCATAGGCAGGATTTGAACACAAACCTTCCAGGACTCCAGGTCCAGGGCTCTATCCATCACACCATGCTGTTCTTAAACAAATGCTTGAGTCAAGCCACAATTCCTAGCAAAACACCTCTAAAAATGTTGTTCAGTTCCAAGGCAATGTTGCCCTGGATCCCCAGATTGGCTGCCTGGTGATCTCAGGTCTTTCAGATCTCTCTGGTCTGTAGTTAAGGCCTGTGCTGCCCTCAAGGTCTTACCCTCCCATCAAAGACTGGTACAGTATCTCTTGGCATTTCAATGAATATCAACGATAACATCTGACTGCCCAAGTCCCTGCCCGTTGATTTGCAGACAGTGTGCCCAATGCTACACGTAAAAGAGCTATGGAGAATACTGCTGAGACCAGGGAAAACGACTGTCAAGTAAGCTCCCTTCTCCTTTAGGGTAACTATAGATTGTTTGCTCTAGAAAGCTCTCATATCCCTGTTGCTCCTAGGGTTTATAAAGGCAATCTTCTAACCAACACAATCAGAGGAAGTTAAAAATGTCTTGTGGAACTGCACATATTTTTAAAAAGAAGCTACCAGAAAAGACAGAACCCCCTACACAGCTCTAGAGAAAGATAATATACAGTGAAATGTGGCTGGTAATTTGGGTTACTTTGATGGAGTGTAGAGCTACGGCAAGGATCCTCCTTCCTCTAGCCCCACAGCAGGGGAAAGGGATGTATTCATAAAATAACCCAAACAGCAAAAACACACCCACTATTTGCCCGCCAAAATTCTGCGCTATGTCAGCTTCTTGTAAGGGATTCCTTAGCTGTGTTTTAGATTTATTCAGCTAGACAATTAAAGAGTCATAAATTATACATTTAAATGAGGCAAAAGCCCCTCATTTGTCTTTATTAAAGATGTGAGTCTGCATAAGATGGAAAAACAATGAAGAAGATACACTTCTTCCTCTAAGATGCTCAATTGCATTTGGGCAATGATGGCATGCTCCTCTTGCCTGTACAATTCAAAAATATGAAGCCTCTTAATGTATGTATCTCCCTATAAAAAAAGAAAGGGTGAATTCCAAATGTCAGTTTAGAAAAAGAGTACCATGCTCAAACTAAATGAACTGTATCTCCCTTAGGTATTTTCAGCCTTATAGTGACAGTCCTCTGGCTAAGATCCCACTGCCACAAATACCATTACAAAGAAGAGTTCCATATAACAAAAGCTATCTCCAGGCCTCAGGGCTTTGTGGAGCTGGTTAAAAAAACAAATAAAAAAATTACTGCAAGGAAACTCAGAGCTTCTTTGTATATTGTTTGCATAGTGGGAGGGACAAGAATCTTCAAATCTAAAAGTTAGAAGGGCCCTGAGAGATCAACTAGTCCAACCCTGTCACTTTATAGAGGACAGAACAGAGACCTGGCAAAGAAGGGGTAGTGATGTCCCTTAGGCATGCAGGGAGTAAAGCTTTTCAGCTGGGCCTGGTCTTTGGAATCCCTGCCTAATGTCTTAAAGGAAAATTACCTGAACTCCTAAATTACCCATGAAAACACATGTGCAGGGGCTGCTAGGTGGCTCAGTGGATTGGGCACTGGCCCTGAAGTCAGGAGGACCTGAGTTCTAATCTGACTTTAGACCAAATACTTGACACTAGCTGTATAACCCTGGGTAAGTCACTTAACCCCAACTACCTTAAAAAAAAAAGGCAGCTTGGTGGTTCAGTAGATAGAGCATCGGCCCTGGATTCAGAAGGACCTGAGTTCAAATCTGGCCTCAGATAAATAACACTTACTAGCTGGGTGACCCTGGGCAAGTCACTTAACCCTATTGCCTAGCCTAAACAAAACAAAACAAAAACACACCACATGGGCACTTGTCCCTCGTGTTCGTGGGCACACACACATACATCTCCTCACACCCTCTTACCCCTGAACTATGGGGACAACATGGGAAAGTGGTAAGAAGAGCCCTGGGTATGAGGTCAGAAGCTTCGAGTTTGGATACTGGCTTTGCCACTCACTACTTGGGTGACCCTTGGGCAAGTTTGGGCCTGGTTTCAGAATCTGTAAAGAGGGGGGATGCTGGACTAGATGACCTGCAGGGACTCTTCCAACTCTACATCCGCAATCCTGTGGTCCTGTCTACCAACATACAGAACTAGAAGGGAAAACAAGTGGGGCAGTGCTTAGATTGTGACTTTTCCTTTTCTCCTCCTATTCCTCTCCGAAGGAGAGTTGTTTCATCCCTTGATCCGGCAGACTGACAATGTGCTTTCTAGCAATGTATTTACTTAACAAAATGCCATTCCTACAAAACAAAATGGAGTTTCCCTTGCCTGTGCCAAAACACAAACTATAAATGAACTTAAAAAAACCCTACTATTTCCTATTCTTTGCAAATTAAGCTTAATTTGATCTGAATGCATTGAGGTTTTTTGCATTTAAAAATTGACATTAAAGAACACAATATTACTCAGAGCCGGATACCTTTTTAGTTCTATCTAATTTCCTTCCATTTTACTGTATTGATTGTCAATGACTTCCCTCCACTTTAAGCAATCTACTCATCTAATATTTGCTAACCATAACCCAATTGTACATATGTTAACCTAATTATGTGCTGAGACACATTTGTCCTCAGGCCTCCCACAGAGCATTCTCCTCCAGGTGAAATGATTCCGGACCACTAAAACAAAAACACAGATACTGCTATATATATCCAAAAACCAAGGTACATCTAGGGGGAAAATCTCGCTTCACAATTCAGAGAATCCTAATGTAACAGAGCTGGAGAAAATCTCAGAGAAGGGAAAGTGTGGCCCACCCTACTTTAAAATAAGGCAAAGATGAAACTTCAAAGATATTAAAGTAAACCAAAACAATCGGGCTGTAGGCTCAGAGGGGGATAAGGGCCTTCATCACATTTAAGCTTCCTTGATTCCTACCTCCTTACTCTTTCTACCATAATCATGCTGCCTTCCTTAAAGTGTACAGTTTGCACCCCATACAACTATTTCCTTTCATTCTCTTATTGGTCATAAATATCCTCTAAGGAAAAGGGTAGGTTCAGATTCTTAACATCTGGCCCGCTTGCATTAGCGATACAAATGCTTAGATTCCTTAAGTCTGGCCAATATGGTGGATTCTTTAAATCTCACCCATCCCCATTCGACGTTCCTAATAAACCTTGTCTTTGGCTGAAAAAAAAAAAAGAGTAAGCTAGGGAAATCAGAGTAGGTCATTGCAGAGATCAGGAATCTCTGGATTTGAGTTGGAGGGGACCTCAGGGGTCACCTAGCACCACTCCCTCATTCTAAAGATGAGCACCGTGATACACAGATGGGGTCAGGTCCCTCACCAGAGTCACCTGGCTAACAGGTAACGGAGGTGTGATTTAAATCCACACCTTACTGTGCTCATCCATTATCCTTTCCACTGGACTAAGAGAAGCCCCCCATTTTGCAGAATATGATAATAAATAACTTGTCCATAATCACACAAAGGTTGTAAGTAACACAGGGAGGATTCAAATCCAGGTTCTCTGCCTCTACCATATCATGCCAGTGATTATCCGTTTGCTGCCCAGTTAAAGTGCTGAGTGAGCTCTCCCTAAGGTATAATTCAGTTTCCCTCCCCCTTGCTTCCACAATGCCATAGGTCCCTGAGGTCAGAACTCAGAGGGGGTCTTAGGGCCACTATTCTGTAAGGGTCAGGGTCAGGCCAGGACAGGGCAGAATTTGTCTTTTGCTGCCCTCTTGTGCTTGATTCCCTGGACAGCTGTACCACTAATACCTGGAGCAGGGCTTGCTTCCAGAGGAAGTGAGTGAGGCTGCCTCTGCCCCTGCCTG
The DNA here is from genome assembly GCF_003287225.1 of Phascolarctos cinereus. Classification (NCBI taxonomy): domain Eukaryota; kingdom Metazoa; phylum Chordata; class Mammalia; order Diprotodontia; family Phascolarctidae; genus Phascolarctos; species Phascolarctos cinereus. The sequence continues at coordinate 32,057,179 of NW_027556291.1, forward strand.
CAATCCCATGGGCTCTTTTTTGCCTCTGCTAACATTCCCAGGTTGCCAGTGGCCCCAGTGAGCAAGGCCAAGTGGCCACTTCCCTTTGATTCTCTGCATTTCAGAAGGCAACATCATTTCTTTTTTAAGGTGATCAGTGATGAAATGATTACCCTTTTTCTTCTTTTTCTTCTTCATCTTTCTCTTTTCATCTTTCGGTATTAAGCTCTCGATCACATCATCGATGTTTTCCAGGGTGTCATTCTGACTAAGCAGGATCTTGGTGACCTCCGAGTTGCCTCGTAATTTGTTAGTGAGCTTGCTGCAACAATAAAACCCCAGGTGAGACCCTCATCTCAAAACTAACGGCACACTCCCAGCAGTTTTTCCTGCATCTCCTTTTCTATATGTCCGCCTGATTCTTGTAAATCCTCTTTCAGATGCCATAGGGTATGCGACTAGTCATCTAGGCAAACCTGACTGAAGTGCCTAGCAGGGGCACCAGGCATGGTGCTAACTGCCCTTGCCCTAAGGAATTCTCATTCTACTACTCCACCACAATGGTTGTACTGAATGGAATGGAATTGTACCAATTCATTTGTTCAGTTGCTATTGAGTCATTCTGAGTGCCTAGCAGGTGGGGAACCTGCAGCTTCAGGCCACAAATGGCCCTCTAGGTCCTCGAGTGTGGCCCTTTGACTAAATCCAAACTTCACAGAACAAATCCTTTTATGAAGGGGATTTGTTCTGTGAAGTGTGGATTCAAAGGGCTGAACTTGAAGATCTAGCAGACGACAGGTGGCCTCGAGGCTGCAGGTTCCCCACCCTGGCATAAATAGGTCCTACAGAGGATACAAAGGTGAACACAGTCCCTGGCCCCAAGAAACTTACATTCTAAAGGGACTTGGGAAGAGGTGGGACACAGGGAAACAACACATTTAGAGATAAATCAATTCAAAACATATATAAATATAAAGTAGTTGGGAGGATTGGTGGGAAATCAGGAAATATAGGAGAAGCCACATGTAAGAAGTGGCACTTGAGATAGGCCCTGAAGGAAGCTAAGGGGCAGAAGTAAGGAAGGAGTGTATTCCAGACACTGTGGAGAGCTTGGACAAAAGTGCCGAGGCAGGAGATAATATACTGTGTACAGGAAAAGAATCCACAGGCTGGTATCTCTGAAATATGGAATAGGAATTCAATGTAAAAAGACTGGGCAGGACTTTAGATGCCAAACAAAAGACTTTGGATTTGATCCTGGAGGCAATGGGGAGTCACTGAAGCTTCTTGAATAGGGCTGTGACACATTCAGCCCTAGAGTTTGGGAATTTCACTTTGGCAGCTGTGTGGAGAATGGACTACAGAGGGGAGAGACTGAGGAAAATAAAATCTCTCCTGAAACAAACTCATAATGATTACAACTATCATCACTAGCCCTTACAGAAAAGCTAGGCTGCAACTCTAGCGATTCCTCAAAGCCCAGCATCTCTAGGAAGCATCCCTTCTCTGACCACCTCAGCTAACTCATTTTCTAGCAAAACTGCATGACTAGAAAGTCCCCCAAGTACTTCCATTTCTTGGCTTTAACTCATTTGGCACATGGCATATGTTGCCTTTTAGCAGATGGTCTTGATTTCCCCATAAAGAAGCACAGGATACAGAATGAGGAAGGCAATGGATGATCCTAATATCCCGTGCCTGAAATGACCACATCTAGTACACTGTGTTTGGACTGAAACACCCCATTTTAGGAAGGACAGATACAAACGACGCGGAAGGGGTGAGTCAAGAGAAGTGAAATCAGGATGATGAAGGATCTAGATAGGCTTGCTCTGGAGAAAAGAAGACAGAATGTTCCAAAGAAGAGGAAGTACATTTGTTCTGCCTGGCCCAGGAGAAATGGGAAAAAGTTACAGAGAGGTAGATTTTGGTTCAAGAGAAAGAAACATTTCCTAACAATGGGAACTACCCCAAAGTGGAAGGGGCAGCCTCGGGAAGAATGGTTTTCCAGCAGAAAGTGCATGAGCACTTGTCAGAGATGCTAGGTGGGCTAGCCCACAGATGAGATGGGCTGGCCCCGTGGGGCAAGTAGAGAGCATGTCTTCTTCCCCTCTCTCTCCACCCCTCTCAGTGGCCATGCCAATAGGCGCCTGCTGACTGGCTACTTGGCAAACCAAAGACCTGGAAGTTTTGGATGTAACAAGTGTATGCACCTAAGGAAAAAAAAATGTTTTGAAAAGTGGCCATGGCAGAGGTCAAGGAAAAACACAGAAAAGAAGAGAGGGAAAAAGAAAACTGTTTAACCTAGTGAAGGACAATGGGTGAAGATCTTACAGATCAGGTGAAAAAAAAATAACCCCAGCACTCAATGCCCAGCAACATAGAGAAGCCACTTTTCACAGGAGAGACTCAGACTGCAGAAAGTGAAAGGCAGGCAGCACTCTTCTCTGGGGGGGGGGTGCGGGTGTGGGGGTATGGAGGTGGGGGGGGCGGGGAGAGGACCTTACAGGCCATCTCATTCAACCCCCTCTCTTTACAGAGGAAGAAACTGAGGCTCAGAGAGAAAATGCGCCTTGCTGAAGGTGACATGGCTCCTCAGGGGAGGGATTGGGAAGCCAACGCTGATTCCCAATCCAGTGCTTTGGTTTCCCAAGGTGCAACTTATTTTCCTCCAAATTCCTATACTGAAGAGCCACCAGGATACCCTGGATAAAGAAGTAACCCTAAGAAACAGGATTTCTGGCAAATCATCATAGGAGCATCTCTAGATCTAAAAGAAGCCATGAGGGGTGGCATGGCAAAACAAAATGCTTTTTATCTCTGGACTCTTTACGTTGCAGGGAAATTCAATGCACTTTAAAAGGACATGTGCCAATGTCTTTTTCACTGCTGGGTCTTTCAGGCAGCATGCTGCCTTCCCCCCCCCCCAAGCTTTCCTGTCCCAAGGAGCTGCAGTTGTGCACACAGACGAAGAGTCTTCTGAATGCTAATGTCCGATGACAGAACTCTGAGATGACTGTCAGCATGTGAGGGCACAGACAGCCAGGGATGGATTCCTTTGTTAGCAGCATCACTAGCACCTCAGAAAACACTTCATATTCATCTTTTCATTTGATACTCACAAAAGCTCTGCAACGTACTTAGGTACTTAGCACAGGAATGAATACTGCCATTGGAAGAAACTGAGGCTCAGAGTAGCAAATAAACTTCTCCAGAGTGATCCAGCTAGTGAGTATCAGAATCAGGATTTGAACTCACGTCTTCCTGACTCCAAGTCCCCCCCTCTGTCCCCTATGCTATGCTGCCTGTTCTTTATGTAACTAGTTGCCACAGAATGGCCTTGTCATTAATTTGGTTCCAAAGTTCACAGGAAATACCGCAGAGGATGTGGTATTTTTACACATTTTATATACAGGAAATTAAATAGAGAGATACCTAGTAGAGGTAGTTTGCAATGAGGATAAGGATTCTAGTGAGCAACTACAAAGTATTTAATTTACAAAGTGCATTAATAAAAGGTAAAGAGGATCTAATTATTCGGGCCTGGTGTCCAGTGAGAGAGAGAGAGAGAGAGAGAGAGAGAGAGAGAGAGAGAGAGAGAGAGAGAGAGAGAATTGAGGGAGAATTGGGATGCCTTACTCTTGGAGAATGGATGACCCACCCAAACACCCTGCAGGGCTGGGTTAACATTTCAGTCCAACTCTCCACCAACAGGGGCATTCTAGCTGACTCTCCTCCAAGAAGAGAATAGTGAATTACTTTTGAAGCAGGCACGATCCCCCTAATCTCTGCCATTCAGAAACCCTCATCTATTGCCTTGTTTTCAGGGCTCTACAGTCAACTGAAACAGCAGTAATCACTGGCCACGGCCCACAGGGAGCAAGGACTAGGTTCTTGGTGGTCATATGTAAATATTGCAGAGAGCACTATAGGCAAAAGCTGAGGGGATGCTAGGCAGCTGGAAGAAGACATGTGATCAAGAAACAAGTAGTCCTATCAATGCATGCCAGTGCAACCAAGGCGATACCAGCAGAGGGCAATGAGATCACCACCTGCAAAGTCTCAGAAAGAGGCAGATCACTAAAGCCATGGGAGTAGATGAGTCTGCTAAGGGAGCAAATGTAGAGAAAAGGGTGGGCTGAGGACAGAACCTGGAGGCACACCCACACTTTGGGAGCAGGTAGAAGAAGAAAAGCCAGTAAAAGAAGCAGAAAAGGAGCAGCCAGACAGACTGCACCACAAGGGTGCAGTATCATGGAAACCAAGGAATTAGAGAGGATAAGGTAGCGAAAAGCCAAGAAAAACTACGACCAAGAATAGACCATTAGATTCAGTAATTAGGGAGCCAGAGAAAGAACACATTGAGTATGAGTAAACCAGAATGGGAAAGGCTGGGGAGGATGCAGAAGTAATAAGAGTAATGATAACAACAACAATAACTACCATTTATACAGTGCTTTAAGGTTTGCAAAGCACTTTATAAATATTATATCATCAGAGCCTCACAACAACCCTTGGGAGGTAGGTGCTATCATCATCCCCATTTTACAGTTGAGGAAACTGAGTCAGGCAGATAGTAAATGATTTTCCAGGGTCACACAGATAATAGGTATCTGAGGTAATATTCGAACCCTGGTCTTCCTGACTCCAAGTCACTTTATGGCCTCATCTTAGTGCTTTAATTTTTTCAACCCTCAGAACAAAGTTGTGAAGAAGGTAGTATAAATATTATTTTTCTCTCTACAGATGAATAAACTGAGACTCAGACAAGTGAGTAACTCGCCCAAGGTCACAGAGCTAACAAGTATTAAAAGTCAAGATTTGGTACAAGATCCTTTCCCTTCAAAGCCAGTGCTAGAACCTGGATTTGGACCCAGGTCTTCTGACTCTGGTCTTAGTGCCCTCTCTAATAATAGACCTTCTACCATACTCGAATATCCTGCTCTGTTCTCAGGAGCCTCATGATGGAACCATCTCATATGGGAAACTGACCTTTACTTCAGTAATTGAACTGCCTCAGATGAGGCGAGAATTTCACACTATAACATGAACTGTTATCACCAGGCTCCAATGTACTCAGATTGTGAGCAAAATGTTCTTTTACAATATTTCTCTAAAACTAGCACTGTGTTGAGAATTGGGAGGATTTTCTTTTCTTTCCCTGAAAGCTAGACTTAGAAAAACAGCTAGGCCTGGAAACTGGAAACCTTTTAGCAGGTGGTGAATGACCAGATCCAGGGTTTCCAAAGAACATCTCCGGTCATATTACAGAGTTCGGTAAAACACACAAACACGAAGAACATTGTGTCCTATCCCCAAATGCAAAGGATAATGATTTTTAGGCCACTTTTATGACTCCTTTCTACTAATGTTTTTTAACCCCCTCTCTCTCTTTGCCTTCCCATACTCTAAGAAGATAGGTCCTCTGTGAGCAAGGCTATCTGTATACCAGAATCTACAAATTATAATACAGAAACTCACACCATGTTATATATCTCAGAGGGGACATTTTTCATAGATCATCACTAGACAAGCGCCATTACTGTCCAGGTTTGGGAGGGGGGCATTCGTGCTAATTCTGCTAATTCTTTCCAAGTCCAACAGATCACGTACAATCTTAAAAACCAGTGCTGTCATCTCTAGACTTAGTGCAAATTTAGTAATTCAGTCTCCTGGGAAGAAAACAGAATTCTGGAAATGCATTTCTTTAAGTATAACCAATCCACAATCCCAGCATTTGCATTTAAAAATCATCTCATAAAGCCATCAGTCACCAGTAGTACCTTATCAGTGTATACAAACAGAGCCCATAGAGTTAATACCAATTGTTGCACTTTATCTAAAAACAGATAAATGTTGAAAAGGAGGTGGCCCCTAAGATAATCAGTGGGGCTCCCTCTTCCTTCCCATGACCAGCTGGCTCTCTCTGCTTTCTGTCTGCTAGGGGGATGGAGAGCTGGACCATGATGGGCTAGCTAGCTTACAAGTACTTACTGACCCCAGCTAGTGGACAATGAAGAGAGACTTGGGATCAATTTCAGGATGCTTTTGGGGGGGGGCAACTGGGGTTAAGTGACTTACCCAGGGTCACACAGCTAGTAAGTGTCAAGTGTTTCAGTCTGAGGCCCGATTTGAACTCAGGTCCTCCTGACTTCAGGGCCGGTGCTCTTTCCACTGTGCTACCTAGCTGCCCCTGAGGATGCTTTTTTAGACCATAAGATTAAGACATTGGCATTGAATTTACACAGGCTCCATTTTTCTACATTTGCAGACAGTCCATATTGGCACAATTTCCCTGAGAAAAGAGCACCAAGTATGAACACAAGGCAGAGGTGAAATAACAGATAACTTAGGCAGCAAAGCTCTGCTGGGAGATGACAGTTAAAGGGATTGATTGCACTGAAGAAATCCCCACATAGATACGCTTAAATTACAGGCCTCACCTACTCTCAGAGCAAGACTCTTCCTCCCTCTTCCTCAACTGCTCTTAAAAATCCTCCCTAGGCCTCAGGGCTTAGTTCTAGTCTTCTAAGAAACTTCCTTAGGCAATGGCAAGCCACCTGAATGCCTTCCTTGTCTCCAAACTGGGAGGAAAAGCATTTTGCTGTCTCTACCTCACATGTGAGCACTCAATCATCTCCCCTCATACAGTGTATTACGATAAATCCTTTGGAAATAGAGCTAATATGCGCTCTACAAATGCAGATATTGTGTTGGGCTAGGAAAGACACGTAAAGGCAATGAAATAGAAGAGCTTTTTCAAAAGAGCATGCTTATTATACAAACGTCATGGAAACACTACTTTCAGGGATATCAAAAATGCCTACAGGTTGCCACCTTAATCCCCATGCTTTGGAGCCCACAAGTGACTCTACCTGACAGAAAGAGATCCTCTCACACTGGAAGACTAAGAAATTAAAGAATAGACTTGCATGCTTGTTTACCTTTCTTGGCAACTGACGCAGCAACAGACAGGAATGCAGGCCAGTAGAATCAAGCAGACAATCCCAAAGATAAACAAGCGAAGGGTCAGCTGAATGACTGTGTTGGGCAAAGAACAGGGCCTGTTAACACCTTTGCGACTTGAGCGAGGCACCGTAAAATCTTTGGAGAAAACCGTCAACTTATGAAACTGAAGGAGGAGACATCCTTGTTTCATGACAAGGGATAACATATGTGCCGGTGAAGTAGCACAAAGTGGCTTTCCGGTATGCAGCTCAAGGCTGCCCTGTAAAAACGCGGCTCACCAAAACGGCAAGCTTTTTTTAAAACTGAGGTTATTTTTTCTCAACAGATTGTGATTCATCGTAGGCATTCCCTCCTAGGGCTACGCGTCTGCTTTCTTTTTGGACATATGCTATACATCCCAGGGCATTCAAGTAGCTAACTCATCTCTGAACAGTTAACTTGGTAAAGTAATGGCCTCTTAAATGTTGACTTCCAAACTGTACCCCATTAAATTAATCGAGGAATCAAGTAGCTGCAGCTGACCACAAATATTCCGACTTTCATTCTTTTCAAAGCACGTTCTAAAAGAGCTGGGGAACTGTCACTCCCAGCACAACTTTTTTCTTTCCCCATAAAATACAAAAACCATACTGATAAATGAATAACAAATACTATGTGACAGTGTTCAACTTGCAATCTTATAGTTACGACTAAGGTACAGTTTCCATTATCAACGCTACATGGTCAACAAAGAATTGGGACGTGAAGAGTGACTGTGAACTTTTTAAAGAAATGATTTCACATGGGACTTGTGGCATTAAATCCTCAAGTACTGGGAACTGGTCCTGTGCCCTCACTATTCTGAGGAAATGTCCAAGAAGCTTGACCAAAACCAGCATGTTGTGGTGAAAGGACAGTGGCCTTGGCACAAAGAGAGCCTGCATTTGTGAACCTTGGCAAGTTGCTTCACCTCTCTGAGATAAGTCTCCTCATCTATAAAATGGGTATAATGACATTTCCCAGGGTGGCTGTGGGATCAAATAACAAATGTATTTTGCAAACCTTAAAGCACCATATAAGTGTTAGGCATTATTATTATTATTGTTGTTGTTGAAAAATATGCAATTTTAAAATTGCTTCTTTAATACTCCTCCTAGTTTTATAGGTAGGAGCACTCCCCTTCCTCCTGGCAGAACGTGGCCTCTCTCTAATTTAGCAGATAGGCTTTGAGAGGTGCTATGGCCAACAAATTCATCACCCGAAATGACTCTGGGATTGAGCTTCTCTGCACTCAGTCAACCAAATCCTCAGCCAGGAGACACAGTCTGGTAATAGGCTCAAGAGAACAACAACAAGAAAAACCAATGTTTAGAGAGTGCTTTCAGGTTGGCAAAGTGCACAACAGAGGGAGCACTGAATTTTGAGTTTGGGGATAAGGCTTTCAATTCCAGCTCTCTAGGTGACCTTGGGCAAGTCATTTCCCTTTCCTGGGCCTCAGTTTTCTCAACTGTAAAATCTATGATCTTACTTAAAAATACAAAAGCTACTTGAAAACAAAGACTGTTTCCTTTAGAGTTTTGTCTCCCAGCACTGTCACACCAGTGCCTTGCACATAAGTGTTGAATAACTGTTGAATTAAATTAATAATAATAACTGACATTTCTGTAGCATTTTAAAGTTTACAAAGTGTTTTACATGCATTCTCTCATCTGACCCTCACGACAATTTTGTGAGAGAGATACTATTATTATGTCCATTTTACAAGTAAGGAAGTTGAGGATCAGAGAGGTTAAGTGAGTAGCTACCAAGTGTCACAAGCAGGATTTGAATCTAGGTCTCTCCTGACTCCAAGTCCAGTACTATCCAGTATGCCATGTTTCCTCAGAACAGAATTAATAATATATAGGTTGGTAGGGCTTGCCAGAGCCTTGCTCCTCTAGCATATCACATGCAATGAAGCATCAGAAGAGAACTTTAGTGGAAAAATTTTAAAACCAAAAAATACCTCCTTTCTTCCCCCCAGCTCCCACCACAAAAACAAAACAAAACAAAACAAAACAAACCAGTCTGTGGAAAATCTAAGTCAACCCTCCCATATAATACTGATCCAGGTTTCACTCAAAGACATGGAACGTGTGCAATGTAAATGCATGTAAAAATGGTAATTTCCTGGAAGGCAAAAATAGTTCTATTCCCAAAAGCCTAAAAAGCTTGAAGCTTGAGACAAAATTATGGGAAAATCCAAAGCAAGAGAAAGTAATGGTGGCTGGGAAGCCAGCTCAGAAAAATCATCCTTACTCTCAAGTATGTGCTGAGGGCATTTCTGGGGACAAAAGATTTAGAACTAAAAGGAGCCTTGGAGATTATCAAGTCCAACCCTCCTCATTTTACAGAAGAACTGAGGCTCAAAGAGGGAAAGTGACTTGGCCAAAGTCACTTGGGCAGTAAGTGGCAGCACCAGGATTCGAATCCAGGTCTGCAGAGTCCAAATCTGGCATTCTTTCCATTTCACCACACAGCCTCCACCATGGGTCTGGACACAACAGGCTTTTCCAAGGCTATGTAGCTACTCTCTGCCCTCCAAGTGTGGAATACAGAGTCATTCAGCTATTCTTGGGCCCTCTTTGGAAAAAGTAGGATGGTTGAGGCTAACAGTTTAGCTACACAGGCCATAGCATGATATCTATATCCAGAGATTTTTTTCAAGAGAGATAGATAACTTCCTCAGAAAAAAAAAGAACAGCTTTCAAATCTAATCAGTGAGTGCTTCACTTAATTAGGTTACTTTTTGATTGCTTTAACTCTGTGAGGTGGAAAAAAGAAGAATTTAAAAAGGAACAGAAATTGGTGCAAATCATTAGTTTCAACCCAATGTTTCCTGACTCATTTGAACATCATTCTTGACCTTTTGCCATATCCTGATTCAGGGGATCAAATGGAGAATAGGCATCTAGTACAAGGACAAATTGTCTCAAGCCAGGAGGATGCATGCATTTCTACTGAAGATTCCCTCACAAGATAAAGTATCACCCCAAGTGCCATGGAGACAGGAGCAAGGGCAGGAAGAAAGAGACTGAAAGTGAGAGCGAGAGAGACAGATAAACAGAGAGATTTGTCATTTCTTTCCAAATCAGAGGCCCTTGTTTTATGAACTCACTGCATTTGAAAAATCACACACACTATTCCTATTGTTACTACTTAATCCACCCAAAATACTGGAGAGAGTTCTACTTCACTTGCTTTTGGACCAGTTCCCAGTTTGTACATTAAGAAGGAATTAATAAAAATGGAATGTGCCTGAGACTTGAGGGGAGATTGTGCAAAATTCTGACTGGGCGCCCAGAATTTAAACTTTGATCATGGAAATAATTTCTGCATTTTTCTCAGCTAGATCCATACCAACCATCTGAAGACGAGCTTACCATCTACTAAAGGAGTGTGGCATGTTATCTTATCATTTTCTCCTTGGAAATAGCAGCAGCCAAATTTCAAACACATGGCTTGACTAAGATTCTTATTTCCATGACATGCCTCGATGCTCTGTCCACCCCTCGGCCGGCAAGCTTTTAGAGACAGAAATTCAAGAGAGATTTTTAGCCATAGTCATGAATACCTCATCCCATTCGAGTAACTATTATGATCCAAATGTCTCCCAGAGCCAACAACAAATAGAAAGGAAAGTTCATCTCGCCCAATGAAAGAAAACAGCAAAATGATTGTTGAAATAATAGTTAAACTAAAAATTAAAAGCAGGCCATCTCAGATCAGATGTCTCCTACTAGATGAATTTACAGAGGATGCATGAGTTGTCAACAGATTAAGGATAAAGTTATCTTCCAAAGACATGCCCTGAATGGTGTGGGCTATAGTCACATGTCTTTAGAAATAACTCAGCTTAGAGATCCCGATTTGGATTCATCGGTAGGAAGAATACCTGGACTTAGAGGAAGAATGCAATCTGCAAACATGGCATGCCAAAGAAGAGCTAAAGGAAGACCATGAAGACCATGGCCTTTCCAAACTTGGAGATCGACATCTGCCCAAAGAGGAGAAGATGGTTTTCTCGAGACTGCCTTTCAGGTCAAGGATGCTATACTTCAACATGATCATTTTTTAACCCACAAGAGACTGACAAAGAGACTATTAAAAGGGAAGCAGCAGCAGATGGGGGAAGAGTGTTCATTGTTCATTCTAACTCAACACTTTGACACAAGTTTTAAGCTTAGTAAAATGCTTTTACATATACTGTCAATTGTGGAGGGGGAGATAATAATACATTTATGTAAGCTTTAAAATATGACGAGCACAGTACACGTGTTATCTCATTTGATTCTTGGACACACTTGGTCGATTTAGGACAGCAAATGGCATTTTAAACCATCTGATCATTAAAATTTTCTTAAGATTTGACTCATACCACATTCTATGCTTTCCTTGAGATGGGACAGCTGGATTTTATTATATGTCAGCGTTGGGCCAGAGAATCAAATTTGGAGTTCCAGTTTACAGTGGCTGTTTCCACACACTTCAGAAACACCAATCTCCTGCGAAAATCCTGTGATCAAAGCCGTTTCTGATGCAGACAGGGCAAAGCTGTGTATATGCCAGAGGACAATTTACCTGAACCGTGGGATAGCCATGGACATGCAAAGTGGCTACCTCTCAGAGCCTGCAAGGCTAAATCATCGTCCTCAGTTATTACTATCTCTGGCATGGAGCTGCTCACTACAGGAAAAAACCAGTTTGATTTTGGCATATGCCACATACCACCCTCTAACTAGGTGATATTGTAGACATGTTTTGGACTAGGAAACAGGGACACAGATACATGAAATAGATCAGGCCAAGGTCACAGACTGGGGCAGTGTTTAAAGCTGGAATAGAAACAAAGCAATTGATGGAATGCTCTGTTAACATACTAATGGCTTCCAATTATTTTTGGCATATCTTTGCATAATTTTAAATAACTGATTTATCTTTGTAATTCACATGGCAGCATTTATGGTGATTCTCCTTGAAGGGACACCAAATGTGTTCCAACAGGGGAAATGTCTCATTGTGGTTAATCATTCTCAGGGGGCCGTTGCAGGCCTGAGAAACACATTATGTACAGTATTACAGAGAAATGCTGGGAGATGAAATTTGACCTTTAAAAAAAAAAAGATCAGCAAGACAGATGGAAAAAACATCTGGTCTAGTCCATAACATCAGAGCTTCCCAACACCTGGCCAAATGCCACAGAAGGCTCATATTTCGCAAAACCTGGGACAACTGACTGAATCTCAGGCTCTGTTCCAAAGGTCAATCATTGGGGAATGGCTTAGAGTTACTGCCAGACAGCTACAGAAGGGCAGATTTAATTCAATTCAACAATTTGATAAACATTTTTAACTGCTTGCTATGTGCTAGGCACAGGCAGGATAGCAAAGTCCAAGTGCTTTAGGACACTTACTCCTTGGGTAGAAGAACTGGGTTGTACCACCTTGTGGTCCTCCTAACATAGCTTCAGATTCTTCAAGAAAATGCCCATTCTTCCTCAAAATGTGTCCAAATGGTACTGCAAAACCTGAAAGCACTCGAGAAATTTGGTTATTTGGACCTAATATATTGAAGCATTTATTACTTTTAATGACATTTTAATAGTAAATACTTTTCTTCATGAGGACATCAAAAGTAATATTAAGAGAGATATCAGATTTGAAAAGTGTGTTTAAATACACCTCACTCTAGTCAGTAGGCTATTTGTAAAACTGAATAGCCAAGTATTATGACAGTTAAACATATTTCCAAATATACAGGACAGAAGGCCAAATTCACTGTTACTCTTATATTTAAATAATTTATAATGATAAAATTTTAAGAGGGAAGACTGATATAACAGTACTGACAGTTATACATATAGCACTCGAAGGTGCGTAAAGCACTTTATATCTACTTTCTTATTTGGGCTTTAAAAAAGCTCTGGAAGGATCACTGTCTCTATCTTAAGAGGAGAAAATTGAGGCCCAGAAAACTTAAGTGACTTGCCCCAGTTAGACAATTAGTAAGTGTCAAGGCAGGTAACTAAGGTAAAGTTGCAACTCACAAATGATACTTCTCTTATTTATTTATCAAAGTGACAACTTAGAGACAAGAGGATCAGAGGTTTTTGAGTTATGTGTTTGAGCTCACGGCATTATCGAAGTCCAGCTGAGCCTCTGATTTTTCAGAGAAAGAAACTTGGGCCTAGGGGGGTGAAGGGACCAGCTCAAAGTCACACAGCTATGAAGTCGTAGAACAGAAATCTGAATCCAAGCCCTTCGCTTCTAAATCCAGGGGGTTCCCCACTTTTCCATGTTGCTGGTCATCTATTAGCTACAGTAAATCCCCATCAGAAGTACTCTTGGCAGAAAGGTCTGCCTCCTGCTTCATTGAGGAAGGCCCAGGCCACTCAGTCAATTGCAGCACACTTCTCTTCCCTCTTCCCCATCAAAAAGCATGTCTCCACATCCATTCTGCCAGTCTCACAGTCTCACAGTTCCTCCTTTAAAAGACTAACCGCCTTGCTCCGTGCTCTCAACCTTTGCTGCTCCACACTTGCTCACTTTTCTACTTTCTTTCGTTTTCTTTTTCTCCACTGTTTGTCTAGTGTGTCTTCACACACAGACAAGTTCCACTGATGGCAGATAAAGTCAAGACTGACAGCCTAACAGTGATGGAGGGGCCAGAAGAACAACAAAAAGTGGGCCAACCTCAGAATTTACAAAGCACAGGAGTCTGGGGCCGTGGTGTAGGGAAACCAGAAGGCCCGGGGAGGGCCGCTTTTTAACAGGATGTCATCCTCTCAGGACCTGGGGAGAGGGAGCCGGACGTAAGGCCCAATACAATAATAATGCTCATGCGAATTAGCAAACAAAAAATATTGTGTCCTGTTTATCCTGTTTAAGAAGACAAGAGAGTTAATAATACATTTGAACAATTCCATTATTAAGAAAAAAAATAGACTGCTGACAGTCCACCATTTCCCAACTCAGATCATAGTACAGACTGGCAAAGTATCTAACTGCCTTACTAAGGACAATTCCACTTCCCCAAACCACAGCTCAGATGCTCTCAGTGACTCTGGGGGTGGGACTAGAAGCTGGAGAGGAAGGATCACGGGACACAAGCAGCACAACACCAAGATGAGGAGGAATGAGGTTTATTTATGCTTATACATTTTAGGAAGTAATTATCTTTGGCAGTCATGTATTTTTTGCTGTTCAGTCATGTTGGACTCTGTGACCCCATTTGGGGTTTTCTCGGCAAAGATACAGGAGTGGTTTGCCATTTCCTTCTCTAGCTCATTTTACAGATGAGGAAACTGAGGAAAACAGGGTGAAGTGACTTGCCCAGAGTCACACTGCTAGTAAGTGTCTAAGGCCGGATTTGAACTCAGGATGATGAGTCTTCCTGACTCTAGCTGTCCTCCCCGCCCCAACCTCAGTACTCTACCCTAGCTGTCAGTCAGCTATTATGAATCAGTAAAAATCTATTATGGACTGGGGATGGTTCACTGATCTAGTGCAACGCTATTATTTTACTGGAAAATTAAGGAAACTAAAGCCAAAAAGAGGGGAGTGATTTAACCAAGGTCACACAACTAGTTAGCAGCAGAGCCCAGTACAACACTTAGTTTATGTGATACTTTGAAAGCTTCAGGAAATGGTACTCATTCCACAAAAACTATTCAAAAGCCACTATCTTCCCCATTCACATTATGTGTAATTCTCATCCCAACATTCCATAAGCAGCCCATGCAAGCTCCACCTAACGTTTTCGATGCTTTCTCTTTGGTCTTTCAGTATCTCCAGGCAGGGGTGCCAATGTGACGCTCAGTCTCAGGACAACACTAGCTCACCTCTTTTTTCAGTTATTGCTATCCTTAAGAATGCCTTTTAAACTACTTATTCCAAGCAAGTTATTGTTGGCAGCCCATTTACATCTTTCTATTGCTCTGTGAATCATTTGTCATTTTCACAATTTTCTGTCTTTGGAGACCATATAAAATACCTTAAATCAAATACCTCAAAGAGATTGCCAATTTTAGCAGCAATCATATTAGGATCACTGAAAACAATACTTTTACCCTCCTCTTCCCACTCCATTACAGGCCTAGCTCATTAATTACGTGCAGCAAATATTTGCCAAAAAAAATACAGACTGTGGGCTATTCAAAGAGTTGCCATTTGTCCATTACATAATGGGATGGTCACCTTATTAAACAGAAGTCCACCCATGGCCTTCTGGAGTATGTAGAACTGATTTCCTCTAACCTCATTGGCCCCAGACTCTTGTACTTTGTACATTCTAAGGTCAGTCTACTTACTCCCTCCATCCTTGTTCAGCTATCCATTTTCACTTTCTGTGAAAATATACATTTTCATTGGCGTGAGTTTTCCAGCACGAATGGCTATACTGGCCTCTTTCACATTGCTAAGGAAGCTTTATCGGGTTCTGGACCTTAATGCCATTATCTGCCAACAGAAGCATTTGGAATATTTTACCATCAATAGAGAATCCTTTTATCTGAGAAGGGAGACATCTTGAATGATCTTGGAAAATACTTTGGGTAAATTTCTTCCTGTTTAGTAGCTATGGCAGCAGCTCACATTTACATAGCACTTTAAGGTTTGCAAAGCATTTGACATATATTACCTCCTTTTAATCTTACAACAACTCTGTGAAGTGGGTGCTATCTTTATTTCCATTTTACAGATTACAGGAGCACAGATTTAAAGCTGGAAAGGACCTTGAGAGTCACCTAGTCCAACTCCTTCATTTTATGAGTGAAGGATTGATGGTCAGAGAGATTAAGTGACTTGTCACACAGCTAGTATGTGTCTGGGGCAAGACTAGAACCCAGGTCTTCCTGACTTCAAGTCCGGAATTCTTTCTACTGCAATTCACTTGATGCCACAGGATTCCAGATTTGGAGCTAGACGGGATTTCGGGTCACATTGTCCAACCCCCTCAGTTGAGAAAATGGAAATACAGAGAAGCTCAGGGCCTTGCCCGTAGCCACACAGATAGTAGGTGGAAGGGGTAGGATTCCACTCTAGGTCCTGCGACTCTAGATGGTGCTCTTTCCATTGCTTCATTTTTCCATTGTCTTAAAGACTGCATTCTGTTCTACACCAAGCCTCCTACACTTAGATAGAGCCATGATGTCATTGGGTGGAGGCACTTTGTCAGTGGAGATTATAACTCCTTGATGCCTCCTTGACCCCAGTGATTATTGCCTAATACTTTAATTAAATAGCCAGTTATTAAGTGCCTCCCATATTCAAGGACCTGCTCGGGAAATATAAAAACAAAATCAAAATAGCCCTTGCTCCTTCAAGAAGGAGGAGTTGGATGCATGTTAGGTTTAAAAGGGGGGACAGCTGGTCAGAGTAATATTTTATATTAATAACAGTCAGTCAATAAGTATTTATTAAGCACCTACTATGCACCAGGCATAAGTTCTAGGCATACAAAAAAAGGCACAAGACAGGCCCTGCCCTCGAGGAGCTCACAATCTAAGGGGGGAGACAATATACAAATAAATAACAATGTACAAATAAGCTATATATAAGATAAATTGGAAGTAATTAACAGATCAAAGGGACTAGAATTAAGACAGACTGGGAAAGGCTTCCTGTAGAAGATAGGATTTTAGCAGGGTCTTGAAGGAAGCCAGGAAGGAGACAAGGAAGAAGGCTATTCAAAGCATGGATAAAGCCAGAGAAAATAACTGGAGCTGAGAGATGGACTGTCTTCTTTGAGGAACAGCAAAGAGGCCAGTATCAGTGGATCTAAGAGTACGTGGGGGTAGGGGGAGTCGGGTAGACATAAGGTTTAAGAAAACTGGAAAGGTGGGGGGGGGGCCTGGGGCTTAAGCAAGATTATGAAGGGCTTTCAATGACAGAGCATTATATATTTGGTCCTGGAGATATTAGAGAGCCACTGGAGTTTACTAAGTGGGGGGTGAGGGAGCAGGGTGTGATCTGGTTAGACCAGCATTCCCAATTGATAATGTTCTCTATCCCCTGTTTGCTCATAAATTCTTCTGTTCTCCATAAATCTGACAGGTGAACTATTCTACCATCTATTTCCTCCTGTAACTCATTTAACTTCTCCTTCAAACATTTATATATTATGCCATTTAGTACATATATGTTCAGGACTGATATTAATTCATTGTCAATGGTACCTTTAGGAAAATGTAATTTCCCTGCTTTTAATTAGGCCTATTTCTGCATTTGCTTTGTCTGAAATCATGATTGCCATACTTGCCTTTTTGACTTTGGGCAAAGCATAATCGATTCTACTCCAACACCTCATTTTAACTCCATATGTATATTTCTGTTTCAAATATGTTTCTTATAAATAACATATATTGGGTTCTGGTTTCTGAGTTCTGCTATCCTCTTCCATTTAATGGGTAAGTTCATTCCATTCATATTTATAGCTATGACTGCCAAATGTGCATTTCTCTCCTTTCTATTCTCTTATACTTATCCTTTTTTACCTTGTGCCCCCTCAAGAGTCTGTTTTACTTCTGACCACAGCCATCCGTTCATCTATCCTACCTCTCATTCCTTTCTCTCTCCCTCACCTTCTCTTAACCCCTCTTCATCCTACTTCCTTGTTGAGTAAGATGAATTTCTGCTGTATGTATATTGTTCCATCTTTGAACCACTTCAGATGAGAGTGAGGTTCCAGTGTTATCCGCTCCCCGCCCAATTCTTCTAAGGGCAGCTAGGTGGTGCAGTGGATAGAGCACTGGCCTTGGAGTCAGGAGGACCTGAGTTCAAATCCAGCCTCAGACACGATACTAGCTGTGTGACCCTAAGCAAGTCATTTAACCCCAATTGCCTCACCAAAAAAATAAATAAAAACTCTTCTTTGCATGCCCCATTTATGTGAGATAATTTTCCTATTCTTCCTCCCCCTTCTCCCAGTGTGGCTCTCTTTCTCATCCTTCCATTCTTCTTTTGAGATCATCTCCAACATAACAGAATCACACCCATGCCCTCTGTCTAACAATGCTAGTGATGGTAAAATTCTTAGGGTTACAAGTATTATCTTTATGACAGGGATGTAGACAGTTTAACTTTGTTTAGTCCCTTATGAATTTTCAGTGACTTTTCATACTTCTCTTTAGTCTTGTGTTTGAATGTCAAATTTTCTATTCAGCTCTGATCTGATAAAGGAATGTTTTATGAAATGTCTATTTTTTCCCCTGAAGGATTTTTGTTTGGTTGGATATGTAATCTAGCTCAGGGGTGGGGAACCTGGGGCCTGGAGGCCACATGTGGCCCTCTAGGTCCTCAAGTGCCACCCTTTGACTGAATTCAAACTTCACAGAACAAATCCCCTCAATAAAAGGATTTGTTCCATAAAACTTGGACTCAGTCAAAAAGCTGCACCCGAGGACCTAGAAGCCACATGTGGCCTGAGGTTGCAGGTTCCCCACCCCTGTCCTAGCTCCTTTGAATTCAGGAATTTCATATTCTAAGTTCTCTGCTTCTTTGCAGTAGCAGCTGCTAAACCTTGTGTGATCCTGACTATGGCACCATGATACCTGAATTCTTTCTGATTATTTACAGTACTTTCTCCGTGACCTGGGAGCTCTGAATTTTGGCTATAATATTTGTTAGAGTTTTCATCTGGGTATTCCTTTCAGAAGGTGACCAGTGAATCCTTTCAATTTCTACTTTGCCTTCTGGTTCCAAGATATTTAGGCAGTTTTCCTTCATAATTGCTTGAAATACGGTGTCTAAGGTTTTTTTTTTTAAATTCATAGCTTTCAAGTACTCCAATGCTTCAAAAAATTCTCTCTCCTTAGTCTATTTTCTAGGTCAATTGTTTTTCCTATTAGACATTTCACATTCTTCTGGTTTTTGTCCCAGTCTTTTGACTTTGGTTTGATTGTTTCTTGATGTTTCACGGAGTCATTAGCTTCCCCTTAGTCAATTTTAATTTTTAGGGAGTTATTTTCCTCAGTGAGGTTTTATACTTCTTTTATTATTTGGCTAATCTGATTTTTAAGGAATTATTTTTTTCAGTATTTTTGTACCTCCTTTACCAAGCTGTTAATTTTCTTTTCATAATTTCCTCACATAGTTCTTGTTTCTTTTCCCAACTTTCCTCTATCATTTGATTTTTAAAATATTTTTGGGCTTTTCTTTAACTCTTCTAGGAATTCTTGTTGGTCTTATATTTAATGTGCATTTTTCTTTGAGGCTTTGCTTATAGATGTTTTCAAGTCATTGTCTTCTTCTGTATTTGTGACTTGAGTTTCCCAGTTATCATAGTAGCTTTTTATGGTCAGGTTCTTATTCCTTGCTCCTTATATAGGTAAGGCCCCTGACTCTTGTGACCATGATTGCTTCTCTCTGCCCTGAAATTGTGAGCTGGAATTGAGCAATGGATGACAGAGCTGCCAGATGGCAACCATTCCTACTCTCAGTGATAGTACAGAAGTCTCCTGGAATCTTTTTCTAACTAGGTATTCAATCCCCTTACCATCTTTGGGCACTGGGTTGCTGCCTGTGACTGGTGCCACCACCACCATAACTCACTATAATTTCCACCTGTTGTGGCACCACTGTTGTATTGCGCTCCTGGCCAGTCTCCATCTCAGTCTCCATCTCAGTCCACAGACCTTTCTTTCTGTCTTCTTAAGCTGCCCTGGGCTAGAAAAATGACTGGACTGTGACTTTTTCTTGGTTTTCCTAATCAAAATTCAGTCTGGCACTCCTTCTAGATGACCATAAGGGAGGATATAAAGTAGCTAAGGTAAAAACTGCTAGCTCTCCCCCCTCCCCCACCTTGGTTCCACCTCAAGGATAGACTAGAATGAGGAAAGATTTATGGTAGGCAGACTAACAACAAACAAGCAGGTTATTCCAACAGTCAGGTGTGTGGTGAGAAAGGCCTGCACCATGGTGGTGGCAGTATCAGAGAGGAGAAGGGAGAATTGTTTCAAAGGTACAATTAATAGGCCCTGACAGCAGATTAGCTATGAGAGGTGAAAGAGAAGAATTGAGGATGATACCTAGGTTGCAAGCATACTTATTTGAAAAACTTCAGGCTCCAGAGGGGGGATATGTTGTGGAGAGGGTCTGGGTAACTATATACAAATTCTTTTTATTACACAAATAAGTATAATTCCAAGTATGTAGTGATAGAGAGGCAAAGAAAATATACAGACAAAAAATACAGGTAACTTGTTATGAATGTGCAGAGGAAAGGAAGGAAGTAATTATTAAGTGCCTACTATGTCAGGCATTTTACAAATGTTATTTTATTTGATCCTCACAGCAACCCTGGGAGGTAGGTACTATTTTCATCCCTATTTTACAATTGAAGAAACTGAAAGCAGACAGAGGTTAAATGACTTTGCTCATGGTCTGATGATGAATTTTAACTCAGGTATTCTTGACTTGAGCAGTTTGGTAAATATCTCAACAGGATGGTTTGGTGAGAACACACTATGTATGAAGGGGAGCAATGTGAAATATATAGAAAAGTAGACTGGAAACAGATTGTGACGGACCTTAAATGCTAGACTAAGAAGTTCATATTTTATCCTAAAAGCAACAGGGAACCACAGAAGGTTTTTGAGCAGGAGAGTGACATATATGGTCAGTCCTGTACCTTGGAAAGATTCTTTGCACAGCAATGTGAAAGGTAGCCTGGAGGCAAGGAAGCCAATTCAGAAGCTGATCACAACTGGCCTTGGTAAGAGGTAATGAAGGCTTCAACTAGAGTGGTGGGCCAATAAAGGAAAAGGGTTTGTGGTACAATCATAAATGACTGGATAATGAAAGTAAAGGTAAAGGAAAGAATCAAAGAAAATAGCAAGGTTTCAAACCTGGGTGAATGGTAGAACGGTGATGCCCTCAAAAAAAAAATCACAGAAAGAGGTCTGAGAGGGCATCTAGTCTAATCCCCTTATTCTGTAGCTAAGGAAACTAAAGGCTAACTTTCACGACTTATTTGAACCCTGGTCCTACACCTCCAAGGCCAATGCATTGGATTTGCATTGGATTCCTATGCAATTATACTGCTCTTTAGAGAAGTCTGGAGGAAAGACAGGTTTTGGAGAAAAGATAAAGGGCTCAGTTCTGGATATTTTATATTTGAGATGTTGATAAGACATCCAGGAGATGTCTAGCAGAGAGCCGGAAACATGAGACTGGAGTTAGAAAGAGGAAAATATAGGTCTGATATCAGGAAAAAAAACCCTAGCAATTAGTACTGTCATTGTAATGGGGTGCTTGGAAGAGCTTCCCCCTTCTGGGTGGTCTTAAAACATAAGCTAGTAAGTATGTTATATGAGGAGTTACTTTCAGATATGGTCTGGACTAAATGGCCTCTGGGATCCTTTCTGACAATGGAATTTGGTGATTCTGAATTCAAGAAAATAAATGGAGCTGAAAATGGAGATTTGGGAGTCAATTATCTGCAGAGGGATGATAATCAAACCCATGGGAATTGATGAGATCACCAAGTGACAAAGGGTAAAGAGCAAGGACAAGAAGGACTAAGCCAGAACCCTGGGGAACACCCTTGCTCAAGAGAGAAGAGACAGATGATCTTCCAGAAAAAGAATGTGTAGTTTGGAAGGTATCACCTCATTTTCTTTTTCTTTCATATTAGCCAATCTGATAGGTGTGAGGTGGTACCTGAGAGTTGTTTTATTTTGCATCTCTCTAATCAATAGTGATTGAGAGCATTTTTTCATATGACTATAGATGGCTTTAATTTCTTCATCTGACAACTGCCTGCTCATATCCTTTGACCATTTATCAATTGGGGAATGACTTGTACTGTCTCTCTCTCTCTCTCTCTCTTTTTTTTTTTTTGGCTAGGCAATGGGGTTAAGTGACTTGCCCAGGGTCACACAGCTAATGTTATGTGTCTGATATGATCAAATACTTCCTGGTTCTCCTCCCAGTTTTCCCAGCAGTTTTTGTCAAATAGGTTTTGTCCCAAAAACTTGGATCTTTCATTACTGTGTATCATGTACCTAATCCATTCCACGGATCCACTATTCTATTTCTTAGACAGCACCAGATTTGGCCCTGGATTCAGGAGGACCCGAGCTCAAGTTGTGTTCATATAGTTCTTGGGTTTGTCTTGGCAGGTAGACTTCCAAGTGTTTCATATTGTCTACCCTTGTTTTAAATGGAATTTCTCTTTCTGTCTCTTAGGTACACGATACACAGTAATAAATGACCATAATAACCTAGTGTTCAATAAACCCAAAGATCCAAGCTTTTGGGACAAAACCTATTCGACAAAAACTGCTGGGAAAACTGGGAAACAGTTTGGCAGAAACTAAGTATAAGACCAACAAAATAAGGTCAAAATAGGTTCATGATTTAGACATAAAGGATGACACCCTGAGCAAAATTAGTAGAGTATAAGAATTTATGACCAAACAAGAGACAGAAAGCAATACAAGATGTGAAATGGCTAATTTTCATCATCTTAAAGTAAAAAATTTTTGCCCAAACAAAATTAATGTAGCCAAGATTAGAAGGACTACAGAAAGCTCGGGGAAAATGTTACAGCAAGTGTCTTTGATAAAGGCCTCATTTCTCAAATATGAGAACTGAGTCAAATTTATAAGACTACAAGTCATTCCCCAATTGATTAATGGTCAAAGGATATGAACAGGCAGTTTTCAGATGAAGAAATCAAAGCTATCTATAGTCATATGAAAAAATGCTCTCAATCACTATTGATTAGAGAAATGCAAACTAAAACAACTCTCAGGTACCACCTCACACCTATCAGATTGGCTAATATGAAAGAAAAAGAAAACGATAAATGTTGGAGAGGATGTGGGAAAATTGAGACATTAATGCACCATTGGTGGAGTAGTGAACTGATTCAACCATTCTAAATCACTAGTGATTCAAGAAATGCAAATTAAAACACTTCTCAGGTATCACCTCATACTTATCAGATTGGCTAATATGACAGAAAAGGAAAATGATAAATATTGGAGGGCATGTAGGAAAACTGAAACATTAATGCATTATTGGTGGAGTTGTAAACTGATCTAACCATTCTGGAGAGCAATTTGGAACTATGCCCAAAGGGCTATAAAACTATGCATACCCTTTGATCTAGTAACACAGCTATTAAGTCTATATCCCAAAGAGATTTTTTAAGAGGAAGGGAATGAACCTATTTTTACAAAAAAATATTTATAACAGGTCCTTTTGTGGTGGCTAAGAATTGGAAATTGAAGGGATGTCCATCAATTGAGGAATTAATGAACAAGTTATGGAATATGATTGTAATGGAATATGATTGTGCCATGACAATGACACAGATTTCAGAAAAAAATTTACATAAATTGATGCTGAATGAAATGAGCAGAACCAGGAGAATATTGTACATAGCAACAGCAATATTATATAATAATTAACTATGAATGACTCAGCTATTCTCAGGAATACAATAACCCAAGATAATTCCAAAGGACTCATGATGAAAAATGCTGTCTACCCCCAGAGAAAGGACTGATTGAGTCTGAATGTATATCATAGCATACTATTTTTCATTTTTTTGTGTGTGTTTTTTCACAACATGACTAATATGGAAATATGTTTTGCATGATTGTACATATATAACCTATATCAACTTGCTTACCATCTCAGGAGGGGAAAAGAGAGGAGAGAGAGAAAGAGAATGTGGAACTCAAAATTTTTAAAAATGAATGCTAAAAAATGTTTTTAACATGCAACTGGGAAAAATAAAATTTAAAAATGCTTTAAAAGCATTGGTATAAACATCAAAATATTAATATGAGCACTTTTCTGAGGTAGCAAAGAAGTGAAAATAAAGTAGCTGCCTACTGACTGGGAAATGGCTATACAAACTATGGTACATGAATATAATGAAATATTACTGCACTGTAAGAAATAATGCATATGAAGAAGTCAGAGAGCATGGGAAGACATGAACTGATGCAGAATGACTTAAGCAGAATCAGAAAAATATCGACTATAACAATGTAAATGGGAAGAACAAAAAAAAGAGGAAACTGAATGCTGTGTAATAATTGACCAAGCTTAGTTCTAGTGATGAAAGCATGTACCTCTTTCTCTTCTTGGAAGAGGTCAGGGATTAAGGGCATGAAATGTTGCTTATACTGTCAGATTCAGTTGATATGTGGGTTAATTTTGCTGAATTCCTTTTTTTTCCTCTTGTTCATTTTTTATTTGTTCCAAGGGATGGCTTGCTAGGTAAGAAAGGGAGGAAGGATATGTTAAGAAATGAAGGTGACACAAAACCAAAATATAATAATAAATTTTATTTTATTTTAAGAGAATATTGGCAACCTTAGAGAGACAACTTTCGGTAGAGTGTCAGGTTCAGAATCCAAATTAGAAAGGGTTGAAAAGTGGGAGTAGGGAAGTGAAAAGGAGATAACTTTTTCTAAGAGTTTAACCACGAGAGAGAGAAGAAATAAAGGATGACAGCTAGACAGCTAGAGAAGATAGCAGGACTATTTTTGATGGGATAGAGAGACCTGGACATTTTGCAAGCAGTGGAAAAAGAGCCTGCAGACAGGAAGAGTATGAAGATGCCAAAAAGGGAATGATCAAAGTGGCATACTTATGGAGGGAGTGGGGGAAGGGATCATAAGATCATAGATCCAGAGCTGCAAGTGACCTCAGAAATCATCTAGCCACAAACATTTATAAATGAGGAAACCCAGACTCAGAAAGATTAAGTGACAGACACAGCCAGGATTCTAACTCAAGTCCCATGACTCCAAGGTCAGTGCTTCAAATTCAGCACTATTGCATCTCAAAGGGAAGGCGAGCCAGTGAGATCATTCAAGGTGCTAGCCTTGACAAGCAGGAGGGCTACCTGTTCTTCAGAGACTGGAACAAAAGGAGAGAATGTGAAACTGTGTTAGAGAGGTTTTAGGGTATGCAAATAGGAGAGAAGCGGGAGCACATGGTGCATTAATTTCAATTCTCTCACTAGAATAAGATCCAAGGCCCTCTGCAGAAGAAGGGTGGATGGTGGAGGAGCATTAGGCCACAGGAGGTTTGGAACATCCACTATGGGGAATGTAACAGTCAATCAGGGAACAATAAAAAAAACTGTCACGCAGCAATAAGGGTCTAGTTAAGATTAAATGACTTGTATTTCTAGCAGACTTGGGCAGCACAATTCTTCGACTTCCGCTCAGTCAAGAAGCATTTATTAAGTGACTATTCCATGCCAAGCACTATGCTAAGTAAGGGCTTCCACCACTGGCATTAAGCAGCAGAAGGAGTACTGGGGAAGACAGAGAGATGGCAGGCCAGGTTTAAGAGCTGGTAATGTGGGAATGATGATAGGATAAGTAGACAAGAAATTCAACAGTAGAGGGCAGTGTATCCTCATTGAGTCCATCAATCATAGGACCTGCACTATGAAAGGAAGAAAGGGAGGCCAAAGCAAGAATCGATGGACTGAGAGAAAAGGGAGGAGTTGAGGGCCTGGAGTTAATGGTGAAGATCAAGACTAGGCTTAGGACAGGGCTCTTAACCTTTTTTTGTACCACAGACCCCTGTGCCTGTCTGGACCCCTTTTCAAGGATTATGTTTTTAAATGCACAAGATAAAATACGTATGTTTATGTATATATATTAATAACAAGTTCATGGACCCCACGTTAAGAATCTCTGGTTTAGAAAGAATGAGACAGAGGAAGAAATGGAAGGCTAAAAGATTTTGATCAGAAAGGAATTTCAGAATTCAGGATCATAGAGGCAGTACGGTTATGAGTAATAAATGATATCAGTGGTATCAAACTCAAATAGAATATCCAGGCCGGATACTGACTTAGAAAACCACAAATTAACATTATCAATGTT
Source organism: Phascolarctos cinereus (assembly GCF_003287225.1). NCBI lineage: Eukaryota > Metazoa > Chordata > Mammalia > Diprotodontia > Phascolarctidae > Phascolarctos > Phascolarctos cinereus. Next base: position 32,083,007 of record NW_027556291.1, read on the forward strand.
GCACTGTATTTTTATTTATTTTGTTAAATATTTCCCGATGGCATTTTAATCTGGTTCAGCCTCACCTTTCAGTTTTCATCTCTGATCTGAAGTATGGACTTTTCTGCAAGTCGCTGAAGTGAAAGGAAGCACCAATAAGATAGCTCGGGTGAGAGAGACTGATAAAGCAAACCTCAAATGAAGAGAGGTTGCTAAGAGATGGTGACAGAGGAGTACAAGAACATTGTACTCTTCCTCCTGGACCAGTCCATATGCAAGCAGCAAGGGTGCTAATAGAGAAGAATGAGAAAAGCCTTGGGCAAGCATTCAAGTGTGGCAAAGAATAACAATTGATCAAATTTATAAAGCACTTTAAGGTTTTCAAAGAGCTTTACATACATTTCCTCATTTGATTTTCACACTCTTGTGAGATGGTGGCAAAGTAGATAGAGTCAGGAAGACCTCAATGCAAGTCTTACTTCAGACACTTCCTAGTTATGTGATCCTATGCAAATCACATAAACCGCTCTTAGCCTCTTTCCTCTTCTGAAAAAATGGAGCTAATAATTGCATCTACTTTACAGTGTTGTTTTGAGGGTCAAATGAGATTCTGTATGAAAAGTGCAAACCCTAAAAGTGCTATATAAATGTTAGCTATTATGATTCTTCCCATTTCATAGAGAACTAAGGCTCAGGATAAGTCACAACTATCCAAAGCAGAATTCAAACTCAGATCTTCCTGACTCCAAGTCTAGTATTCTATGTGCCTGGCACATATTAAATGCTTAATAAGTGATCTACCCATTTTACCACAGAGCCTCTGAGATGTGCTCAGAAGAAAGTCAAGTTTCCCAGAGTTCACCATTTTCATCAGAAGAACAACAGAATATGGCGATGACCACAACAGCATAACGAAAAAACAAACACTAGGAAGACAGGAACTCTAATCAAGGCAATGAGCAATGTTTATTCCAGAGGATGGACAAGGAAACATAAACAGTGGACCACAGGTGCAAAATGAGACATATATTGTCAGGCATCACCAGTGTGTTGGCTTGTTTTGTTTAACTGTTATTTTGTTACAAGGGAGGCTTCTATTGGAAGAGTAGTATTGGAAGAAAAAAGCATTAGGGTGGAAAAACAACAATAAAATAGTTTTTTAAAAGTATGAGATGAAGAGGTCTTGGATAAAGGGACATTCGTTAAGAAAAGAACAAGGGGATTTCCAGAGGGCACAGTAGAAGGGCAGGGTAGAGGCTAAAGTCTGGAGTGGGCAGAGGAGGCTGGGAAAAGAATGCCTAACTAGATAGCGATGAAAATTTAGGGAGGGCCTAGGAGAAAGGAATTTTCTCAGCAGTGACTGAATGAATTCAATTCAGTAAAATATTTATTAAGTTGCCTATTTTTTGTGAGAAATAGTTAGACACTAGGGAAACCAAGGCAAAAAATTATGAGTTAGGGGAGCTGGAGGTAGGATTTTGCTAACTACCAGACAGGTACTCTTTGATTAGATCAGAGGAAGGTCCATGGCCATGGAGACTAGAAAGGTCCCATGGTGAAGTAAGGTAACATCAGGGATTTGAGGCTTGGGCAGCCATTTTACTCTTCCATCCTTCTTTCTCATAAGAATCCTTTTGGTGCGGGGGCCCAAAGGGTTGATGGTCATGGTCCCTTGAGGGGCCTATGAAGCAGGCCTCTAGTCCCTGGGAGCAACCTCTTTAATCTTCCATCCCTCATGAGGACTGCGCCAAGCCAAAGTGGTGATGACAGAAGTGTCATAGGAGAGAAAATACTTCCTCTCTCCTGGACATTTGCCTGGGTCCATATGATGACAGAGGGCAGAAAAGGAGCCATTATGCTGTCATAAGAAGGCCTTTCATTTCTATGAATGACATTGCATGTTTCAGTAAGCCCTTCAAATACTCAGAAGCAAGCTATTTTAGGATCTTAGAATACAGAATTGTGGATTGGTCCAATCCCTTCATTTGATAAACAAGGCAACAGGGGCCCAGAAGGGTTAAGTGTCTTGCCTGGGGTCACACCCAAGTCCTCCGGATAGCAACTTCAGTGCTCTTTCCACAGCACCACTCTGCTTTCATAGTCACTCCCTAAGGCTTCTCTTCTCCACACTAATGGACTTCCTGTTTCCTATCCAGACAGGGATGAAATTCTTAATCTAGAGAGATGGCTAGACTGGAAGTTATGAAGATTACCTCAGACACTTCCTAGCTGTGTGACCCTGGACAAGTCACTTTACCTTTCTCAGCCTCACTTTCCTCATCTGTAACATGGGGATCATAATAGCACCTACCTCCCAGGGTTGTTCTGAGGATAAGATGGGATGATAATATGTAAAGTGCTTTCCAAATCTAAAAGTACTCTATAAATGTTAGCTATTACTAGCTATCCTTATGCAAATGGAGGGCCTCTTTTTCCTTGATTGAAATAAATGTTCTGCAGACATCTTGACAATCATTTCCCAAGTACCAATTGTGTTGCCTTTAGCATGCCTCCCTCTATATGTATTCTATCAGGTCCAGCGGCTTTTCCCAGAATCACTGTGAATACAGACCACTTAAGACAAAGTGCCATTTTTCACTTTCACATATAACCCATTGAATAAGGAGCCCAAATTTGGTGGTTTCACTGTCATCTAGACGAGTGGTGTTAAAATCAAATAGAAATGGAGGCATGAGGATCTCTCCAGAGGGCACATTGATTTAAAAACCACATATTAACATTATCTATGTCCTATTGCACTTTTGTTCATTCTTTCCCAATTACAACTTAATTTGGCCCACAACAGCCACATGTATGACATCTTGGATCCAGATCCTCTTAGAAAGGGGAAGTTCTGTTCTGTCTCATTTCTATTTGTTGTCATCCTAGCTTCATCTATGAAAAAAAAATGCTCTTGAATTAAATTAAATTTAATTAAATCTGGCTGAGCCCAAGCTTTCTATAGGATTATTTTCTCTTCCATCGCTGTTTGTCGATCTTGTGAAATGATAAAGTTTATAATATTCCAATATCCTCCTACATAACCTCTGAAAATGAACTTGTACTCTAAACTAACTGTTCGGTGCCTTGGCTGACAAGATTTTTTTCTGACTGAGGAATGCCTAATTTTCACTGATATCTCATCATGGTGACCACTTGAAGGCTATGCCAGCAAAAGACAGGCTTTAGCAGGTCCTCCCAAGAAGGAATGACTTTAAATAACAATAGCCAGCTCTTCCATAGTGCTTTAAGGGATTATATATGTGTGTATATATACATAAACTCATTTGATCCAATCAAATAAAATCTCAGAAACAAATTGAGTCTACTTTCCAAAGACCAGCCTAAGAATTGAGAGGCCCATGGCCAGCAGACTAGCTTCTAGGTTATGAATTATTCTACCATGACAACATAATAAATACAGACGATGCTCTTTTTTTTCTTCAAAGTTTTTAATATCTACACTACACCTAAACCCAAGCCTAAATGCAATAATGCCCACCCTCAAAGGCCTTGGGGGCAGCAGAAACAAGGAGATTTGCTGCTCTGAGAAACTGGGGGTTTCAGTTTTGTAAATGGTCATAGTTTTACCCCTCACCCCCCACCCCCACTGACTTGTTTCTGGCCAAGCTCAGCTTGAATTGGTTTGGGGTATGGAGCCAGACTAAGTGGACCCTTGGGGAGAGAGAAATTCTGATATTCACTTGTACCAGGAAGACTGCTAGGAGAAGGGAAAGCAAAATAATGAAGGTCTTGGAGTCTATGGTTGTCCTCTTTAATTATGCAGAGGGTTGAGGGAAGCACTTCCTTTTGGCCAGGGGCCTATCGGTGTTGCTCGTGTGCACCCGCACTCCCAAGAAGGCTGGCTACGTTCTCTGTTTACTTTGCTACCATTTTTAACCATTTACCCTTCTCAGACCTCAGTTTTCCTCCTCTCTTAAATAAGGGTACAGGACTAGATAATTTCTCAAGCCTTCCGGCTCTGAAGCGCTACAGGATTCTAAAAGCCGACCGTGGTAATCAGAATCAGAGAAATTACATACTACCGGCTGACATACATAATACAGACTGCTCCAAGGCCTTAAAGCTTTCTTCCCGGGGAAACCTTCGTAAGCTTGAGGGCGAATGGAAGGAGGATGATCGGTACAAAGGTGACACCGTGGGCCCTAGGGCCAAAAGCCTGACCCCCGTCTATCTGTTTCGGCATCACCCACGGGCGATTTACGAGCAGGGCAGGAGAGGGGTGCCCTCAAGCCACGGGAAGCCGGCCATCGAGGCAAACCCTCTGCTTTTGTCTGGACCCAGGGCACTCACCTAGAATAAAGCCGGAGCAGACCATCCATATGGCACAACTGCCTATGGCAATGATGAGGAGACGCCTCTGGAAGGACACATGGCAGCACCTGCCCACGCAGCACAACATCCCCGAGCAGACACGCACCAGCCTTTCGCCCTCACGAAGCCCGCCACGAAAAGCAGTGCGACAGTTACGCCACTCCATGCACGAGCCGACCCGATCTCGGTCCGCACTGACAAACCCGGTTGCTTGGAAGCCGTAAAGCTCCACAGCCGTCATGGTTCCACCTCTTTATGACACCTTCGAGTGAATTTCCTCTCCTTCTACTCCCCATCCCCCTCCTTCAGCAGCAAAACCGTTAATGTGCATAGACCTTCCGGGGGACGGGACGGCATTACGCGTTTACGCCTTAAACGCCGACTCTGATCCATGCTCTAAAAACAAAAACTTGATTCCTCCGCAGCGGAGGCTTAGGACAGTTAGTTATGAGTGTGCCAGTTCCTTTAGGGGAGATACATGTGGTTACTTAAGGATCCAATGGTTGACGTGTAAGAAAAAAGTTCCACCAAGAGATAGATATTGCCCAGTCCTCTGAATTCCCATTTTGGATGGATTAAAGGTTTTGATCTCGAATCCACAAATTTTCCAATGTGTGTATACACACACACACACACACACACACGTATGAATACACATGTGAATGAAATCTATTACATATTTTTACACATTTAAAAATGTGATTCTGAGAAGGGGTCCATAGGCATCACCAGACTGCCTAATGGGTCCAGAACCCAACAAAGGTTAAGAACCTCTGGCCTGTAAATAGAGTACTGGGTTCAAATTTTGCCCCTGCCACTTAGTAGCTCTATGATGCCATGGTCTATTTTCTTCCTTTTTAACAATAGTTATAATGGGGTGGTGGCTTGAAGGACTAAATGAGATAATGCATGTCAAGCAAGCACACTTGTTTGAATGTAAGCTTCCTGAGACTATACCCTTTGTACCTGTATACTCAGTACCTGGCAATGCCTGGCATATGGCTGGCACTGGCTGTTACCATGGGAACTGACATTAGCCCAAGCCAAACAACATCATAAAGACAGATCTGTTCTGCATATGTAAGAAATGCACATGAAAATGCACACTGTGGTCAGCTGGAATGTGTTTGGTAGAAAAGAGCATTGGCTTTGGAGTCCAAAGTACTGACTTTGAACCCAACTCTGCTGTGGAGTTTCTTTTCTCCAAGATCTCTTTCATCATTAAGTCCTATGAATTCAAGCACAAAACAAATAAACCTACCTTTTAAAAAACTATCTAGAATTCAGTTGCCTGTCTCTAAGATAAAGGAGTTTGGGGAAACATTTGCAGGAGCTAGGGGAATGATCTCAAAATCCAAACTCTTAGGGAGTTAAGGAACAACTTTTTGTTACCCAAGTTTTACTAACTGGAGAGTAATTAACATGGAGGTTCTTTCAGAGAAATGGAGAAGGTTGCTAATAGTAAGGAATATTTCTCCTGGTCCTAGCTGCCACTGGGCAGAAAACATCTCTGATGGTCCAACTTGAAACTTAGAAAACTGGGGTTTAAGAGTAGTGGGTTTAATCCCAACCCCACCTTTCACTACCTTTGTAATATCAACTAAGTCCCTACCTCTTGGCCTGTTTCCCTCTACTGTAAATGAGAGGGCTGAATTAGATCAATCATTAGTGCCTCAAATCAAGTAATGACTACATAAGAAAAAATGAGGAATACAAGGGAGAGGGATGAGGAGAGGAGGAAAACATTTCAGTATCCCATAGATGATCAAAGTGGGCCACAAATCAAAGGCAGATTCTATTCTAAAGGACAGCACAAAGTGTTACAGCTCTGCTCAGATGAAATCAATTTTATGATTGGTTTGCAACAGGGACGTTTAGTTGATATGCAAATAAGCATTCTGTGGAAATCAAAATATTTGTGGTGCACAGCAATAGACTGGAAAGAAATTACCATTACTAAACCATGTTTGCATGTATTCTAAGGGGAAAAATACATAGATCTGCCCCATCTAAGATCAGTACACTAACAGCCATACAGGATACAATGGAAAAGAAAACCATTACATCAGCACATTAATGGAAAGTTTACATAAAATGGATTCATAAATGAATCACAACCAGACCTAGTCCATTTTTAATTTCAAGGATGTATATGGTCTTATTCATACGTTCGTCTCTCCCTACACCTCGGGCACACAGAATTATGGAGTTGGCTAAACTCTCCAGAGAAGAAACTGAGCCAAGAAAGGTTAAATGACATGTAAAGTCACACCAGGCACTAGAGGGAAGATCTGATTAAATTCTGGGGCTTCAGAAGACTTTTGCACTGTACTACATTTGGTGCTCAAGAAAAGCAAATCGATTTTCACATTAAGCTAAGAAAATAAAGTAGGAAGGTAAATTTATCATAACAAAATTGCAACTTTAAAACCAAATGTAAAGGGTTTTTGGATAATCATGTTTTAGATTATCCACACATTTGTTTCACTCCATTATTATGGATTACTGGAAAATTGACTCAACTGTTTTATCAATAACATCAATGTTGATTATTTTCATCAGCTTACAATCACTCAGAAAGCTTCATGCATGAAAAATTAACTTGGAATATCACTAAAAATACAAATGAAAGACCAGGAGCAGTGTTTTAACGCACTTTTCATTAATTCACGGGGAACAAAAAAAAATATAACTAAACATAACTTAAAAAAATAAGTCAATACCACTCTTCAACAAGTCCTACTCTGAGATGCTTCAAGGTCTCAAGGTGACAGTTCTCAATGGTTTTATTAGAAGAATGCAAGCTCTGGGAGGGCCTAGGCCAAAAGGGCTTTGAGCTTGGCTTGACAGAAGGCTACATATCTGTCACCTGCCGCTTACCATGGTAAAGTGGATGAGAAGCATTTACTGCACATAAAAATATGCAGTAAGCAACCACTTATTCAGAAGGTTTAGGAATGAATTTAATTGAATACTGCTAAAACTTAATACATACACAATAAAAGGATTACTAATCCACTCGAGTCTTCTAACCATGCTGAAAATAATTTAACTTTGTTGATCTTACAACTGCCATACGGGAAAGACTATTTTTCTTGGACTCATAACCATACCGCGTGGTACAGTGCCCAACACACAAAAGGTGTGTTGAAAATATTTGTCTTGATTTGATCTTTTTGGCTGTTTTAACTTAGTGAAAAAATAGGACTCTTCCCTTTGTACAATTATAAACAGAGCTAGAGGGAACTTTAGAATCCAACCTCCTTATTTCACAGATGAAGAAACAAAGAGCAAAATGGGTGAAATGGCTTGCATGAGGTCACACAGTGACAGAGCCAAGCTCTTGTAGCTGCCAGAGCAATGGTTTTTCCAAGTCATCAGGACGCCTGTTTGGAGAATATTTTAAATCCCATACAGATTGTGAACTCCTTAAGTGCTAGGCTATTTCTTAATTGTCAAAATGCAATATACTGTCCCCAGGAGGCCCTCAGTATTAACAGCTAAGTCGTGGAAATTTGATTGTTTTTCGAATACATGGAAGCTATGAAATAAAACTTCCTCAGTTCATCAATCAAAAGGAAAATTATAAAATTGGGAATGATAGTCCTGTAATAAAGAATAGTGGGATTTAAGACTGACTCTAATCTAATGGAAAAATCAGCAACATGCCAGTTTTTATAACATGATTTTCAACCCTTAGATTAGAATTCCTGTTTTCCAGCACAAGTATATTCTTTTAAATATTAAAAAGTTATATTTATATAAATATATATAAGATGTACATAGATATATGTTCTAATATGCATATTGGAGATATTGCTTGGGGTTTCTCCCAGTTTTTTTGGACACTTACTTTCTTCCCTCCTTCTATACTAAGAGTAAAAAGTTGAAATCCTTAATAAAACTATACAGTATGCTATTTGGCAGCTTCCAGTTATCAAAGCTTAATAGTTTTAATCACCCAAGTAACAAAAATAGAATTTTAATACTACTCTCTTAACACTAAGATCCTAAAACTTTTTTCCTACCAAACATATCTCCCTTAGAATTTTTCACAGAAGTTGTACTGGAGATGTGCCTATAGGGCACCTAAAAAAAATTAGAGATACTTAGATCATACAAAGATATACATAACCATATTTAGACTTTTTCCTCCAGTTAAGTTGTGGTAGGTATTTTCATGACCTCCACTCTTTCACTAAAGATCCATGGTCTCCAATGACATAGTTCTCGAGAGATGACTGTTGGAGTAGGAGATGTGTAGGCTATGACCATGAGACTGAAATCAGACTAAGGTTGAAAGCTAATATATACTATTATACCATACTCTATTGAACTGACCCAGACACATCATTAAATAAGAGAAAAAAGAAGTTTTGCAGTGAGCGAAGTATGTTTGTATTGGTTACATTTTAATGGCAAATAATCCTAACTGCAGTAAACAAGGTGGAGGAAGACTATTTGCCTGTTTAGTGAAAATGCTGCTTATCAGTTACTTGGGATAACACCCAGCTAAGTAATTTTAAATGGATGGGAATCAGGCCAAACTGTGATAGTACCAAACCATCTTTTTTGACTACTGAGCATGCCTTACTCCCCTCCGAAGCATTTTAATCAGATATCTGAGGAGGTAGGTAGATTCTATGGTGTATAACCTAAACAAGTTCCAAACAAGTAAACACCAGAAAGCAAAACATACAAAGGACTGGTGTTTCTTGGTCCAACATCTATGCAAACTGGATTTCTACTAAATTTTTCGTTCCTTTTAGGTTCAAATAACGAGCTGCAGGACCAGATGCTGTGCCCATCTTCTTTGCACAAAGACTTCACTTTTCAGGACTGAGATGTATAGGACAGAACTGATCTGAAATTCTTGCCAACAGACCAAGACAGCAACTGGTCTCATTACAAAGCCACTAATGGCAACGTCAACAAAATTCTTATTTTCTTTTTGCCTTGTAAACAAGTATCATGATAGACCAGTTGCTCTTGATGTAGACATGTCCACAGTGATGCTTACAGTCATAACACCTCGACAACATACTGAAACTTTTTCATTGCAAGAATTAGTGTAAAAAAATGAAATCACTTTTGCCCTTTAAGGACATGCAAAGACACTATCCCACACACAAATAATTTTCTAATAATTCTCCCACCAAAATTGAGAATTTGAACATATGCTCAAAATTAAGATTTAAAACCAAGAATCAAGCATCTGTCAGACTTATTTTTGCTTTGTTCTAAACAAGATTTTTTTAATAAAATTTTTAAGATTTACAATTCCCATATTTTTAAAATTATTAAATAAGCCTTAAAAAAGTCAGGATTTTGAACCAAAAGACAAACATTTAACTTTTGCACACAAGTACTGTGAAAATTAGTCTTGGCCCCAACTCCATCTGAAAACAATGATATGGGATAAACCAAATCACATTTTAGTAATCAGTCCTTTACATTTAAGCTAGTTAGTCCCTTGCTAAACTATTGGCCTCTGAATATAAAAAGTATACACGTAGTGCATGTTTTAACACCACAATGTGTCTTGCACCATTTTGTCAGTGATTTCTCATGTTCCTGAACACAATGCCAAATTCCTAAAATTGGTAGATTAAGGTGATGGCTTCCTATGACCTGTGAAATAAGCAATGGTTAAGAGGTTAAGTGTTGTGACAGAATATACTTTTTAATAGGTTTCTTTTCCTTTTAGTTGAACTTGTTTCAAAGCAATCATTTGTAAGGATTGCATCAACATCAGTTAGCAGAGGAAGACCAAACTTTATTGAAACTGCTTGCATACAAAATATATTGCACTATAACCAAACAAATGTTAACATAAAATCCAATCTGTTGCAGCTATTATGTACAGAGAATATTGCCCAAGAGCAGTTACATCACAAGGTCAGTCTACCTTGGTTAATTATCTACAGTATTTTAACCAAACAGCTTACAGATGATGTGTGCAAGGTACCAGTTTTTTTTTTTCTCAAATGCTATACATTCCCAAAATAAATAACTAAAAATCAACAATAATGTTTGGCAAGATTTTAAAGACATTTTAATATTTGTTAAACCATGTGCAGTTTCTTGCGATTTTTATATGCTTACTTGTATGCAAGGAAAAGTAACAGTGAAAAGAAAAGCAAAGATAAATGAAACTCACAAAATACATCAGAGGCAGGTTTGGTTTGTACAGTTCTGTACGTAATCAGTGGCACCCCTACTGGAGGAATTTTTTAAGAAAAATAGAAAATTTTTAAATGAAGTTCCTTAACACAGTTTTTCCCAGTAAACTTCATTCATGATCCCACAGGGGAAAAAAAAAAGCAAAAATTCACCTGCCCACCCCCCACCCCATTTCCTAATTGTCTATTACTTGTTATCAAATTCTAGAATGCCTTCTGATTCTTCTTTCAAACCAGGCCTTGAACTTTGAATTTAACAATTTAACCTGCCTCCAATGTTACAAAGTTGGATACCTGTGCTTCACATATCAATCACAAAGGACATCACCTTCCTACCTCCCCTGAGATAAGCTTGAAATTAAAATTATGAAAAACAATTCTATAATTTGTGGGAAGATGAAATTATGACTATTTACTCAATACAGTTATCTGGCCAAATGGGCATGTTCTGGTAGTTTGTAACCAGGAAGATTTGTTCCCAAGGAAATTTTTCTCTTTCAAAATGGAAAGAAAAATTACACTTCTCTCAACACTATGTTAATCTTCAGTGCAAAAAACAAAAATAAAATAAAAACAAAACAAAAACCCCTATTCTTTATACTGCCTAACCTGATGCTTAAGTAAGGAAAAAAAGTATGGAAAGCATGCATTCTTCTATAAAGTACTAAATGTCTGGACAGGGTTTGCTACATATATTTTACATTTAGTGTTTCCAACTTCTCTTCCCTGATTTCTGCTTCCAAATAAAATATTCCTACCTGCCAAGATATAAAAAAGGCACAGATCATACAACTTTTTTTTTTTTGCTAATGAAAATGACAATTGTTACATCACACATTTCAAGGTCCACTAAGATACTGAAAAAGTGGACCAAAACGTGAACTGACACAGGACATGAAACGACAGAGCATTTATAAGGACTTTGAAGTTTGATTGAAAACAGAAGCCTAATTTGATTATCACAAACACTATTTATTCAGAAAAAAGAATAAATTTAGCAGTGATTGACCCAATGCAATAAAAGTCCAAACGAACAGAAAGTATACTAGTGCACAGCTCAATATTTTTAGAACAAAACAAAAAAAAACTTTTTGAAGTACACAGTATGTACTTGAAAGCATATTTTAGAAGTCCAAGATATTCTTAAGTAAATGTTTGTATAACTTCTTATCCTGAAAACAGTTGCTTACAGCCAATATTAAAAAAAAAAAACCAACCAACCAACCAACCAAAAAAGGCTAACAGAACTTTTGTCTTCATTTCACGCCCTGCGCCATCTTGCCTACTATTTTGTCTTTGGCCTAACAAAGTTTCTCTAATGTGGAATAAGAATTACTGAAACAGTATAGGAAATATGACTCGAGAACTATGCAGTTTAGGGTACTCCATTCACCAGCGGTTGCTGCCCATCCACGCTGTCTGATTTTTCTTTCTTCTGATTACGCTCTTTACCCGTGCGCAGCCGACTACCTTCGCTTGACGTATTCTGTAATGTTTTAGTGTGGACACTTCTTTCATTATTGTAGTCAATTCTGATCTAAAACGAGTCACATTTGTTATGTAATGCATATCCCAACATAATTCCCAATTTGCCTGCCAAGGAGTCTAAGCCTGAAACGTAAATAAAGGAAAGTGATAATGGAAACAAAAGAAATAAATTATAATTGGGACTCTGGTTCCTAAAATGCAGTCACTTTAGACTTTGAGTAGCACTAAACCCCAAGGGTTTGTTTGACCAATCTTGGGTAGATATTTTCATTTGTAAGCTTAAGGACCAGATTCTGGTGACCCCACTACGGCACTCTACCCCCTAACCATGAGATCCAAATGAAACATCCATCTGCTTTTACTCTCATATTACAAAACAAATTCTACTAGATTTTCAACACTCAAACTTTTCATATCATTTACTTGTGGAGGTTTAAGTTGTTAACCAAAATCCCTCTTCCAGCTATTTTCTTTTCATATGAGAACAGTAGCCAGTGCCCAAGTGAAACACGCTGGTAGAACTAATTCTGACAAGGTTGAATGAATGCTGTGGAAGAATAGCAGAGTGAAGAACATCAGTGGTGTCATCGCTCAGTTCTTAGAGAGAGAAAAGAAGAGGAAACAAGAAATGGCAGTCCCACTCTTGGGCTCCAGAGTGCCTTTTCAGGCCTGGAGCTAAAGAGGTCTCTAAAGACAGGAAGCTAGCACCCAGCTCAGTGACAGGCTATGTAGCTAGAAACCATGGGAGGCTGAGGAATATAAAACAATGTGATTTCTCTGTCATGGTGAAAGTGGCTACTGGTAGAAAAAAATAATCTCTCTCCCTGCTTTTCATTTCCTAAGTTTCTTTTTCCTTTCTTTCCCTTCTTCTGATTAGTGAGCACCTACAACTTTGCCCTCTACTTACTTAACTAAGCACTAGTAAAACCTGTTAGAGCTTCCCTGAGAATAGAGCTTGTCACATCCCAAAGAGAGGCAAACACAAAAACATCAAATACGCTCCAGAAAAGGCGTGCTTGTGGAGCATACTAATTCTCAACTGATAAGGTAAATTATGCCAGTGGAAGAGCCACTCTGTTGCATTTTTAATTCACATCTTTTTGTCTCAGTTGTGCAAAAATATATGAAACTTTTGTAGGACAAGACAAGCACTAGACCACGATTAAGTATTACAAGGGAATATGAAATAACAAATCATTTCAGTCAGTGGCAGTCAATTATGAAACCATGTAGTGCCTTACAACTAATATGCCTGTTTTCATTCCTACTGCTATATCTTCCTCCTCTAAATGAAAGTGAAATAAATATGATCACTATTCTTTTAAACAAACTTTTTGGCTTCAATGTCTTTGATCTCTACAGCTCTACAATATTAACAATGATCAAGAGGAGCAGGGATTGGAATGACTTTTGAAAAGGATGAAAAATCTAATTCAGTAGAAGAAATTTCATTTATCATCTATTTTTGCTATATCAGTAAAAAAAAATAATTAGATTTAAAGGTAATGCTAAACAATTACTGAAGCCCATTTGGAAATTTGAGTATTTGAAGAACAAGAAGGAAATTCTAATAATGAAGATTTGCAAAGGGCTGATTGTTACATATTTGGTTATCAAGAGTCTATTTCTTTATTATTAAGCTACAGAAGTACTGTGGGCTGTCAAGTCTTTATCTAAGTATCTGTAATTTCTCTGCAAAAATTCTCACATTTTTCTATCCTTGTCAAGAAGGAATAAAAATGCAATTATAGTGTTGAAAAAGAATTATACTAGCTCAGGTGTGAACTAAAATTTATGCTCTTTGGATGTATTTATCATGTAATGTGAGATAGGTACAATTTTATAAAATCTCTTACAACTTAATGTAAAAATTAAGTATAAATAAAAATAAGCTACACCAATTACCTGAAGTGATCCATCTGCTGTTCTTCCTTTAGCATCTCGTGTGTTCCGCTGACGATTATCTGTTCGAGACTGATCATCATTTCCTACGAGGAATTTTTTAAGTTTCAGCAGTGAAGCTGGTTCAGAAATGAATATTCAAAGTTTTTTTAAAAAATCACTCCCACTTTGTAATTTAAAGTTAAATTAATATCTGCACATCCCATTACATTATAATTGCTAAAAAAAAAAAAAAACAAACTTAAAGTAAAAGAACAACTTATCGGGCTACCAAGAGACTCTGTGCCAGGTGCAAGAGGTAGGTTTAAGAGATGAACTATGAAATATTAGTAATCGGCAGTTCAAATCCCTTTTTACCTCACCTTAAGCTAAGTAGGAGAATAAACAGGTACAGGACTACCCCACAACTTTCCTCCCAACCCTTCAAGGTATAGGAAAAAATGTAGTTTACTTTTAAATAGCAACTTTTAGAGGTTCCCCAACAGTGTAAACTACTTCTCACAGACACCCTTTACATCTAAACAAAAATCTGTGCTCATACTTAAGCACTGTTTATGACTGTACCCAAGAGCAGAAGGGATGAAGAAACCATGGGCAGTAGGTGAAGGAACAAAGCTACACTCCGAACTGGTTAATACAAAACGCATCTCATTCTGATTTTATTTTAATTGATAAAATGTATACAGCACTTACTTTGTGCCAGGCACTGTGCTACGTGCTTCATAAAGATTATCTCATTTGATACTCACAACAACCCTAGGAGATAGGTGCTGTTATTATTATCCCCATTTTACAGATGAGGAAACTGAAGCAAACAGAGGTGAAGTTACTTGCCCATGGTCACAAAGCTAGTAAGTGTCTGAAGCGGACTTGAACTCAGTTCTTCCTTACTCCAGGCCTGGCGCCACCTAGCTCTCTCATTTCACCTTAATTACACTTAGTACCTTGGAAAAGAGTAAAAATAACCTCAAAAGAAAAAGCATTATCAATTCCTGCCATAATTCTATAGGAGTCAGTACAGAAAGCTAGTAACTACAACATAACCATGATACAAACGAATGGCTGATGATTTTTTTCTACGTTTCACAGTAGCCAATAACCAGAATAAATGGCATTTAGATAATATCTTACATTTCATTAAGAGTTTTTCTCTCCAGCATTAAAAACAAAATAAAACATTACCTTTTAAACCGCCACGACCTCTTAGTAACATCATTACCTTTAAAACCGCCACGACCTCTTCCTCCTTGTCCTCGGGCGCCACCTCCGCGTCTTCGTCCGTCTCCTCTACGTAAGTAGTTGTCCCTTTCTTCCTCTGCTGGGGCTAAAGACCAATCACTGAGTTCATCTCGGTGGTCAGATTCTGTTTCAGAAGCATTTGATGCTTCAGAATTAGTTCCTATCAAGAGTTAAAAGCCATATACAATCGTTCATTTTTAAAAAACACGGATCAAATTAACAACTTTGGAGAAAAATTCCAAATAACAATTGCATGCCTTTCTCCTCTTGATAAGTCAGTTACAGAGTAGACAGAATCTCTTTTCTGTTTACTTTGTACTAATTTTTTTCAACTGAGTATTACTCAGGAAACATAAGGGTTTGGGTTTATGGACAGTGTTAGTACTTATTCTTATAAAAAACAATTGATCAATCCTCTTCAACTATTTCCTTTGTGATGCAAAGCACGGTAACATTTTCAAACCGGAGGGGTTCTACATTCAACCACCTGAGCTCATTGTAGGGAAAAAAATGGTCTTTAACAGCTAAACAAACAATACCTTGAATAATAACTACCTTGGGAACAAAACTCCTTTTAACAAAAGGGGATTAGGTAAAATACCAATCACCTTAACACTAGATCAGGGAATGAAGAGGAAGTAATGGTGTCACCTCAAGGTTTTTGGCGGTGATACCAGGGTCTGGTCCCATCTAAGTTGTGAAGATTGTTTACCTGCAGTTCATTCCACTTTGTCATATTCTGTGTGGGCACACTTTAAGCATAATTTTTTTTCTACTTACCTTTTACACAAATTTTTTCATCCCTTTTTACTCTGAAGCATAGTCATAGGCAATACCTTGGAATTATCAAGGAGTGGGGAAGTTCACAAGAGACCTTTTCATTCCTGAGCAGAAGACTGTCTTGAGAGAGGTGAGAGCATACTCCAGAGGCGAAAGGGCCCGGAAGCCACAACCTTCCTCACTTGAGGGCCTTGGTAAAGTATGTTAGAGAGGGAATGCAAGTCCTACAATGGCTATCTACATTACTTCTACACCTTAGTAGCACTTTTCGACAAAAAAGTATGCCATTAGAAGCCATCTTTTTCATTAATATGGTTCCACAATAACAAATGCAACCTGCCTGGATCACCTTTGCAGAGAGGAGGAAGGAAGGAGCCAACCATAGTGAGCAAGCTGTGTTGAAACACATTAAAAAAAGCCAGCTGAGTCAATCTGCTAGCAGCAATGCGTAGTAATGCTCTTAGGCCCCCAGAAGAAGAGGCAGTCAGGAAGAGGAAAGGATGCCTCACCTCCCCTCTCACCCCCAGCATACTCCCACCTGTCTATAGCTCCAGCTATCATACCCAGTGACAACCTTCAAACTCAATGCCCGCTATTCCACCATTACAGCTTCAATCCTTTGGGACTTAAAAGGCTTTTCCATCTTCAAGAGTGCCCTTTTAAAATGTCAGTTATTATTAAATGCAAATAAGTAAATATGAAGGGTTAAATTTTAAGCAGTTATTAGCTAACAGCAAAGCTATCAGTTAATACCTTAGCAGGGATTACTCTACAAGCAAAGGAGAGTGATAAGAGGAGCATGAAATGGGCATAGCTCAGGTGAGCCAAGAAAGAATAAAGAGGCTAAGTTAGGAGAATAAGAAAGGCATAAAAGCAAAATATGACTTACTTACTTTGGCTTAGGGACAACCACATTGAATCTACCTTGCTAGAACCTGTAGCACATAGCTTATAGGCTGCTGACTCACTAAAGGAAACATTAAGTGTGGATGTGTGATCTGTCCTATGACCACGTACAACTAGCACGTACTTGCCAAAACAAGATCCTTGGTAACCAAAGTGCAAATTCTATTTAGATGATACATAAAAATGAGAGGTGATACAGACATAAAAATGGCCTTGGGGTCAAGAAAACTGGAGGTCAAATCCTGCCCCAGAAACATACAACTGCATGACAATGACAGAATAACTGACCCAGGCAACTCTCTAAAGTTGTAAGTTACAGACAAGGCTTCCATAGGCGCTGATGGAGGGACTCTTCACACCAATGAAATAATAGGTCAAGATAAAAACAAAAATCCCCCCGAATAAGAGAATCTGTTACAAGTTCATAGACATCTGAGAGCTTTAAAATACGCATTCCTTATACTCACTCTATGGGCTAAATGTGTTCTATCAGACTTGTAATAGTTATGTTTTGTGGGATATGGTTATCCAAAATCATGTAATCATGGGGAACGAGAGAGAGAATACCCACTACCTGTCAATAACGGGCAGCTCTAAGACTACTAGGAGAAATGGTTACTCAGCAATATTCTTCATCTTGTACCTGAAGCATATCCAGGACCACGTCTACCATGTCCTCTATTTCTGTAAGGCCTACTACCTCGGCCAAGTCCTGGGCCATCTTCGGTCATATAGCTTTTATCCTTATCTGCACGATTCGGGGGTGGTCTGGAACTCGCTCCAATCTGTCGCAACTGCTCATCAATTTGCAGCCTCTCCAAACGCAGCTGGTCTACCTCCTGTATAAAATACACAAAATAATAGTTAAAAAATAACCACTATATTTAGCATTTTTTTCTTTTCTTCTGATTAAAAGGTATACTAGAAAAGTTCTCATTTTGGCTCCAAATTTACTATCAATATTATTATAAAGCAGAGTTAGGATAAAGGATATTCTGATTGACAAACAACTTACAACCACAAGGATTATCAATTTTTGCAGAATCAGAACACAACAAAACCAATTTTGATACCAGAATGCTACATATTCTTTTCTCGTCATTTAGACTCTTTATTATTCTCAACTAGCTTAGGATCATCATGATGTTTATGAAATCATTATACTGATCAGGCAAGTCAGGGCACAATTTTAACTAATTTTTAACCTTTGCTCTCCCAATCTCAACATCTCACTTATCAAAAAATAGCAGGGCCAGATCCAGTCACAAACAGAGGCGAATGCCTGGAATGAATTATGTCTCTATCATCTGAGGACTATGTTCAAAGAAGATTCGTTACCCAGAGGGTTAGCTCTCAGATGAGGATTTTTTTGGTTTGGGTTTTTGTTTTGTTTAAAAAGAAACACAACAACTCATCAAACCACCTACTAAGGCAGGAACAAAATATATTTTCTATCAGTAAAGGGTATAATGCACACACATGAAATCCTTAAACTACTGAAATATGTGGAAGGTTCACAGCATCCAGTACTCTAATACACTTGCTGTACGGGTCAGCAATGAACACTGTCTCTATCATCTAAAAAATAGTGCTGCTAATTATTGACATGTATTGGATATTCTCTCCCTTAAACCCCATAATTACGTGATTTTGGATAATCATATCCCACAAAACATAACTATTTAGAGTAAAAGACTGATAAAACCATGTAACCCATGAAGTAAGTTTAAAGAATGGGTATTTAAAATCTCAATATTTACTTCTCAATACTGTATAAAACACATGACCTTCTTGGAAATATTTTATCTTTTTCCCTGTTCTGTAAGCAGGAATTTTTAATAATTAAAAATAAAGTCAACTTTTAATAAGATAGCTCAATAAATGCTACAGTAGAAAAAATTATACTACTTTTTAATGAAAAATCTTATTTACTACAAATGATGATTTAATTATAATTTTCACATGCACATGACCTGCAGAGCAGCTAAGTTAAAAATGTCATGTGAAATGATTAATTTGCTATTTATGTGTTTTACAGTGTCAAAATGACCCTAGTTTCTTGAAGGCTAATCCACTGAAGTATTATCTACCGAGATGAAAAATATAAGACTTGAGCTTGCTCAATTCCTTCATTGTACAATTAAGACAAAAAGAAGCACCACTTCCCCCCAAAGAAAAATGACTTGCCTGAGATTATACAGTAGAAAAGTTAGGGTTTGAACCCAGGTTCATTTAGGGCAAATCTAGAGTTTATGTAACATGCTGTAATTACTATAATATGCTGTAACCTGCAGTATGGGCCAGCAATGGACTATGTCTATCATCTCAGGAATATGTTCAGAGCAGATTCATCAACCAGAGGGTGAACCCCTCAGATGAGGTGGTTGTTTTGGTTTTGTTTAAAACACACACACACACACACACACACACACTCATCAAAACCCGAAGGTAGGAACAAAATGGAATTTCTATCAGTAAAGAGTATAATGCATACACATAAAGTCCTTGAAGTAGTGAAGTTAGTGGAAAGTTTGCAAACTCATCTCTAAATGGCAATTTATTCAAATGCCACAATTTCACAGAACTACAAAATATTTGGGCCATAAAAGATCTCCCAGATCAGCTGACCAACCTTTCATTATAAAGATGAGAAGACTGAGAGGCCCCAAAATAAAATCACTTCTCTAGTCAAATAGCCAAGAGCTGGGAGAAGACCCCACAATTCCAGACTTGCAGTACTCTAACATCAAGCTACCATCAAATCCCTGCAGTCGAGGTTCCAATTCTGAAGAGTCAACATTGATACAAATTAGTCATCCACAGAGCAAGGGTCTATGATTTTGTCTCTGTGAAACTCCCTCTACCAAGGCAGACTGAACCGTAACAAAGTTTTAGACAATAATGCAAATTAGATTAACAATAAAAACACTAAGAATAACTTAAAATATTTACCTATGTAAAGTACAAGTGTCTTCTATTTCGTGTAAGAGAAAGTGTGGAGATTACACTAAAATGTACATGCTTTAAAAACAAGGGCTTTAGCTGTTCACCTATCAGGTGGGGGTATTGTGGACGTGGAACACTGAATGCACAGTCACTGTGTCAGGTCGCGCTTTACTGTCTTTCTCTATAATAAAGGAGGGATCTTTTGGTAGTTGGGAGGGTGTGTCTGGGAGTAAGGGTGAAAATACACCAAAAAACTTTTAAAAGGTTGTTATTAAATAAATTACATTGAGGTTGCTTTGAACAATAGAAACACTGATGTTGGAGGCCAAGGTATTACAAAACCATAAGATTTAGCCTTGAAAAACCACAAAGGCAAAAAAAGAGCCCCTCTCCCTCCACAAAAAAGAATGGTACATTGAGGTTTGCCTAAATCAAATAGAAGAGGGGGTCATCAAGATAGTCAAAATCCAGCAGAGTTCTCAGGAGAAATACGATGGGATACAAGTGGACATTGTCTAATCCCCAGAACTCCTGAATAAGAAATTTCCACATTTAAGCAAGAAAGGTTCCCAATTTTAAAACTGTTCCTGTGCTTACCTTTAAATAATTAAGATGATAATCCAGAAGAACTGTTGCGTTGGTGATGCTGTCCTTGGTCCCAACAAAGACAAATGGCACCATTCCCTGGAAAACAAATTGCAGTAATACAAGCATCTGTAAAGCTACAAGCTTCAAACCTGATTGGTCCAATCCACACAAATGACGACTACACATCCATAATCAAACAACGTTCCTTCTAATTTATATAGTGAGGTGAATTATGATAAATCAAAACAAGTACCCAGAACTCATGACGTTATAAGCCTGTACTTTTAAAAAACTACCAAACTGAATAAGGTTTGTATACTGGTTTAAAACATACACATAAACTACAAAAGATATGCTATACAAACTAAAATTAGACACGCATTAAGTGGATTTTCATTAATGAACATTTGAAAAGAACTTGAAAACTACAACAGATTCCTCATCTAGCTCATTTTCACTTTTGATACTAACAATAAATTTAGTTCAAATTTAGAGACTGTTTGAGACCTCACCTGATCAATCCTCTCAATCTTCTCCCCAGCACCTAGTGTCACTCATGCACCCCCCACAATTACTTTGTATCTATTTTGTATTTACCTGGATGCACACGTGTTAGGCACCTTGTGGGCAGAGGCTATTTCATTTTTGCCCTTGTCTTTGTGTTCCCATTTCTTAGCACATTGCCTGGCACATAGGGTGCTTAATAAATGAAGTCCTCAGTAATGGGATAGCCATTTTGACAGAGAATACAAAACACAGTGCTCACAAAGATTATATTTCTGTTTTTAAGGTACAAACAGATGAAATACCAAAGAAAGTTTAATTGTATAATGTCAGACCCTTCATATAAAGATAGATCCTGAAAAATCAGCTCTTTAAAAAATATTTCTGGTCAATCCGCAGAAATCGGTAAAAAAAAAAAAATCACAAAACACCTTCCTATTTTATCACTGACATCTTTTTCTCTTAAACTTGAAGTTTAAAAAGATCTAATGAAGAGAGACAGAATGGCAATTATATAAAATAGCTGGCAAATGTATAGCACCATGCAAGTTACGTAGTTCTTAATACAGAAATCCAAAAGACTACTGATAATGACGAGGAATGGAAAGATGGGAGGGTATTGTTAACACTGATGTCAATCCTGTCACACAATAGAGAAAAAAAAGGGTGCTGTGAACGGAGGTCAAACTCCCTCATCTGTTGTGGTCCCCTGGTCCCATCCTAGTGACAGTGACAGCAAAGCCACGTACCCGCAGCTAATCTCACCTGCTGTCCTCAAGATTACTGGAAAGACTAGCACGAAGAACCTAGAGACTTTTAAATTTCTGTTGCCCATGACAGGTAACTCCAAAGCAGGAAATTAGGAAGCATTTCTGCCTCACTGTCTGATATTCATGGCTGAAACTATTACTAGAAAACCCAGGGGCACCTATAAGTACAGGAGCCACACAATGAACTGTCAGAGAAAAGCAGTCAGGAAAATCAGTACTTTTTTCAGTTCTACAGAACTAATATTCCTCTTCTTTATCAGCATCATTTCTGTCCATATTCAACACAACTGTAAAAAAATAGACTTTTACAGTATTTCCAAAATGCCATCTAAAAAATGTAATAACATTCTCTGGGCCAAGAGATAACAATTGTAACTAAAACTGTAGTCTACAAATATAGTTTATGGCCTGGATCAAAGAACTGAAAAGCACTAAGCAAAGAAGTGTAAAGGCTGAATTAAGGCTCCCAAAGTGAGATACAGTGAAGGCAGCAAACATCATTGTCATCATCAAATACTTTCCCCTCCTCTTTGATCGCAGAAGAAGCTACATTCCTCAATTTGACCCCATTGTGTCCATGCCCTCTCACAACCTCCAGGTGCTAGGTTTAGACCTCAGTATTCTTATCTATAAAATGAATGGGTAGACTAAATGATTTGAGGTCCCTTCCAGCTTTAAACCCCTTATTAATAAAGTTTCATAATTTTGAAGTGCTTTTCAGTTGAAAGCACTTTCCCTCAGTAACTTGGCCTAGGTGAATTATATCCTAATGTTCTGAAAGAACTTGCAATGTGATTGCTAATCATTGTCTATGATCTCTGAGGAGTTGAAGTGAATGGGAAAAGTGCCACTGAATCAGAAACAAGTAAATGTTGGCCCAATCTTCCAAAAAGGAAAGGAGTTGGCTATTTCAAACTATAGGCTAATGAGTTTGATAGCGATTCCTGATAAAAGCTACCCTATTAAAAAAGGAATGGTTTATGAACACTTGAAAAGGGTCACTAAGAACCAGCATGATCCATGAAGAAAAAGTAATGGCAGACTAAGTTCATTTCCTTTAGGATAAGGCAGAATGCCATGAACCCAGAAGAAGAAAGCGTTTGCCAAAATCTCTCATAACATCTTCATGAATAGGATGGAGAAATTTGGACCGCACAGTAATACAGTCAGATTGACTCAGAAATAAATAATAAGTGTCAACTTGAAGCAGTGTCTCCAAAGCCATACTATAAGTCTCTGTTCTGGGTCCTGTTAAGGTCAACATTTTTATCAATGCTTTGGGTAAGATCACATTTTCAGTTGACACAAAACTGAGACAGCTAGCAAGTTGTCCAAAAGAAATAGCTACAAAAAGTCTGAAAAGTTTGTAAGATGAAAAGCTAACAAAATAAAATTTCTGAGGAATAAAAATGACAAGTCTTTGCACTGGATCAATAAACTCAAATTGCATAAGCACAGAATATAGGAGACGTGGTAAGGAAGATCATCTGAAAAAAGACCAAGGAGCCCAGAGTGGTGATGTGCTCTCGTAGTCCTTCCTGTTAGAAAAGCTGGTAGGGGCAGCTAGGTGGGGCAGTGGATAGAGCACCAGCCCTAAAGTCAGGAGGACCTGCGCTCAAGTACAGCCTCAGACCAAACACTTGACACTTACTAGCTGTGTGACCCTGGGCAAGTCACTTAACCCCAACTGCCTTTAAAAACAAAAAAAAGGCTGGTGGATTGGTCAAGTTCAGTAGTTCTGAGCTGCAGCAAGGATAAAGCTCATCAGGTGTCCATCCATGTCCATACCAATGTGCTGAGGCCCTGAGAGCAGAAGTCAAGCAGGTTATGTATGAAAAACAGAGCAGGTTTAAGCTTCCATACCGACTAACATTAGATCCAGGCCCATGAGTATCTGCTGTACTTTCAGCCTCAGTGAGAGAGGAAAATCCAATCTCCCCCTCCCAAAAAAACGATGACAACAAAAAACAAAACTCCAGGGATTATGGCTGACCTCAAGCTTAACGTAAATGAGAAGTGTAATGACTGCTAAAAGAGCCAATGAGACTTGGAATTACTAGATAGTGCTCAGAGCAAATGACGTGTTAACGTCCCTGCGCTCTGACTCGGTGTGGACCAAGTCAGACCAAGTGTGGAGCACTGACTCTACCTCTGGGTGCCATAGAAACTGGACTGGATCTAGAAGAGGATGACCACAATGATGATTGGTTGAAAGAATGGAGGATGTTCAACCTCAAGAAAAGATGACTTAGGGGAGGAAGGAGAGTCTTCAAATATCTGCAGGATTATCCATTAGACCTCTTGTGCTTGGCACTGAAAGACCAGAGTAGGACCAATGGGTAGTGATGACAAAGACAAAATTTCAAGCTCATGAAAAATTTCCTCGATAATTATTTATCCCAAAATGTTATGTGCTGCCTCAAAGAGTAAAGTTTTCCCCAAAGAGGAGGTTTTTCAAGCAGAAACTGGACAACCACTTATAAGAAATGTTGTAGAAGGAATTTAATATTGGGTAAGAGCTGGATTGGACTCTGAGACCCTTTGAAATCCAAATACGCTATGATTCTAAAAAAGGAATATTTTCTAGAAATTACCTACCCTACAAGGATGACATTTAGCTCATGATTTAAGATTTATAAAGTACTTTATTTATCTGATTTTATCCTCACAACATCCCTGTGAAACTAGTACTACATGTATTATCCGTATTTCACAGATAAGGAAACTGAGGTTTAATGCATCATAGACTCTCACAGTTCCTTTAAAACTCAGCTACAACACTATCTCCTACATGAAGTCTTTCTTGTTCATCAGCAGCCTCTACCCCCCCAACTATCAGCACCCTCCTTAACCACCTTGTATTTGTTTTTATTATACTTATATGTGTACAAGTTGTATCTGTTAGAATACAAGCCCTCTGAGAGCAGAGACTGTTTCTTCTTTGTCTTTCTCCCCAGCTGCTAGCACAGCAGCAGGCATGTAGGAGCTACTGCAGAAGGGTATGGTCACATAGCTAGTGACAGAAGCCAGATTCAAGTGCAGGGTTCTCCAGTCTCCAGGCTCATTCCATCGCACCTCGCTGATTAACTTACTAATGACATTAAGGGGCTTCCCAACGTATTATCAAAAGTCAAGAAGCAGAACGTGTATATAAATAAAAAACCCTCATATAAATTTGGTAACTGGGCCATCTTAGGAAAGTATGCTTAAAGGAAGGTAACAATATGATGACAAATTAACATAGAATGATGGTGGATTGTCTACAAGTCTAGAAGAGAGAAGCAGCATAGTGTGGTGAACAGAGCCCTGAACCTGGAGTTACAGAAAATCTAGGTTAGAATCCTGCCTCTGACACTCACTATCTATGAAGCCCATTTTCTCATTTCTATAATGGGAATAATAATAATAATACCACATCTCACAAGGGTGTGGTAAAAACCATCTGAGATATGTGTAAAGTGTTTTGCAAACATTAAAGCTAGCTATTATTTTTATTATTCCTTAAATGAGAAGAAAATGGGCATGAAAACGTCCTTGTTAGTTATATTTCTCATTCTAAATGAATAAATCAGCATTCCAGCTTATATATCAATCACTTGTAAGTTTTGGTTAGTGTAAATCAATTCTCTGGGCTCAATCAGCCCCAGATGAAAAAGCTAGACTTCAGAGAATGTTAGAGCTGGGACAGTCACCGGGTCCAATCTACTTAACTGAGAAAAAATGAGGAAAACGAATTGCAGAGAGGCTAAATATTGTGTCCAAGAGAGCAAATATCAGTGACTCTCCATTATGATACTGGTTTTCATCCACATGACCAATGAAAGCCTTTCAAGTAAAAAAGTCTACAGATGGTGTTTTCCCAAGTTATAAATGATCAAAGTGCTTCTCTCCCAACAAGGATAGGTCTTCCTCTTTGAAACAGCAATAATCACTATCTTACTACTACCATCATTCCAGTCCTAAGGATATGAGAGCCAAAATAAGCCTTTCTCAAATCTACAATAGGAACCTTCTATAACAGGAACCTTTTTCCTTCCTGTAAAGATCTTCAATATTCACAAAGCAATAAACAGCTAATGTCAGAGAAAGGAATCTCTCTTTTTATCAGTCAGTTCCTCTGACAATCACAGTATTTTAAGGAATACCAAACATCCCCTCTACTTGTTAGGGTATGTACTTTTGGTACCTTTCCCCTCAAGGCTCACCAAATAATTGAACAAGTAAATAATGAAACTTCTCAAAAGGTTTCTAGCTCTGTACAGTTTCCGGTTAAAACATATTCCTCTCTTGAGCACACACAAATTTATTTACCATCCTCTCTCTTGGGAGCTGCAAAGGATGATGACAATTACCATTTATACAATAAACATATAATTTATATTACATAATGTGTGTGTTGTTTATACAGCATATTATATCTATTATCTCACTGGAGCCTAAGGTAGACAACATTAGTATTATCTATATTTTACAAGCAGGGAACAGGCAAGCATAAAGTCTTCTTTCTACCACTTCTTGACAAATTTTTTTCCCCAAAAAGTACAGTCCTATGCTTTCAACCCCTCAAGCACATATACTAATTGTACTCCCTTTCCAAATGCACTCAATTTTTAGCTTGTTTTTTATTTAATTTTAACTTCATTTAACCAAAAAAAAAAATCTGTTCTCTCTCTACCATCTTCCTACCTTTTTTCCTACTGAAAAAGAAAAACGAAAAACAAATCCTTTCAACAAATATACGCAGAGTTAAGCAAAACAAATTGAGGCTTTTTTTTTTTAACTTGACCAATCTGCACCCTGAGTTTATTCTCTCTCTGCCAGGTAGCAGAAGTGGGTTAGCAGGTTTTATCATTAATCCTTTGGATCAGTGCACTGATCAGAGTTCTTAAGTATTTCAAAGTTGTCTTTAAAATGCTGTTATTGCATAAATTGTTCCCTATTTTTTTAAAGACAATTTTTCTGGAATTCTCCTCTTTGTAGTTACTCAACCATCCACATACATTCAATTAGAGAACTACCCTTACCAGTGGCACTCTCCTGATTTAGGCTCTCCCCACAAATACCAGTCCTCTCTCCAATCAATGGGAATCAACCCCTTCACTGAAGGATTCCCTCCTGTGATACATACACATATTTCATGTTCATGCGGGCAACAATCAAAGGGATTTCTTTCCTTAGACATTATCTTTGATGGTATGCCTCACCAAAAACACCCCTACCTACTCTCATTCTCTACTGCACCCCAGCTCCAAACACTATCTATACTAAGGAGGTTTATGCTCTTAGTCATTACTCACAACCTCCCTTGAAGCCCCAGAACAGGTGACTAAAAAGGCAGGAAAACTGACTCTTCCTAACACCACTGTTTCCTTCCTCAGTGCCCACACTGAAATCCATCATCTGTCCCTGCATGTTTATTCATTCATTATTGGTCTCATTCAGTAT
Organism: Phascolarctos cinereus; assembly: GCF_003287225.1. Classification (NCBI taxonomy): domain Eukaryota; kingdom Metazoa; phylum Chordata; class Mammalia; order Diprotodontia; family Phascolarctidae; genus Phascolarctos; species Phascolarctos cinereus. The sequence continues at coordinate 32,110,071 of NW_027556291.1, forward strand.
TATACTGCACTTTTTTTTAATTGACTTTTTAAATAATAAAGATGAAGCAACAGAAAGGACAAAAGAAAGGCTGCAAAGAAGAAAGGAAGCAAGGAGGAAAAATATATTTTAAAAATAATCTGGCTTCTATATCCAAGGTAATTCAAATTTAAACCTGTATTAGCAAATCTTTATTAAATAAAGTCAACACTAGAAATAAATGAAAAAGATCCTAATATGTTAGAGCAGAGATCAGGAATCAATCTAGAATTAAGAAAATTCTCTTAGATGATTCCAACAAACCATCTCAAAGTCTTCAAAAGATATTTAATCATATGTTTTATGATTTACCCTAAAATGTGACTGCCTAAAGAATAAAAGTATTACAAAAGTCTAAATTCAAAGAAAAAAATTAGTTTCCCATGCTAACTTCTAATGGAATGTTTCCAAGAATAAAATTATAGATATCTCACAGTAAGTACCCCAAGGGAATAAAAGTTAAAGCTTCAAATGTTTTAATTCTTCTTAAGAACAATAGCCAAAAATAAAGAGCCATATCTATTGTGAGAATCACAATAAAATATGTCCTCCCCAGCTTGTGGTTGTCCTTCATAAACCCTTGTGGTCCAGCGCATACACAACATACACATATGGTATATGCACACACACACACACACTTGCATTCGGACCAAAAAAGGGAAACAACAACAACAACAAAAAAAATGTTAAATGTAGTTTCAACAAGGGTGATTGATTTCCTACCTGCCAAGACTTGATTTCAGGTTTCTGCGATTCCCCTGCTACAATTGATGAAACCACTAACACCTAAAGCAGTGTAAGGAATGCAAGTGTTAGTGATATCATTAACTATAACAAATGACACACAGAATCCTGAACTCAAGACTTTTTATTTTATTTTCATTTCCAGTTGTTTTTTGAAATATACACGGTTGAATTTTTTTTAAAAAGCAGCCCAAGTATTTAAAAGTCTAAACGAGTTTGTAAACTGTGGTGAGAAGGTGCTTACTGGCACACCTAAAATTCCCAGCTTGTCTGGAGATCAATAAAAAACATGTTTTATGTTACTATGGTTGCAAAATATTAAGCGGGAATTATGACAATTTGTCCTCAAAAGAAAAACTTGCCCATTAAGCTCAACCCAGCAGCCTGTGTTCGCAGCATAAGATTTGTCACTGTGAATCAACTGTGAAGTAGCTATTATTTTCTAGTTTGTGAAACTTCATAAGCTGGTGATCAGATGGGAAACATATGACATGAAGAACAGGAGAGCCCACCAGACAGGACTGTAAGCCTCTTTTCATCAAAGTTCATCTAACTGAAATAATAATTGTGAATTGTAACTTAAATGGAAGGGATTTTTTTCCTTCTTTAAAGTTTAATTCAAAGTGACAAATATTTCTTACCCTTTGGACTTTTGTACTGCTGGACTGAGAAAAATGAGTGTAGTTTTCCTTTAAATCTAAGTATTTCTTTTCTTCTGAGGAATTAGATCCAACCCTTGAATTATTGGAAGGTAGGGGATTTTGTGGCATAATTTCCTTGGCAAAGAAAATAAAAAAATAAGAGAGAGAAAAAGCACCAACATTTAAGACCTTATGGAAATCTAATATCACAACAATGGCTTAGTTTTTTTAAATGAACAACAGTTTTTAGCATGCATCATTATAAATTAATGTGAAAGCAGAAAATGATTTAGCTATATAAATCGTAAACATTATTTTAACAATCAAGATGAAATATCATAACTAATTTTACCTCAAAATATTTTTTTTCACAATAAAACATAGTTTCAATACTTAAGAAGTTAGGTGCTTGTTAGTTCCTTAAGTAAAAACACTGTTAACACATACTAATCCAAAGAAAACCAACATACTTTTGAGTAAGAAAACATGCTTGCAAAATGTTAAGTGAAAATGAAATTAAGGGCTGTAAAATGTAACTTAAGGAGCTACAGAAAAGAAGCTAATATGCCAAATGTAAATTTAAAGCACAAGATACTATTAAAAATACTAAGCAAAATATGGTAGAAGTCAGAAAAAGTAATAAATTTCACATATTTTTTTTTCTTTGCAGTCAAGAAAATAATTTTAATCAGGAACACTAAATGCTCATTAGGTCTATGTAACTTCACAGTGGCCTTATAAGATAACTATAAAAACTAAAATATGTAAGCAAAACATTACCTCTTCTTGTGGAATATTTTTATCATTTTCAGCCTCAATTCTCACTCTTACAACACCTGACTTGTCCACAATCTCTTGAATCAGTTTTCCATTTTTTCCTATTACTTTGCCTATGGGTAAAATAAAGAATGAATAATAATGAGTTAAGAAACATTCTGCATTCAATTATTTAGTTATGTCCATAGCTTATTTGTTGTATTAACTGCAAAAGAATCCTAACTCAATAAAGTAATTTTACATGAAAAAGAGTGAGCCTTATTCATTCCTTGGGCCTGAACCAGTTGCTCAGCTCAATCGACACTTGCTGAATAGTCTATTAAGATTCACAAAAATGGGAAAATTCGTTTCAGAATGAGTACTTGCTGTGCTGTGTGTCGTTGTGTAACATTCCTTCTGCGTAAGTAATTCTACAAAAGGAAAAGTACTAAAAGGGGCCACTGGATAATAAATTCAAATTTTGATTTCCGAATATTGTTTGCTATGTAAATTTAAATTATTTGCCTGTGGTAAATTTTTAAAATTTATACTATAAATTTTAAAATAAAAAGAGTCAAACACTTAAATAATGGCTTGAAGAATTTGCCACAGAACTCAGTTATAAAGGACCTGACAGGCCAAGTGGTCTAGCCTGTACTTGCAAGAACTTGTTCTTTACCATCCCCAACAAGGAGCCATCCAGCCGGGGCTTCACTTGAGAAGAATCCCACTTCTCCACAAGGAAGCCCATTCAACTTTCTTACTCTGGTTGGTTGGAAGCTTTCTCTTATATCAAGCATTCCAATGTTGACCCATTACCTCTATTCCTGCATACAGAGTTAAATCTACATTAATTGGTTATCACCACAAATCTGTGATTTCACAAGATGTGGGAACTCCCTCCACCAATATTACAAAGCAAGCAGCACTGAGAGTTTCTGTGACTTGACCTGAATCATACAGCTTAAGTGTCAGAGGTGGTGTGAGAACTTAGGTCTTTCTTCATTCCAAGTCCAACACTCAATGCATGATGGCAATTTGTCCTTCTATGGTTACTTCCAAGTTGTTATGTCAACATCTTAAAGATAACACAGTAGTTTACAGGTATAGGTATTAGACCTGTGATTTCATTGATGATGACGATGATGGTGGTGGTGGTGGTGGTGGTGGTGGTGGTGGTAACAATAATAAACAGCACTTATAAAGTATCTATTATATACTAAGTGCTTAACAAATATTATCACATTAGATCCTCATAACAGCACCTTGGGAGGTAAGTGCTGTTATTATCCCCATTTTACAGATGAGGAAACTGAGGCTAAGAGAAGTTAGTGACGTGCCCAGGTTGCACAGCTAGTAAGTGTCTCAGGCTGGATCTGAACTCAGGTCTTCTTCACACCAAGCCCAGTGCTCCATCCATTAATCTATCCAGCACTCTATATACTCTCGATCCCTACTGGCAAAAGTAACTAACTCCAGGTGTGGAAGTTCCCTCTAACTATTCTATTTCAGCACCTTCTCAGCAACTTGTAATCTTAGAGGGCTACCTAGAACAATGACAGGGTAAGTGACTTGCCCAGGGTCACACAGTTAGTGTATGTCAGAGGCAGGCCTCAAAGCCAGTTCTCTGCTCTATCCACTACACCAGAGTAGTGTTGAACATATTAAATATGTCGCCCAGAACACTCTTCAGTGTGGCCCAAACCACATTAAAACATCATTGGGAAATAAATTGGCAAAATAAATAAAAATGCAATAAAACAGAGATAACATTACATTTTGAAACTAAGTCATCCTGTAGCCCACAGAGATCCTTATGTATGGATAAGTGGCCCCTATTTGTATTTGACCCAGACACCACTGCACTAACCTATGCTATCTCTCAGCAGAACCATGCAGTGGAAAGAACACTGAATTTGGAGTCGGAAGACCCAGGTTCACATCCTGACTATGCCAATTAGGTGACTGTCATCTTGGGAAAATAGTTTATAAACAAATAGAAATTTACTGTGAAATCCTCAAGTAAGCATATAGCCCATGAAAATGGTACTGAAATGTATTATTCACTAATATTTGTTTATGTGCCAAAGCTATATTTGAGCAATTATCAGATTACAGATTAACATTTTATTCTTCCTCCTTTTCATTAACAGTTCATCATATATTTACTTGAGAAATTAGTATTTTCATTGTTGCCACTGTGGATCAGCTTCATGGTGTATAATGAAGGAACTACTCTTTTTGAAAAATTGTTAGCAATATTATCCAAGTTTAAAAGTTTTCACAGATCACTTATGGGTAACATCACAATCCTGAATGCATTCAATAGCTCCCCCAAACCCTAAATGCTCCCTAAACAGTAGGGATTATGAAAACCTCCACACCCAAGGGGCTAAAGGTGGCCATATTATCCACCCTACAGGGTGAGAACAATTTCAACCCGGAAGATATATTCTGTTTCTCCTATTCTAATTAAGAGTCTCTAAAAATAGACAATCACCTTCTTGCTCTGTGAATCAGCCCCAGGTCAGGTATCCTTCCCTTTCATATAACACACTCCACACTGGCACTACTCCCTCAGCATGATTCCAACCCTCCTTCCCTTCAAATATCCAACTCCTCCCTAGACTTACAAGGGTGTGGTTTTTTTCTTAATCTACAAACACTTAACCTTTTCTCACAGTTTGCTCCCCATTAATGTCACTGGTAGCTTCTAAAGTTATTTAGATTTACAATTAAATTTTAAAATGTATTAACAATTTCAGTAAAAAGAAGAAAGGGGCAACTTTGGTAATGTTTTCTATTAAAATCTTGGGTTATTTGTGAACACCAAGTAGCATGTGATATTAACTAAAGCTAATGAAAGAAATCAATTGTTCAAGAGTATAAATGGGGACACACCCCCTGCCCTGAAGCATGAGTCAAATTTCAAGAAACATATAAGATATTTATTAAATTTTCTGTAAGATATTTGATCGCTTAATCATAAATCATCCTGTCAGGCTTAGAAAGAAAACTGGCCACATCACAATCCCCCTCCCATCCCGATTTGTCTGCCAACTGTAACATAAAGAATACTTTATAATGATTGCTAACATTCACAAAGCAAACCAAAGCTTTTAACAAAGAACCATTGTACTTGAAAACTGAAAGCTATCGAGTTGATTTTACTCAGCAGGTGTCTCCAGATAAACTATTCATCTCTATTCTCCTTATAAGAACACAGGGAAAACTTCTAGTTAAGGAAGATCATGGGTACCAGTTTTAGGCATGAGATTATTTCTATATCCCTATAATGATACTACTTTGCTGATGGGGATACAAGTTTTTTGAATGTGAATCATGTATAAAGGAAGCATATATAACATCGACCAGTTAATCTCTTAAAAATATGTCACTCTTTTCACCCAATAAGTTCTATAATACAATGTTTTCGTATTTCTTTCTTTTTTTAAAAAGATGTGATCCTAACAGCTGGTTGGGAACTACATCATGACAGGACCCTAGTCCTTCAGGATGAAGAATCACTTTGAACTGAAAGAGGTTCCTTTATGGAACTATTCAAAATCCTGGGAATGATTGTTTTACTTTATTATCAGTTTAGATCTGGTACTGAATCTAGCCTCTGTTAAAGCTAAATGACACTTTTTTTTAACCCTATGAAAGATAAAATAAAGCCCCACGATAGCAACACATTTTAAAAATCTTATCTTATAAAACTCTGTATGCCACCAAGAAGGTGCCAATTGGCCTTGAAGAGGGAGTTTCTTCACCCAGGAGTTCCCTCTGCCAATGAAATCACAGGGCCAGCCTTCTCCTGGTCCTCTCTTACTCTGACTACACACTGACATCAAACAGAGCTCTGGCAGAAAGGCTAATTAGTATTTGCTCTTCAAGACATCTTCTGCAAATCATCTCCCAATTTGTACTTGCTTGTAAACATACCTAACATTTACTTGACATAAATATTATAAACATATACATTTAGTTGACACAAATATTATGCATCTTGGACTGTTTCTAAGCTGTAAAATAGTGTAGTAATTTAACAAGAGTGATAGAAAATGAATTCTTATCTCCTTTTAAGCTCATTAAAACACAACTCTACCCATATAATCCAATACTCAAATGGACCTCTGATATCCATTCCATGGAGGACATACAGATCTCAAAGAATCCATACCTGCCAACAGTTGATTTGAGTAAATCTTGCATGGTACTTACTGGCATAATACTTAATAATGGTCATACTACTAGGACATACCTACTAGGTTCCTTGGAACTTGAATTACATCTTCTGCAAACTCAAGATAACCTCTGGCTTTTTTCACTGCATCCTGATCCTAAGATATAGAAGTAAACAAAGTTTCAAGACATTAAACAGATAAATGCAGATTTTCATTTTAAAAATAAAAAACTAGACTACTGTTTATTTACCTCTCCGTAAATATGAAATGTGCAAGTATCTTCATCTAAATCAATAGCAGTGACTCCAGGTACTTTTCTAGCTTGCTGAATATTAGCACCATGAGTGCCAATTGCTAGGCCCATCAAATCCTCACGGACAATAAACTGCTCATGAAATCTTGAGGCAAGCTGTCTTGAACTCTGAAAAGAAATGCAAGGGCAATTAATCTAGTTTTAAAATTTTAAAATATCTTGTATTTATACCAGCCCTAATTTAGACAAGTATGCAAAATCTAAAGCACCATTTTGCTTGAAAAGGAATCCAATTTGTGATTAAGAATTTTTATCAAAATGAACAATATTACTCATAGCACTAATATGTGTTTAGGTTACTAAATGATCTTTTCTATTAGATGCATTACTATAAGCAGGGAAAGAAAATTGACAAATTTAAAGGCTGTCTTTTTTAAACTTTATCTGACAACTCTGCCATAATTAACAATAAAATTAAGGTTAAAGTCTTTCAAAGATCAATAAGAAAATTAAGTCAAGCTGGAAAGCCAACTCATAGGAAATAGTGGGCCTCTTTAACTACAATTAATTACAAAAATTTATCACAATTCTAGCATATCACTAAAGGAAAATTAAGCATATCTGGTATATATATATATTTTTTTTAATGTGAACTATCTGAAAGCTTATAAACTCTCTTAGAGAAGGAAAACAGACTCATGTCCACTTAAAACTGCTGGACACAAAAGATAAAAAGCAGCAAACGAAATAATCACTTGAGCACAAATTAACAATTAAAGTATCCATTTTTCATTATACCAGAAGATATTTAATTTCTACAGGTATCAAAGAAGCTCAAATTACACAAAAATATCTTAACATCCCACAACTTCTTCAAGTGGGAAGAGCCTCAAAAAAGAAACAAGTAAAAAATGAATAAGAAACTTGCTGAAGGTCAGTAATGGAGCCCAGACAATACCCCAGGGTTCTTACTCCCAAGTTCAGTGTTCTTTCTGCCAACAAAGGGTAGAATTGGAAACATGTCATTTCAGAAGATGTTTACATTTTTAAACTCACAGAAACATGGTATAGTTTTCCTCCATTACACAAACTATAACTACTCTGACCTAAATGTTATGTGACATTTTTTTAAACCCATAAAATTAGTCAAACAAGGAAATCAGGTTGAAATAGGATCAAAACCAACTAGCTAAAAAGTTTCCACAGGGTTAAAAAAAAAATAACAAAACTATATGTACATGTTGACCGAGATAATCAACTACTCTTCTGTTTCTTTTTCTGCAATTCTCAATCAGGACACAAAAGGTTAAGAAAGAGTCTTGGAAGGAATCAGCCTTCTTGTTCAATGGGGTCTCACCTCACAATGCCTCACCTGTCTTTTCCACTGGTTTTTCATTTGCACGGGATTCCCCCAACCACCATCAAATGAAATGATTAATAATCAGAAATCCAAAAAATCAATAGTGATTGATTTCACCTGACATAAAAGCCTATACAAGTTCACTCAGAATCTATAAAAATGTAGATGGCAGTACTATCATTGAAAATACAGTAATACATGTCAATACAAATTACTGATGGAACAATTAAATAAAATTTACTTTTAACAAATGAAACAGTAAATTAGGAAAATATTCTATGGCAAAAGTCTAAAGACAGATGTTAAAAAGTGACAACTGACTAACAGGTTTAAATAGAAATAAAAAACAAATAATCACAGGAATATACTGAGATACACAGCCCATTCAATTGGTATAAAAAGCCTAACCTGATATCTCAAAAGACATGCAAACTCCAACCTATTTATCTTTTTAACACTGCTTTAATTTTCCTAGGCAAAAACACTTGATGTAAATAAATCAAAGTATTCATATTAAAGATCAACATCTAATTCTCTCTACATATATCTTCAGCATTTTTAGGACTAGTCACTCAAATGACAGAAGAAAAAGCAACTTACCTCCAGTTGTTTACTAGCTTCTTCGTTTCTCAGTATCAGAGACAACTTAGTTCGAAGACTTCGAAAGTGCATATCAATCAGCATATTTGCCCTCTTTGTTGTTACGTCGCTGATGGACTAAGATTAAAATCCATAAAATCGTTACTCAAATAAATGCACTGAATTAAAAGAAACCAAAAATGGAAAAAGGTAAACCCACTTACCAAGATGATAAGTTGATAATTTTCAGAATCATATGTTACAGAAAAAGCTCCAACTGCTTTTTTGAAGTCCTTATGTGACGATTCTTTGGCACACCTAATAATAAAAATACCACTTATTATACTGTTAAGTTGATTTCTAGAGGTAGCAACCACTGGTATACACTATAAACACATTAATGTATGGATTTCTGATACTTGCCTTGAACTAAATATCAAGACTGAAGGTTGCAATTACATTTCTATTTAAAACTCAGTGTTCTTCACAAGAGCCCAGAATCCTGAGCTAGAAGTGACTTCAGAGGCCAATTAGACCAGTCCATCCCTAAATAATGATCCCCTCCGTAACATCAGCAAGCCTCTCCTCTAATCTTTACTTCAAGGCCTCTAAATGTGCTTTCTCCTCTAAGGTTACTTAGATCTCTTCTGTAAATATTTTCTACAGACCCATTTTTAATCAAGTTGTCTCCCACATTAGAATGTAATCTTCTTCAGGGCAGGGGCTGTTTCTATTTTTCTTTTTGTTTCCTCAGCAATTAGAACAGTACCTGGCACAAAGGGAATGCTTTAAAATGCCTATTGATCTACCACCAGTTCAGCTCATTCTACTTCTGGAAAGCTCTCAACTGTCAACAAATTTTGTCTCACATTCAACCAAAAATCTGCTTCTATACTCCCAGCCACTGCTCCTAGTTGTGAGGCCAAGCACGAGTCTTATCCTCTATATATGACAGCCCTTCAAATACTTGAAAATGGATAACAAGTCCATGACCATTTATTCTCTTGGCTAGGCAGAGCATCCCCAGTTCCTTCAGCTAATCTTGATCTGGCATGACCTTGCGGTCCTTTACAACCCAGCTGCCCTTCTCTAGACACTTCAGCTTATCAATGGCCTTCTGAAAACATTAACACTCAGATCCTCCACATATTGCCTGAGCGAGACAAAATAGAGTAAGAATATTTAATCCTCAAAAGGAGTTTTCACTTGCCAAGGTAGTTTCTATGGGGTGGGAGAAGGGGGAAGAGAAAACAACCATACCTAATAAGATCTGCCTAGTTGGTTCCACTGCAACCAATCTAGTTCATCTAAGTGGATGTAATGCAGCTACATTAATCATGCAGCTCTATGGCTAGAATAACTGGTTTTGTTATAACCTTTGCTGTTTCACTGCTATTGACAACAGTCATTTTTTGCATTAATGAGACCAAAATCAGGAGCCTATTCAGGATGGAGTAAGCAGGAAAGGAAAAAAAATTACTCAAGTTATTTCATATTATACAGGCAAAAAAAACCCCGGTTCTTTGAATTTTCCCATCAGTTTATTTTTTTTTTTTTAGATAAAATTCAAATTTCTCAGTGAGATTCCCTTAGGTGAAATTTTGAGAGACATTTGGATGCTCACTTCTCCATTTTAAATCAGTTCAGAAATTCTTAATTTGGAGGTATTTGCTTGGTCTTAAGGTGGTTCTACGCCAACAACAGGCAGAACCAAGCTCTAGCCATCTGTGAAATCTCTTAAGATAAGGCAACAGATACTGAACCACAGAATGTGCAAATTGTTTTGCCTTAAGCTACTCTATAGGGGGGAAAAACCCACTAGCATTAGGGAGTACCTTTCACTTTCCTCGATTATGTTTCTTGATACTAGGAAACATCATTAGGTGACTGCCTTCCTTGAAAGTCTTAGTCTTTTTGTTTAAATGCAGGAAAGAAATGGAAAATTCACACTCTGACTTATTTCTTGTGGGAGGAAGGGGGGAATATGAAGAAAATAAATACACGAAATGCTACTTCCCTGCACAAAGGCTATTTACAGCCTGTCACAGTGACTTACACAGAACAGGTACTCAAATACATGTGCTCAATAAATCTTAGTTCAGAAATTACACATGAAAATTTTCTTCAATAGTAATTTATTTCTAGGTTTTCAATTTCCCACTACACTGACTGAGATATTCTCTAGCCAATATAGTGATTCAACCTTATCTAGTGAATGTCTCTCTACCCTGTAATGCCACCACTGAGTACTAATTCTGAAATATGACAATTCTTGAAAGACACAAGCTTTTAGTTCATTAGAAAAAAGGAACACATTTTCATTCCCTATTACTGACCACATATTCTGTGATTAATTTTAAAAACGAATTGCACTTTAATTCCTAGTCTCATACTGACAAATTATTTTCCCATCCATTAAAATAGTTCAAGATTTACTTATTTATGAGAACATCAAAAGCTAAAGAATAAAATAACCAGTTTATTTACTATTAAAATAGTATAAAAGGTTGACTTTTCAGGGGATCAGAGGATTAATAGCTGGCATGGACCTTAGAGATGTCAAACCAATACTCCCATTGAACTGGTAAAGAAAATGACTCAAAGAGACTAGGCCACTTGCACTATGTTCCACTTCTACAGTTTTCTTTAATTTTGTAGTGCTCAAGGTTGATTTTAATACTGCTAATAATTTATTCAAACAACAGCATTATAAAGTAATATTCCAAATTTCAAATTCAGTAGCTTCAGATATTTATATGATAGAAACAAACAATATATGGAAGAATAACATTTCCTTCTAGATGTCATCATAATCAAATCTGATGGCAAATCATTCAATTCAATTTTCCAATTTTCTGACAATATTACCAGGTGATATCAAATGAGTTCATAAACTATATTTGTGATCTTTTTTGCAAAGAAGTAGAAAATTCTTGCTGAATCCCACTGAATTTAGAAACTGTTTCAAGTAATTTTACGTGTTTTTTACTTATCATTTGAACCAAATTTATATATACATATGTCTGTGTGTATAAAATATACATAGTATGTATGTATGGCATTTTCTGGACTTGATAGCTTCACACTTACATTTGCCGTAAGTCCTCTGGCACTTCCAGTTTGATCTTATGGAAAGTGTCTTTTGTTGCAGGTTTGTTGGGATTCACAGATCTCAAACGCTCAATTGTGACAATTTCATTGTAAGTGGCATCACAGGCTGCATATTCTATTACATAAAACTGAAAAAAAAAAAGTAACAACAATCATCCCTAGTCATCATTTTAAAAATAGGAGACATTTGTTATGCCTATTCAGATCAAGATGAAAGCACTGAAAAGAAAGTCTCTGAGTGAGAAAAAAAATCATATTGAGTTTAAATTATTTTTAAAACAAACCAAGCATTTAAAACACTAAAAACACCTAAATCAAAAACACGTTGCAATTAGTTAGTTCTGTGGGAATCAAGAAATAAATATACACCAAAGCTGATACCAAAGAACAACAGAAAAATGCATTTTGCCAACCTAAGATCTCCCTACCTCGCCCTTGATCATGCGTACTTTAGCCAACCACCAGCAGCACGGCTCTTTTTCATTGGCCCTGGAGTAAACCTACACGTAAAGATAAACAGAAGACATTCTCATTAATATCACTTTGAAATCTAAATAAAGACTTCAAAAATCAAAGAAAACATGAGTGAGCACTCAATGTTTCAAATTTATTAGATTAATAGCCAACACGGTAGTATGCACAGTATAAATCTTAAATAAATATTTCTTTGATTAAATGTAAGCTCCCTCAAGGAAGGGGCTGTCTCCTCTAATTCTTTGTATCCTTCTAAGGCGCTCCAGAACATACTAAGAACTTCCTAAATGCTCAATAAACATTAGCCACGTAAAAATCTGTATATAAGTGAGGATGTTTTGCTTGACATGCTAACACAAATATTTTTAAAATATAAACAACAATCCACAATGTCTTATATTATTAATCGACGTAGATCTGAAACCCAACTATTAGCATATACCTACACTCGGGCTGATGGCCAGAAGCAAAGATATCCCAACAGCATGACCTGCCTGCTGGCTGTCAATTACACATCCCTTGGATGCCACAGTTGCTCTTATAGACTAAGACAATACTGTCAAATGTTTTGTTTTCTGAACCAGTCATTCAGCAGGCCAACGTGATACCAACTAGGACTAATGGCTCACGTGGGAGTGAAGCCTACTGACTTTGGAAAAGGAAAAAAAATATTCTAGACATACTCTAAACTCCAAGCAAAACATCTTGTAGATAGAGTGGGTAAAAATTGAAATTAGGCCAGGATGTGTCTCGGCTACAGATTGACTGGCACTGGGAATAAAAAATCCATCACTGTTTGTTAGAACACAAATTTATGGGCTACTGAGAATAAGTCAACAGCAGCATTTTCCTATGGAAGAGGAAGCAGACTGTCACATACACTAAAAAGTAAAATCACCAAAGTTATCCACTTCCAATTCCCCTATCCTCCAAAATTCAGATACCAAGATGAAGTGACTTGCCCGCGGTCACATAGTGAATGAGTGACAGAAAAAGGACTGTAATCCAAGTCTCCGGACAACCAGTTCAGTTCTTTTTCTATCACAACACACCTTAAGAGTTGTGGAAGTGTAACTAAGGCACCAGTGATGTCTAGATCATGATATATTTTAAGTTCTATGAGAATACACAGGAAACGGGAATTTTTTCAAGAGCCAAACAAAAGCATGCCTTACGAGAGAAAATACAAACATGCTCCAGTTGAGGGTTTTAAATGCAAAACCAGTACTAAAATCTTTTGATTATCCTCTTTGAATATACATTAGGTCACACATAATTAAATCATCTCACACATCTAAAGCCCCAGGCACTTACCCACCCATCCATTCTACTTCTCCTCCCCAACTGAAAAGGGTTTAGGTAGCAGGGTAGGCAGAACCACACCAGTAACATCACCTACCTCTCTAAGCAGAAGCCATAAGGATACTTAGTTGAAAAAGAGGATAAATACCTAATACCAATTTGCCTCAAATGTGCACATGCCTTCCAACTACATTCACTCATCTAACATTTACTATGGTTCAGGATCATGCGATGGGCAGCAATGAAGGTGCCACAAAAATGAGTAAGAAAGGATCCTTTCTCCCAGAGGGCTTAAAGAATCTCAGAATGCCAGAGCTGGAAGAGACTGCATCTAGATGAGCCCACATCTGAAAAACAATCCCTTCTCCAGCATTCCTAGCCAGAGGCTATCGGGGGCTCTTGCCTGAAAACCTACCTCTGGTAAAAAAGAATCAACTGACCAAGACAGCCATTTCACTTTCAGATAGCTGTAAGTATTGCAAAGGGTTTTTCTTCCCCCTGACATCAAGCTAAATTTTCCTCTTTACAATTTCCACCCACTCTAAGCCAAAAAACACAAGGGTAATCCCTCTTCCACATGGCATCCCTCCAAAAACTTGGAGGACAGCTATCCCCACATGGCATAACTTTGAAACCCGTCACCATCTTGGTAGCCCTCCTCCAGAGGCTCTCTAGGTTATGGCTATACATCTTAAAATGTAGCACTCATAATTAAATTATTATATCTTCTGTGGATGAGCACTTTGGAAGCAAAGGTATTTTCAAAATGTAATAAAGTGAATGTCTCATGGCATTTCATGTGGACTTTTCTCTTGGCCCTGAAAAATCTGCCTTGCATTATGCCTTCCTTCAGACATGATCTGACCAGGGCAGACTACCACCCCCACTGTTCTACAGGCTGCACTTCTCTTAAACCAGGCCAAAACAGCACTACATTTCTTACCTATCATTTCCCCCTGAAGTCACAGTCAGTGTAGTTTGGAGGGTGAGGGAAAGGACAAATAAACTCCTAACTTTAACATAAGCTAGAACTTAAAGGCCAAGAAGGCCAAGAAGAAAGTACCAAATAGATAGAAATTTCAAGGGGGAGATCAACCGATCAACAAGTATTTATTAAGTACCTACTCTGTGTTAGGCATTGTGAACACAATTATATGATCACAAATATGACCAGTTTAGCGATTTATTGTAGTTGATTTTTTCCCCAAGAGTTCGAGGCACTGAAACAGGTATTTCAGAGCACAGGTTGTGCTTTGGAAATAATGGGGCTTTCGGGGCAGCTGGATGGCACAGTGGATAGAGCACCAGCCCTGGAGTCAGGAGGACCTGAGTTCAAATTTGACCTCAGACACTTCATACATACTAGCTGTGTGACCTTGGGCAAGTCACTTAACCCCACTGCCTAGCCAAAAACCAAAGAAAAAAAAATAACGGGGCTTTCTCAACACTGCATATGTCTCACTTTTGTAAACTGAATAATTTCAAATGCACTAATGGAGCTTACTATTTAAAGAATCCTAGAGTAATTTATGTTTAGTCCAGAATCTTTGTGTAAAATTTACATATTGTTTTGTAGAACTGATATTCATATACCAAATTTGCTTAAAATGGTAATAGAAAGGTAAAATAAGCTATCATTTTAACAAAATGATTCTTTTCACTACATACAAAAAGCCACAAGAGACCAAGGTAAGTTTGCTCAAGTGCTACCATTTCCCAGGGATATCTGGAGGAAGCTTTCAAAGCCTAATGGCTTTTGTAGCTTCAGAACTAGCTCATGACTCAGGTCTTCTAACCCACGTACTGCTAGAGGTTGAGAAAAGCAGAAAACAGAGCTTCCTGGGGCAGGGCCAGGGAGCCAAAAGTAACAGAAGACTGGGCATTCCTGACAGTGCTCACATACAAAATTTTAGAGATTGGTACTTTTCTCTAAAATGTCACCATGAACTGAGAAAAAATACATAACCATCGAAGTATACCGTTTAAAGAGAATTTAAAGAAAAGACATCAAAATTCAATAAGTCACAGATCTCAAAAACATTCCACTCCTCTCATACTTAAGTGAGAGCAGGGAACTTACCTCAACCTCATCACTTTCATTGATATCTTTATTATAACCTGTAGGAGGTGGGAATCTCACATCATGGAATGGAATCTGTCTCTCTGGCTGCCAACTGCAAAAAAGAAAAAAAAATCCATTCATTCAAATGTTTTTCTTGTTTAAATCAAATAGTGAGCATTTCCCACTGTGCTTGTAATTTTCTAATAAAAATAAGCAATATTTGGTTAAAGGTAACCCTCTAATCGTTTTCTAGTATGAAAGAAAGCAAGTGTTTTTAAGATGATCAATTTTATGCTACAAGGGCAATAGAAAGACACTCCAATGAAGAAGGCATGCAGCACAGTAGCCTTTTAGTTCCAACTACGGTGTTTTCCTAATCACAACAAAGCAGCATGGCAATTTTTTAAAAATAATTTTTTCAATGATTTCATCCCCTCAAAGTTCTAAACTAAGGACAAAGCATGAATTTCCTCCAAAATTTGAATTAAAGAAGTTAGTAAATATCAGTACAAGTGTTAGTAATAGCAGACACACTTCTGACCTTCCAAAGAACCTTAACCACATTCCAACAAGGACAGAAACAAGTGCTAAATGCCCTAACCAAGCAAATGGGGGCAGTTGGCACATTAGCAACTTAAAACTCACTTTTCCCCCTTAATTTTTAGGTCCCACGAGGTCAAGCCTTGCCATGGATTCCTAGCTGCTGCTCAGTACAACGTTCTAGCATGCACTGTGCTGGTGAGGTCGTATCAGTCACAGAAATCCGATGAAGAGAGCCTATAGGAGTTAGGTAAGTGGCGTGTTTTTGGTTTTTGGTTTGTTTTTTAAAACAATGAGTGATTTTGCAAAGTTTATAATTTTTTTAATCCCAAAAAGTATAAAGCATTAAAAAATAAACTTTGCAAAAACAACATACGGATTCCACTGGGAAAGCTGCCAAATCTAAGTTTGGGTGTTGATGCTAAGCAATGCTAGTATTTTTCCCCTCAAGTAGAGATATTATAATGAATTAGGGATCAGTGAGCCAACAGATAATTTGCAATAAAACCCCATTAACTCAGAACTTATCGTAACTTGGTCACGGCCACAGCTAAAGAAAAGCTTACCTTTACACCATCTATGAAGAAGTGACTATATGTGTCTGAAGGCTAACCCACTAATTTTTGCAACTAGGATTAGCATTTATTCTAAATTAATGAGGTTTTACTGCAAATTCAACATGTTAATCCTTTGCATCTTTTGTAACTGTGTTGCTTCCAAAAGGATAAAACACTGATGTTTAAAACTGATGAGGTTACGTGGATACGATTGACATGAAATTTGCTAGGACGGAAGGTAAAGCTAGGACTATATCTAAAGAAAACATTACTAGACATCTAAAACACACTAGTATTAGGCTATTTCTTCAGGCTAGAGAGGTAAAAATAGAACATGATAGAGCCTAAAAATCAAATTTATTTTTATAAAACTAGTTTTTATAGAAAAGGTGTGTTAAAGATAAGGAAGAGAACACTTCAGCAGAAACCTACTCAATGATGACAGCATGGTGAAGCTCTACACAAGAAATCACAACCATGTCAAGGACCCCAATTTAAAGTACAAAAAACTGGATGTCATTTCAAGTTACTAGGATGATCGCTTGAAGACAAAAATACTACTCTCTGCGGACATAGTAGCTGAAGAAGATAATGAGCTTGATGACTTGAGCTAAAGGTGGTATAATTTTAACAGTATGTAGTGGTGACTGGGAAAAAGGGAAAAGAATTGACATAACCCATTGCAATGATGACATTAACCAGAGAAACATTTTTGAATTAACAATAATAAATGAGTTTTTGGTCTGTATTTAATAATGATTATTTTAGACTGAGTGACTGAGAATAAGAGAAGAAAATTCAAGAGTAGTCAGTTAAAAAAAAAAAAGGCCCCACGTATGGCAAATACAAGTAGGATTTTGTTTAGTAGGGGGGACAAACAAGTAAGACCAATCTAAAAAAAATTACTCACCAAGGGATCTAAGACCCCTTCATGAAGGGTTAAAATGTAATATGCAGAAGTTTTCTCATCTATTACCAATATTACTAGAAACAGAATCAAGTTCCAAAGCTTTTCATACAATCTACATTAAGCAGACTTGATGGAGACACCATTAGGCTAACACTAGACTATGCAACTTCTGATATGCACACCACTGAGGAGCAATCCAACTGCCTGCTGCAGCTGTAGTTCCCTCTTGCCATCCATACTTCCTTTCTCAAGTTCTCCCGAGGAAATGCCACAGGCCTGCCAGAAGCACCTAAAGATGCTTTTTTCCTGCTTGTGGCACAAAGAGCTAACAGTGTGCCAACTCCTGGTCTGGTACAGTAGTTTTCCAGATGCAAGATCAGATTCAATGTGCTATTTTTTCACTCCATTTATATAAACTATAACATATCCTCACTGTTCAAAGATTCAGTAGGTAACACAATTCATAATGAAATACTTTTCCTGAGATTTAAATATGCTAATGGCTGTCATAAAAACATACTTTACTATTAAAACAAAAATCAAACTTAGATTTTTTTCCCTTTAACTTCCCAACTTCAACACTGATATCTTAAAACAATCACAGCTTATGAGACTACAGATGGGAGTATTTCCCCGTCTAATAGTAGAAAGTAGTCACTAACACTTACTATGATATAATTATCAATCCAAGAATAAAAGCACATCTTAGCTAATCTAAAACTGTGAATTCACTGGCATAGGGAATAAACTCCTAATGAATTAAATAATAAATAAACTACCTCTGCCAATGTAGACCCCCAAATGCTCTGCATCTTATGGTCTTCTGAGAGCTTCCAGGCTCACAGGGACATTAAATGACTTGTCCAGGGCCATAAAAACAGTATATGTCACAGGTCAGACTTGAACCTGGCTATTCCTAACTCCATGGCAGACTCTCTAGAAATCTACTAAGAGATGCCTCCATTCAAGTATTTATAAGACAACCAAACACTTCGTTTCGGGTTTAGGCTGCCAAATTTTACAAGTATTTACCTTTCTTCTCTTTCTTTATTCTTTTCTTAACAATTACTCTAAAAATTCTCTTCCAGATGCTCAATGGAACATAGTATCAATTTAAATGTTTCTTAGATATTTGATTTTTTTAAAGTTCCCAGAATTTTTATAATCCCTTCTGGATATATCTATTTAGTCAAACCCCCTCATCTCATATTTTGAGAAAAATCAATCAACAAGTATTTATTAAGCAGGTATTATGTGTCAGGAACTGGGCTAGGTATTGGGGAATACAAATGCAATTAAACAATCCTTGCTCACAAGAAACTTACATTCCTATGGGAGAGACAATAAGCATGTACACATAAATAAAATCATATAAAATGAATAGATAAAAAATAATTAAATATATGGTAATTTGAGAGAAGGTATTAATACAAGAGTGGATGAGGAAAGATATCATGTAGGAGGAGCTTGAGCTTGAAGGAAGAGAAGGCTTCCATGAGGCAGAGGTGAGGAAGGACTGAATTCCAGGCATGAGGAACAACCAACAAAAGGCACGGAGAACACGAATGGAATGTGAGAAAATTGACAACAGACAAGTAAGATGATGTGTTCCAGGTCATACAGGCAGTCAGAAGTAGGACTGGAACTTGAGATTTCCCAAAAGTCCGGTGTCTACCCTCTATCCAGCATGTCAGAGATCTCTGCCTCCTTATGTTGCTCTAAAGCTACAAGTCCTGGACTAAGGTGTCTAATAAGAAGCATGCTCACTTTGTTGTACAGAAAGTAACATACAGCATTGAAATATCCACATCAATTCATCAACAACCATTAATACCTGTGCTTCCTTTGTACGTGGCACTGAGCTAAATGTTAGGGAAAACAAGACAGAAGTGAAACTACCTATCCTCAAAGGGCTTACATTCTGATGGGGGGGTTTTACAACATATGCATAGATAAATAAATGTAGGATATTTACAAAGTGATTTGGGGGGGGAGGACTGTGGCAAACAACTAACAATTAGAGGAATCAGGAAAAAAAAACCTCTGATCCTCGAAATAAATAAGGGTTCTGAGAAGTGGAAGTGAGGTAGAACATTCTAGACTTGGAAAACAGCCTGCAGAAGGCATGAAAGTGAGAGGTAGGCTTCCTGGAAAGGAAAAGTAAATGGAATGGGCCAAAGTGAACAGAACATGGAGTATATGATGGAAAGGCACGTATAATCAAGCCTGGAGGTAATGCTTCAGCCAAACTGCCAAGGGCTTTATATTTAAAAGATTTTATCCTAGAGACAAGAGTGAGCAACGGAAGTTTCTTAAGAATTTTCTTATGTGAAAAATGGAGGTATTAAGGGGCCAAATCATTCCAAGGGGCTGAATAGTTAAATGTGCTCATGCAACTTTTGGCCAATATCATAAATGGATATTCCTAAAAAGGCATACAAATTAGCTTTTTTGTTTTTAAGAAACGAATATATTTGTAATAGATGGAAAATCAATTTACCTTATTGTTGTTAGGCACAACACCAAAAAAACCCCAAGAACGTTAAAGACAACACATTTAAATCTCAAAGTTCCTAGAATGTACAAAATGTAGTTTAGGAAACTGTTATTAAACCTGATTCCAATTATTATACTTCTAAAACTTAAAATATATAAGAACCTTTGGAAATGTACTAAAAAAATAATTCTGTGAGTTCAAAACTTCAGCACTGAAAAATATCATTCTATTTTCTTTTTCATAAACTGCTAATTCTTAGCCAGGTCAAAAAACTCATGAAAACCTTTTCTGACTCATATTGCAGTATCCCATAGTGATATGCTTGGTATATAACAACTTTTCTTTTTGAAATTAAAAAAATAATCATTAACATAAGCAACACATTTTTAAGCAGTCAAAAATTACTGTATGACCATTTAAAGAAAGCTTTACACAACCTTGGTCTTATATTAAATTACACAAACTTTTAAAATATTTCAAATTTTCATGAGCAATATTTCAAGTATAATCAAGATCTGACTCTTTAAAAACTTGATTGTAAACCACACCTCCAAGGACTTACTTGTTTTCAAATGCAACCGTTATTGAATCTTCATGTACATCTTTTACAAATGCCTGTTTAAAAAGAAAAGAAAAACACAATAATTAACTCAAAGTCCAACTAAGTTCTACTCCTATGTTTCCTCATGATATGAAAATAACATTGGATTGTAATACAGTGGTAAAGGGAGCACTGAAACAACTTAAATTATGGATTTATGTAAAGTAATTTTAACTTAGTTCCTAAATTTATAGGTCACACCGATTTTTTATAATCTTTAAAATTATGTCAAAGAATATTTAAAACATTTTGGCTTCAAACTAAAATTTGTCATTCTAAAAGCTGAAAACTTGTAAGACTAGACATAACAAAAAGCAGTCAATTTCATCTAGGCTAGTATGAATTTATATTAATAGTTCAGATCTGCTACAGCCTATTGCATGCTCCTTATCTCTCAAATAAGCAAGAAGTTGATCAAATACAGTTTCAAAACTCTAAATACTAAAATGCATTATGTGATTTTAATAAAGTATTTGCCTTAGTGATCACACAGTAAGTTATATTCTAATATAACAAACTGGGTTTAATTTCCTAATCTCATCAGCCCTTTGGGAGGGCTGGGGGGGGGGGTGAATTGTGATGGCTTCGGTTCAAAGTATATAAGCCTAAAGAAGTAACTCTTCAAACTTTCAAAAATGATAATACAAACAAAAAGCATTTAATAAATTATCACCACCATCAGTGTGTTAATCACTATGCTGTCTATAATTTTGGTAAGATACAAAATTGAATTTTACTTCATCAGCTACTTAAAAGGAGAATTTACAAAAATGCCAGGAGGGGACAGTATAGCAAGAAAATGGGTTTGGACCCACACTTTACTCTATAACACCACAACACACTCTATCTAAATATTTTAAAAGCAAGTTATAAAAGAGAAAAAGAATCGGATGAAAACAGGAATATATTTGCCTTATCTGTGGAGAGGGATATTTTTATCATTCAAATAAAAAGAAATCATTAGACAAAAATTCATTTAATAAGATTGGATAAAATGATTTTGTACAACAAAAAGCATCATTTTTAAAAATTAAAACAAAGCCAATTAAAAAGAATATCAAATAAAAGTCTGAAATACAGAATCTTAAATATGAATAAATTATAAAATTCAATGCTGTAGGGTTGTGGGGAATCAGGAGCTCTAAAAGACATTGTTGGCAAGATTCACTCCTGACCAACAATGATCTAAGCAAGAGTTTTTCTTCACTCTTTTCCTGTCCTGGACTCCTTTGGCAGCCTGGTGAAGCCTAGGGACCCCCTCCTCAGAACAGTGTTTTTAAATACATAAAATAAGATACACAAGATTACAAAGGAAATAAATTCCACTGAAATCCATTCATGAAAATATTGTAAAAACAAGTTCACAAACCCCAGGTTAAGAATGCCTGGTTATGGACAACTTGAAAAGGAAAATGCAAATTTAACAGCAAGCTAAAAAGATGCTTAAACTGCATAACAATCAGAGAAATGAAATTACACCAACCTCTAGACACCTTACTTTTCATCCAGCAGAGTGGAAATTTAATTTGACAAGCACTTATTAAGTACCTACTAAGGATAAATGTACTTAAGTCCTGAGGATGTAAAAAAGAGAATGTAAGAATTGGAAGGGACCTTGACAGTAACCTCTAGGTACATAAAAAGGATCCCCACTGTAATAAACCCTGACAAGTGGCCATCTCAGCCTACTTCCTAAACTGCAAATCTGATCATGTCTCTCACACACACACACACACTCTCTCTCTCTCTCTCTCTCTCTCTCTCTCTCTCTCTCTCTCTCAAGAAACTCCAGGGGCTTCCCAAGACCTCCAGGATTAAATATTAAAATCCTTTGTTTGGCATTCAAAGCCCTTCATAACTTAGCCCCACCCACCCAGCCCTACCTTTCCAGTCTCCTATTACTGCCCAACAGTGCTCTTTGATCCAGGGACTCCACGCTCCAGGCTGTTCCAGGAAGGAATAAGACACTCTACCCCTCGGTTCCCAGCATTTTCTCTAGCTGCCTTTCATTCCTGGAATGCTATCTATCCCCTCCTCCTATCCAACTACAGACCTTCTAGGCTTTCTTCAAGTCCTAACTAAAATCCCACCTTCTTACAGAAGTCTTTCCCAATTTGCTCCAAAACCTCTTAATTGTAGAGTCCTCCCTCCCTTAATGACTTCCTGTTTAGCTGGTATATAACTTGTTAGTACATACTTGTTTGTTTACTGTCTCTCCCATTAGATTGTGAGCTCCTTAAGGGCAGGCACCATCTTTTGCCCTTTTTATATCCCCAGCTCTTAGCACAGTGCCTGTCACATAGTAGCCACTTAATAAATGTTTATGAACTGACTGCTTTACAACCAACAATGTGAACCTACCACCTCCAGAAGCAGCCCGTTCCACTTTTGAACAGCTGTAATTATTAGGAAGTTCTTCCTGCCATCAAACCAAATGTGCCTTTCCAACTTCCACCCACTGCTCTGTTCTGAGGCCAAATAGAATACCTCCTCCACAAAACAGCCCTTCAAGTACTGGAAGGTTTCTATCAGGTTCCCTCGGAGCCTTCCCTTCTCCAAGATAAACAATTCAAACAAACTGTCCCTACACTCAAGGAGTTTGTATTTTGAGGAGATACAACATGTGCACAAGTGAGAAACATAAAAATGTACAACGTGTAGTTGGGGGGGGGGAAGCTTAAAAACACTGTTGGGGAAATGCTTCAATGTAAGTAGCAGCACTTGAACTAATCCCTGAAGAGTTAGGAATTCCAAGAAATGGAAGTAAATAAAGAGCACATTCTAGGCATGAAGGGCAGCCTGTGCAACAGTCCTGACATAGGCAATGGATGGAATGCCATTTACAGGGAATAACAAGTAGGCCAGTTTGGCTGAAAGAGAATGTATATTCTGGGAGTAATATAAAATTAAGTCTGGAAAGATAGACTGGAGCCAGATTGGGATGTGCTTTAAAAACCAAACAGAAACCTGCATTTTCTCTTAGAAGAAATAGGGAGCCACCGAAGCTTTTCTTGAGCAGCAAAACGAAGTGGTCAGACCTGTGCTCTGGCACCTGTTTGCCTGCTAATGTCTACACCGAAGCCTTTCCTCAACATCGGTTAAGCCTCTTCTCCCACAAACTACGTGGCACATTTTAATATTTCTTACTTGTGTGCACAATGTATGTTTCCAACCTTAGGAATACCAATTTCTGTGCTAGGAATATCAATTTCTGTGCTATGTCAAAAAATCAACAGGAGAGAAGAAAGCCTGAAAGCAGGGAGACTGATTAGAAAACTATAGCAATGTGGAAGATGAGGACTTGAATCAGGCTTGTGGTCATCAGAGTGGAGAGAGAGATGTTAGGGGGTAGAATGAACAAGGCTGGGTAATGGATTGGATGGGGGGGGGAGTTCAGTATGACTCTAAGGTTGCAAGCTGAGAGAACTAGAAAGATGATAATTAAGAATGAGCAAGAATAAACCTAGGTTAACTTCCCAGCAAATAGTTTAAGATTATATTTCAGAACTTTGACAGGAATGCTTATTAGCAAACAGAATAAAATCAAAAAGCCAAAATAGCTTTTTTAAAAGAACTCTCAAAAGGACTTGCAAAAAATATTTTTTAAAAATTTGATTAAAATAAACTCTGGATTATTCAAAGTAGTTGTAAAAAAATGTGCCACAAATTACTGAAAACCATGTACAAAAAAATGGGCAAAAGAAATTATACATTTGTACAGAAAGGTCTTTAAACCATGTAATCAAACAAAAGATAAAGGAACAAATAAAACCTTAAAATAATCTGGTGAGCCATTTAAGATCGTGCTCCTTCTTACTTGAAATGTTTTTAGTTATTTTTTTTCACCTTTGGAGAATAATGTGGGAAAAAGACAATCCAGTAACATGGATGAGGAAAACTGAATAGTCCATCTCTGAATAAGAGAGTTGGTCATATAATGAGATTCAGAACATATTTGAATTCAAGTTTAATAAGCAAAACCTATCTTGCCCCTTCTACTATATTTCTCCCCAAAATGTTAAGAAGTATACAAATAAGGAGACACTTCTGTGTCAAATAAAGAGGGCTTGATTATTTCTACAACACCAATCATGGGTGCTGATAACAGATGATGGGCATTTAAAGGTATGCCAGGCTTCCACCTCGAAGTTCAATACTAGTTCAACAACCTACAATGAACTATTAATCACTTTTGAGCTGAGGTCAATGGCAAAGTGAAAAAGAGCACTGCTCCAGCTAAAATCCCTACAGTCTCCTTCACAACAACACTAGACACCACTGAAGTAAAAAATTGTAAAGAAAAGAGTTCCTGGAAAGAAGCCTCCTTGCCATTATAATTTAGATATACGATATAAGTGTGTACACTTGAAACAATCTAATTGCAGAGTACATTGCAGATAACTTCTGTCTGAGCTCATCATTTCTCTGATATGAATGAACAGACATTCTTCAAACCCATGTAAAAGTTGAGCATGTACAGAAAACACCTCCTTGCCTTCTGTGCAGAAGTGGAGGACCTGCAAATGTCAGACTTTTTGGATGCATAGGTTAGTTTTCCCACACTGTGTTTTTCCTTCTCTATTTTATTCTTTGTTTTAAGGGATGGAAGGACACATTAGGGAAATGAAACATATAAAAACAACAAAAAAGCACCAATGAAAATTATTCTAAAAAATAGAAACCATGTGTAATATATAGTCCAATTTAGGAGAATATAATAGTAAGATAAGTCTTTTCTATGACCCTCTTGGGGACATGTACAACATTTACCTCAGTTCAAGATTGAGTGATGTAAACTTGGCACTGGTAAGGGCAAATTCAACCCTGTACAGCTTAATTTTAACTCCACCTCCATGGATAGTCATGGGGAATTTAAAATTGCTTTAGCTAAAGAGAACAGATGGAAGATACCATGCACTTCTATTCACTCTGCACTCCCTTGCAGTATAACTTCATTTGCTTCAACAGCAAAAGCTTGCAGTGGCTTCAAAGCCCAATTGAGTACCTACTAGAAAAAGGCATGTTGGTTTTCCATTTGGTAGGCACTCATGTTACTCAGACTATCATGAAGAGGAAGACAACAGTAAAAACAACAATTTTGAAAGTAATGGGATATTTACAAACTGATCTCTCCCCAACCTAATTTTTTTATATTGTTCGTTGAAGAAAGAACTTGAAATCAAGATCTGGATTTAAATACTGCCTCACACATACTCTGTGATCCATAAGTCAGTGTTCTGAAAAACTCTCCAGGACTAAAAGGTCACAGAGGACTTGTCAATCTACATTAGTGGAAGGAATTTCCACACCATAAAATTCCCAAATAGATGAAATCATGGTCTGGGAAAATAATGATAACAATAATGGAGATAGAGAGTGGCTTGAACAAAGCAGGGAACATGCACTGTGTAAAATTATTTAGAGTGGATATGAACTCCCTTCTGGTCACTCACTAGTCTAACTTCTGCCAACGTATCCTTCCACCATAACCCAGTGCCAGCTAGCTCACTTCCTCAGCAAGTGACTTTTTATACTTGGTATGAAGCTTTTTAGTTGAAATATCATTCTATATTTAAAATCTAAAAATCTATCCAAGTAAATCTAGCATTTCTAAAGGCAGTATCAAAGGCTATGTACGATTCCTAGGAAAAAGAAATAGAAAGCTTTTTCCAAGTAGAGAAACTTCTTAAACAATGAGAAAAATCTCCAGAAGATTGAACTTACAAGTCAATCAGGAGGAAAAAAGGAGAATTCAAAAGGTACATGGTATCTAAGTAAAGGTCAGGAAAATAAAACAAAATTCTAGGTTAGCTCTTAACACTTTTTTATCACTATTACAAGCAAATTTCAAATGATAACTCAATTTCTACAAAGTTTGTTCTTATAATCAAATTAGCCTAACAAACCTCAACATGAAATCATGGAACTTTTTTTTTAAAGCAACAGTTTGACAGAGTCAAAACCATTATCAACTATTATCATTACCAACAAATACTGAAACAATGGCAATTCTACTATGGAAAAAATTCCATCATTAATCAGTGTGATTTACTTATGATGAATGACAATGACAATTTAGCAACAGAAGTCTACCAGAGCTGACCCACATGGAAGCATTCTTTTAAAAATGAATTTAAAATGGAGACTTAAAAATGACATCCTCAACGAAAACAACTACAGAGACAATAACTTTGTGGAAGACAACGATAATGATGAGACAACATACCAAAAGTTCTAGGACACAGCCTAAACAGTCCTCAGAGGACAAATTATATCCCTGAGAACATACACGAACAAAACAGACAAAGAGGATTAATGAACTAAATATGCAATAAATAATTAGAAAGCCAACAAATAAACCCAAGATAAGTACATAAGAGTAAATCTCAAAAACTAGAGAAAAGTATAAATTGGAAAACAAAGACTACAAAACTAATAAAACTAAATGCTGATTCTCTGAAGATTAAGGAAATTGTTAAACCTTTGGCCAAACTGCTTAAAAACAGAGGTAGGAAAGTCAAACAAAATTAAAAATGAACAAAGTGAAGCTTAAAGAAATTAAAAGAATTGTAAGAACCTACCATACAGTTGTAGGTTAGCAGAATCAAAAACTTAAAAGAAAAACAGGGCTACCAACAAGAATATAAAATATTCAAGAGAACTTAAATAATCCTATTTCAGAAAAGGAAACTGAACTAATTATTAAAGAATGCCCAAGAGAAGGGAACCTTGGTCCAAATTTACAGAAGTCCGTTTTCTCAAAATTGATAAAGTACTCCAAATTCCTTTCCCCAGACAAATATAGTGTTATTAACTAAACCAGGGAAGGATAAGGCCAAGAAAAAGAACTACAGATCAATAGCATTAATGAGCATCAATTCAAAAATTTCTAATAAAATCCTGACAAAAATTATTCACTATGATCAGGTGGAATTAACATCAAGGATGCAAGAATAAACATTAAGAAAACAAGCAACATAATGAATCATGCTTTAAAAAAAAAACCATCTTTCCAAGATGACCTTTTATTAATATTCAATCTATGCTCAAAGAAATTCTGAAAACTATTATTCAATTCATAAATCTAAATGTAATTCTCCAGAGCAAAAAGGAGTTG
The DNA here is from genome assembly GCF_003287225.1 of Phascolarctos cinereus. NCBI lineage: Eukaryota > Metazoa > Chordata > Mammalia > Diprotodontia > Phascolarctidae > Phascolarctos > Phascolarctos cinereus. The sequence continues at coordinate 32,137,780 of NW_027556291.1, forward strand.
TAAGTATCACAGTAACGGGAGCTAAGATTTTAATTAAAAAAAAAGAAAGAAAAACATACTACACGAAGACATTCGGTCAAGTTTTTGGTTTTTGTTTTCTTAACTTGCTCATGGCCAATATATGAGAGTATATGTCCTGTATAGCAAATAGCAGTGTAAGAGCTGATTGTTCTACCTCAGCATTGTTAAAAGAAAGCATTTTACAAATCTTAAAGTACTTTAGAAATGTGAATTATTCCATACTAATAATTTTTTAAAGCAAGGAAGACAGTTATTTAACAAAAAAAGGTATTAGAAATATAAATACACTATAAACAGGAACCAGGGGTAGCATGGCATAGTAGAGATAGAGAACCAGCCAGCCTCAGAATCGGGGAAGACCTGGGTTCAAGTTTCATCTCTGACATATACTGCCTGTGTGACCTTGAGCAACTAAATTTCACCTCTCAGTGTCCCCCAGCAACTCCCTAAGACCATGAGGTTCATAAAGATGGTGAAGATGTTCCTCCTTACACCACTGAAATGAGAGGTAAATTTAAAAAAAGGACACAGGAACCTAAGAGATGATCGTGTATAAGGAGAAGGGGAGAGCAGGCATGAGTGGAAAATGTTGAGGACTGGTCTGGTTAAGTATAAGGATATTAGCATTAGAATAAAGGCCTGTTTCTAAGGGATAGCACCAACGGGAAGATGGTCTGAAATGACAACAGCACTGTTCAACGTTTTGTGTTTTTATCCTCAGCACCTAGCACACAGTGCCTGGCCCATCAGCAGGTATTTAATATTTACTGATTAGCTGCACTGGATAGACAAATGTAAAATAGCCATAATATGACAGCAAAGGGCTAATGATTTATTAAAGTCTTAAAGTCAAGTGGAGTCATAATTATGTTCCCAACATGTTTGTTCACTTCTTAAAATGTCAAAACATTTTCAAAGACCAGTAGTAATATTCAGCATAATAAATCAATCAGCTTCAGAAATTTGGGTGCATTTTAGGTCCCACCGGTTACCATCAAGAAATACTAGCCACTGTGCCTGGCATATAGTAGGTGCTTTAAGAATGTTTATTGATAGTGGAAAGACAAGGGGGAAAAAGGCAAACTCTGGATAAGCAACACTTTCTACCTCAGAATTTATATGGTAAACGCCCTCAAAAAATAGAATATGGTTCCAGCACACCATGGCCAGTATGTAAATACGTAATAACTAACATGCAAGATGCAGAACTATCCTAACAAATTAAAGTAAAAAGAAAATACAGTTGGTAGGACATGAAAGACGGTTTGGATTTTACATTGCCATTTATTTATGAACTTGAGATAATCAATTGGTGATAGCATCTCCACCTATATATACTTAGTGACAGAGGCAAAAATAGCAACCCTAAACATGCTCTAAAAATGATGTCAAATTAAATTTAGTTTATTGAAAAAGCCATTGAGATCAAAAAGTCAACTGCTTTAAAATTCTAAAATACAACCTTTAAAGGCTCTCCTCCATCAAGATATCTTTCATTAGTGTTAAGTCATACAAGATTCCCAATAAATAATTATTACATAATCATTAACTCTAATTATCAACTTCGAACTAAGAATAAAACATGTACATGCATGCTTACAAAAGGTGTTTGTCGATATCATAAAAAATACCTTTCTAAGGTCAAATCAGAAGAGGGATTCTCTAGAAATTGTAAAGCAAGGGCTTTTCTTCATCAATATCAAGCCCTGATACACTGCAGTGACTCCTTAAAGAGATGTACATTATATGCCAAAGACATTGACCTAACAATCCATACAGGAAAAACAAAATGTCTGGAAAGCACCTATTGTTCAGATGACATATAGTTGGATGGCAGGTCAATAAAGTGAGTATATATACTTTAGGTAGATGCTGCAAAGGGACAACCAGCTGGGCCCAGAAGTGAACAGGAGAAAAAGAACTAGATAGATCCCATTAGAGAAATCAGTCATTTTAATGATCCTAGGCTGTTAAGCAAAGCAAAAACTAATCCTTTCCGCACATATGCTCTACCAGCAATGGGTACATCTTTGGAAACACCACAATTTCTGAGTTTACTTTTCGGCTCACTCAAATGGCAATAAAAAGGTACATGGTGGACCCCCAAAGCTGTAAGACACAGGGGCAAACCCACAACCAGCAGGCTGCAATCTCCTCAGTATATAGCCTGCCCTAGATTAAAAAGCAATTGGAAAATATTCAACAAAAATAAATAAAAATCCAATAGAGCATACATAATGTTAATATGTGGTATTCTAAGTCAACATGTAGCTGCATGGATTCTTCTGTATGTCACTATGGTGACATACCAATGAATGGCATATCACCAATGAAATACAGGACTAGTAAATGAGGGTATTTGACACAAATAGACAGTCTGAGTGCTCCACTGGCACCCTTAAAAAGCAAGAATACTGAGAGCAGGGGTTCTTTACCTTTCTAGAGTCTTGGATAACCCCAGCCCTCATCATCCTTATCAGTTTGATAAACCCTAGGGACCTCTTCTCAGAATATTTTTTATTCACAAAACAAACTACATAGACTACAAAGGAAGCCAATTACGTTGAAATACAATTATCAAAAAATATTTTTTAAACAAGTTCATAGACCCCAGGTTAAGAACCCCTGAAGAAAAGGATAGTTACACAAAGGGTAGTTCTAATGGGGAAGAATAGGGAGAAAAATACTTCAATAGGTAATGATCTGCTCTAATTGAGCGAAAGCCAGCAATTATGAGATCACAAGTCCATGAAAGTATTGAACTCACGCAACTGAGGCTAACCTCTTTGTTATCTTATATAATGTAGGCTATCCCAGTAGAGCTGATTATCTAAAAAAACATTAGAGATCACATGCATTTTTTAAGTAAACATCTCTTTAGCAAGTTCATTTTTTATGTATTTAAATTTGCGAGTATAATTATGCTTTGGGGTCACATTTTTTTCCCCAGGGAAATACATCTCTAATAATAATTGTTAATAGAAGAGGACTTGATCAAATATACAAAAGTAACCTAATAAGCAGTACATACCAATAGATTGCCTTCTATTTCAAAAAAAGTTGGTATTATGGTTATTTGCATATTAATTTTAAAATAGCACACTAAATTGTGTCACCAAATCCTAAACTGTACTCTAACAGTAAGCCCAATGGAGATCAGTGGTCATCAATAAAGTACAATTAGGAGAATTGGACTTTTTTATTTCAAGGTAGAGAATTTTACCATCTTTCTTTCCCTCTGTCCAGCCTGTGAAAAAGGTACTTACTAGTGAGCAATGAAATAATCAAAAGAGAAGTACCAAGGAAGATGCCAAAATGCCAAATCCATTGAAAATAAGATCCTACAGTATTCAGTAGTTCACTGTTTCACAGCCCACCAACCTATCACAAAAACTCAATGAGTCACATCAAGTTAGGTTTCCTCATTCATAGCTCTAGCTCCTTCCCTAATGAGCCTACAGCACTAATTCATACTCTCCTTTGCTCTTCCCCTGTGTATTTTCCTTTCTCCCTAGATATCAGAATCCTAAGTGAACAAAAGGCAATCTGTGACACCTTAGATTTACTTGTAGTAATCACTGCTACACATATAATACTGGCTTCAGAAATGACACATTTTCCTGGTTCTCTCTCCTAAATTATCTTTCTTTTCTTTATTGTCCAAGTTACCTGCACTCTCTCTGAACTTTCTAATAATACTTTGATCTCGACATCACTTACATTCTATTTATCTGTGTATAGGTTGTTTCCCCCTAGAAGAACACAAGCTCCTTGAGGGTAGGAACTTTTATTTACTTACGTATGCATCTCTAACATATGGCATAAGGACTTGCATTTTGTCGAATTGCTATCTAATCTTTCTCTTTCACATTTAAGATGGCTCGAATTTATGATTTGAAACTAACAACCATTTACCATTAAACCACATTTGGACATAGAAAGAGAAGAACTCAATAATTTCCCCCAAAATGTTTGGCTTTGATGCATACACATAAGTCTCCAGGTCCATTTCAGCTTCTCAACAGCAACGCCACACCTTAAACTTTATCACCACTCAGAACTACTACTCTACCTCTTAAAATCTGTAGCTCTGGAATTTCCCCTTTTTCATCACAAATTTATGCTCTTCTACCTATCTCAACTTTACAGGCTCTGCAAACAAAAGGCACTAATTAAAAGCCCGCTGATTGATTACTTGCTACAAATAAAGAAAACAAGTTAGAAGTTTATTTTGTCACTAGGCTGACTGGCTGGAGAAAGTCTTTAATCCTACATAGAAAAATTCTACAGATCCTTCTGAAGAATGGGGATGGGCAGACACCTTCCCCAATAAACTACTTATAGTGAATAGAAACTCAGCATTTGGGTCAGGAAGATCTGGGTTCAAATCCCACCTCAGATACACACCAGCTATGTGATCCTGGACATAAGTCATTTAACCTCTCAGTGCTCTAGGCAACTCTTTAAGACTTTAAGTTGCAGAGAAGGTACCAACCTGAATTAGTTTTTTCACTTCTGAGTCCCCTATACCAATAAAATCACGGGTACAGTCTCTATCCTTATCCCTACACTGATTATGCACCATGCTTTGTAATTCCTTCTCAACAGTAACACACTGTCTTCCTGTCCTTGTCATGCGGCTCCCTCCATAATAGCTCTACCCCCACCCACTCACTGGATAAAAAGTCTCTGCTTCCAGTAGACCCCCACAAGTAAGTAGTAGCAAAAACTGTGGAGAGGAAGGAATTGGTTAAGAATTCCAGGGAGATTTCAAAAGGAGGGAAACTGATCTGAGCCTTAAAATAAGGAGAAGCATGGTGCCACATACACAGAAGATGAATAATAAAATGTTTCAATTGAATTGAATGGAATCCTAAAGTGCAAAGATAAGGACAAAGGGTGTTCCATGCATAAAGGAAGACTTGTGCTAATGCATAGGTCAGATTGGAGGAACACCAAGTAGCTCAGTTTTGCAAAGTTAGAAAGAGCTAGAAAGGGTAGGCGAGGTTAGCACCAGCTTGCAGAGGGTCTTATATATCAAGCTACCAAGTTTGTATTTTACCCTAGGCTTTTAAGGAGAGGGTGGTAATAGGGTCGGATGCATGCTTGAGGAAGATTATTTCAACTGCTATGTGGAGGATCTAGTGTTGCAGGGACAGCCTATGGACAGGAAAACCAATTGAGAAGCTATCAAGACAGGGTGGACATCAACTAGTAGCCAAGGGATGACATTATTAGAACTTAATTCTGAAAGTAGCAAATTTATTTAAAGGCATTTTTTGTCAAGGAACATCCCTTTAGATGATGCTAGCTACCGCTACCATCTTGGCTGCTTTGGGCAAATAGGGACTAACGTATTTGGAAGACAGTATTTTTCCTAGTCAAGGCAAATACTGCATGATAACAGGGAATGAGGAATTACCCCTTAGTACATTAAAAACAACCCATTAGTTATAGCTTGGGAAAGTAGGAAGGAACTAGATTTTTAGTCTAGTAAATACATAGATAATTGTGTTCAAGTATATAGAAAGGCTATCATGCAAAAGAGGTGCCAGATTTGTACTTTTTAGGGTTTAGAGGACAGTTAAATCAAGGGTCTGAAGTTGCAGAAAGATGGATTAAGACTTGATATAAAGGGAAAACATTCCTAACATTTAGGGCTATCTAAAAGCAAATGAGGTTATTCTGGGAGGTACAAGTTTCCTCTCACTAGGACCTTTTTGTTGTTGTTGTTCTTTTTTTTTTTTTTAGGCAATTGGGGTGAAGTGACTTGCTCAGGGCCACACAGCTAGTAAGTGTCAAGTGTTTGGTCTGAGGCTGGATTTGAACTCAGGTCCTCCTGACTTCAGGGCTGGTGCTCTATCCACTGCATCCACCTAGCTGCCCCTCACTAGGATCTTTAAACAAAGACTGGATGCCCACTTCTTTAGATAAGTTACAGACATGATTGTTAAGAGTCTGGGCTAAAGTAGATAGATGGTCTCTGAGTTGCCTGCCATAAAAATTCTTTCTGTAACATGCTCTTCATCTATCTCCTTCCTACTTCTAGCAGAATAGCTCCCTCCAAACTGGCCATTTTTCAATTTAATTTGTTTCACTTGTACTCAGGTAATGATTTCCAAGCTATATCAAAGAGGAAAGAATTGGGGGAAAGAAAATCAACAACGGTATCAATATTCAAAAAAAGCAGCCAAGAGGTCATCAATTGCCACCAACCCAAGTATTTACTTTCTAATTTATATAAGATCCCTTGGTACATGCAGAGAACATCATTCAATGATCTTCTACTACTAAGTGAGACAGAAAACAGGGAATCAGACAAATAAAACAGAAAGACACACACTTGCTGAGAGTATTGCCACTGTCAGAGTATATCCTGTTCAAAATCCAGATTGAAAAGGCATTCCCTATAGATAATGAGGTGATTAAGACGCTTATTTGGAGATGATGTTGTGCTGATTGCATCAAGTCCCAAAACACTGCAGAGCCTCCTCAATGAGATCTGCAACCACTTGATAGGGATCAGCCTAGTAAGACCCACAGGAAAAGCCAAGTGGATGGAAATTTTATATAGCTGAGATTATAGCATATAGTTAGATGGCCAACTGAGTTAGTAAATGTATCTTCAACAGATACTACATATGGATAATGAGCAGCACTCATAACTGAAAATGAAGAAGAGAAACAGCTGCATTTCATTCTTGTAGTGATGGCATATAGCTCTAAATCATGAAACACTTCAATTTCTGAAAAATCAAAACTCCAGGTCAAACAGTAATAGAAATACACAGTGGGAAAACATACACTACAGCAAATTATCTATGATGACTTGCACACAAAAGTGTAAAAGTTGTATTATCTTTGAAATGTTATGTCCCGAAAGAGAGAGTCTGGTAAAGTAGCAAGTGATAGTAGAGCACTGCACTCAGACATGCGCTGGAGCCAGCTCAGATAGCCGATTGTTAAATTTTCTATGTGAGCATTTACACTCAGGAACAGGTAAATGCTACAAACCAGCACTTGATTTATTGTTTTGCTGACTGTCTAGACTTAAAGTGATGGAGAAAATGTTAATAATACAGATTAAACTCAAAAGTGTGCTGTGTGTTCATTTTTCCCCGAGCTGGTTGTTAAAACATTAACCAGCACACTGCTGGCTGCACTGGTGTCCATAAAATATTCAAAGATCCAGAGGAAGGAAGGCCTCTAGCATGTCTGAAGATTGATGGAAGAGTATGGACAAAAATCACTGAAGATAAGAAAGCATAGATGGACTATACTCTGTACTGGTTGAAGGAAAACCTGTATCAGCGAGATCACATTTTTATTTAAGTGTAGCAAGTTTTGCAAAAAGTAGTAAAAAAAAATCAATATTCCTTGTATGTGCAAACACTAATATCCACCCCCCAAAAAAGATATGAGGGTATAAAGTCCACTTCATTAAAAGATTATAGGTTATACTCTGAGTCGATCAATGATAAAAGGGCCCCATATACACCAAAATATATGCGGAACTTTTTTGTAGGCACAAAGAACTGGAGAATGGGTAAAGCAGATGCTGATCAACTGGGGAACAGGTAAACAAATTGTGGAATATTAATATAACAGACTATTACTACATTGTATGAAATGAACACGAAGAATACAGAAGCATAATGAAACATATATGAACAGAAGAAAACTGAAATAAAGAAAACTAGGAAAACAATATACACAACTAAAACAACAAATGAAACAGAATGCTTTGAAATTATAAATGACCATGGTTGGCCCCAAAAAGATATCAGAAAGCACCTCCCTTTCTTTATTTCAGAGGTAGGGGACCACAAGCATGAAACCCTCCCTGCATATAATGTCAGACTTGGGTCAGTGTGTTGGCTAATTTTGTTAAACTGCCTTTTTTTTCATTCTTTGCTATAAGGGAAGGCTCTCTGAGGGAGGAGAAGGATCTACTTGGAAATGACAGTAATATAAAAGCAAAAGATATCAATATAAACTTTAAAAGCATAAAGAGGTTATAGGTATTAAAAATAAAAAAGAGGATTGCTTCTGTATAAGATACTGAATCCTAAGATTCAGAATACTAATGAATCTGGACTAAGATGTAAAGAGAGAAATTTGAGAAGGATGATGATAAATTTCCATTACAAGGCAGAGACAGAATATGAAATCAAGAAAGAACTCATATTGTCATTGAGGAGAAAATATATCCAAGTATATATGCTATGTGATTCCCAGATAGATAGAGATATTCTTTTTGGATTTGAAATAAGGGGCAAAGAAGAGGAAAGGATGAAAATAGAAATGGATGTAATACTGAAGCTGATTAGCCCAAGGAGCTGAAGCACGATGTTAATGAAGTAAATGTGCCAAATGTGAACTGCCCTCTCCCCAGGGGAAAAAGCCTCTTTCATGGTTATACCACATACCCCTATTTCTAGTGAGCTGTCTCACACAGAGGAGGGGCTAGACACAAGAGAAACTTTGATCACCTTAATGCAAAAACCCATAGCCATGCGTGGAAAAAAAATTCAAAGAGCCATTATCATTAGGGCATCTTCATTTACTAAGAACAACATATTTAATGCTATAATTATTTATTCTAGAAAACACAGTATCATGTAATATCCTTGATAAGAGACTAATGGAACAGAACTGGAACGCCAGTATTACAAAAACTAAGCAGTTACAAAGGATGACCTTATTTTGATAATTGTATTTCAATATAAGTGGTTTTATTTGTAAATTTGTGTTTCATTTTATGGACTTAAATGTATTATTCTGAGAAAAGGTAGTTTTCACCATATAGTCAAAAGAAATCTTGTGCTATCAAAAAAAAATGAAGAACCCCAAGGTAAGAGGATAAGGACAGAGAATAAAAGTTCATAGTCTGATGATGCTCCCTAAGGAACATAAATTTTGGCTTTCTTTACAGCAACCCTTTGAGATAGGGTAATGTAAGTATTTTTATTAACCTCATTTTATAGATAAGGAAACGGAGGAGAGGTAAAGTAGCTTCTTGTATTCACATAGCTAATAGCAGAAACAGGTCTTACACCCACATCTCTAGACTACAAACTGAGTATTCTCTCTCTCTCTCTCTCATATGAAATCACTATAAGGTAAAGGCATTTCACAAGACACATAAAAACAAGCCTCACTGTTCTATATAGTCATACCTTGAACATGTATTAAAACACTCTAAGGGGAGAATGCAATAAATACAAGAGAATTTCTGACCACGGTTCATTCCCAGGCACATTCTTACTTAGCGTTTTGTTTTGTTTTGAAACGAACTCGGTTTTCCACTGCATATTCCAAGGCACACAAAGCAAACTCAACTCATCCCTGGACCACCCTCACCCCTACAGCCTCCTATGGAAAAATTATTATGAAAGATTTTTAAACTATCTAGTACCACCATCATTATGAATTTCTAATTTAACAATTGCATGCTACAGCAAATCTTGGCAGCACTGGTAGGGTGAAGATGTCTAGATATACTTTTTTTCCAAAGCCTAAAAAGATTATAGCAATAAGCCTTAAGATAAAAAATTAAAGGAATGTCAGTATGATGTTGAGTAGTGAGATAAGCAACGGACTGAGAATCAGTAAACATAGTCTTTCTTCCTACCTCTACCAAGAACAAATTGGATGACAATGTAGAAGTCATTTTCATCAATCTAACAGTCTGCGATTCTAAAAGAAAGCATCCAGGATAAAGTTCATATAGTTCAATTTCTATCTCCTAGGTAAGAAGTAGAAATGGTAAGCGGCACTAAACAACCAATTGCTTCATCAATACTTCCAAAGTGCCACAAAGCAAAAGATCCCCTAAACTAAATGCAATTATTCCCTCTGAGAAGCCAAGTAGGGTATGTTCACTGGAATTTAGTCAGTTGACACCTTATTAAGCTTGGGACAGTTATCTTAGTTCAATAGATGCTCCTGATGCCACGATAGTGGGCTCTATCATTTTCAGGGCAATTACATTCATAAAAGAAATATTACTTCAGAGATACAGTTTATATCTGTAACCCTGGTCTTACACACAAGGCAAGGCTGTAAGAGTAGGCTTGATTCGGTGTAACTCACTGGCACTACTGTAAAAAATGATTCAAGATGCAGGCCCTGATGTTGGTCAATAGAATTATCTTCATCATATGAAGGGCAGCATTATTTTAATTATGCTAATGAAGTCAAAGACGATGTCCTAAATTTTGTTAGAATTAGGTAATGTATTTTTTCTACTTAATGAAGAAAAGATCACCCTGTTAGACTTTTAGTAGAAAACATTATTAGTATGTTAAGTAGTTTTTGTTAGAATTCATCAGTAGTTTCTAATGTGATGTAGATTTTTTAAAATCCCATAAGTATCTTAACAAAAGTTTTTTTTCCTGAGAGTCTAAGTAACTTAGTAAATTTTCACTTATATTCACCAAACGAAAAGCCTCTCTTCTAATAATCTAAAAAAAAAATCTCCATTATCAAATACACAGTCCAGCACCACTGAACTTGACTATAATAGCCAAACAATTATCAACGTCAGATTTTTAGACATTCAAAGAATTCTACTCTTTATCCAAAGTACTCTGGGTGTATGTATCCCAAGTCACAGATTAGAGAGGCAGCATGGTATGGTATAAAGAATGCTAGACAGGGTCAGGAGAAACCTGTCACTTAATCTCTCTGCCCCTAAAGAATGGCTCATCAAATCCTCTTTGAACTCCCTATCTCGCAGAGGTGTTCTGAGGAAACTAGTCAAGAAGACCTAAAATGTTATCTATACATGAGTTGCTGTTATTATTAAACAAGGAACAGGAAAACTTAAGGTGATAAAAGTTTGATATGTGGATGAGATTTAATCCTTTCATGCTCTTTTCAACACCCTTTAAAAGAGTAGTTGTTAATCTGTGTCTGTGAACTTGTTTCTTTTCATTTTAATTGTTATTTTAATAGAATTGATTTTCCTTTATTTAAAAACATTATTCTGAAAATAATTTATAGATTTCAGCAGACTGCCAAAGGGGTCCAAAACACACAAAAAGTTAAGGACTCTGGTAGTTTGGATAGAAAGCACTTGGGGGGGGGCAGGGTAGCCCATTTCAGGGATTTTCTTAAGTACAGGGCAGAATATTTTTACACTATAAATAAGTTAGGATTAAATGGCATCAAACCCATGGGGTACTTTTTTCCTAGGGAAAAGAATACTCAAGTATAAAAGTGAAAATACCCAACTATAAAAGAGCTCTCATCACTACTAAATCTAACTTTTAACATGATTTAGAAGGAAGGGCAAAGAAAACCAAGGTGAACTTCTTATAGATTTTCTTGGTTCATAAAGTAAGCAGAGCTAGTCATTCAGAATCTCTAGCAATTCCTAGAGAAAGTATAAAATTGACTGTTACCTGTAAAAACTACATTTAGTTTTGAACTACAATCAGGTGTTCAATAGGTTTCAAAAATTTCCTTAGAAATATGGGGTGGTTTTGGTTATTACAATTTGAATTAAAACATCACACTGAAACATTGTCTCATTTGTTATTTTTCAAAGGAACTTTTCTTTCACATTTTCCTAAGATAGGGACTCTTATATAAACACATTTCCCAGGACTAGTTCATTTTAAAATTAGTTTTTTAATCTTCCTTTTTCTCATCCTTTCCCTTTTTTTTTCTCTCTCCCCCCCAAATAGTAGGAAAACAGTTCATCTACATTTTCTTCCTAATGAAACACAGCAATATTATGATTAATACAGACATTACAATTTTTCCCCCACCATTTGCCTACTTTTTTCCATTAACACCAATCATTTGAGGTTTAAAGTGAAACTCAAAAAAGGAACACAGAAATTTTTCTATTGCATATTGTTGTATATCTTCTTCCCTCTGAACTAGATAAGGCCTTCTTCCCTCCCTTAAAACTAACGCTGATTTTAAAAAATCTTTCACTAGATATTGTCCGATGCATTTATATTTCGATCATACATTTCAAAAGCAGGTGACGCATTTCTGAAAAAGTTCAACAGACTCTTTTTGATCGGGTTGTCAATACCTGTGATGTTCCCTACTACACTGCACTGACAGGCAAAGGGGAAACAGGGATACCCCTGATTCACTAGGATATGCACGCTTCTCATAAACTAAAATCCTACTATATACAGCTGTTCTATACAAAGGAGGAAAAGTTATAGAACACAGAAATGTATTACATACTATCGTTAGTCTTAATAAAATCAAATATAAAACCACCAGCAAGAGGGACTACTCACAAAAATAAATGCCAAATTGCTGTTTCCTAATATGTTTTGCCTTACTGGGAGTATTCAATACATTTTAGTTATCAAATATGTTTATCCTCAACATCTCTATAAGATCCATATTTTAAAAGTATAACTTGTCGAATTTTAAGGTAATTGCATCACTTTTGAATAACCAAATGTGTCTTCGTCCTGTACAGTTACGGAACTTGTTTGAAAATTAAAAGGATTGTTTTTTTCTGTGCTTGGGTGCTTACTTTCAGACTGTAAAATCAAAAAGTATAATTTGAACTAAAGATGGGATTTAAACTTTTCAGAATTAGTTCCAAAAAAGGATACAGCATTAAATTGGCAATGAGAATTCACAGAATACTAGGTCAAGTGGCAGTAAGCATCAGTGACTTTGTTTAAATGCATTACTGAAAAAAAATCAAAGGATTATTTTTAAACTTATATTTTGTTTTAAAATTTAAGTATCAGTCAACCTGTATCATGTTTTGGGTTTTTTGGGGGTTTTTTTACATTATAAAGGCAACAATGTTTATTTTAAAATCCCAGGGGAGAATTCTGAGTACCTTCATAAATAGCCATAGATTTTGCAATCCATAAACAAAGTATTTTGAAATATTTATGATCCAAGAAATTACTTAAGCTTATGTTCCATAAATTTAGGTCTTGGGGCAAAACAAAGAAGTAGAGTTGCTAATGTCTTCTGAAGATAAACCATGCATGTATTTTCCCGAGCATCCCAATACTTGAGGGAACGCAAGATCTTTTCTGAACAAACTAATGATTTTTAAAAGAAGGACCCAACCCAACGCAGTTCGAGCAGCATTTATTAAGTGCCTAAGGATACGCACATGGCACCGTAGCTACGAAGACTAAAAAAATTAACCACTTCTTTTTAAAATGTTCTGCCTAGATCTCTTTGTGGAACCTCACCGAGAATACGAGGTTCTGAAAAGCACAAAAGAGAGGGAGAAACAACAATAATAACGATTTCTTACTAGCAAGAGTGCTCACTCCAACTCTTCGCTCTTCCCATCCCCGTACCAGGAACCAGTGAAGCTACCTCCAGTTCCCACCTAGCGGGGCAAAGAGCAGCCACAAAAAGTGGCCGCCAGTCCCCTTTGCAGCGAGGCCCAGGCCGGGCCGACTCGCCGAGCCCCCTCAGCGCCCGCCGCCCGCCCGCTCCGCCACAGCCACGCACCACAAGCGCGGCTGCCCCGCCGGTGGGAACCCGTTGGTGCTGGGGAGGGGGGAGGTGGCATTTCAGAGAAACGGATCGGACCGACCGACGGACCGGCGGAGGAACATAGAAATAGAGGGGAGGGGAGAGGAAGAAGAGGAGGGAGCGGCGCTCTCGCCTCGGTCCCCGATCTCGGGGTCCCCCACCTTCCCGCCCGTCCTTGCCCGGGGCTCCCCCTCTAGCAGTGGGGAATGAATCGGCACGAGGGACAAAAACCCTCCGGGCCGTTCCCACGGATGCCCGGGGCCTCCGGGAGGCGCGGGGACCGCGCGGCGGCCAGGCCCCGGGCCCCTCCTCCCGCCCTCCCTCAGCCCGTCGATCCCTCCCCAAAGCATCGGGTAGCCCGCGCCGGGACCCCGGGAGCCCAGGACACCCAGGGAGGGAGCCCCGTGGCCCCGGAGGAAGTAGGGGCCGGAGACCGGGGCCTATCGCGAACACCAGTACCTTGTAGAAAGCGCCATTGGAGCCCCGGACTTCCACCACCAGTTCCTCCATCTTCCCGTCGCCCCTTCTAGGACTGGAGCCCGCCACCGGGAGCCGAAGGGGAGGGGAGGGGACAGGAGGAGGCGGGGGAGCGAGAAGGAAGGCCCCGCTGCCACAAGGGACTGCCGCTGGTGCCGCTGCCGCCTCACGGCCGGCCCAGCAGAACCCGCGCGCGCCGGGCAGCCGAGCAGCCAGGCCGGGAGGCAGCAGGCGGGCGGGCGGGCAGGCGGCGCCGTCACTGTGGGCGCCTCCCGGGCTTCGCTGAGGCTCCCCCTCCCCCTCGCGCTCGGTCGCTCGCTCTCCCTCTCGCGCTCTGCCTTCGCCTTCTCTCAGCTCCTCACCGGAAATGAAATGAAACCGAAAGGGACCCGAGCGGGCGAACAGAGCCGTGGGCTTGTCCCGCTCCGAATGTAAACACTGAAATCCCGTCACGTGACCCAGGCCGCGCCCTCACCGCCCTCCCTCCGCCCCCGCCCCCGCCCCCGCCCCCTTCTCCCGGCGGGGCCTCTCACTCGAGCTTTTCACACCCTTCGCTCTCTCTTTCCCTCCCTCCCTCTCTCTCTTTTTTCTTCTTTCTCCCCCTCTCTCCCTTGCTCTTGATTTCTCCCTACACGTATCGGGAGGCTGAGCTCAGACTAAAAGGCAACAGCAAACACGCGGCAGCCCAAGGGAAGGGAGGGAAAATGGAAAGAAGGGGCGTGCGCACCGGCCGCCGAGGGGCAACTAGGGGCTGAGGCTGCCTCTCGGCTCCACGCGGGCGGGGGCGCCGGGGCGGGGGGGGGGCGCGGAGGGCGGAGGGCTGGTCGGGGAGGTGGGAAAACCACTGCCGGGGAGGGGAGGAGGGCCGGGCCAAACCAATCAGCGGGGACCTTAAGCCTGCGACGTGGGCCTCCGGCTCGTTCTCTGGGCTCTATGTGTGTGTATGTATTTGGAGGGACTCCCAGTTGGGCTAAGGGAGCGGGCTGCCGGAATTTGAAAGGGGGAAAAGGGGGGGAAAAATGCTTGCACGGGTCCTTCTCTATTGGAGGAGTCTTTGACCGTTAGAGCCGTCTGGAGTAACGGACTTCCCCGGGGCCCGCTCCCTATCCAAGGTGGTGGTGGGGCGGGGCCGAGGCTCCAGGCCGGCTTCCTAGAGCCACAATCAATCTTGGCTGCTCTCCTGGGGGAGGAATTGCACATTTGTCTCTGGCTCTGTGTTCCTTCCTTCCAAGTCCTGGTGTGTGTGTGTGTGTGTGTGTGTGTGTGTGTGTGTGTGTGTGTGTGTGTGTGTGTGGTGTGTGTGTGTGTTTTCCACCCAGTGCTGAGTTAAGCACACTAACATATGTGACCTACTGAATAAATTACAGTTTAGGATAATAAAAATGTTTGGTGATTTCTCATCAAGTCGACCAGTATTTATTGAAGCCCCTTTCACTCAATGCTGACTTAGGCACACTAAGGGCCAGCTTCTACCGAATAAATTACAGTTCAGGATGCTTAAAAAATTTGCTTATTTCTCATCTATGGGAGTCAACCCGTATTTATTAAACACCTTTTCACCCAGTGCTGAGTTAAGCATACTAACTTACATGACTAAATAAATTACAGTTTAGTGTGTTTAAAATATTTAGTAATTTCTCATGGAGATGACCAGTATTTATCGACTGCCTTTTTACCCAGTGCTGAGTTAGGCAAACTAACTTACATATTCTACTGAATAACTCACAGTTCGGGATGCTTAAAATATTTGGCAATTTCTCATCCATTCAAGTCAACCAGTATTTATTGAGTGTCTACTGAGTGCCCTGCCCTGTACTGACTACTGGAGGGATGTAAGAGAACCGTAACACAGGACCCCTGTTCTTGAGTTTTCCATCCAGCGGAGGCAGCGAAGCTAACACACAAGAAACAATGAATACATTATTCGCTTGAACAAACATTTATCAAGAGCATACTATGTGCAAGACCCATATACATAGTGCAGAGCACAAAGTACTCTAGGAATTCAGGGTAGAGGGAGAACATGGGCTGCTGTCGTTGGGAAACACTACATAGAGGTCAGATGCCTGAATTTCAACTTGGAGGGAGTTGTAAAATATGGCATTCTGTCAACCCATCCAAATCTTTGCATCTTGTGTAATTCTTGTCCATATCTTTCTGTAAATGCTACACAAGAGATCTACCCCCAAACAATAGAGATCTTCCTCTGGTCCTTCAATGTTTCCTGGATGCTGCTCCAATGCTCAGGCTGTATATCTGTTTTTCTTCACTCTCACTACAGAATTGGCCCACATCCTTTTCTTATCCTGCTTGTCCTTCATCATGAGTTGTACACTGCTTTTTACACACAAATCCTCATTGGAAATATACTGCAGCCTACTTATACCCACCCACTGTGTGGTTTTCCTCATCTGTAAAGTGAGGCAATTGAAGGAGACAGCCTCTAGGGTCCTCTCCAGTTCTAAATCTATGAGGTTGTAGCTTTGGCCAAATAGCTTTGCCAGAAGAATGCTTCTGCAATACTTCAACAAACTGTGATTTCACAGATCACAACCCTTCTATGACTAAAGAGATGATCCGCAAGATTTCCTGTAACTGAAAACCTTATTACTCGAAAGCCAAACCAATACTGAGCCTCTCAGAGCTTAGCTAGGCTGATCAATGGTCAAGACGAAATAGACAGGAGTCCCTCGCCTGCCCATATTGAAAGCCTTTGGGGATTAGTAGGACCAGAGTGACCTTCCCCTGATTGACACACCACAGTGAGGCATGTGACTAGGACTTCAGTGTTGTATGCTGGGGTTTCAAAGATGGACTTTTTCAGAAGCAAGCCACCAAGAAGAATCCTTCAAAGTGCTTCCTGTCTAATTGCATATCACAATTCAGGCACTATGCAGTTTTAACCAATACTGAAAAGACAGCATGGTGGAGTCCAGCCGCCCTGGGTTTAAGTCTTGCCTTTCCACTTACCAGTTGTGCAACCATGGATAAAATAGCTTAACCTCTCACTCAGTGTCCCAGACAGCTCTCTAAGACTAGAGGTTACAGAGGAGTTGCAAATCTTCATTGGTTTGAGGGAGTTCTGAAAATTACCCTCCCTTTCCCCCTCAAATTAAAACCATGTCTGAAAGACATATCAATATAAAACAGCCCTCAGTCTTCTGAAATGGAGTCAACATGGAATATCATATTATAAATTAAATAATATAAAATAAATTAGGTTTATTTTATTAAGTAAACTGCCCAATAAGTTTATTTATTGTGTAAGTAAACTACCCTATAAGATGATATACGAATATGTAAATAGGACGTCTCAAGGAACCATCTTAAAGAAACAACTTATTTTAAGGAAAATCAACTATGATCTATTGAACCACTTATAACAATTAATAAAATATGGGTGAGTAACAAACTATAATGATTCAATTTATTCACATTCAAACAAACATTTATTAAGCACCAACTTAGTGTAAAATATCAGCCATTAAGAAAAATTTAGTGCTGTTGAGGCATAGGAGACATGGACAGCTAACTAGGAAAACTGATTTCGGGTTCCTCTCATCCCATCAGAGGTCTTTCAGCAAAGGATAGATGACCACTTTGCAGGTAGGCTGTAGAGACCAGATGACTACATAGCTACTCAAGTCCCTTTCTACTCTGACATTCTGTGAAAACAATGTCTTATAAGTATCGAGGGAGGAAATGTGGTGCTTTGGGGAAAAAACACTGAGCTTGGAGTGAGAAGGCCTATTATCTCTATTGCTTAATAGCTATATGACCTCAGGCAAGTCATTGACCATCACTGGGCCTCAAATTCCTCATCGGTATAATGACCTATAAATTTCCTTCTAGCTTTGACATTCTGTTACTCTGTGAAGCTCATTAAAGAGATGCCAAGCAAGGAATTTTATAAAATTAGAGGAAATGGTCATTATTGAGTAGGGAATGAGAAAAGGCCTCATTACTGAGGTGACAATAATAATAACAGATATTTCTATAACACTTTAAAGTTTGTCAAGCGCTTTACATATATTGTCTTACTTGATCCTCACAATGACCCTTTAAGGTAGGTGCTATTATTCTACTCATTTTGCCTTTGAGGAAACTGAAGCAGAGATAAAGTGACTTGCCCATGGTTAAAGAGCTAGTAAATGTCTGAGGCAGGTTTGGACCCTAGGCCTTCCCAATAAGAAGGCCGATATTATCGACCATACACCTGTGCCATGGTGCCTCTCAGTATTTCAATTGGTCTATAAAGGATGCATCATTCAAACTTATATCCTATGCCTTGGATGGAGGCAAAAATGGCATTCTTATCAAATTGGCAGATGACACCAAGGTAGGAAGGATGTCTGACATGTTGGCTGACAGCACCCAATAAAGACTTCAGGTAAAATGATAGATCAGGACTAATAAAATTCAACTGAACTGTTGATTACAATGAGTACAATATGGGCAAATAACAAACTATGATGAATCGATTAATTCTAATTCAAACAAACATTTACTTAGTGCAGAACACTAGGCATTAGGGAAGACTTAAAGCTCTCTCTGTTAGAGGTAACTGTAAAACCTTCCATTTAGCTTTTAAAAACATCACCTCCATGATAATGATTCATATTTAGGTAGAAATTTAAGGTTTTCAAAGCACCTTTCTAAAAATGCCCCCTGCTGAGGTGCAGCTAGAGCACCGTCCCTGAAGTCAAGAGGATCTGAGTTCAAATCTGGCCTCAGACCAAGCTTTTGACACTTACTAGCTGTGTGACCCTGGGCAAGTCACTTAACCCCAATTGCCTAAAAAAAAAATGCCCCCTATGAAACAGATAATGCAAATATTATTATGCTCATTTTATAAAGGAAGAAAATGAAGTTTCTTTAGGTTAAGTGGCATGCCCATTGCCACGTTGCTAGTAAATAATTCTACTGACTTCAGGCCCAGCATTCTTTAAACCATCTTACCTCTCCAAGTATAAGATGAGGTGAGGGGGGAGAGAGGGCAAGGCTAGACAACTGTTCATATGGAAAAGAGCTTGGGGGTTCAGTGGACTGAAAATTCATTATGAGTCATCAGGTAACATGGCAGCCAAAAAACTGATGCAATCTTCAGCTACGTTAAGAGACAGACATAATGTCCAGGAGAAGGAAGGGGATAGTCTTGCACTCGGCCCTGGTCAGATCACATCTGGATTATTGCATGCATTCTAGGCACCACATTTTAAGAAGGACAAAGATTGAAAAGCTGGAACATGTCCAGAGGAAGGTGACTAGGATGGGAAAGAGATTGGACACCTTGGAATAAGAGGATCTGTCTCAGAAAGTGAAAAAATTAGTCCACAGAAAAGTTTTTGGGGAAAAAAAACTTGGTCCTCTTTGGCCACAGAGGGAACAACATAACCAGACCAACTCCTCTGTAAAAGTTGCAGAGAGACAGATTTTTGGTTCCATCTAAAGATAAACTTTCTGACGATTGAAGTTATCAAGAAACGGAATGGATGCCCTCCAGGGCATTCCAGTCTTCTCCTCACTAGATGTTGGGAGAGCACTTTTTAGGGCTGTTGTTGAAGGGATGTGTAGATATGTATATGTGGCCCGTCGGGTGGCACTCTGAGCTCCTGCTGGGCATCCTCCATCTGGGGGCAGCTGCACCCCCAGAGAGGAGGCAGGCTTTTCTATTTTGTGCTGGCTCTTTGGGGCCACACCCTAGAAATCTGGGGAAAATCTCTAAGACAAAGCATGGTTAGGGCCGGTCTCTTAAGAAAAGCATTCTTTGTACAAAGTAAGTATAGGAAATAAGGTAGCTATTCTTCTATTTATCACAAAAGAATTGTTTAAAACACAAAAGATTTCTAAGTGCACATTAACAAATACTTAAAATATGAAACAATGTCCATCACTCCTAACAAATACTTAAAACAGGAAACAATATCCATCACTCCTGACAAATGCTTAAAACAAGAAGCAAAGTCCATCATTCCTATTATACTTTTTCGAGAGGCAATCAGGGTTAAGTGACTTGCCCAGGGTCACACAGGTAGTTAGTGTCAAGTGTTTGAGGCTGGATTTGAACTCAGATCTTCTATCCACTGCTCTGCCACCTAGTTGCCCCTATCTGTTCTGCTTTTCAAGGAGGTAAAGACAACTTGATATGACTGAACAAAAAGGTATTTCACCACCTCCAGATCTGTACTGTCCAAGCAACAGATAAGGTGAAGATCTCTTGGGCATCTGGGATGTGGATTGGGCTTCCTTAGTTCTTTTAGTTGTAGCATCCTTCAGGCTAATTGTCCCTTAAGAAACGGTATAGTTAGGGGCAGCTAGGTGGTGCAGTGGATAGAGCTCTGGCCCTGAAGTCAAGAGCACCTGAGTTCAAATCCAGCCTCAGACCAACCACTTGCCACTTACTAGCTGTGTGAGCCTGGGCAAGTCACTTAACCCCAACTGTCTAAGCAAAAAAAAAAAAAAAACAATGGTATAGTTACAAGAATCACTTCCCACTGGGTAGACAGCATCAACTCAGTAATTCTTCAACTCAGGAGGTAGCTGCCAAGTCTGGGAACATCTATCTGTCATTATTGCCATGGGATTAACTGGATTCAGTGAAAAAACAAAAAAGCAAAGCAAAAAAGGCAGCCAGGAACTTGAGGTCCAGTCTCAGGTTTTCCTAGGCAAGCACGCATTCTTAGA
The DNA here is from genome assembly GCF_003287225.1 of Phascolarctos cinereus. Classification (NCBI taxonomy): domain Eukaryota; kingdom Metazoa; phylum Chordata; class Mammalia; order Diprotodontia; family Phascolarctidae; genus Phascolarctos; species Phascolarctos cinereus. Next base: position 32,158,453 of record NW_027556291.1, read on the forward strand.
GGTAGGTAGGTTGTGTAAGATTTAGAATATGGGACTTGGAGTCAGGAAAACCTAAATTCAAATCCAACCTTATATTCTTAATGACACTGTGATCCTGAGCAGGTTATTTAATCACTTTTAGTGTTACTTTTCTCATCCGTAAAATGGGGATAATCATAGCCCCTATATCATAAGAATGTTGTGAGAATGAAATGAGATAACATCTGAAAAGTGCTTTGTAAACTTTAAAGTGTTATATCAATGTTAGTGAGGCAGCTAGGTTGCTTAAGTGGATAGGGAGTTGAGCCTGGAATCAGGAAGACCTGAGTACAAATTCGGCCTCAGATGCTCACTAGCTGTGTGACCCTGGGCAAGTCACTTAACCTCTGTTTGCCTTAATCCACTGGAGAAGGAAATAGCAAACTTCTCCAGTATCTTTGCCAAGAAAATACGGACAATATTGGCATGATATGTTTCGTGGGGTCACAAAGAATCAGATGCGACTGAAGGATTGAACAAAATCAATGTTTTTATTATTATTACCACCTCAGGCTACCTTTGCCACTCCCTGCTCTCTGGAGGTCTAAGGCAAGAGTCCCAAGTGACTCACTCAAAAGAGAGGAATAGATTTTGTGTTTCCTTTTGTAGCCTAGAGGGTGGGCAGCTCTTCCTGGTTCAGTAGCCAACCATCTTTGACAACAGTTATGGGGATCAGTCACAAGCCATTGGTCCTGCATTGGTCCCCCTTTAACAAGGACTCAGAGCTTATGTGCAGATCCATGGGAAATGTGCCAGTCCAATCCATCCTTGCTATCAATAAATTTTCTTTATTATTTTGAACTTAGCAAACACCAATAAATATAATCATTTCAGCATACAAAGAAGAACAAAAGGAGAATTTTATATGAAACCATGTAATTCCGTTACATAGTTTGGTTTTTAAGTGCATGATAAATATGGTAGCAATAAAACTACCCTTCTTGTCTGTGTCCCTTTCCGAACCTCCTTCTACTTTCTTCTGTGTATTTTTGTTGTTTCATTAAGTGCCTGTCATTTCTTTTCTTCTCCTTTTTTTTGTATCACTGTCACTATCCACAAACTTTTAGCATCCCTAATAGAAGCCCTGTTTTATAACAAATAGGCATGGTCAAGCAAAACAAATCAATACATTGGCTATGTCTGAAAATGTATACCTCACATCTAGTCCGTCATGTTTCTGCCAAGAGGGAGGAAGTATGATTCATCATCAGCCTTTTAAAGTCAGACTTCTAAAGACTTTTGATGTTGTTTTTCTTTATGTTATTGTGGTCTTTGTGTAAATTGTTCTGTGGCAATTAATAAAAATCTGCCCAGGTTTCTCTGAATCTGTCTCTTTTGTCATTTTCTATGGTGCTATTATATTCTAATTTATTAATGTATTAAAATATGGCCAGCCATTCCCCATTTTAAGGGTACCCGGTTGGTTTCCAACTCTTCTCTATTGAACATATAGGTCTTTTCCCTCTGTCTTTGACCTCTTTGAGGCATATGTGCCTAAGAGTGTTATAACTAGGTCAAAGGATACATACAATTTAGTGACTTTGGGGTTATAGTTTCTCAAGTCTTTATGGAATAGTTGGACAAATTCACAGTTCCACCAACTGTGCCTATCCTCCAAGCTCCTTCAAAAGTTTCCATTATTCTCTCTTTTGTCACCTTTGTCAATTTGTAGGCATGAGGTAGAGTTGCAGTTGTTTAAATCTGTGTTTTTTCTAAGTATTATTAATCTAGAAGAGTTTTTATATGGTTATTAATATAATTCATTTCTTCTTTTGAAAATCACTTATATATGTGTGTGTATATATATATATATATATAATTTAACCATTTTCTCTTGGGAAATGGCATTTATTCATATATTATATATATATATATATGTATATATGTATATATCAATTCCCTATATGTATTGATTAGTAGACCTTTAGAGAGATAGTGTGATATAGTGAATAGAGAACCAGCCTCAAAACCTAGGTTCAAGTCCCACATCTGACACACATTTGTTGTGTGACCCTTGGCAACCACCTTTACCCTTTTAGTGTTCTAGAGTATTCTTTAAGGCTATAAGTTTCAGAGAAGGTACCACTCGAGAAATTCTGTATAATAATGAAATTACAGGTCCAGCTTCTATCAAAACTTTTTATCAGAGATTTGCTACAAAAGTTAGTTTTTGTTTTTGTTTTGTTGTGGAGTTTGGTTTTTTTTTTTAATTCTGTTTTGGTTTGGTTTGTTTTTTTGCAGTTAACTATATTGAAAGTATCCCTTTCCAGATAAGTATTAGCCTTAATAACAACAAACAGTTATTTGAAAGAGTGAACAAAGCAAGCATTGCTATTGATAATGGAATAGCCACTGAGTGCATACAAAGATATGACTACTTGGATCTAAGTGCTATAAATGTGGGGAAACAGGTCATTCTTTGCTAATCCCTGTCCTAATTCTATTGTTGGAGAATGTAAATCACAAAAAAGAAAAGAAAAAGAAAGAAGATTATTGAACCGGAAGAAGAAATTGAAGACATAGAAGAAAGACCCATCTCCTGAGAGTCTCAGTCAAGCCAAGATTGAAGGCCAACAAAGACGAAAGCCAAGAGCTGGGTAGCCCTCAATATCAGATGATTCAAGCTACTCAAGAATAAAGAAAAGTACATATTTCAGCGATGAGGAAGAACCTAATTACTGAAACTGATTTATTATGTACATATCACTGAAACATAAACATCTTATGGCATAGTTTAATTGGGCTTGGGACTGCCATAGGACTTTTGAATATAAAGAAAATTTGACTCAACAGTTTTAAAACTCTGAAACTAAGATTACAAAGTTTATTTTCACAGAAAACCAAAAAATATTTTAGTAGTATCATGTTTCTCTATTTATTTTGAAAGAGTGATAAAAGTCCAAATTTACTACTAAAACTATTACTCCAGTAACCAGTTGCATTCAGTAATAGGAATAAGAAAAACCAAATTGCCAAATACTGTCATGCTGCTACTGCAGATATGCATGAAAGATCTAAAATTTTAGGAAGCTTCCAATATGCTAAAACTTTATTCATGTTTCACAGGTCAACATAAGCACTTCTTAAGTCTAATTTGTTTTTGAAACCAAAAGTTTCACAAACAGCTGTAAAAATTGAGTGACTCCATTGTGTTTAGAAATATGCTTTACTAAAGTTTCCAAGGGAACTTTGGGGAAAAAAAAAGAATAGCAGGATTTGGGTGGAAGGGATTTGCTATGTATTCTTTCTTAAATAATGCTCATTTAAAAAATTTTAAAAATGATTCCTACCTAAAGCCACTCTCCTCACCCTTAAAAGAAAACAGGGACCACCAATAGTGAAGGGCTATAATGTTGTAGGTAAGTATTCAGTAACTGAATCAAGCAACTGGTGAAGCAACCAACAAGCATTTATTAAGTGCTTGCTGTTTGCCAAACACTGTGCTAAAATGAAGTATTGCTACTTGCAAGGAGCTCACATTGTAATGGGGAAGACAAAACCATACTTGAGTATCTACAAAATAAATACAAATATATGCAGAATAAATAATTCAATACAATACAACAGAGTTTGAGAGGAAGGACCCTAGTAGCAGAGGAGATCAGGAAAGGCTCTATATGGAAGGTGGTATTTAAGCTTCATCTTGAAGAAGTGAGAGGGAGTGGATTTCAGACATGGAAGACAGCAACTGTAAATATACAGAAATGGGAGATGGGGTGTTACATGGGAGTGTTGTACCGAGAAATCAGCGAGTTGAGAAATCAGCGAGTTGAGATCCAGGCGTAATTTAAGATGTGGATTTATTAGCCCGCTGCTGCCAGGGGTATTTACATCCAAATCAAGCAGCCCCCATTAGGGGTCAAGCTAGGGTTTATATAGAAAAGAGCATGGGAAAGAAATGCGAGGAACACTGATGAGGTAATCCAAAGATGCAGGTGTCTTTGGGGCTATGGATGGGAAAGTACAGGGAGTATACAGGACAGGGAGGGGGATGGATCTTTGAAGTCTGGCAAGAGGAAGAGTTCTTGGGCTGGTCAAGGACACCCCTCTCCCTCTGTCTTGATGAGAGAATGCTCTGCAACAAGGGAAAGCTTTCTCACAACTAAGGAATTGGGAGGCTTCCAGAGACCTGATCCGAGGGCTGGGGCCTGAGCAGCCCAGCTCTGTGTAGCTGTACCAGGGAGAGAGATAAGGGTCAGGCTGAGGCCCATGCATGAATAACTGCTAGGCACAGTGTCCTTGGGCTGGGGAATGGTTGTCAGAGACAGTGTTTCTGAGACTAGGGAGAAATTGGGGCACAAGTACAAGCACAAGCACCCAAGCACCCCATTATTACGGATCAGAGATCACACAAACCAGACCAGGTGTCCTGGTCTCTGGTATCAACATAATTATCTAAAGACATTGTATTGCAATCTTTCTTATCCATTTGCATTGAAGGTATGGGCTATGCTGAGCTATGCAAGAGTACATTTCACTATTGTTTAGATTTAGGAGGAAAGAGGTCTGGGGCAAGATTAAGCACCAACTTTTGCTTTCCATGGCTTAAAGGGCCCTACTTCCTAAATGGCAAAATAATGTTCTGTATTACAGGAGAGACATAGAGAAGTAATTTACTGAGGTCAAGCAAGAACAGTAGAAATAAATCAATTCTCCCCCAAATGAGGTCTTACTCATTTTACTGATACCCCTTACTCATCTATATTCATATGTATATACATGCATAATGCACCTATACATATGTGTGTTACATAACTGTATAAATAATATATGTGCATGTCTCCCTGTATATATTGCATATACATATAATATGCTTAGTATAATATTGTATGACATGCTATGTTATAATGTATACATAATATTATAATATGTAAGTCTATAAGCTCCTTGAGGACAAGGACTATGTCATTTTTCTCTTTATATCTTTAGCACCAAGCACAGTACCTGGCACATAGGGGGTGCTAAATAATGTTTGTGTATTGATTGGCTGATATGATGGGAAAGCTCTGGGTGTCTTTGGGAGACAGAGTGTGGCTGAGTTTTGGGGGACTCTATAGTACATTGAAGGGAGTGGTATAAGATTGGGATAAAAAGGTATATAAAAAAGGCAAGGAATGGCACCAAACTCTAAAGAGTCTTTAATAGAAAGGAAGGAGCATGAACTTCAGGCAATAGGGACCTTCTGAAGATTTTTGAGCTGTCCTCTTTAAAAGACCTCTGCAATCTGGCTTCAACATATGTTATATGGCATAATGGGAAAGGGGCCATTGTTCAGTAGTTTGGAATAAGGAGATACTTGGGTTTGAATCTCACTTCTGACTTGTATTAACTATGCAACTTAATCTCTTATGGACTTGTTACTTAATCTGTCTGAGCCTTACTTTCCTCATCTATAAAATGAAAAAATTGTATCTGTAGTACTGACCTAATAGAGTTATCATGAGGATGAGATGAAATAATGTGTTTAAACTTTTTTGCTCTTTCCTACCTCTCCCCTCCCACACAAAGAACTTCTTAAGCCAGCTGTGGAAACCTTTTCACTCACCCTGCTGAAGCCAAAGTCCTGTTTTTCAACTTCAAGCAGTTAGGACAAATTGGTCCCACGTGTCTCACCCCCAACCCTTCTATGCAAGATGCTTCCTGCTTGGTCAGCATCTCTTACTGTGTACAGCTTAAAGCTTGGAGATGTTCTTCCCTCACTCCTTCTTCCCACTTATCTTCTCCTTTTCTATTTTCTTTGATGGCAGCTGAGCTAAGCCAAGCATATTATCCTGGGACCTCACTAGACCTTGAGGAAACCCTAAAACAGACCAGAGCTGGTGGCTACTCTTAGTAGTAGGTGCCTCTGACATATAAGGGCAGGGGGAGCAGGGGTCCCAGTCACCAAGCCAAAGATTTATGTTTATGCTATGTCCACTAGCATTGTTGCTGCTATTACTTTTCCAGGCTTAGTTCACACTGGGCAAGCTAGGTGGCACTGTGGACAGAGAATGGGCCTTGAAATCAGGAAGGCTCATCTTCAACGAGTTCACATCTGGTCTCAGACACTTACTAGCTATGTGATCCTGGGCAAGTCATTTCACCCTGTTTGCCTTGGTTTCTTCATCTATAAAATGAGCTTGATTTTAAATAAATAAACAAACAAACAAATAAATAAGCAGATAAATAAATAAACAAACAAACAAACAAACAAGTAGAAAAATAAATATATTAATAAATAAACAAACAAATAAATAAAATGAGCTGGAGAAGGAAATGGCAAAACTGCCTCAGTATCCTTGCCAAGAAACCCTAAAAGGGGTCATGGAGAGTTGGATATGACTGAAATGACTGAGCAACAATATCCCAACAGCTCACATTATTCCCTTATGTCTACTTTCCGTTCCAGGTGGAATGGTAAAAAGGACGACTGTTCCTCTTCTGTGTATTTTCAAAGGTTGTTGCCTCCACTTAAAAGGTCTATCTGTTTCATCTCCTCATACTGAAATCCTTATCTCCCATCAAGGTCCAGCTCAGGTACCACATCCTCTGTCAATCCTTCCTTGATCCCCTACGCTGAAAGTAGCCCTCCTCTAAGTTCCTAGAGTACTTCTTTGCCCTTATCATTTTCTTTTATGTGATACTTATGAGCAAGTTGGATCCTCCCAATAGACTATAAGCTCCCTGAGGATAGAGTCTATGTCATCTTTCGTTTTTGTATCCCCTGCACATAGTACAGTGTTATTAAGCACAATGTAGCTGCTTTACAAATGTTTATTTAATGGAATTAAGTTTCATTTCTAGCAACATGAAAAATGAATTGGAGGAATAGAGAATGGAAGAGGGAATAGCTGTGAGGCAACTGCTGAAGTAGTCCAGGCAGATGGTAATGAGTGCATGTACTAGCCTGACGTGATGGGCATAAAGTAAATGGAAGGCAACAAGATAAGAAATACGGCTGTGCAGAATGGATAGTGAGGAGGTAAAGGAGAGAATGAAGGTCAAAGGGAACACCAAGGCTGTGGACATAGAGACTGGGTGTATGACAGTGTCACAGATGGGAATGATAAATTCTGAAAGAATCTGCTTCGGGCCAAAGTAGCAAATGCACTTGCAGATATGTTAAATTTGAGATGTTAGTGAGACATTTGAGTGGAGTTGGTCTGTAGGCAATTGGAAATGTGAGTTTTGGGGCTCAGACGAGAGGTCGGGGTAGAGAGAGTGAGTTAGGAGTCATCTGGATGGAGATAGTAATTAAAGCTGTGGGACAAGATGAAATTGTGAAGGAAGAATACTCTCCACAGAGTGAAGATCATGGTTAGATCCTTGGGAAATACTCGCTCACATGAAATAGTTAGAAAGATGAGGAATCAACGAAGGAGTCAGACAGAAGGGGAACAGGGTGTCTTTGAAATGAAAGCTGTAGAGATTTTTAAATAAAAGAAGTGGAGAAGGTGGTTGAGGATGCTCCCTTTGGATGACCATCTTCTTTAAGTGGGGGGTTGGGCTATGGGAAGAGAAAAGAAGACAAGGTTTCTGAGAAGTTGAGATTGAGATAGGAAATGACTGAGTGGAGTAGAAGGAATGTCAAGCAACAATGGAGTGCAGGGGAGAGGATGCTCTGATCATAGCCAGCCCATGCTAGTTTTATTGGTTAGAAATCACCATAGATGGGGAAGCTAGGCCTCACAGTGAATAGAGCTCCAGCCTTGCAGTAAGGAGGACCTGGGTTCCAATTCAGCCTCAGATATTTGACACTTACTAGCTGTGTGACCCCGGGCAAGTCACTTACCCCCATTGCCTCACCAAAAAGCATTCAATTAATCATTCAACAAATAAATAGAAATCACCATATAATGGAGAAGGGAAATTTACAAAGCTCTCCTAATTTGATGGGAGAGTCTCTTAAGAATACCCACATCCAAGGCGCAGCTAGATGGCACAGTGGATAAAGCTCCAGCCTTGCAGTCAGGAGAACCTGAGTTTAAATCCAGCCTCAGATACTTGACACTTAACTAGCTGTGTGATCCTGGGCGAGTCACTTAACCCGATTGCCTCACAAAAAAACAAAAAAAAGAATACCCAAATCCCTTTGTTCAGATTCTATGCATATCACATTATGATTTGGTGTCCCAGGTAGACTTGTCAACCTGCAAGGAGTGCTCTGATTGGGTAATCCTGTAACTCATTATCAAGCCATATCTAGCTCCCATTTTCAATCCATTGACATTCTGGTACCAGCCACTTGGGAATCTGGCTAGTATAAATAGTTTTTGTGCAATCTGATCACCCCAGGGTGAACTAATAAAATTGAGTTCCTGAATCTTCAAATTAAGTACCAGACCCTAGACCCTTTGTGATGTCACAAGTGTTAAAATTCTTTGAGATACTACCTGAACAGTTGGCCAGCTTCCATCTTTCTTTTTAACACAGCTTTAAAAAAAAAAATTAAAGTTTCAATACCATGCTACGGGACAGATATGCATTCATTTGTGTGATGGAAAGGAACAGCTGTTGCCCTGCTCTGTAACTGCATTATTCCGGTGTTTTGGATCTCGTAGAAACCCAGTGTTACTGACTTCCCCAAACAGGTGTTGGCAAAGATATTTATGTGTCTACCTTGTTGAACAACTGCATGGTGTGTTTAGTTCTGGCCCTCGGGTAAGACAATGAGGCTGTGCTAGTGGGCGGGGAGAGAAAAGACTTGGGGCCAGCTTATTAGCAAGAATCCATTCAGCTAGAAGGCTGGACTGGAATCTTACCCAACAGGTAATCAACAAAAGCGATTGACTGAAGGGGCTTTTAATCTTCCTTTTGTGTCTTCTTTGGAAGTCTGGTGAAACCTACAGCCCCTTCTCAGAATAATATTTTAAAATTCACAAAATAAAATATATTTGATTACAGAGGAAACCAGTTGTATCAAAACAGTTATCAAAAACATTTTTGTTCCAAAAAAAAGCAAAATAAGGCTGGGAATGTAACAGCAACAACAATAATAATACTAGCCAAGGTAACAGAAACATGTATTTTTTTTAGTAGCCTCTTATTTTGTTTTCATATGCACAGATGCCCATACAACTTTTACTTACATAGTAATAATCGTATGATTAAGTATATATTGAAGACTGCAAATCTCTCACTGAAGTCAGGATGTTCAACTAGATAATATATATTCTTAAGTATGTTTTAAGTTCACAGGGTACAAAGTAAGTATGTCCTATAAATTACAGGACCATTACAGATGATGTTATAATGAAGAAAATATAATTGCTGAAACAATTGCTACATCCACAAACACATAAAACATGAAGTCTCCATGGAGTTTCTTTAAGCAGTTGATTTTACTTTTTACCGTACAGTGTGAATTTATAGGGGAAAAAATAATACACTAACCCTTGGGTCCCATACAGGCAAATTAAGATTGCATTCTTCAGGTTGTTTCAATAGCACTGGATTTGGCCATTCCCTGTTTAAAAAGATTGTAGTACTTGATAAGACTATTGGATATCACCATCTATGCTTTTTTTTTTTAATAACAAAGTATTTTGTGAAATGTGATCCTTCTTCATTTTGCCCTCTTGACAAATCAATGGATGAAAGACTCGTTATTTTTTTCTTCGAGTTAACTCTAGGTAAGGCGCCTTCTTTCTAAACTACAGAATCACAAGAATCATTTGAAAAATGTATTATATTGAAGCCTTGAAATGGCTGGTAAAGCCACTATAAAGTAATAACAATTAACTCTATTATAAAATATTTTGAAATGTTCTTCAGATCAAATTCAATTATGAAAACAAGGGAAACCCACCCTTTCAGAAAGAGAATCCATTCTTTATTCTACCTCAGACCATAGGCCACTGGAAAAATAATAGCTAAGGCAGCATGATCAGCTATAAAGTACACGTAATAAACAAAAAATTCTCCCCTAAGATGCTTAAGATAATGTAGCACTAACAATTAGATGAAAAAAAGTACTTTTACATAGTGAGATCATTTCTTTAAAGTCAGATACTTTGAAATTAGCTACAAATATTAGCACATTTAGAAACATACATTTTTGACACTATGGCAGGGGCCCCTTTTCCCCTTGTACTGGTATGACATAGTCACCAACTAAAAAACAAGTCAGACCCCAGGTTAAGAACCCCAGACCACTGGTCTAGAGGCAACCTGGTGAAACATGAATATGGGATGGTGGCTCTTGCTCCTTCAATCTGCTCGTCCTACAGACTCATCTGCCTACCTGTTTCTTCTTAGTACATGTATGTTCTATTTTCAGTCAGAGGGGCAGTGCCCCTCCCATATACCCTGCCAGAATCAGCAGGAGTAGTATGTAGTCTTCCTTCTCTCTGCCTTTGCCAAGCGATGCCCAAAACCTTGGACAGGTGTCCCCTTCAAGGCTACTGGAAACCTGAAGCTCTTTTGGGTATCCCAGCACCACTCTGGACAACATGGGGAAAGGCATCCCAACTACAGTAACACTGGGAATTCAGGAGTACAGACCCAGGTTATTCCAGATAGGTCGATTCAACAGAAGGGAAAGAGGTGAAACCGAGGTCATTGGATGAGAGGGCCAACGTATTCTGGGAAAAAGGTCTTCCTCTGTAACATGTAAACATTTAGCACTCATTAAACAAGAGTTAACTATGGGCCTGGTGCTGTGCTAGGTGCTGGGGATACAAAGACAGAAATGAAATAGTCCCTACCCTCTGATAGCTTCCATTTTATTGGGTGAGGGGAGTGGATCTGACAGATGCAAATAAAAAAATTAAAAGTATTTTTTTGTGGTGTGAGGAGAACACTAACAACTGGGAGAATTAGGAAAGGCCTCGTGTAGCATGCGGCACTTGCGCTGATCCTTGAAGGGAACTAGGGATTTCAAGAGGCGAAGGTTAAGAGGGAGAGCATTCCAGCTAGGGGGTTGGGGGGGGGTGGAGAGTGGAAGCCTGTGTAAAGGTACATGAGATGGGAGATGGAATGCCATGTTAAGGGTATAACCAGTAGGGCAGTTTGGTCAGAAGTTAGAATATGAGAGGGGAAGGGACATACAATTAGCCAGGAATGATAAGTTGAAACCAGATTGTGTGTAAATGTCAATCAGAAGAGTCTGTGTTTGCTTCTTAAGCAAAGCAACATGGTTAGACCTTTGCTTTAGAAATATCATCTTGGCAGTCGTGTGGAGGATGGATTGAAGAAGAGAGAGACCATCTCAGGGGTTCTTAACCTTTTGTGGGTTTCAGATTCCTTGGGCAGTCTGGTAAAGCCTATGGAGCCCTTCTAAGAATTGTGTTTTTAAATGCATAAAATAAAATACATAGAATGATGAAAGAAACTAAGGGTTAGTGAAAATAAAGATGCAATTTTTTCTTAAGTTCATAGAGCTCCCCAAGATCTAACTCCAGACCCCTTGGAAGTCTGTAGACTTCCAATTTAAGAAGATTAAGGGAAGGTTAAGGCAGGGAAACCAATGAGGAAGCTATGTAAGTAGTCCAGATGACAGATGATGAGGGCCTAAATTAGGGGGGGTCAAAGTTTTCAGGGAGAGACATGATAGCGACATAAGGGACAGACTTGGCAGCTGATTAAATATGGAGGCTAAGGGAAAGTGAAGAGTCAAGAATGACTTGAAGGTTGTAAACCTAGGTGACTGCAAGCAGGGCAGTGCCCTCAGCAGAAATAAGAAATTTAGGGAAAAGGGTAGCAGGAGTTGGGGGAGATAAGGAGTTCTGTTTTGGACACGTTGAGTTTGAAATGCTTATGGGACATTCAGATGGATATTTCCAGTAGGCCATAGGAGATACAAAACTGTACCTTAGTGGGAAGAGACAGAGACTGGGACAGAGACAGAGAGACAGAGACAGAGAGAGGATGGCTGAATGTGTAGATATGTAGATTAAGGAGCCATCTGATGAGATCATCAAGACAGTATGTAGAAAAAGAAGTGTGGGGAAATTTTTTTAAAATAAAATGTTATTGATAACTTTTGTTTTTACATTGCTTAAATTTCCCCCTCTATTTTTCTTTCTCCTCACTCCTGGAAAGCCGTCCTATTTAATAAAAAAAATTTTCTTTAAAAAAAAAGAAAAAGAAAAGGAGATAAAGCAATCAGCAAAAACAATACACTGAGAAAATATGAAAATACAGTGATCAACCCCTGTGGCCCTCTCACCTCTGTAAAAGAGTCTAGATGGGGTGGGGCGGGGAGGGAGAAGATGTCTTCTCATATCTTTTCTTTTGGGAGATGTTTGTCAGCAAAACTAAGAGAGAAGATAGTTTCTAGGACTAGGGAGTGGACAACAGCATCTAATGCTACAGAGAGGGCAAGAAGGATGAAGACTGAAAAGAGGCTATTGGATTTGACAATGAAGAGATCATTGGTGACCTTTGGTAAAAGCAGTTCAGTGATGAGGCCAGAAGCAAGATCTCAAGGGGTTGAGGAACGAGAAGAGAGGAAGTCCAGCTAACAAGCACAGACAGCTTTTTTCAAGAATTTGGCAGTGAATGAGAAGAAAGCTTTATAGTAAGTCTGAGGGAATTGCAGGGTCAAGTGAAGGATTTTTAAGGGTGGAGGAAATCTGGGCATGCTATAAGCAGTGGAGAAGAAGCCAGCAGATAAAGAGAGATTGAAGGTTATAATAAGAGAGGGGATGAATGATAGGGCAATTTTCTAGAGATGACTGAAGGAGATGAGGCCAAGACGATAAGTAAAGGGTTTGGCTTTGGCAAGAAGATAAACCATTTCTTCCTCAAAGACCAGAGCAAAAGAGGTAGTGGGAGATAACGTCAAGGCATTTGAGGTATAGAATTGGGGAGGAGACTGACTGGTGGCCTGCATTTTCTTAGGAAAATATGAGGCAAAGTCCTCTGCCAAAAGGGATGGGGTCAGAGATAATATAGATGGCTTGAGAAGAGAAGTTTTGCAATGTATATGGGAGGGGAAGGATGAATAAGGGAGTAAATCAGAGAATAGTAAAAAAAAAAATTGCTCTGCAGCAATGAGGACCTAACTGAGATTGGATAATGTGAATTTTTAGTGCTCCAGTCATCAGAGTTATGTGACTTTCTCTAGTGGTATTCAGCAGTTCCTGGGTAAGAGAAGAGAAGGTGGATGCTAGGAGCAATCTTGAGTTGAAATGGGGTAGGTGCAGTAGAATAAAGAGGTAGAGTATTCAAAGGTAGAGAAATGCATTAAATTAACTTGGTAGAGTACAGCACCATGATTTCAAAGGAGTGGAGTGACTGAAGGTTATGATGAGCGCAAATGAGTTTCAGAGTCAAATGTTACTGCAAGATGAAGGAGGAAAAGGAAAAGGACTGAAAATTAAGAGGTTACTATTAAATTTGGGGAAGGCAATATGATGGAGACAGAATCCAGATCACAAGGAGTTGAGTGAGAATGTGGTGAGGAAATGGTGGTACCAGATACAAACAACTTTTCCCAGAACTTTGACAGAGAAGGGGCAGAGAGAAATGCACTAATAATTTAGATAGAAGATTCCAGGGAAGACCTCCTCTTCCTCCTTTTCTTCCTCCTTCTCCTCTTCCTCCTCCTTCTTCATTGGGATAAACCTAAACTAATTTGTGTAGGGGATATGCAATGCAATTTTGTGGGCTCAACATCACACAGTGCTACAAAAGCATTATCCTCATAAAAGAGTATCTTCACATCAAGGAATGAAAGGTAAGAGAAACAGCACACTGATCTGTTTGAGGAAGTGTTCTAATGGGGAATAACAACAATTTTGAGATGTCAGTTACATCCTAAAGAAGAGGCAGACTTGGGGCAGCTAGGTGGCACAGTGGATAGAGCACTGGCCCTGAAGTCAGGAAGGCCTGAGTTCAAATCCCAGCCTCAGACCAAACACTTGACACTTACTAGCTGTGTGACCCTGGGCAAGTCACTTAACCCCAACTGCCTAAAAAAAAATTGAATTAAATGTTTAAAATGGAAAATTCTTCAGTGGGCCCTGCAATGACAAAAATAAAGAATTTCAGGTTGAGCTAATACTCAAGTTCACAAAATATCCCAAAACTAAATATATCTATGCATATGTGTATATATATGCATGTGCACACACATGTGTGCAAATAGGCATACACACAAAGATCTGTGTATGTATGTATGCATGTATATGCATATTCACAAGCACATACATATCTGTATATAAACACCTCTTTGTATGCATATAAATATATGTGTGCATATATGCATATATATACATGTGTATACATAAATATCTATATATGTATTATTATGTGTGTATATGTATATATAAATATATTAGCTGTAGACATACATATATACAAATATGTTTATATATACCTGTGTGTATATATATATGTATATATATAAATTTGTAAACATACAAAGAGATATGTATACATATAAGTGTATACACATATACATACAATGTACATCTATTTGGGTGTATATATGTATATACGTCCATATAAATATGTAGGTGCACAAACATACACTCATACTTATACATAGATTTACATATACATAGATATATTTCGTTTGGGGATTTTTTGTGACCATGAGCATTGGGTCAACTTAAAATTTTATCATTGCATGACCCACTGAAGTGTTTTCCATTTTAAAAGTTTTATACACACATGTTTTATGTATGTGAACACACATGTACATATACATGCATGCATACATACGTGTGTGTGTGTGTGTGTGTGTGTGTGTGTGTGTGTGTGTGTGTGTGTATCCTGGAACCAACTATGGTACAGTTGATAGAATGCTGTCTGGATTTGGAATCAGAGAATCTGCCTGACCTTCAGCAAGTCCCTTAATCTCTCTGAGCCTTGGCTTTGTCATGTATAAACTAAGGGGTTGGACTCAGTGACCTTTAAGGTCCCTTCCAGCTCTGGGTGTATTATCCTATGAAACAGGAATGTGTGTGCACACAGTCCCTCCCTAAGGAAACTGCCTTTTCTGTTGCAGCCTGGCTGCTAGATACTCTCACTTGCTCATTTGTCCCTCAGCTCCCAGGTGAAAGCTCACCCTCCTGTGGTTAGCGCAGCTGCCCTACGTGTCAATGGTCCTCTTTGAAAGTGAAGGGTGAACAACAGTAGCAGCAAAACAGCTGCCCAAGAAGAAATGAAGACATTTCTTAGGGTTTTTGGGTTTTTTTTTTGTGAACCTCCCATCTCGGTGGGATCAGGGGATATCCTGAGTCACACTCAACACATGGCTTGCTAGAATAAACGGCTCCCTTTGGGAGGGACTCCATGCATGCAAATGGAAAGGAGCCAGTGGGGAGGGACAGATTTAAGATGCCTGGAGTGGAGGCAGGGTTAATTGTTAGACCCTGGTCCTAAAGGAGGCTGGAAAGAATGGAATCAAGCGTGCAACTACAGGGATTAATGTCGGTTAGGAGCATGGAAACCTCTTCTTTTGTCACTCGAGAAGACAGTGGGGGATGGGGGCTAAGAAGTTTTGAGAAGCGCGGAAAGGGAGTTTCTGTCAGATGGCCTTAATCTTAGTGTAAAATGCACACTTCGGAGCCCGAGGACAGAGGAAAAAAATTTGGAACAGTTGTTGCAGGAATGAGATCAGGTCTAAAGAAGAGTAGGATTCTTGAGCGGCAGTGGGGGCGCAGCTGCAGTTATGCCCCATAAATTTGTTATGCTTGAAATCAGCCTGATTTTTGTGCCTTTCTCCAGCAGCGTGCAGAGGCCTGCGAAAAGGAGTAGGGAGCTCTGCTTGATGGGAGTCATCCAAGAGTAAAATGCAGTGGGGCAGGAATGCTGGAAGGTCAGGAGGACAAGGGAATGGTTCAGGATCACGGCTTGGGAAACAGTCAGGTGGCAAATCCATAGGGTGGGCAGGGGAGGAGGAGGGAGCAGACAAGTGACGCTGGAGTGGAAAAGAGGGATGGGTTGAGAGACTGGCTGTCATGCTAATAGCAGAGTGAGGATAATGCCAGTGAGAGAGTGGGAGAGGGGAATAAAGCAATCAGCAAACATTGATTGTGGCACCTGTGGGCCAGGGACTGCTGGAAGAGGCAAAGATCCGAAGACAAAAGTGAGAGAGCCTATGTTCTCCAGGATTTTCCATTCAGCTGAGGGATAGGACACAACATGTTCAGCAGTAAGTAAATAGAGGATTTTTTTAATACAAGTGATTTTGAGCAGAGAAATAAGATTAAGAGTCTCGATATAGAAGTAGTCCAAGAATGTAAATGAACAGTTTTAGAGGAAGTATAAACTCTCAACAACTACCCGAAAAAAAGACTCAGAAGCACTAATCAGAGCAACACAAACTAAAACAATCCCAGGATATCATGTAACATCCATCAAGCTAGCAAAGGTGCTAAAAGATGGGAAAATTGATGGCGTTGGGCTTAGAGTCAGAGGTCCTGGGTTCAAATACTGGCTCTGCCACTCTAGCTCTTGATTCAGTTCAATTCATCAAATATGTAATCTTTGTCTAATGTGTGTGTGTGTGTGGCACCAGGGAATATAAAAACAAAAATGAAACAATTCTTGGCTTCAAGAAACTTACATCCTATTGTTCGGGAGGGAGGGCACAGGGGTGAGGGTACAACACATACAAAGATAAAAACATAACTTGAAGGAAGGGAGAACACTAACAATCCAGAGGTAAGTGGTAACTGAGCTGAGCCTTGAATGAAGCTAAAGAGGTGGAGGTGAAGAGGAAGTGCATCCCAGACACAGGGGATAGCCTGGGCACAGGTGCAGAGATGGGAGATAGAATGCTACAGTTTGGCTGGAATGTAAAAACTGGGAAATGTCTGAAATGAAAGCTGGGGATAAGATTGTGCAGGGCTTTAAAAGCTAGGCTGAAGATTCTGTAAACTGTCTTAGTGGTTATAGGGAGTCACAGAAGACATTTGAGCAGGGGAGTGACATAATCAGAATAGTGGTTTAGGACTGTGACACATGGATTAGAGTGGCAAGAGACAGGAAACAGGGCTATTGTAATAATTCAGTTGAGATGTGATGAGGGCCTTAACTAAGGAGTTGGCCACGTGAGAAGAAGGAACAGATATGAGATGTCATGGACTTAAAATCAGCAAGACTTGGGAGGGAAGACGTAGGTTTTCGGGAAAAGATAACAAGTTTTGTTTTGAACATGTTGAGCTTGAGATGTTGATAGGACAGCCAAATGGACATGTCTAGCAGTTAATATCCCTTAGGGATGAGGGATTCAAGTTCAGCAAAGAGATTAGAGCTGAACATAGATTCTGGAGTGGTTTAGATTCAGGGGACAGCACTAGATATGAGAACAATGTGGCTGCTTAGACTAGTCACCATCTGGGAGCTTAACCAGTAGGGATGAATACCCCAGCCCCAGGTCCTACTCAGAGACTGAGTTTTGTGGCCTCCTCTTTGTGTGAACATATTGCTCTTCTCTATCCTGAGTCACTGACTTCATTACTACTGAGCACCCAGGCAGTTGGGAGCCTTCAGTAACACTCAGGCTACTGCCCCATTACCTGTTCCTTCACTGGAAACCCAAGAGGGTGGGGCTCCTATCCCAGACCCATTCAGGGACTGGGTTTAGAGTCTTCCTTGCTCTGGAATTTATTGTTCTGGACCTACTACCCTATTTTATTGGGCTTGATCAAAAGGTGCTATAATTTTAAAAGATCAAAACTATTACTGTATTCTTTTACAAAATAATTATATCGTAGCTTTAGATCTGGAAAGGACCCTAGAGGATATTGAGTCCAAAATCCTTTTTTTTTTAATGAAATTTTAATTTTTTTCAATTAACAAGCATTTATTTTTCTCCTCCCAACTTCCTGCCATAAAAAAGAAAAACAAAACCCTTGTAACAGATATGCAGAGTCAGACGAAACAGATTTCCATACTGTTCATGCTCAGAAATGTATGTCTCATTCTGCATATTTAATCTATCTTATCTCTGTCAAGAAGCAAGCAACATTGTCAATCACTGGTTCCCTAGAATCGTGGTTGATCATTGCATTGGTTGGAGTACTCAAAGTCTTTCAAACTTATTTATTTTTATATTATTGATATAATACTAAGTGTTCTCCTGGTCCTGCTCACTTTACTTTGCATCAATTCATACAAGTATTTCCAGGTTTTTCTGAAATCATCTCCTTTGTTGTTTTTTGGCCCAATAGTATACTATTACATTCATACATCGTAATTTGCTCATACATTTCTCATTTGAAGGGCACTTTCTTAGTTTCCATTTTTTGGTACCATATAAGAGCAAATATTGTTATATATGTAGGACCTTTTCCTCTTTCTTTGATCTCTTTATGGAATAGACCTAGTAAAAGTATCAATGAGCTGACCTCTTCACTTTACAAATGAGGAAACTAAGGCACAGAAAGATGAAGTGACTTGTCTACAATTACCCAGGTAGAAAGTGTTTAAGGTAGGATTCACATCCCTCACTCTAAGTCCTGCACCCTATCCATTATTTCATACTGCCTTGTGAAATATTCTCAACTTCCAAGACTGCTGAAATAGACTGGGACAGATGGTAGTAACTTCAACCTTACCATCATGCAGAACTGTTCTTATTACCTCATAGCTGTTTCATGATCTAGAACTCTGAAATCTCTCTCTCTGATCATGAACTTATATCCATTTTCTCGATCACAAAGCTTAGAGATATTTGCTTTCAATAGAGTAATTCTTCTACCTCTCCTCCCTATCACAACTTTAAAAAAATGATTAAGGGCAGCTAGGTAGTGCAGTGGATTAGAGCTCCAGCCTTGGAGTCAGAAGGACCTGAGTTCAAATCTGGCCTCAGACACATACCACTTACTAGCTGGGTGATGCTGGGCAAGTCACTTAACCCCATTGCCTACCCCCCCCTCCAAAAAAATTAAAGAAATAATAATTATACTGTATTTTAACATTTTTTAAAAACTTTGAATTCTCAATTCTCTCCCTCTCTCCAGTCCCTCCCCCATCCATTGAGAAAGCAAGCAATATGATATCAATTATACATATGAAGTCATATAAAACATTTCCATATTAGGCATGTTGCAAAAAAAATTCAAGAAAAATAAAGTAAATGAGAAAAGTATGCATCAATCTGTACTCAGAGTTCATCAGTTATCTCTGTATAGACAATATTTTTCTTTGTGAGTCCTTTGGAATTGTCTTGGATCATTGTGTTGATTAGAGCTAAGTCTTTGATCATCATTATAATACTGCTCTTACTGTGTATAATGTTCTCCTGGTTCTGCCCACTTCATTTCACATCAGTTCATATGAGTCTTCCTAGGTTTTTTTGAAACCATTCCCATGATCACTTCTTATAGTACAATAGTATTCTATTAAAATCACATACCACAACTTGTTCAGCCATTCTCCAATTGATGGACATTCCCTTGATTTCCAATTCTTTGCCACCACAAAAAGAGCTGCTATAAATATTTTTCTACATGTAGGTCCTTTTCCTTTTTCTTTGATCTCTTTGGGATACATACCTAGTAGTGATATTGCTGGGTCAAAGAGTATACATAGCTTTATAACCCTTTGGGCATAGATCCAAATTGTTCTCCAGAATGGTTAGACCAGTTCACAACTCCAACAACAGTACATTAGTATCACACCCTTTTAAATTAATTATGATAATTTATTACACCTTCACTCTGATACGTTGTATTCAGTACTTACAACCACCCTACAATTAGAAGGCATGGAAGATATTTTATAGATATAGATGCTGAAGGAGGTAATCTAAAGTCACACAGCCTGTAAATAGCAGAGCCAGGATTTAAATCTACATCTCCCAATTCCCAAACCATCATGCTTTTGTATGCTTTCTCACTGCCTTCGTGAAATGAGAAATTCACGTGAGTATTTCAGTAGGACTGATGAAAAAACCCTTAAAATTATGGAAATTTGTATTAAGATGGTAAATATTACTTTCAGAAACATGAATGTTTCTAATCAAAGTGGTCTACTATAGTCTCCATAACAAATCCACCTGGATATGCTCTACAGCCCTGTCCCCATGAATGGAAATAGGTAATATGGTACTTTTGAAATGAATAATTTCCTTTTTGTGGCCCTGGGGATTGTTAGATCTTGTTCTAAAATACTTTTCAATTCCATCTATAAATAAATTCACTTACTCTAGAAGTGATAGCCCACCTAAGTGAAACTCAAAACTCTCTCTGCATTCAGTATCAAACTCTAATCTGCCATTATTTTCAACACAAATACCTAAATTTTTAGGTCAAGGGGATGAACTTGGGAGTTGGAGAGTTGTCTGGTAAGTACTTCTTGTACTGCCAGATCATTGTAATGCTTTTTTTATAATTTAAGAGATTTTTAAATATAGCTGTTTTATTAGAAAGACAAGAAGCTATCTGTTGGGGCAGTTTAAAATTTTTGCCTCTAAAGTTGTGCCATTTACCCTATGAAAGCTAGATTCCTGTGGATGACGGATAACTCTTTATGAAGAGAAGAGACCATCATTAAGCCTGAATCATTTTGACATTTACCTGTCTCAAGTCAAGAGAGTGAGGTCAGCCATTAAAATTCTTTTCAAGCATAATTCTAGGACTCTAAGGAGTGGCTAGATTGCTGAACTTGGAATCAAAAAGATCTCAGTTCAAAGTCCATCTATAATTGGCTAGGTAGACAAAAACACACAATGATGAATGTTGAAGGGGCTATGGAGAAACCAGATACATTAAGACATCGTTCATGGAGCTGTGAATTGGCGTAGCCTTTCTGGAAAGCAATTTGTAACTTTGCCCCCAAAATAACTGAACTATGCATATCCTTTAACCCAACGATGCCACTATTAGGTAAGTCTATACCCCGAAGAGATCTAAGGAGAAAGAGGACACATATGTGCAAAGATATTTGTAACAGCTCCTTTTATGGTGGCAAAAAACTGGGAGCTAAGGGAGTCCCTATCAATTGGGGAATGACTGAACAAATTATGGTATATGAATGTAATGGAATTATGTCATGTGAAAGTAATTATTGAGCCACATGAAATGACAAAAAGGACAGTTTCAGAGAAATCTGGGAAGACTTATATGAAATGATGCAAAGGGAAGCAAGAACAAGGAGAACAATTCATACAATGACAACAACATTGTCAATAAAAGAACCACTTTCAAAAATTTTAAGATTTCTGAGCAATATGATAATCAACCATGGTAGCAGAGGGCTCATGATGAAACCCTCTACTCACCTTCTGACTGAGAAGGGATGGACAAAGGGTACAGATTGAATGAGACATAGTTTTTGGACCCAGTCAATCCAGAAATTAGTTTTGCTTGACTTTACAAATTTATTTTCTGTATTTTTTTTTTTTAGTGTGTGTGTGGGGAGGTGGGAGGAGAAAATAGATTTTTCTTCATTGAAAAAAATTATATCAAATCAAAAACGATTCTAGCTGACAATTAACTAGCTATATGAGCTTGAGAAGGTCATTTCTTCTTTCTGTTCATCAGTTTCCTCATCTGTAAAATGAGGGGGTTGAACTTGATGGCCTCTAAGGTTTCTTCTAACTCTAAGGTTATGATCCTATGAAATGATCTCTCTCTCTTTGCTTCGCTCTTTCTAAAACTATTCTTCATCATCAGTGCAACCTTCAATCTCTCCATTACTCCTTTGTAATCATCCCTGTTCCAGCCTATTTTTCCTCTTTTCACTATTTTAATGCTAACATTTTCTTACTGTACCCTCACATAACAGAATTACTATAGTGAATATGAAGGAGAGTATTGTGTAAAAGCATGAAAGGTAAGATAGGTCCAAGTTGTGAAAAGCCTTAGGTGCCAAAAAGAGGAGTTGGTGTGATTCTACATATAATAGGGGGCCCACTGGAGTTTGTTGAATAAGGCATTGACCGGGTAACACTTGGGCTTTAGTAAAAGGCATTTTGGCAATTCAGTGGATGTTGGATTGGAGTGGGGAAACCAACTTAGAAACTATTGTGATAGTCAAGGAAAGAGGGAGTGAAGGTCTGAACTAGGGTGGTAGCCAGGTAAATAGAGAGAAAGGAGATAGAATTGAGATATCAAGTGGAAGTAGTATCAACAAGACTATTTGGTGATTTGGGGTTTAGGTAAAGGGTTGAAAGCTTGGGGGGAAATGGAAAAATTCAGGGGGGAAAATACTCCATTCCAGGGTTTTTTGTGTGTCTATGTCTTTCTTCCAGAAAAAAGGGAAATAAACATGTTTATTGTGTTACCAGAATTCTCCTCTTTTTATTTTTATTTTTTCCCCTTTGTTATTGGTCTTCATAGTGGAAGGGGTTGGTTGAAGAGAAAGGAAAAAATAGTCATTCAAAAGGGCTGTGGTCTTGACAAGCTACTGAGGTAGTGCTTGAGGCTTTCAAATGAAGAAAGCTAGAGAATTTCCCAGTTTAGTTATGTTGTTGTTATTTAGGTTTTTTTTCAGTCATGTTCAACAATTCGTGACCCCATTTGAGGTTTTCTTGGCAGAGATACTGAAGTGGTTTGCCATTTCCTTCTCCAGTTCATTTTATTTATTTATTTTTATTAAGGCAATTGGGGTTAAGTCACTTGCCCAGGGCCACACAGCTAATAAGTGTCAAGTGTTTGGTCTGAGGCCGGATTTGAACTCAGGTCCTCCTGACTTCAGGGCTGGTACTTTATCCATTTCACCACCTAGCTGCCCCACCAGCTCATTTTACAGGTAAGGAAACTAAGGCAAACAGGGTGAAGTGACTTGCCCAAGGTCACACAGCTAGTAAGCATCTGAGGCTGGATTTGAACTCAGGAGGATGAATCTTCCTGATTCCTAGCCCAGTGTTCTATCCATTGGGCCAGCTAGTTGCCAAATAATACTAATAGTTAACATTTTTATAGGACTTTAAGATTTACAAAATGCTTAACCTATATTGGCATTTATATCTATATCCATCTTGCATTCAATCCTTACAACAACCCTGTGAGGTAGGTGTTATTATTATCCCTTTTTTATAGATGAGGAGACTAAGGTTCAGAGAGGTTATGTTATTTGCCTGGGAATACACAGCTAGTAAAACATATAGCAGGATTTAAACACAGATGTTTCTGACCACAAGCCCAATATACTATCCATTTTGCCATATTGTCTCCTCCCATTCAAGTCTTGCCAAACCCCAACCCTGAATTACCCTTAGTATCTACACTCTCTACCCCAATTCACATGCCTCCTGAACTGTACTGTGGGAAATCACACAACGCTGATGACTGTGTACACTTCAGATTCTTATTACTAAATCTTCACTGGCCCCTCACAGCCCTCTGCAAATCCTTTAACTTTTCCTCAGTTGACACTTACACATTCCAGGAAGCTACTCTTACAAACTTTTTCCTTTCTCCTTTTCCTCCTCCCACTTCTCTCAGCCAAAGGCCTTACCTCCTACTTTACAAAAAAATAAAAATTATTCATTATGAACTCCCTCTTTCTGACAGCATACCTCAAGACATCCTATGGTCTTTTCTCTGCACTGGTCTCTGAGGAAGAGGTGGCTTTCCTCCTTTCCAAGACCAACCTCTCTAACTTGTACCCTTAATTCCATTTCCTCTCATCTATTTCAAAAGCTTGGCTGTTTGATCAGACCTTTCTCTCATCTGCCATCTCTCCTTATCCACTGGCTTCTTCCTTGCTGCTTATAAACCTTCTGAAGTCTCCTCCATTTTAAAACAAAAACCCTTCGCTTGATCCTGCCATCTCTCTGGTAGTCATCCTATATATCCCCTCTCCATTTCACATCTGGATTCTTAAGTTGCCTCCACTTGTTGCCTCTGAGTTCTCACTTCTCAAATCCTTTCCATCTGGCTTCTGATCCCACTACTTGACTGAAACTGCCCTCTTTAAGGTTGTCAGTGACCTGTACAACAAAAGTGGTCCTATGGAGCTGGGCACGTGCTCTAGCTCTGTGAGAGATGGACATGAGCCCTTTCTGTGGGACACATACTCTTTCTGACTCCATGCTAAAGGACATGTGTGACCTAGCAACTCCTGAATGGCCCATTGGTTCTTATAATTTGGGTTTGATCAAAGATAATAGGCAATTGATACTCCTCCTGTCCTCCTCCTTCTTTGCATTGCTTTGTCCTTTTGCATCCTTGGCTTCATTCTTTTACTTTCGTGTTAGGAGAACAAACGCTACAAGATACAGCCCTGAGATCCCTGCTGTAGCTAGTGCCAACTCTGCCTCTGTTATAGTATTGTAAGGAAGCAAATTTCCCTCTCACCTTAATTGATGTGGTCACAGACGGCTCAGTATGTATTCACAAAGTGCAAAGTAGGTGTTAAGAAATTATCCTATAACCCAAGGACAATGTGTGCCTAAATCCTTAATCAATTGGAGAGGATAAGGCAACTGACACAATACAGTAAACATCTTGTGACTGGCTGAATAAGTCATGTCCTGTGGACCCATATAATAAAAACAGTAATTCATTTAACCCTGAAGAGTCAGGAGTACTTTTGGGGGAAATCTTTGCAAAGGAAGGAGGGGATTTTCTCTCCTCTCTCCACCCCCATCAGCCACATCGTAGGAGCTACTCAACTGGTAGGAGACAACTATACAGTTGTGAGCAGAAAGGCACACCCAAAAACAGATAAGAATACAGAGAAAGACAGTCATCTGAGGGAGGAAGAAGTTTTAGAAGAGTGAGATCTCATGTCAGAGAAGGGGGCTGGCATTGAGCTCAAGAAAAGAGTAGAGGCTGAAAGCCCAGCTGAGCAGCCCTCCCGTCGAGATGCTACGCCTAAGGAGGGCTTTGTGAGGACTCGAGAAAGAGGGAAAGGACTTTCAGGCCACGCAGTGTCAGGAGTTGTGAGTTACCCTTTGCCACATGGATATCCAACATCCGTGACTCACGGCCGTTACACCCTCCGTTTGGGTCCATTCTTCCCACGGACGCTATATATTTGTGAGACGATGAGTCTCAAGTTTATGGGGAGAATGTTTCGTATCAAATGTGCTTACTATACCATCTTAGTAAATAGCTTTGCTAAGAGCTAATTAAATCTACTAGCTGATTGTTAATGGGAAGCATACCTGTGGAGGCTTGTGATTTACAGTAGGAGGAGAAACTACCCACAAGGTTACCCTTAAAACCCAAAGTAGTAGCCACCCCTCAAGGTCAGTTCGACTGCAAATTAGGGGAAGTAGTCCAGAGGACCTACTTATACAATTAGCATTTGATCCCTACCCAAGAAGCTTTAGTAGCTTCCTGTTGCCTCTTCTCTTTGGTATTTAAATCCCCTCAAGGTCAGGTTCCAACCTGTCTTTTTAGATGGTTTTCATAGTACTCCCCCTCCTACCCTTTGTAGTCGTCACACTGGCCTACTTCCCCAATGCCTGTACATGACATTCTGTCTCTCACCTCAGTGCCTTTGCACGAGCTGTCTCACATGCTTAGAAGGCTTTCTCTCTTCACTTTTAGCCTCTTGCAATCTCTGACTCTTTTGGAAATTAACCATCACCTCCCACATAAAGTCTTTCCTGGCACTCTTCCCTCCCTCCACCCAGTTCCTTTGTATTTATTTTATATTTATTTGTCTTGGTACAAATTGCCTCTGCCTGATAGAAAATAAATACTTTTAAGGCAGAAACTGTTTCAATATTGTCTTTGGATACTCAGAGCCTAGCAGAGTGCCTGGCATATGGTAGATACTTAATAAATGCTTGCGGAATTGAATTAGGTTACTCAGTACCAGTTGGGTTCTGCAGTCAACAGGACAATAGTGGGCAGGTAGAGGGTGGTACCTCAGATTTCTATGGTGTTAAACCCATCCTAGAACTGCTGTATGCGCCCCCAGAAGACAGGGAGTGCCGATGGTCAAGTTGTGTTGGAGCAAGTAAGTGCTTAGTATTACATCCAGTAAGAAAAGCTTGAGTACCCCCCACCCCCGACCATGGAGGTTCACAGAGGTTTCATTTCTGCCAGGACTAAATCGTAGGGGATGGCTATCTATGGAGTCCAATGAGCAAAGACAGCATTGCTAACTGTTACCTATGCTCAAAGTGCAGGCTGTTCTCCCACCTAGGGGAGAAGGTAAAAGGGCTTCAAGATATCTTTCCTCTCTTTAGGTTCCTGGAAAGAAATGGATACGGCAGAGATAAAAAAGGATCTGAAAAGGGGAGTTCTGAACCTGTATTGGGAAGCTGGAGGGTAAAAGAATGTGATGAGGATAAGAAAAGAAAGGAGAAAGACCATGAAATACCTATAGCTAAGTAATAGCTATGAGATCCTTCCTAGCGTGAGAGGAGTAATGACTGGTAACTCTCCCGTGAGGAGTTTTGAGACTTTAACAAAAGAGAGATCTGCTCTCTACCCCGGGGCGTGCACTTGGGGCAGGAGAGAGAACCTCCCAAGACTTGTCACAATGGATCACATTGAACTACTTAACCTCTTCTGCTGGTTCATGTGAAGATAAAAGATGATGCCAGACGGTATCTAGAAAGCCTTGCTAAGAATTATGAGGTCCTGGGCAAGAAAAGTGAGTGAATCGAGGCACAGGTGATCCTTTGTTTTTGGAATGAAAAAGAAAATTTTAATTACTAATTTTGTTTCCCAAACAATAGTTATATGTAATATATGCTAATCTTTCAGTCAACAAACATTTATTAAGCTTTACTATATTCCAGGTACTATGCTAAACATTGAGGATACAAATATAAGCAAAAATAAAGACAGTCCCTACCCTCAAGGGGCTTACATTCTTTTTACTAATTAATTAATTAATTAATTTTTAGTTTTCAACATTCACTTTTATAAGATTTTGAGTTCTGAATTTTCCCCTTCCTCCCCTTTCCCCTCCCCAAGACGGCATGCAATTTGTTATAAGGCTATACATGTACAATCATATTAAACATATTTTCACATTAGTCATGTTGTGAAAGAAGAATCAGAACAAAAGGGAAAAACCATGAGAAAGAAAAAAAAGAGAAAGAAAATAGTATGCTTTGATCTGCATTCAGACTCCATAGTTCTTTTTCTGGGCGTGAACAGCATTTTCCATCATGAGTCTTTTGGAATTGTCTTAGATCGTTGCATTGCTGAGAAGAGCTAAGTCTATCAAAGTTGGTCACTGCACAACGTTGCTGTTACTATGTACAATGTTCTCCTTAGTTCTGCTCACTTTACTCAGCGTTGGTTCATGTAAGTTTTTTCAGGTTTTTCTGAAATCCACCGGCTCATCATTTCTTATGGAACAATAGTATTCCGTTACATCCATATACCACAACTTGTTCAGCCATTCCCCAATGGATGGGCATCCCCTCTATTGGTAATACTTAAATCAATGCTACCCATCAAAGGCAAAGACTTTGGATAGGAAGACTTAAAAAGTGAACAGGGATTTCAAGTAAAAAGGAAGGGAGAAGGAGAAAAGTGCCTACATACAATGACACCTTTCTGTGCTGTGGAAAATCTGGTAGAATCACAAAATCTCAAGGTTGGAAGGGACCACAGAGGCTGCCTAGTCCTACCCGTATTTGATCATACATTCCCTCTACAATATGCCCATGTGGTCATTGAACCTTTGCCTCTAGACCTCCAGTGAGGGTGGTGGTGGGGGGGACCCACCATCTCTCAGGGCAGCTAGTTGCACTTAGGGCTCTGACTATTAGAAATTTTTTCCTGACAGCAAGCCTAAATTGGCATCTTTGCAATTTTTATATTCTGGTCATGGGTTTCATTCCACAAAGTCTCAGTGATGGTCTTATTTGCCTCCTTGTACTGGAATCTCTAGTTCCTCTTGCTTGTTGCCTATGTTTTGTGCATTTATGTGGAAACCTGGAGGTCATGGGTTTTGTTGCTGGCTCCTTTCTATGGATTTCTGGGCATCTCTAACGCTATTCTTCTTGCAAGTACTCCCTATGGTATGTATGGACAGTTTTTACCTTCCCCCTTAGTGAGGTAAAGTGAAAAGGGTAGACTGTAAAAGTGGAAAGGAGGCACCTAAAAGGTGGAGGAGTGGGAGAATATTGGGAAATAAGAATTTCAAAATCCCTGAAGTTAAGCAAATAAATACAAAGTAAAGGTGGGGAGGGTGGAGAACTGATAACTGGGAGCTTCAGGAAAGGCCTCTTGTAGAAGGAGGTAGCCAGGAAAGGCCTCTTGCAGAAGGAGGTAGCCCTTGAACTAGGCCTTGAAGGAAGCCAGAGATTCCAAGAGGCAGATGCAAGGACAGAGAGCCTGCCAGGCATGGAGGGTGGGGGCGGAGAGCCTGTGGACAGTCCCAGAAGTGGGAAATAGAAAGTCAGATAGGGATGTCACTTAGGAGGAAGAGGAACGAGGCCAGTTTGGTTGGAACATAGAGTACAGGGAGAGGAGTATTATGAAGACCATTTGAAAAGATGACCTGAAGTCTGACTGGGAGGCACTTCAAATGACAAACAGAGGACTTTAGAGGTAATTCTTTCAGAAGGAGTGGAAATAAACCAATGCTTCTCAAGCATAGGAATGACATGGTCAGCCCTGGGCTTTAGGAATATCAATTGGGCAACTATGTAGAAGATGGATTGAAGAAGGGTAGTGATACATGCAGCAAGACCAAGAAGGATGCTGTTGCAATAGTCTGGGCAAGACTAGGGTTGTGGCTATTTGGGAGCAGTGAAGTGGAACCACCAAAGAATGAATGGTTGAATGGTGTTATCCTTCTCTCCAGTCACAAACAACTCAGTCATAACCACCCAACGTTCCCAAAAATAGAACCTCCTGCATATGAAACAGAACCAGAGAAATAATCCCAGGAGAGGCAAAGAATCTTAAATTAGATCCTTCTCCTACCAAGGCCCAGAGGTTGAAATAACTTACCCAAGGTCACTTACAGCTTGGTGTAATGGTTACACTGGATCTGGAGTCAGAAAGAACTGCATTTGGATCACATTCTCTCTCTCCCTCTCCCCTCCCCCCCAGCAGGCACCGACACTAGCTGTATGATTCTGGGCTTCTGGGTCACTTAAGCAGTCTTAATTTCCTCCTCTGTAAAATGGCGCCTATCTCACAGGGTTGGTGTGAAGACTGAATTGGAGATAGGGACCAGATCTAGTATTTCATTGGTATAGAGAAAGGGGAGGGGTGCTAAGGGGAGAAGAATACTTTCTAACAATGCACGTCAACACCTCAGCAACTCATAGTCCAATTACCTAGGACACTGATGGGGTAGGACTTAGAAGATCTCCAAGGTTCTTCCCAGCTCAAAATCTTTGACCTCGTGTAAAATGTTTTGCAAGCCTTAAAATGCAAAATAAATACTAGCTAGCAGTAGGCAGGGCTGGGATTTGAACACATATCCTTTGATTCCAAATGCCAACACTTCCCACTGAAGCATGTTGATGTTGTTGTGGTTGCTGTTGTTGTGTTGTTGACTGATGTCCAACCTCGTGATCCCATGGCCCGTAGCCCCCCAGGCCCTTCTATTCTGTACTATCTCTCCCAGTCTTTCCAAGTTCATGTTCATCGTTTCCATGACACTATCTAGCCATCTCATCCTCTGCTGTCCCCTTTCCTTTTTGGCTTCAATCTTTCCCAACATTAGGGTCTTTTCCAATGAGTCCCGTCTTATTATATGGCTTCAGCAATTGACCTTCCAGTGAAGAACCTGACTTTATTTCATTAAGTATTGACTAATTTGATCTCCTTACTGTCCAAGGGACTCTCAAAAGTCTTCTCCAGCACCACAAATCAAAAGTATTGATTCTGTGATGTTCAGCTTTCCTTATAATCTAACTCTCACAGCCATATTTGCTACTGGAAAAACCATAGTTTTTACTATATGGACCTTTGTTAGTGAGGTGGTGTCTCTGCTTTCTAGCATGCTTTCCAGATTTGCCATAGCTCTCCTTCCAAGGAGCAAGTGTCTTGTAATTTCATGGCTAGAGTCGCCATCTGAAGTGATCTTTGAGCTCAAGAATGTAAAATCTGACACTGCTTTCAGCATCTGCCATCTCTGATTACGCTGAAACTGATTTTGTGATTCAGTTGCCTAGGCAAGCTGGAAGAAGCCCATTTATCGAACAAACATACCTTAGCTCTAGAACTACCTCCCCTATCCCCCCCCCCAGCTAATGGTGATAAAGACCCTTTAGAGAGAGGGGTAAGCTATGGTGTAGAGCAGTGGTGTCAAACTCTAATAGAACGGATTCCTGACAGCAGCATATTGACTTCAAAGCCCACAAATTAACATTATCTATGTTACATTATATTTTTATTTCTTTTGTTAAGCATTTCCCAATTACATTTTAATCTGGTTAAGGCCAGATTCAGGAATTTTCTGGGGCCTGTGAGTTTGACGCTTCTGGTCTAGAGGGAAAAACTTCAGTTTTGGACATGTTGAGTTAGAAATGATCTTGGGAATTCTAGTTTGAAATGCCTAATAAGCCACTAGTGATGTGGAACTGAAGCTCAGAGGACAGGAAGGGCTGGATATATAGATTTGAGAGACATCTACACAGGTATAACAGTTAAGCCCGTGAGAGCCGATGCATTTGCCCTAATTTGCAGTTAGGGGGCATGATATGGATGAAGACCCAGTAAAGGGAATTGAGGAGAGGTCAGATAACAAGGAGGAGAGAACAATGTTTAGAAAACTCAGAGTGGAAAGTATATCCTGGAGGAGAGGTTGTGCTAAAGACTACAGAGAGCTCAAGAAGGATGGGGGCTGAGAAAAGACCATCTAATGTGGCCATTAAGAGATCATTGCTAACTTTGGAGAGTGCCATTTCAATTGAATGATGAGGTCTGAAGACAGATCATGGAAGGTTAAGGAATGAATGAAAGAAGAGGAAGTGGACATGGTAAGCGTAGACAGCTTTTTCAAGTTTAGCTGAGAAAGAGAGTAGAGATAGGGAATGTTTACTGAAGGTTTTTAAAAATATTATAAGTTTTTGCATGAAATAAGAATGCCCCACCAAAGCACTGCTCCCAGCTGGTGTGGGGCTATCTACCAGTCCATTATTTGCCTCGGGACCTCCATTTCTTCCTGCTGGCATTTTTCCACCAAAGAGATGGCCCTGAAGTATGGTTCAACACTGAAGAATGCTGAGATGTGAGGGTGGACTATGGGTGTAGAACATTACATATACTTTCAGATCTGGTTGATGTATTACTTAGTTTTGTTGAACCACTTCCTTTTCTTTCTCTTTTATTCTTTGTTATAAGAGATGACCATCTTGGGTGGGAGGGGGAGAATCTATTTGGAAATGAAGGAGAAGAAAAAAAATACAACAATAAAATATTTTAAAGTTCATTTAAAAAAGCCATGCTAGGGTGGCACACAGCCCAAATGGTGTATGACCTGCTATTCACGTTAACCAGAGCGTGTCAGGAAGGCTGTGTTCTATTTGTTCCCTTCATGGATACAAAATCGTAGGATCAGAGGGGGGACAGCCAGAACTGACGGATGCCCTCTCAGCCTCTGCTTGAACACCTCCAGTGCCCCAGAGCCCAGAACTTCCCAAGACAGCCCATCTCACTTGGCAACAGCTCATGTTACTAGTTTGTCCTGATATTTGCAGCAGCCTTTCTGTTATTGCTACCCACCATTCCTAGCTCTATTTCCACAAGCACTTACTTAGTACTTAACATGTGCTAGGAGTATATGACATCCCAGAGATGGGAAGTTGATGAAATAAATCTCTACTTTCACAGAACCTCCAGTTTACTAGGGGACACCAGAGTGCAAATTCTGACTGTGATGTTTACCACCTACTTACTTTGGGTAAGTCATCTAATCTCGGGTCTCAGTTTCTTCCCCTGCAAAATGAGGGGATTCTCCTAGAGGGCCTCTGAGATCACTTCCAGCTCTTAATGAGGCATGATATTTTTGCATACATACATGTTATATACATATAATTATTTTCATGCAATTAATTTATTTCTCCATGTGCACACAGGTATATGATATACACAGACATACATGTATATGCATACACGTGTATCACACATATAATGCACACACATACATACATGCATACATGCATATATATACACACACATATGCACACACACACATATATACATATATATACATATATATATATGTATATATATATGCACACATATATGTATACTTGGGGGGAGAGGGATCTGTTTTGTGGCCCATGACACAGGAAAAGTAAAGAACCTCTGGACTAGATGTTCTCATCTGCCCAGGTTGATAGCACTTTCCTTTGAATACATTGAGCAAAGGTCTTGTTCTTCTTGTATGTGCCTGTTGTCACTTGAGGCTAATAGAGCCTATTCCAGATTAGATCTAGAATTTTCTCTTGGTCTGAGTCTCCCAAATCACCATGGAGGGATTTCATAGCCATGGTCACATTGCCTTCTCACACCTCATTTGCCTTGGTCTGAACCAGTACTGCATGCTCAAGCTCCAATGTCTGTCACTACTGCAATGGTAGGTATGCATTAAGGGGAGCTAAGTATGGCTTCCTGAGGGTCCCAGACCCCAGCGTCAATACTTGAAACACTTCACCCTATAGCTGGTTGCACTGCTAACTGTTCATGTCCAATCTGTATAGGAAAGAAGGCTACGAAATTCACTTCCACCAATGAGACTTTCCCTAGAGAAGTGGGCCATGTCCTCTGGGATGTTTTCCAATTTAAGGGGCCCTGCTCCCTGCTCCCCTTCATTCAAGAGGTTTTTATTCAGTGCCTAATATATGCTAGAGTAGACCCTGGGAATCCAAAGACAGCCATAATAGTCCCTGCCCTTAAGGAGCTTCAATCTATTGAGGGGAAAAGAACACATTCACAACTAAGTAAATACAAACTATATAAAAAAGCAAGCACAAAATAATTTGATGCCATTGATAAACTTCATTGACTCCATAGCTTCTGATGTAGGAGGCCTATGGGACAGAGCATTTGGGAACACATTGGCTCTTCCTAGGCACTGCCTATCCCATATAGCACTTGCCAGGATATAGGTCAATAGATTGTAGTCTATCTGTACCTGAAATCAAGCTCCACACATAGTTTCAAGGTCAGGAACTCCAATTTATGGATAGTGTAAGGACTCTCTTTATTAGTGAGTCCCTTACTGGTGAGTGGGACTTTTAGGGTGCAGTGGATAGAGTGTTGGGCCTGGAGTCAGGAAGACCTAAATTCAAATTTGCCTCAGATACTTAGAAGGGTGACCACACATCTAAGTCATTTAACCTCTCTCAGCCTCAGTTTCCTGATCTGTCAATTTGGGATAATAACAGCATCTACCTCATAGAGTTGTGAAGACCAAACGCAATGACATATATAAAGCACTGCAAACCTTGAAGTACCATATAAAAGGCGTTATTATTATTATTGCAAATGAATTCTAGTAGCCATGGTAGTCCTTATACACGATGTCCCTCCCAGACCATCTGGGCTGGGGTCAGTGTGGAACATACATGGATCAAAAGCCAAAACTGTGTGTGGGGTTCCTTAACGAAGCCTTCAGGTCCTGTCATGCTTCTCATTCCAGTGATCCCTAAAAGGTACAGAAGAATCCAGTCCAGATTGTCCCTATCTCAATCTGCACTTTATCTGTCTTTCTGAATGTGCTTTCTTGTAGACATATATCCATGGGAGAAATTGAGAGACTTTGCATTATTGCATTTAGGGGTCCAAACTTATGATTCCATGCGTATAGGAAACTCACAGTGAGGAAACTTTGGCCCTACCAATATAAGACTGGCTCAACTCTTAAAGAGTTCCCTGGGGGAACTGCAAAGTTAAGGTGGCTCAGTGGATAGAACACTGGGCTTAGACTCAGGAAGACCCGAGTCCAAAAATGGCCTCAGATACTTATTAGCTGTGTGATCCTGGACATATCCTATTTGCCTCAGTTTCCTCATCTGTAAAATGAGCTGGTGAAAGAAATGGCAAATCACTCTAGTATATTTGCAAAAAAACCCCTCCAAAACAAAACTCAAATGGGGTCACAAAGAGTCAGACATAACTGAAAAATAACTGAAAACAATTGAAAAATGACCAAACAAATAACACGGCCAGTATGTGTCAGAGGTGGAACTTGAACCCTGCTCATTCTGACTCTAAGGTCAGTTCTTTAGTCACTACTCCACACTGCCCAATTCTTCAGAAATCTCCAAATAACACCCCTCTCCCCACCAAATGTCTTTGGTTCCTGATAATTCTTCAGACACAGTCAGGTGGCAAATGTCCATCTTTTCAGGGTCAGTAAACCTTGCTGAGACACTATATGGCCTACTTACTTGACAGAGGCCCAGCAGCACTGACACTTGTCAATAGACTGCTTTAGACCAGTAGCCTCCAGCAGACCTGCTGTTTGTAGGCTCTTTTCCTATTATTATTCTCAACTATAGAAAGATCATCTGGACCAACAAATACCTCTAAATCATTAATGTTACCTGTCATCTTTTCCAAGAGCTACTGAAAAGTGTTGGGGATCCCAGAAATCTCTTTAGAAGTAGACTCAGGTTGCTCAAATCCCATTGGACAGATGACAGTCATATTCTCCTTCCTCTGCAATGGGGAACTGATAATTCCCACTGTCCATGTCTGGTACTGAGAATCCCCAACTGCCCAACAGAATGCAGGGCTGCTTGAAGGGCACTGGTCTTACTCCTCTTATTCACTTCTTGACAGTCCCCACGCATCCTAATCTCTTTAGTCTTTTTTTTTCCATAGTACTACCATGTGTAAACAATGCAAACTATAGGATTCCATGATCATGCTGTTGATTAATATCTTTCAGCTGGTTCCTAAGGCCCTTAAGAATCTTGAGAAGGAATATCTGCATATCTTTTTGAATACTTAGTATGAGCAATGTTTATGGAATACAATAGTCATTTCTAAGTGCCTCAGATTCTGACATGTTATAATACAAGTAAAAGTCATATCAGTTGTGAGAGCCAAGAATTTATGTAACTTTGTTTGATACCTCTTTATTTTCCCCTTCTTTATCCCAATTTTCCTTTTTTCTCTTACATTCTATTTCCTATGCTTTCTGTCTCTGTTCTGTTCACTAAAGCCAGCTTTATTTAATGGCTTCTGTGAATGAATGAATGATTAGATTCTAAGCTCCTTGAAGTCAGGGGCTGTCTTTTGCCTCTTTTTATATCCCCAGCACTTAGCACAATGCCTGGTACATAGTAGGGGCTTAACAAATGTTTATTGATCGAATGACTTAATTAAGTATTTAATATGTGTCTAGCATTGAGGATTCAAATACAAAAGCAACGACTGTCCCTGACCTCAAGGAGCTTATATTCTAAAGGAGAACAAACACAGAAGCAAGTAAGGAGCACGGGGTCCAGAAAGTTACTAGGGAGATGAGTTGGATCACATGGGATCTTGTGTAACAAGAGTACAGTGGATTTGATCCTGGGTCATCACTGGAACTGGAGAGGAAGGCGACAAAGCAAAGTGTGCCCCAGCTGCAGCTGTATTAAGTGGAGGAGGTGACTGGAGAGGATGGAGTGAGATGATACACGTCCGGCTTTTTTGAAACAATGTTCCAGGTCATGGTCTCCAGTGTGGACAGGGAGGGTACCACTGTCTAACAGGCTGTGAAGGAGGTGGCCTTGGTTATAGCAGCTCATCCTGACATGGTGGGAAACTGAGGTGGGAAACCTCATAGTAACCCTTGGTGAACTGAAAGAGCAAGTCTTTGATTCAGTAAGCATTTATCATGGGTCAGGCGCTTAGGATACAAAGACCAACCTCAAGGAATTTATATGAACCAGGGGAAAGAACATGGACACTGATAAGTGAATATAATTTTTGATTTGCCCAGACCTGTGTAGGGAGCTGGTGGTGAGGAACCTCCCACTCCCAACAAGGAGAAGCAACTGTTCTGCGATTATCTTCTTGGAGAGTTACCTGGGTCACTTAATCTTAAGAGGCTTGTCCAGGATCACACACATAGCTGGCGAAACTTGAGTTCTGGTCTTCCTTGACACCCAGGCAAGCTTTGTCTTCAGCTTTGTTGACTCTTATATTTGACTAAATATAGGAGACATACAAAGTAATTGTGTGTGTGTGTGTGTGTGTGTGTGTGTGTGTGTGTGTGTGTGTCCCTCCCTAGGGTTTAGCACATAGCAGGCCCTTAATAACTGTTGATTGATTGACCCGAGTGGGGAGAGGATCAGGAAAAGTTTTGTGTAAATGTTGTACCATTGTGACAGCATTCAAAGAAGGAAGGAAGCAAGGTTAACTAAGTGCCTATTATGTGTCAAGGACTGTCCTAAGTGCTTTACAAATATTATCTCATTTGATTCTCCCTGTGAAGTAGGTGCAATAACATTTTACAGTTGAGGAAACTAAGGCAAACAGAAATTAAGTGACTTACTTGAGGTCATACAGCTGGTCCACGTCTGAGGTCACATTTGAACTGAGGTCTTCCTAACCTCCTGAATTTATCCACTGTGCCACCTAGCTGCATGGGCATCAGGGTATTTTAGAAAGAGCAAAAGCTGCTATTGGTTGCTAGCATATTAATCAGAGTGACTGACTTAGTCCATTGCTTAGGTGGTTTGGATCGTTTGCAAAACACATCTGAGACCTAGGGAATCCTCTGGGATGGAAAAAGGCATTGCTAGGTTTCCCAAGGAGAGGTTTTGCTGAGTGAGCTTGTCTCTGTATCTCCTGACTAGAGGGAAGGCAGCTGGAGTTGTTGGGTGGGTGGGGTCGGGTAGGGGAACCCTATGAGTTAACATTTCTCTTCCACAGTCATCACACGTCTGTTAACAGTGTTGGGTATCATAGCCATTGTCTTGGAGCCATTTTTCCTGTCAGGGCTGAGTTTCTGAGGAGAGTAGTTTCAGTGACAGGCCTAGCTGTATCTTTGATATGGGTTTTTTTCTGAGGCCATGCCCCATTACCCTAAGGGCACATCTGAGGGTTCAGATGTGACATCCCTTACCAATATGTATAAAGCCTTTCTCTCAGGATGACATGTAAAGCCTATAATGCAATCTCTTTGTCAGGGTGAGGTTGAAACCACTCCAACTTATTTTAGCTCTGATTCCTTAACTAGGTCTCAATCAGTCATAGGCTTTAGACTAAGTGCAAAAAGTCCTTCAAACTGGAGTGATGTTGCCCAGAAATCTGTTCAGATAGGCCAAGGAAACTCAGCCATGCCCCAGGGGTCATCTATAAGTTACCAAGCTAATGAGAACCAGATTCTTTGGAAAAATCGGATCATTCTTAGAGTTGGGCTAATCCCCCTGAGAAGGAACTACTTGGAGGGGAAGGAGAGAACTTGGCACTGACTTTGGCCTACTTCTCCCCCTCCCCAACCCCTATTTGGCTAGTGGAAGACGTTGTGAGCTTTGAAAGATCTGGGGGATTTTGGACTTCCTATCTTCCCATCTGTGTCTTAGTCCTATCCCTGGACTAGCTGACAGCAATGTCTGCATCGGGAGCCAAGGACAGATGGATGGAGATTCCCCTGTGTATAGGGGGAGTTCCTTGAGTATCTCATGAATGGAAGAAAAGGACTGTAAGCAATCAGGGGCTCAGAGTACCTCTTTGCTACATGTGTTCTCTTTAAACTTGAGCCTACTTACCCCTAGACTCTGTATGTCTTTGTGGGAGAGGGTATCACAGGGATATTCTGTACCAACTTTCTTATTGTACTACCCTAGTAAGGCCTACTTCGGGCTAGCAGACTAAGGCTTTGTGCTCGTTATAGTGCCTAGCACACAGTAGGTGTTTAATCGATTAAGTTGATTCTTAACCACTAATCTTGGAGGGAAGCACATTTATAGGGACTTGCACCCAGAACCTTGAGGGGGACGTATAGTTTGGATCTAGGAACTAAGACTGATCTATGAGAATGGGAAGGGGATAAGAATCCCTGGTCTTCCCAGTTCCACGTTAGGGGTTCAGAGGGAATTCTTGGCTAACTGAGAAGATTCTAAACCTACAGAAACATCTCTAGCTTATCCTGTCAGGTGTGGAGGCCTTGATCACTTTGGTGGCACGGAGGGAAAGTTTGGTCAGTCTTCTGGACAGACTTAACAGGACTTTGGAGGTCCTTCTTGGCCCAGGCCCGGCTGTATCTGAATCTGGGGTCCACAACCTTCCCTATATGACGAGTAAAGGTGAGCTTTTGAATAACGTAATGACTGAATGGGCCACAACCTAGATGCTTGAGAACTGCCCACTCACTATTTGTTCCCTAGGAGAATTTTCTTGTGAAACTCTAAGCAGGTATTTGAACATCCCGAGCAGAAGAAGGCCACCAATCAGAAGATTTGATGACTCTAGCAAGTCAGTGCTCCAATCATGGACTATGGAAACTCATTAAGACTAGAAGAGTACAAGATTGTCTTGGTGGGGGGCCAGTGCTGAGGTCCTCAGAAATCCTATCTGAAGTGATTTCTTCCAGATAGGTGTGGCCAAGACTTTGCGCAGCCTTATCTACCAGTGCCTCTGGTTTGAGGGACCATCAAACCAAAATACTTGTCACTTTGATCACCCATCGACTTTACTATCCTACAGTTGTGAGGGATGCTTAACTCAACTGTCCTTGAGCCTATGCAGGAAGGAGCAACCTAGCTCCATCTTAGTCTAGTGCAAAGAAAATGTCAAATGAAGGCAAATTTCTTTACTATGAATATGTAGAAAACTATGCCAGATGCTATTCTATTAAGTGACTGCCCCCACCTAAAGATGGAAATATGCTTGCCCCATTTATGGTGGGACCACCATAGATGGTCCTTTGAGAAGGCTTACATTCTCAAAATCCCACCTAGCTCATGACCTTGAATGCTAAGTCCTAGGGCTTCTTACCAAGCTCTCAGATTGCCTCTGAGTATCAGCTATGGTAGCTATAAGGACCCTAAGACATTATATTGACTAGGACATTGTATTGACCCAGTAAGGCCCAAAAGCTAGCATGGAATAGAGGATAAAGCATTAGACCTGATTTACTCAACTGCCAGATGAGGACAATAAATAATGTCTAACTCAGAGGGTTGGTTGTTCTGGGGATCTAATGAGCTTTCATATGAGAAGTTATTTGCCGACCTTAAATTTTAGCTTTCGTTATTATTCTCTTCCTGTTGAATGAAGCTCAGCTACAAATGGCTCTGGGATAAATCGTTATGCTGCTATTATTCTTTTATAATTAATGTTCTATGAAGTCTTCCACAGGTGGATAAAGCAACTACTTTTTGAAGTGAATAAATGTATTAGAATGTAAACTCATCTGTAGGTTTACTGAAATCATCCTTGGTACAACTCCAGTAGCAGAAAGGACAGAATCAATGTATACCTCATTATCTTCCCAAATGGTTTTGATTTCTTCTGCTAGGTCTCTGTATTTTGAAAACATTTTGTTCCACACAACTTTGAGATAATTAGTTTTTGGTATGGTGACATCTATTAAAAATATACTTACGTTTTTATAGAATAATTTTATGGCCAGGTGATTCAATTATTCAGTTAACAAGCATTTACTAAGTACCTACTGTGTGTTAGGCATTGTGCTAGGTACTGGGGATACAAAGAAAGGCAAAAAACCCCAACTGATGCCCTCAAGGAGCTCACAGTGTAAAGAGGGACACAACGTATGCACATACTGGACTCCAGGAATATTCTTTGGCTGTCCCACATGGCTGAAATTCTTTCTTTTCTCCCCCACCCCCCATTTCTTTTCTTTTTTTCTTTTCTTTTCTTTTTAGGCAATTGAGGTTAAGTGATTTTCCCAGGGTCACACAGCTAGTAAGTGTCAAGTGTTTGGTCCAAGGCCAGATTTGAACTCAGGTCCTCCTGACTTCAGGGCCAGTGCTCTATCCACTGCACCACCTAGCTGCCCCTTATTCCCCCTCCATTTCTTAACAATTTTTATGTATTTCTTTTTAACATTCATTTAAAATTTTTTGAGTTACAAAATTTCCCTTTTATTCCAGCCCCCTCCCCCAATTGAGAAGACAAGCAATATGATATCAATTACATACATTAAGCTGAATGCTATCCCTTCTCATCTCTGTCTCCTGGCTTAACTGGCTTCAAGTCTCAGCTAAAATCTCATCTTCTACAGGAAACCTTTCCCAGCCCATCTTAATTACAGTGCTTTCCCTCTGTTGATTATCTCCTACCTATGCCATATATAGCTTGCTTGTATTGCAGTTGCTTGCATGTTGTTTCCTCCATTAGAACCAAGATCCTTGAGGGCAGCAACAATTGTCTTTTGCCTTTCTTTGCCAGCACTGAGCACAGGGCCTGGCACATAGTAGGTGCTTAATAAGGGTTTATTGACTGACTGATTGACAAGATATATGCAGAGTAGATGGGGTTAATCAGAAAGAGGAAGGCGTTAATAGCTGGGGGCTGGGTGGAGGGAAACAAGGAAAGACCTCCAGTAGAGCCTTGAAGAAAGCCAGGGACCTTGAGGTAGACATGAGGAGGCAGAGCAGTCCAGGCACAGGGGGAAGAGCTAGTGCAAAGGTATGGAGAACAGGGCATGTTGTGTGTAGGCCAGTATAACTAAATTACAGAATGTGTGGAGAGGAGTAAGGTCTGAGGAGGCTAAAAAGTTAGAAAGGTGTGAGGTTATGAAGAGTTTTCACTACCAAGCAGAGGAGTTTATATTTGATCCTGGAGATAATGGGGAGCCATTTGAGCTCACTGAGCAGAAGTGGGGTGTGTGTGTGTGTGTGTGTGAGAGTGAGACATGGTCATACCAAAGCTTTAGAAAATTTGCCTTGGCAGCTACGTGGAAGAATGGATTGGAATGAGGAGATACTTGAGAAGGTGAGACAGGTCAAAAGGCCATTATAGTAGTCCAGGTGAGAGGACAAGGGTTGTGGCTAGATGAGGATGAGAAAAGGACATATATAAAAGATGATGTGAAGGCAGAAATGACAAGATTGGACAATGGACTGGTTATATGGGGTGAGAGTGAGTAGTCAAGGATGACAACACGGTTGTGTGTCTGGGGACTTGTCCTACAGAGTAACCCTATTACTAATATTGCATAGGATTTTGTTAGGATACTTTACAAATCTGTTAAAGGACATTTTTACAATTCTGAAAGTGTACATTAAGATGGGTATCATGCAGGTGTTAGTTTCCTCCTGTTCAGCTTTGATTTCAGGATGCCGGTAAGTCTTCTAATGTATTCAGCCAAAGCATTTTCTTCATGCCTCATGCTTCTTTCCTGGAGGGAGAGGAAGGTACTCATAGGTATTGCCTTCATCTGTTGGTTCAATGTGACCTCTGGATTCAATCTTAAACCCTTCAGCCTCTATCTTTCGTTAGTGTGCAGATATCAGTTTATCAAACAGTAATCTAAACTAACAACAGTTAAAAATGCCATTGGGTTTGTTGAAGGTTGTTTATCCCTAGTTGGAGTCTATGAAACTTCACAGATCCAAGAGTGAAATCAAAAGACCTCCCACAGGCAAAGAAACATGAAGAAAGTAGTCCAGCCAGCCAGAATATATCAGAAATTTTAGATGTTCCCAATCAGAAATTGAAAGTCAAAGTCAATTAAGGAAACACTGAGTCAAAGTAAAGCCATTTGACATCACTCAAATACTTGGATGAAAGTAGGGATTAGACAAAATAGCATTAATTCCATGACTCTGAGAAGATACTGAAGAAATAAAGAAATCATAGGTAAAAGAGAAGTCCTGAAGAAAGAGGATGTGGAAAATTCCTGGTTATCTATATACTCACAAGAATTCCGACACAATGAAATCACAGGTTGATTAAAATGAAAAAAAGAAAACTTATATTCGAGCTAAGGAATAGCATAACAGTTCTGTCAAGGGAGGTGATGGAAAGCCTAATGTCTATGCAAAAACCAGAAAGCTGAGGGGCCAGATAAGCTGAATAATCATGGGGTCTGACATTTTATAGAGTAGCCTGAATGACTGGCAAAGCACTTTACCGCCTTGCTCTCAGACACAAGCCTAATCCCAACACTCTTAATAGAACAAATCACCTGTCTATTACTTGTCTATTAAAAATTATCTATTTATGTCTAGTATCTAATTATCTATTATGTCTATTAGCACCTATCTATTCAAAGATAAGAAAACCAACAACCCTTCCAAATCTAGGCCAACTGTGTTTTCATGTAATCTATACAAAATATTCAGAGTTACTATCACTCAAAATATCTAAATACTTAAAAGAAACCACCATACTGACTGAGGAATAAAATGAGTATGCCCCAAAATGCCAGGGGTATAAATAGAAATGTATTGCCAATTCAATGAATTGTTGAACAAGCTACCTGAAAGTGTCATGCCATTTGGGGCAGCCAGCTGGCAGAAAGGATAAATAGCATTAAGCCTAGAATGAGGAAAACCAGCATTTAAATACAATCTCAGACACTTATTAGCTGTGTGAGTCTGGGCAAGTCCCTTGAACTCTGTGTGCCTCAGTTTCCTCATCTGTAAAATAATAGCACCTACCTTCCAGAGCTGCTGAGGTGATAATTGTCAAGCACTTAGTACAGTGCCTGGCACATAGTAGGTGCTACAATGTTAGCTATTATTTATACCACCTTCATTGACTGTAGCAAAACCTTTGATACAGTTTCACACTCATGGCTTGTCTGTGTGCTGAACATATATAAAACAGACCCAAGTCCAGTAAGAATGCTAGAATATTTGATTTCCATATGCAAAACTATTTTCTATTTAAAACATTCTACCAAAACTATAATGTTAAGAAAAATTCATATAAAAATGATATTTTTCAGGGACATAGTTTAAACCTATTATGCTGCATAGCATTAGAGCTATCGTTC
Source organism: Phascolarctos cinereus (assembly GCF_003287225.1). Lineage (NCBI taxonomy): Eukaryota > Metazoa > Chordata > Mammalia > Diprotodontia > Phascolarctidae > Phascolarctos > Phascolarctos cinereus. The sequence continues at coordinate 32,201,149 of NW_027556291.1, forward strand.
TCTCTCCTAAATAGAACTACGGATAGTTTCCATATGAAAGGAGGAAACAAAATATCTTATTAACCACTCACTTGATGTACCTGGATGATATCTATATGGTTCCATCAAAAAATTACATCAAATAACTTCATCTTGTGGAATCCTTTTCCAATGATCTCAAAATGTCATTTAGACTGGTGATTGGATTTGACTAGAAATTCCCTTATGCATGTCAGCTGGGTCCAGCTCCCGGTTGCTTGGGGGCTTCGGCAGGAAATTGCTTATTGTCAAAGACATCTGAGTTAAGAGGCGTCATAGCCTAAGAGAAGACAGAAATGTTGATGTAAAGGCATGTAGCCTTCCTCAGGAGCCTTCAGGGACACAAACAGGCAGTTTGCCATTAGAAATGGCCCTAAGTTCTATGAACAAGAACCACAAAGAACTGAGGACTAAGGACCTTGCTGCTAGGAAGGAAAGAAGATTTAAAGTAATTCACAGAAAAAGTCCCATATTTGTCTTTGTTCGAGATCTTCTATATCTGATGCCCCTCTAGTAAAGTGGCACAGAGATCTGTCTCTGTTCCTGTGCAGTTTAACCTATTTATTGGTCCCTTGGATGAAGGCATGGATGGACAGCTTATCATATTTGCCGATGATAAGCAAAGCCTTGTTTGATTGCTTTTGAGATTGGAAAGATACTAATGGAATTTGAACACAAACTTTTAATCCCATTCTGTTTTCCCAGCATCCCAGAATGCTTCTGGGTCACCTTTCATCTTTTGGCGTGTATTTAGTGAACACAAACTAGTTTCAATATTAGCCTAAGGCAACTATAACTGGAAAGTTAAATTTGCTCCCAAACTAAAGAGAAATAATTTGGGGCATCCTTCTCCATTAGAGTGAAGATAATTGAAAGTCTTTTTTGTATATGAAGCACGTTGGATGATTACTACACATTCCTAAAAAATATCATGCAAATCAGTCTTGTTAGAATGTCTTTATAATAGTTTAAGATTAGAATATTATTGTACAGGGTTGTTCTTCCATTTCCTAGGTCTAATTACTTATGTAGAATTCCTGGAAGAGTATACTTCTCTGTCATAGAATCAACCATAATTTGTCCAGTCATAGTTAGAACATTGTTGTTCTATTTTTAAATAGGAATATTTTTTAGAAGTGGAAAATTGTGACATTTCATTTCTATATCTGCAAAAAGAAGAGCACCAAGAACTGGCCTCGTGTTCATCATTTTGTAGTCTGAAGGAAATTATAGGCTTGGGCTAAAAGGGATCTCAGAGCAAGGGCTGTGCAAATCCCAGGAGGAGCCATGACTAGGGTGGGTCAACCAAGGCTTTGTTTCGGGTCGCTAAAATTTAGAGTGGGCACTGACACCTCTTGAAGTCCTTCCACCAAATTGAGATAACTGAGTTCATCACCTACTTGGTAAGAAGAGCTAAATAGGAAGCTATCAGGCGACTGCTTCCTGTCTGCCAGGGGCTATATTCTAGCTGAGATCATCCCTGGCATGGCCTGTCCCAGCCCAGCCCAGCTTCATTCTGCCCCCTACCCCTCCTTGGTTCCACACCCCCCCCCATCAGCCTAGTGGTATCCTGGCTCTTCACCCCACCTCCAACTGAGCAAACTGAGGCCATATATACTGTTTGCCCCAGATGCAAAGATGGACAATTAGGGCTGTGATGCTGGGTGGTAGGTTCTCATGGATCAAGGGGTCATTGGTTTAGGGCTGGAAAGGACCTCAGAGGCCACCCCCTTCACTTTACACATAGTGAAACTGAGACTCAGAGAGAAGAAACTGCTTGCCCAAGGTCATACAACTTGTAAGCAACAAAGCTGGGGCTTGAATCTGTGTCCTTGGATTCCAATTGAGCCTAAATTAATTTTACTGTACCTAATGTTGGAGGCAGAGTTTTATTCCAGATCACAGAAATGTAGACTTCCTTCCTGTCCTGGGCCTTTTGCATTTTACTATCACAATAGCTTGGAAAGAAATCTGCAGCTTCAAACTATGCCACTTAATGTAGGCGGCAGTGGAAATCCCAGCTCAGACTTGGGCTCTAGTTCCTGTGAGCACTAGAAATTGCCACCTAAGGTTAAGGAACATTGAATTATGACAATATGTTGCCTTTTAAAATCTTTTCTTCAAAGTTGAAAAGTCCTCTGGGTTCCTAGGTCCAAAGCAAAACCGTGAAATTCTACTTTTGAGATACTCTAGTCCAACTTGGTCATTTTACAGATAAGGAAAATAAGATCAACAGAAGTTAAATGACTTAGCTAAGGTCACACAGATGACAGTGACAGAGCCAGGATAAGAACTGAGTCTTCTGAGCCATACTGCTACCAAAGAGGAAGCCATGAAATAATCCCAAGGGCACCATGGCTTGACTCCAAGGGGTGTGTGATGGAGCAAGCAAAGGGTGAAAACGATGCGTTGTCTTTTGGGGATCTTTAGATTTACAATAATTTTTGACCTGGCTCATGTTTTCTCTGGTTTTCTCCTCTCTCCAGCTTTATTTAGTTCCTAAACTGGGGCCTTGCACCAGGGCCAGGCTCTGCCTCCTGCTATACTTTTGCGTGGGGTGGTTGGCCCTAATTGATCTCACCCTGAATCTCCTAAATTCTTATTCTGACCTCTATGTCATAGGGTTAAGACGTTGTGGGTCTTTGAGGTTCAGAATGCTGGATTTTCAGGGCCCTCTCTGGTATCTTAGGAAAGAATGCTAGCTACCTCAGAACTCCATTACCTGAGGTGTCTCACTTTGAGCTCTGTGGGACCATGCGGGTCATGCCCTTCTGCCAATCCCCAGGACTTCCAAAATCTCTACCCTGAAGTTTTCTCAAGGGCGACCCTTATTTTTACTGACTCTGGTCACAGATTCTACCCCTGGTTGCACTGGGAGGCTATCCTGTGCTGGCAATGGCTTATGTCTATGGTTTCTGGCTAATTTTTTCTTTGCAGTTCGGATGTGGAAGAAATCACAGTAGTTTCTCACAGAAAATTATTTGGTCTTATAGGAACTTCATTGTTTTGTTAGAGTAATTCTATCAGAGCTAGGTAGTCTGCAGGCAGCCATCTTGGCAGGAAGTGACTCACATGATCACCACCCTAGTGTAGGTCCTCATCACCTCATGCCTGCACTATTGCGGTAGCCCCTGGGTTAGTCTCTCTCCCTTGTCTTTCTCCACTCAAATTCATCCTTTATAAAGCTGCTAACATGATTTTTCCAAAGCACACATCTGACCGTGCCCCTCCACTCCTCAGTAAACTCCAATGTCTTCCTATTAACTATAGGATCACATATTATTTCATCTTTATCTTATCCTTCTTAATTTCCATTTTTATGGAAGTTTTATGATGTTCACAATTATTGGTACACTAGTTCCGCATCCAATTTATTTTTAAAAAGTATTTATAGGGGGCAGCTAGGTGGCCCAGTGGATCGAGCACTGGCCCTGGAGTCAGGAGGACCTGAGTTCAAATCCTGCCTCAGACACTTAACACTTACTAGCTGTGTGACCCTGGGCAAGCCACTTAACCCCCATTGCCCACCAAAAAAAAAAGAGTATGGGGTTATTCAAAAGCTTTTTACTGATAAGAGTGCATAATCAGAAAAGTGTGGAGGCCACTGCATTTGTTCATGCTTTCTTGCTATGTAACCCTGCCTTTACTTGCTCAGCTAAAAAGCAAATAGAAATGATCATTTTGCATGTTAAAAAGCAAGTAGACTTATGAATATGGTTACACATTTGAGGAATGCTCATTCCTGTTGTAGCCTTAGGTCATAAATGAAAATCTAATTCAGGCTCCCCCTCCCACACTCCCCAATTTCTTTTATGTTAGTTTCATATTTTCTCAGTCCAGAGATAATGTCCAAAGATAAAACTTCTGTATTTCCTTCCGCAGCCAGAGTCCCAGGTAATAATCATTTTACTGGCATTTCTGTACCTCTCTTTTTGATCTTCTTAAATCAAGTGAAATGAGCCATGAGTTCCACTTAAGACATTTTCTCCATTTCATTCTTTTCCTTGTCCTTTTCTGTACAACTTGTCAAAGATATGGCCCATCTGAAACTAAAGACCTATTGTCTCCTATTAGTCTTCCCAGGAGGGAAGGAAGCCACAAAAAATGTAATTTAACATATGTTAAATTGGTATTGTCTTCCATGAAACTGTAAGCTCTTTAATCTGATACTATTTTTGGAATAATGAGTGATTCTCTGCTTTGTAAAAGTGACATCTTTGCTGTGGATTCTCTACAAATGATCCCACTTTATTTGAAATATTTACTGTGGCAAAAAGTAAAGAAATCTATATTAAATGGTGGGGCCTGAAATGTTTGATGCAATTGATAAATTACATCCAAATATTTACCTATTCAATGGATTTACTCAAAATGGCTAACCACAAAGTTAAAGAAATAAAAAAAATGTATCTGGATCATATTACAACTTATTTTTCATTGAATTCAATGATTTAGATAATGGATGAGTAAAATATTTACTAGAATTACATGCATTGCCCTTTAAATTTGCTAGTAATGGAACATTTTCCCATGCGTATTTCCAATAGTCCCAGTTTTAAAGTAAAAAATAAAATATACATAACTTTTTATCTAAGATGCTAAGAGAAAATGGTTAAAGACAACCACTACTGAAGATATTAAAAGCATTCTATGCTCTGTGTCTATATCTATATCTATATCTTTTTTTTTTTTTTGCATTTAGGCTTCCAAAGTGAATGAATAGCAATATTTAGCATTTATATACTATAGCTTCGAAAGGGTCTTCCCAATTCAGATGTGTTGAATTGGCTTGTAAGGACCATGGAGCATGCTCAGATTTACCCTTTCTGGTCTTGGTTGACTACATGGGAACTCTAGGGCCTTCTCTTGGATATGTGTGGCTCAGGGCTAAAGAGCTCTGAACTGATGGAAGAGCCCCCTTGTTGGCTGTGGAGCCAGAAGACCTGGTATTCAGTGAATGTTCAAAAAGGCATAATGCCACCGTTGGTGTGCTTTCACTTTCCATCTATGAATGGGGTTAGAACTATCTCAAGTTGCTTCTCAAGAGGGTAGGTGGGGAAAGGGGTGGCTCACCTTATCATCTACCCTGGCCACCATGCAGCTGGGGGAGCACATGACATTGAGAGCATGTGTCCTGCCTAGGCATGACTGCCCTTGAGTTTAGACTATCTTGTTTGTTCTTTCCTGATCTTAGGAGAATGAGTTCCTGTCAGAGATGAACTTGTCCAGGCTTGAAGGCAACCTTGGGAGTTGGACAGGTCTGGAGGTCCTGGGTCCTACTGGCTTGGCACTGAATGGTGGCAGGGGAGAAGTCCTAGTGTTCTTGGAGAGTATGGCCACTGGGAAGAGGACTGGCCCTAGCTTGGACTTTTAACCCGAAAAATCTGCCAGATGTTCAGATCTTATAGAGTCTTGGTGAAATGTAGAATGTCTAATTAGCAGTCTTATGAACTGCCTTATGTTTGATGAAGCTTAAGTACCAGCCTGTTAGCAGGTTGTAACAATAATTATAATTTGTTTCTGAATTCTGTTTTAAGAAACACTGTTAATGTGTGCTGTGTTCTATGTTTAGCATTTCTTTTGTGGCTTGAAATAAATGACCTGTCCCATACAAGACTCATACTGATTCATACTGAGTGCCTTGAGTTTTGAGGAAGCCTAAGACGTGATCCATAGCCTAAACTAAAAGTAAACTTGTCTCTGGGGCTCTGGATTTGGGGTCTGATGAACCAAAGAGTGTGAAAACAAAGTGAGCCTAATCCTTTTGATTAGAAGCAGGTTTCCTAGGACTTACCCTGTACTAAACAAGATGCCTGGGCATAGAACAGGGAATAAGGGCGATATCCCAGGCTTTGGACACCCAGCAGCTGTTCCTCACTGTTAGACCAGACACTACCTAATTTGAACCTCATGACAACCTAAAGACAAAGGTTCAGAGAAGTTAAATGAATTGTTGACCAAAGTCACATAGCCAGAAGGTGGAAGGAGTACCCAAACTCATCTCTTCCACTCTTCTTTCCACTACCTCAGACTAGTCAATTGAGATCAGAATTCTCATTTTCTTGAAATATTCAGGTAAAATGTCCTGGGGCCTTCAAATTGCCTCAGTTTACTTGTTTTGTGAGTGTGCGTGCATGTGTGTGTGTGTGTGTGTGTGTGTGTGTGTGTGTGTGTGTGTGTGACCTAGTCACAGAAGAGTTTCTAGAAAGGCATTGTGGCATAGCTGGAAAAGTGTTCAACTTGTAGTCAGGAAGACCTGGGGAAATACTAAATTTAAAGAAAGAGAGCTTGGTTCAAATTGAGGTTCTGCTATGTTTCATTTGTGTGACCTTGGGCAAATTGATTCCCCTCTCCGGGCCTTCATTTCCTCCTTTGTAAAATGAGGGAGTTTAACTAGATGTTGTTTAAAGCTCCAAATCAGTGACTCCCCCTCTGACCATTACTAGCTGTGGGACAATGAACAAATCACTTAGCACTCTGAGCCTCAGTTTCTTCATCTGTGAAAAAGAGTTTGTAAAATTTGCCTTACAGGTTTCTTGTGGACTCAAATGAGATCATATATGTAAGGATTTTTGTATGTTTTAATGCACTAAATACATATCTTATTCTATGGAGAGTTAGTAAACAGTGTGGTAGAAAGTGCACCATATTAGAAGTCAGTTGTCCAATCATTTTTAGTCATGTCCAACTCTCTGTGACCCTATTTGGGGTTTTCTTGGCAAAGATACTGGAGGGGTTTGCCATTTCCTTCTCCAGCTCATTTTACTGGTAAGGAAACTGAGGCAAACTGGGTGAAGTGACTTGCCCAGTATCATACAGCTAGTGAATGTCTGAGGCTGGATTTGAACTCAGGAAGATGAATCTTTCAGATTCCAAGGCTAGTACTTATTCACTGCAGTGCCACCTAGCTGCCCATAAGTCCAGAAGTCAAAAGACCTGGGTACCAGTCTGGGTTTTACCACTTATTAGTGTAAGAAGCTGAACCGGCCAGTGAAGGCCCGGTCCTTGGAGTATGCACAGATTTGTGCTTCCTGATGGATTGTACCATACAGAGCAGGCGTTATGTTTCCTGCTTGCTGCCAGTTCAGCCCATGGGGCTGCAGAAGCTGATTTTAGCCATGATGACTTGGGCCTGGCACAGTGTGAGGATGAAAACTCTTCTGGTTGGCTGAGAAGCCAGAGCTAGAACTGTGTGTGCATAGGGCAGTTCCTTTCCATTCTTCCCCTCCTACCCCCTTTCTGCCCAGCTGCTATGTTTCCCTAAGCACAGGGTGCCTGTTTCTTTGTGTTTATTCTTTCTGATCTTAGGTGAATAAATATTTGGAGACAGAATTGATCAGGTTATGACCTTGTGAGCTTTTCAGGGTTGGAAGAGCCATCAGAGATCCTTTCAGCAACCAGAGCCAGGTGATCTGCTTGAACCAGCCTAGCAATGAACTGGCCCATCGGCCAAGATACCGCATCCTGCTAGGAGTGATTATGCGTCACTGATGCCATACCCCAAAGAGAAATCAGTACCCCTGGAAAGGACAAAAAACAACAGAACCAGGAGGTGAGAGGTTCCACCTTGGCCCCAGAAGGCAGCTAGTGGTGCACTGGGTAGAGTGCAGGGCCTGGAGTCAGGAAGAACTAAGTTCAAATCCAGCCTCAGATACTTACTAGCTGTGTGACTCTGGACAAATGACTTAACATCTGTTTGCCTTGGTTTCCCAAAATGTAAAACAGAGACAATAATAACGTCTACCTGGCAGTGTTGTTGTGAGGATCAAATGAGATATTTGTAAAAAGTGTACAGCACGGTGCCAGGCACATAGTAGGTGTTATGAAAATGCTTATTCCCTTCTTCTTCTTTTGTAATTTTGTAATTTAAACTTCAGGGCCCTCCGCCCAGGGACTTTGTATGTGAGAAATTGGGGGGACAGAGCACACCCCAATCTGGTTTGTACCATAAGCTTGCTCACTCTCCCTAAAAACTGTGTGCAAAGGACAGTGTTTTTCCTGCTTGGGAGGATATTTTTTTATAATTTCTCTTTGTCATACTTTCTTAGTAAATAACCCTTTGTAAGAGAAGACTGATATCTGCTTTCTGGGGACCCAATCTTCTAGTTGGAGTGAGGCTTGGAAGAGTGTGCTGAGAGGGGCTGTTAACTAGCCTTGTTTCCTTGAGCAAATCACAACCTCTTCTCACTTTCTTCATCTTTAAAGTGGGGATGATAATGCACGCATTGCCTAATTCACAGAGTTATTGTGAAGCTCAAATGACCAGCTGTGTATGAAAATGCTTTCTAAACTACTAAGTGTAAGGTAGGATTCCAAACAATTTCAATAAACAGCACTCACCAGAAAGTATAGACTGATTTGAGATTCAACATCCATATGAGACAGGTGGGTAACTCGAGCTTGGAGCTGGGCACAGAGTTTAGGATGAGGTCACTGGATGGACAACTCCTCAGTTTCTTTGGGGTCTGATTTTCATGGTAAGACTTTGTTGTTTTAGGGGAAGTATCTGTGATCTTATTGCGATGTACTAATCTGGCCCAGTGGAGCCCAAGAAATACCTGGGAAAGGGCAATGAGGCTGATCAACACACTGACAGACCCCAGAATTATACTTGGAAGAGTGGAGTTAGAATCTCAGCTCTGCCGTTCACTAGGTGTGGCCCCTTGGGGGCCAGCTTGGTGTCAGAGGACCAGGGTTTGAATCCTAACACAGTTACTTAGTACCTGAGGGATTTGGGGTACGTCATCTTCCCATTCTGGACCCTAGGCCTCAGTTTCCTCATCTTTGGATTAGATGATCTGAAGGTCCCTTTTAGTTTCCTGTGGTTTCTCCTTCCCCATCAACGTTAACTTAAATCTTTCTGATTTCCAGGTAGTCTTTCAGAGTTGCTGTGATTGAAAAATCAATTCTCCTCTGAACAATTTGGTGATGAGCTTCTTCAAAAGTGGCAAAGTTGGTTCTGACTTTGATTTGACTTATACCGTGGATAATAATGATAACGCTTAGCGTTCGCAGGGTTCTTTAAGGCTTGCGAACTGTTTTACATACATTATCTCATTCAATCTTCACAATAAACCTCAGGAGGAAACCTTATCATTGATTTGATTTTTACAGCTGAAGAAACTGAGGTTAAGCAAATTTCCAAGGTCATGTAGCTAATGATGTTGGAGGCAGGCAGGATCCAGACCTAGATCTTTTTGACTCCTGTCCCATCCACAAGCATTTATTATTATGGACTTACTATGTGCCAGGTGCTATGTAAGTCCTGGGAATACAAAGAAAGGCAAAAGCACAGTCCTGGCTCTCAAGGAGTTCACAGTCTAATAGGAGAGATAACATATAAACAATTACGTGCAAACAAGATATATAGAGGGTAAACTGGAGATAGCCTCAGGGAGAAGGCTCTTGCATTAAGGGGAACCTGGAAAGTCTTCTTACAGAAGGTGGGTTTGAACTGAGCCAGGAGGTGGAGACTAGGATGGAGAGACTCTTAGGCTTGGGGGACAACCAGTCCAAGGTTGAAGTGATGATGCTCTACAAGACAGCAGTGGCAGTGTCAGAGGAGAGGAGGGGGCGTACATGAGAGATGCTGGGAAGGTAGAATCAACAGAACGTGGCAGCATGCTGCCCCTGTGAAAAATAAGGGGATAGAAAAGGGAATGGATATGAGAGCTGCTGAAATAAATGTGAAGATAGATTCCACAGAACATGGTAACTGATGAGATATGGGAGGTGAGGAAGAAAACAAATAGTCAGAAATACCCAAAGGCTACAAACATGGTTGATTGGATGAATAATGGAAAAATAGTAATAATAAAGCCAGAAGGAGAAATAAATTTGGGGGGAAAGATAATGAGTTCAGTTTTTGAGTTAGGATCCTACGAGTTAGCATTAGAAAGGATCTTAAAGATCATTTACTCCCTCACTTTACAGATGAGGAAACTGAGGCCCAGAGAGATGAGGTGATATGGCATGATCAGCAAGAGGAATATGTCATTTCATTAAGTCAATCAGTAAATAAATGTTTATAAAGCACCTACACCATGTGCCAGGCACTATGCTAAGTGCTGACAATTCAAAGAAAGACAGAAGGCAGCCTCTGCCCTTGTAAAACTCATGGTCTGATGGAGGAGACTAAGAAGTAAATGAATATGTGTAAACAAATTGTGGATAAGATAGATAGGAAATAAGCAGCCGAGGGAAGGTGCTAGAATGAAGGAGTTGGGAAAGGCTTCCTGAACAAGATGAGATTTTTGCTGGGACTTGAAGGAAACCAAGGCAGCCAGGAGGTGGAGATGAGGAGGGGAAAAGTCACAGGCATGACAGATAAGTCAGTAAAAATACATGGAGTCAGGAGAGGAGGTGTCTTGTTCAAGGAAGAAGGAGCCCAGTGCCCTGGATCACAGAGTACGTAGGGGACAGTAAAGTATAAGAAGACTGGAAATGTGGGTGTGGGAGTGGGGGGGGAGCAGGTTATGAAGGGCTTTGAATGCTAGAAGATTTTCTATTTGATCCTGGAGGTGAGAGGGAACCATTAGAGCAGGGGCGGGGAACCTGTGGCCTGGAGGCCAAATGTTCCTGGAAGCTTAGATTTAGTCAAAGGGCTGCACTTGAGGACCTAGAGGACCACATAAGACACTAGAGACAGTCCTCTGTCCCTGGGTAATAATGCCTCTTCCTTGAGGATGATGTCACTCTCAGGGCCTTTGTAATGTCATGGATTGTTGGGAAGTTTTTCGGTTGGTGAGAGTGTGCGGGAAATCAGACAGACTGAGAGGGAGGGAGTGGCAGCACATCCCCAGCCTTGGTTACTGAGAAGCCCCAGATCAAGGGCCTCAGCTTTTCTTCCACCAGCCAAGGGAATGATGCCCTACAGAGCCTGAAACCTACCATCGGTCTTACATATCTTGGACTGGGTCTATTTGTTCCAATCCCTTTGGGTGAAAAACTGACATGCTGCACTTCAACTTCTCTGAGACCACGGGAGACATGACTTCCCAGTACATCTCCATCTTGTCCATTGGCTTCTACTTGCTGTGTTGTCAAAGCCTGCAGGTCAGCAAGGGCGTGATCCTCATGCTGGTACAGAAGTTCTCTGGAGAGGTGCCACTCCGCATACACAGGGTCTCAGGTTTCCTTTGTGCCATGTTCAGCTGGATCTGGAATTCCATCAAGGGGGTGCTGAGATTCCCAAGATCTGAGCCAGACAGAAGCCTGTTCAACCAAATGGAGACCACTCACTACAGCCTCATTGTCTTCTACATCTACACATTTGTCCTACGGGTCCTTATTTGGCTCATTTTTCTCCTTAAGAATGATCAGCCATCCATGTGAATAAAGCCTGTCTGTCAAAAAGCACTTTAGTGTGTGAGGTTTTTTTAAAAATTTATTTCATTTAGTGGTAAACTGGTGTCATCCCCACTCTCCTCCCCGTGTGCCTCCCCCTCTCCCCAACTGTATTTTGCTTAATAGGATCTAGGAAGCCTAACTTAGAGGATAAACCTGGTTACCTGCCATCTGGTGTTTGTGCTGTTAATGATTTATTTAATCAGATTGCTTTAAAAAGTAGAAAAAGTTCCTATTCCTCATTTTATTTCCACCACTTTGTCTCCTGGTTCCAAACACATCCTTATACTTATCTGTGTGAACTTGGGCAAGTCACAAACTCCCTGGGCCTCAGTTTCTTCATCTGTAGGAGGGTTTGGACTAAGGGGCCTCTGAGGTTTTTTCCAGCTTTAGGTCTATGAGTTGTCCTAATGATGGTCCAGATATGTGTGTGCCTCCTATTTTCAGGGAGCAAGGCAGGAAGGGAGTGAATAGCAATCATTTATGGAGTCCCTACTTTGTACCAGACGTGGTACCTACCAACAAAGGATCATTTTTTTAAACCTCTAGTCCAATCTTTTGCTTTATTTTTTTTCTATTTTAAAAATTCTGAACATAAACACCCAAAAAGGAATATTTCTGTATATACAGCCAAACACAAAAAAGAAGATTGTACAAGAAATTGTGAATCTCCATTTCATATAATTTTCTTTTTAAAAAGATCATATTTAATAATTCCACATCTTACTTTCAAAACTGTCCTTCCTTCTGAACTTTTATCATTTCTTCTGTTCATTTAAAAAAGATTCAATGGTCCTCTTTTTGTGGCATGACTATTAACTTCCTTCTCACTTCCCAATTAAAAACTGAAAGGAAAAAAAAGTACTTTTGTGACAAATAGACATAGTCAAGCAAAATAAATACACACAGTGGTCATGTCCCCATATATATGCCTCTTTATGTCCCTTGTATCCATCCCCTCTCTGTCAAGAGGTAGGTAACATGCTTCATCATAGGGTCCTCTGGAGACATGGCTAATTATTGTATTAATCAGAGTACTTCAGTCTTTCAAAGCTGTTTTTCTTTACAGTATTGCTGTCCTCTTCATTCTGCTCAATTCATTCTGAGTCTGCTCATATTACCCAGGATTCTCTCAAATTGTCTCATGTCATGTCTTACAGAGCAATAACATTCCATTACACTCACGTACCGCAGTTTGTTTCAGCCACACTGATTGATGGGTACCCTCCTTATATTGGAATTGCTTTTTTTTTTCTCCTTTTAATCCCTCTTTAGGATCAGGAAGCTCAGTTTGTTCATGGCTATTCCCTTCAAGGTATTATCCTCCCTCTTAATTCCTCCCCTCCATATCGCTATTTGTTTCTCTGTTGAGTTTTTGAGGTATTTTTATACCAAATTGTGTGTATGAGAGATTTCTTGCCCATTTCAGATAAGAGTAAGCTTCATTTGATACCCACTATCTATACCTACCTCTTCCTCTATCTTGTATATTCTTCTCATATACACCAATTATGAAAAATAGAAAGTTACATCCTCTTCTCTTTCCTTTCTACACTAGCGTATTCCTTTTACTCTTCTCTTCAAACGCTCAAAACTGAACCACTCTCCCCTAGGACCACTTTTTTTTTTATTATTTAAATCTCAATACTTTTTAAGTATGTTTAAGTTCTGAAGAGATAGTTGTTTCATCTCTCCCTGTTATAATGCTAGCATTGCATTATCATACCTCCCCTTCTAATTTCTCAAATAAATTTACCTTCCTTGGTTTCTTGATCTTTTTGTATGTATTTTAAAGTTCCTACTTAGCTCTGGTCTTCATCAGAAATGCTCGAAAGTCCTCTCATTCATTAATGATCCATTTTCCCCTCTGTAGCTTTATATTCAGTTTTGCAAAGCAAATTATTCTTGCTTATAAGCCTATTCTAAGATCTCCTCTCATTCATAGTAGAAGCTGCCAGATAGTCTGTGATCATAATTGTTGTTCCTGGATATAAGAACTATTTCTTTAGAGATGCTTGCATGGTTTTTTTTTTCTCTGACATGGGAACTTTGGATTTTGACTGACATTCCTGGGAGTCTTTCTTTTTGAGGTTTGTTTCCAGAAGGGATTGGTGGATTCTCTTTGCTCTGTAGTTCTAATATATGTAGGCAGTTTTCACATCTAATTCTTTGAAATATAGTCTTCAGACTTTTTAAAAAATCTTTTTAATCATGATTTTCAAGGATTCTGATGACTCTTTAATTATCTCTCCTTGACCTGTTCAGGTCAGTTGTTTATGATATCTGATAGCTTAGATTTTCTTCAATTTTTTCAATCCTTTGTTTATGTTTTAATATTTCTTGCTAATTCTACCATATCATAGAATAATTGATTTCTGTTAATTCTAGTTTTCAAGGAGTTCATTTCTTGGGCAAGGTTCTCTTCACGGCTATTTCTTCTTCCAATTCTCTCTTTTACAAATTTTATTTCATTCTTTTTCCTCCCTTGCTTCAAATAGTCCTTGTGGAAAATACATTTTGCCTTTTGAGTCTCTGCCTGCAGTTGTTACAAAGTTACTCTTGCCTTTGGGAGACTCTTTAGATTTTCAATTATTGCTGATACTGACCAGTGATTTTCTTTGATATGCTTATCTCTCCAGTTTTTTCCTGCATTATGGCTTTGTGCCAGAGCTAGGCTCTACCTCCTGCTATGCTTTGGGATAGGGGCGTCATCCCAGGTAGGTCTCACCCTGCATCATCTGGGTTCCTGCACTGAAGAAGTCAGTCCCTCTTGATCTTTGAGTTTTAAAGCACTGGATTTTCACGGCCCTTTCTTGCATCTCAAGACAGAATGTTATGGACCCCAGAGCCTTTGGACCTGGGATGTTCCATTCTGAGCACCGCAGTACCTTGGTGGTTCTGAGGCTTCCAAAGTCTCCATCTTTGGGCTTTTTGACCTCTAAGGGTCAATTTTGGAATAACATTCTACTCTTGCTGCCTCAGGACATGCAGCCTTGTTGGAGGCCCCTTTCCTATTGTCTGTGAGCTTCTGGCTGATTTTTCATGCAGTTCACTAGTGAAAGAAGTCACTTACTCTAGGTTCTCATTGGATTTCTGGATCATTATTTAGTCATGCATGAATTTCAAGTATTTGCTGGAGTAAGTATATGAGAACTATGTGCTCTCTATCTGTTGAGGTAGCCATCTTGGCCAGAGCTCTAAGGCTCAGTCTTCACCTAAGAATTTCATGACAGAATTAGAAGGGGACATTGTGCTATAGTAGAAAGTACACTGGTCTTTTCTTTTCGCTACACAATTTAAGCAGTGAAAAAAATCTTTTGTAAGACCAGAGACTATGTAGAACTGCCTAAGTCTGCAAAATAAGCATTTTACCAAAAATGTGCCATGAATGCATTTCCCAGGCCTTTTCCATATTATTTTCCACCTCTATAAATTCCCCTTGGAAAATCCACTTTATTATGTGCTATCTAAGAAGATCACAACTGCAGTGATTGAATCATACCACAAGAGGACCTCCAAAGACAGTCTGTATTCCTATTGTGTCAATGATTATGTCATTAGACTGAAATGTAATGTGTGAAAGGTTTGGCTGTCATGTGCTACATTAAAAAAAGAACATTTTATTTGAATCTAGAATTAGCATACATATGAAGGGTAGTAATGGCATCTATGGGCTAGTCTTATACTAACCATTATCAATGCCAAACCAATAGCAACGTTTAGTAAAGATTGGTCTATAAAGAGCTTTCACACTTACTAGTTCTCCTTCTATGCCATTTCTTGGCTATTAAGTATTATATGCAAGCACTGGTTTAAGAACAAAACATTTTGCTATTACTTCTAAATAGCTAGTGATTGGAAGGCCAAAATAGATGTAATAAGGGTTAGTTAACATGTACTTATTAAGAGTTTAGCTGACTAACGGAATTCAAAGAAAGGCAAAATACCGGTTGTGTCTTCAAGGATCTTCTATTCGAATTGGGGAAACAACATACAAGTAACTATACATACAAGATACATGGTTAGTTGTTGTCCTTCAAGACAACAACTTGGGAAGAGAGAGGGAACCTGGGCCAGGCCTTCTGCAGAGGGCAGCATTTGAGCTGAGTCTTCAGGGAAGCCAGGAGGAGGAAGTGAGGAGGGAGAGCATTCCAGGCTGGGAGAAGAGCCAGTGAAAAGTCATGGAGCTGGAGGATGGAGTGTCCTGTGCAAGGAAAAAGAAGGTGCTGCTGGATCGTAAAGCAAACTTGGATGAGAGTAAAGTATAATAAATCTGTGAAAGTACGAAGGTTTGTGGTGGTGAAGGGCTTTAGAAACCAGAGGATTTTATATTTGGTCCTGGAGGTAGTAAGCAGCCACTAGAGTTGACTGAGTAGGGGCGTGAAACAGATCTGCTAGGAAAATAATTTTGATAGCTTAGGGGAGCATGCACTAGAGTGAGGAGAGATTGGTGCAGAGATAGCAACCAGCAGGGTATTGCAGCAGCCCAGGCACGAGGTGATAAAGGCCCATACCAGGGTGGCAGCTGTATGAATGGAGAGAAGAGACATATAGAAGAGATGTTGGGAAGGGACAGATGACAAGATTGGACAATCTATTGGATATATGGGGTAAACGAAGAGCAGAGAATAATGCTGAGATTGGGAACCTGAGTGACCTGAAGAATAGTGGTGCCCTCAACAGTAACAGGAAACTAAAGAGGTGTACACCTGGCTCTGTGACTTTCCAGTACCACACTGTGTGTTTTCTTTCCCCTTGAGAACGTAAGTTCTTAGACAGCAGGGACTAATTTTCTTGTTAGTCAGTCAATAAATATTATGTGCATACTATTTGCCAGGCACCATGCTAAGTGCTGAGGATACTGAGAACACTAAGAAAGGCAAAAGACAGCTCCTGCTGTCAAGGAGTCTAATGGAGGAAGCAACCTGTAAACAATTATTATGAGCAAACTATATACAAGATAAATTAGAAATAATCAACAGAGGGAAGGCACTAGAATGGTGAGGGGTGGTAGTGGTGGTGGTGAGGGGTAAGGAAAGGCTTTGTATAGAAAGTGGGATTTTAGCTGGGTCCTGAAGGAAGGCAAGTACTAATGAATAGATCATAGTGCAGGAACCAGGGGGCCACAGTGAGGATTATATTTGCAGTCAGGGCACTTGGATTTCAACCTGTGCTACCTTATTTGGTGGAAAAGTTGCCTTTATCTGCACTGGTGGAAGGAATTTTTATTCCTTTATTCCCACACTGAACTCACAGATTTGGACACCATCCCCCCTCCAAGATAAAAAAAGTACAAAGAAAGATAATTCTCTTCCTTAACCCTTTTCCAACTATTAGAACATGTTTCTGTATGTGTTTCAGACATAAGGTGAATGCTATTTGATGAGTGATATTGAAGTAGCTTGGAAACCTTTTAAAGCCACTAGGATTTCATCAGTTAGATTAGTGGCTTTTTAACTTACTTGGACTAACACTCATATCATTAAAAACAAAGTCCGTATGGATCACCTCCCGATCACTGTTTTCACTGTAGAGAAAATTCATTTGAAGAAGAGGGGTCTGTATTTTCATTTGTTTGATATCTGTTTTTAAAGTGCCCACTTGGTATTACATATAAAGGTTACATATATGTGTTACATATAAAAGAATGGTACCTGTCCTCATGGAACTTAGAATCTAGCAGTAGATGACAGGTCAGTGAGATGCCAAAATACAATGCATTTGTATTATATAATGATCTGATAACCATAATGCAGATTAGATTCTGATAGGGGAACACAGAGTAGGGCAAAATGCTCTGTGAAGTACAAGTAAGAGATCTAGGAAGGCTTCATAGAAGAGGCAACATTGGTAGAGAGGACATTCCAGTGCAAGCAAAGGTACGGAGGCTATGTACAAAGGAGCACAGTAAATTCCTTCTAGCTCAAAATCCTGTGATCCAAAATAGTTTGCTTTTCTTGGAGCCTACATAGCACACTTGGAAGGGAATGACAAGAAAGAAGCCTGGAGATGCCAGTTTGTGGAGAACTTTGAATGTTATGTTGAATTGCCTAGACTGGAATTGTTGGATAATAGCAAACATTGGCTCCTGAGCAGAGGAATGATCTAACTGGAACTAGGCATACGGAAGGGTTAATTTGGGAGTTGGGTAGATTGGAGGGGGAAAAGAATGAAGAAGGAGAGACCACTAAGGAGCCTGTTGCAATAGTGTAGGAGGGCGAAAATGAGAGCCAAAACCTTAGAGACACAAATGAGGTGATATCTTTTATTTATTATTAAAGGTCATAGTGTCAAAAATATTAATACTAATAATGTACTCGGAGTTTTTACGCTCGTCGGCCAGAAACAATATTATTAAATTTAACATTAATATGTATTCAAGCCCTCTAACATTACTCTGCCCCAAGAGGATTTTGGGTAACATTTATAGGAATTTTGAACACGGAAAAAATACAGTCTGGGTTATCATTCCATTTCATTCTTTCTAGATCACTCCCCTCTCCCTTTTCTAGGTTAACATTCCATGCCATTCTTCCTGGACCACTCTGTTCGAAGAATTAATGGGGCTCCACCTGGAGAATCATATTGAGAATCCAATGGAATAGGAGGCAGAGAGAGAGAGACAGAGAGACAGAGAGACAGAGAGAGAGAGAGAAAGAGACAGAGAGACACAAAGAAAGAGAGACACATATACACAGAGAAAAAGAGAGACAGAGACGGAGACAGAGGGACATACACAGAGAAAAAGAGAGAGACAGAGAGAGATACAGAGACAGAGAATAGAGAGACAGAGACAGAGAGAGACAGAGAGACAGAGAGAGAGAGAGGGAGAGAGAGACTCCCTTTCAATGGAAGAGGGCACTTTCCTGTCCCAAGAGGCCAGTCGCTTCCGGGGGTGGGAACAAAGGGGTACTCTTTATCAGATTTCTGGTTACCACCTTTAGTCCATTCAACTAATGAAAGACTGTTTTTTTCCCTTTTGTCCTGCCCTATCACCCACTTTTCAAGGGTCTTTTTTCTAAAAGACTGGAAAGGGCTTTAGAGGAAAATATTATTTCTTGCTATTTCAAGGGAAACTAAAAAGGAAGTCTTAAATGTTTCCATAATAGCTTGAATGATTTATTCATGATAGTAGGTGGTGAAATGGAAAGAATATTTGATTTGGGATCAGAAGACCCATAACTCTGATACTTGATAGCTGTGTGACTCAGGGGCAAGTTGCTTAACCCCTATGGATTTCAGTTTCTACTCTCTGCAAAATGGGAATAAGACCTGCTTTCTCTTCATCCCAAAGTTATGAAACCATAAACCATAAAATGCCATAGTAACATGAAAATTATGGTTTTAGAATCTGTAATGCCAGTATCTATGTCTATGACAGTTCATAGAATATATTTGGAGAAACCTTCTGTAGCACCAGAAGGCTATAGAAACTTCTTGGAAAAACACTGGCTTCTGATTACTGACCCCAGAAGTATGACTGGAGTCTTTACTATGTGTGTGGCACTCAGGCTGAATATGTATACTGTTTTTAAGTTTTCAAGGTTTTTACCATTGAGGACATGGGCAGCTAGGTGACAGTGAGTAGAACATAAGACCTGGAGTCAGGAAGACCTGGGTTCAAATTCTGCCTGACCCTTAACAGCTGTGTGACTCCCCTTCCACCCACCAAGTCATTTCATTACTCTGCAGCTTCGGTTTTCTCATCCATAAAATGGGGCAAATTTACCTTCCTAGTGTTGTTATAAAGATCAGATTAGATGCTAACCCTAATTTGATACAATTGTAATATAATAATAATTAATAATGATAACAAGCTCCACAACATTCCTATAAGGTAACTAGGGTAGGCAGTTTTCTCTCCATTTCACGAATGAGGAAACTGAGACCCAGACGATTTAAATGATTTTCCTGAGTTTTCTGCCACAGGTCTGAGCAGATTAAGGGAAAGGAAAGGAAGGGGAAAAAGTATTTATGAAGCACCTACTATGTACCTTTGTAAAGGCTGCTAATCCTTTACAAATATTATGATGAAGAATCAGATGAGACCATGAAGTTAGCCCTACATTAATGCAAGCTGTTGTTTCACGTTAGGTTTTCTCAAGCAGGGCTTCTTAAACTTTTTCCGTTCCTGATCCCTTCAGTTCTTCTTAAACTGTGGGTCTCGTGGGGTCTAGAATCTGGAGGATTCTTCATACAGTCCTGGACATTTTGTCATCAACAAGTGTGAACTCAAAAGATTGGAAAGTAACTTTAAGGGATCAAATGGTCTGTATTTTCCTCTTCCAGCAGGGCCAAAGGGCTGGCACGCAGCAGGTACTTAATAAAATTCCTCAATGGTATTCTTTAGGGTTTTGCCTCATGGAACTTGAGACTTTACCAGGCATGAGCAATAGCAGAATCAGGAACCTTCTCCAACCTCAGTGACAAGTGGGCATCCAGACTCTCCTTGGGGAACTTTCCCTGATGAGAAGAAATTCACTATCTACATTGGTAGCCTACATTACATTTGTAGCTATTAAAATGAATCCTATTGTGTGTGCTCACCCAATGTACAGGCTCTCCCATGGACTGCTAGGTGGTGTGGTGGATAGGTGTCTGAACCTGGAATCAGGTACGCGAGTTTAAATTTGGTCTCCGACACTTATTAATTGGATGACTTTTGTCAAGTCACTTTTAACCTCTGTTTGCCTCAGTTTCTTCACATGTAAAATGAGGATAATCATAGCACCTATCCCCTAGAGTTGTGTAGAGCATTAAAGTGCTTTGCAAACTTTAACGAGATACCTCAGTCAGTCAAATAGTCACTAAACAAGTCTGTTAAATACCTACTATGTGCCAGTCATCATGCTAAGCACTGGGGATGCAAAGAAAGACAAAAGACAGTCCCCTCCCTCAATGAGTTCACAATCTAATGAAGCTAGCCATTTATATAGCACTTCTGGTGTGCCAGGCAACATGCTAAGCACTTAACAAATATTACCTCATTTCATCCTCACAACAACCTGTGAGATAGGTGCTATTAGTATCCCCATTTTTTAAGATAAGGAAGCTGAAGCAAACACTTTCATATTTACAGATTCTACATATACCCGTTTTACAGTTGAGGAAACTGAGGCAATCAGAAATTAAATGACTTTCCTGAGGTCCCAGAGATTTTAATTCAGGCCTTTCTTTTCTTTCTTTCTTTCTTTTTCTTTTCTTTTTTTTAGCCAATTGGGGTTAAGTGACTTGCCCAGGGTCACACAGCTAGTAAGTGGCAAGTATTTGGTCCGAGGCCATATTTGAACTCAAGTCCTCCTGACTTCAGGGCCAGTGCTCTATCCATTCTCCACCCAGGGGTCTCTTAACGTGCTTCAGAAATATGTCACTATTAATATTGCTGATTTCCCCCTTCCTATTGGATTTTAATTTTGATTTTGATGACACAGAATCAATAGAATTTTAGAACTGGCAATTTAGAGATCAGATAGGTCAAACTTCATATTTTACAGATGGGGAAACTGAAACCCAGGAAGGAAAATGAGTTGCCCAAAGTCATTAGGGGCACAGTCAGGGCTAGAAAAACCCAGGTCTCTGGATTCCTACTGCTTTGTTGATTTTAATAATAATAACAGTACTAATAATAATGAGTAAGACTAATTAGAACAGTTAGCATTTATTTAGTGTTTTAAGGCTTGCAAAGCATCTTAAATTATCTCATTTGAGCCTCATGAGGTAGGTGCTATTGTTATCCCTATTTTACAGATGAGAAAATTGAGACACAGAGAGGTTAAGTGACTTGCCCAGAGTCACACAGCTAGTTAAGTATTTTGAACTCAGATCTTACTGAATCCAGGTCCATACCGCTTCTTCCTGCTGATAATACATCTTTGTTATAGACTTGGTGCTAGACGGTCATGAGAGAAAACAGAGCTTTCTGAAAATATAATGAATGCAATTACAGATAAATATGGGCATGAGAAACAACATTTTTTGGTTCAGTGAGTGATGGATGCCTTCCATAGAAATCGCTGGGGCTGTGCTCCATTTCTGGAGTATACTGCTATCACGCACATGCCTCCAAGGTAATTAACCTAGCAGAGGGTTAAATTCTATTTTAGAGCAGAGGTTTAAGTGTAATTGTGCAAAGAAGTGATAAAGCCAATTTTAAATCACTGGAAAACATTTTTCATTTGACTTCATTAATATTAGTTTGTAGCTAAAAAATAAAAAAGTGATAAGTTTTAAAAGCAGCTCTTGGTATCTCTTCCTCCCAATCATCACTGGGGTGGGGGAGGGAGGGCAACAAAATAAAATTGCCATCTATTTGAATTTTACAGCATGACTCTACCTCCATGTTTAAAAATAAAACTCTATCTACTTAGCAATGTAGTTGAATTTAACTGCACAAACAGGGATTATCTTTATTTCTTAACAGTTACCAAGGAAAACCGATTGCCCTCACTGTAAGACGAAGATTTTTGTAAGCTTGGCGATTGACTTAATCCTCCCTTTCCCCCATCCTGCTACTGTCCAGTTATTTTCCTCCTTCCTTTTGCTGACAAATGCCTTAAATGTATATACCTGCTATTTCTACTTCTGCAGTCAAGATCCCCCACCCTAATTATGGAAAGTTTCCCCCAACACCTCCTGAAGGCCCTCATCAGGCCTCAGAGTCCCTTGTAGTTCAACCCCCTCATTTTACTGAAGGGGAAACTGAGGCCCATGGAGATGAAGTGTAGATATAAGACCTCGAACTGGAAGGGGCTTCTGAAGCTACCCCTCCTCCCAATTCCTTAGTAGAGAGAAATACTGAATGAGAAGGATACTTTTAAGGTATTGCCACAGAATCAAGTCACACTGGAATTGGAATCAGAGGGCCTGGATCCAGATCATGGCTGTGCTACTCATTGCCTTAGGACCCTAGATGAGTCATTTCCCTTTCAGAGGGGTTCGGTTTCTTTGTCTGCAAAATGAAGGGATTGGCCTAGAGATCTCCCAGCTCCAGGGCCTATGCTCTGAAATCACTACTTTCCTTGTCCCAGATATTTTCTGTTCATCTGGTGCAATAGAAGGCACTTAAAAACAAAGGTGGAAGTTTTGATAATTAAAAATAAATCAATATTCTTGTAATCCTGCAATTATAATGCCATGCTAGAAGCTGAGGGTGTTGAGAACCAGTGAACTGGATGGAAACTTAGTTTTATTTTTTTATTTTTATTTTTTTTTGGTAAGGCAACGGGGGTTAAGTGACTTGCCCACGGTCACACAGCTAGTAAGTGTCAAATGTCTGATGCCGGATTTTAACTCAGGTCCTCCTGACTCCAAGGCTGGAGCTTTATCCACTGCGCCATCTAGCTGCCCGAAACTTAGTTTTAATGGACAAAGCTGAAAACTTCACCTGGATTTGAGACCACAGTTGCATTGTTATAAAATTTGAAATCCACTCCTTTGAAAGGAGAGAGGCCCTGTGCTAACCGCTCTTTCGAATATTTTCTCGTTTGATCTTTACAATTACATCGCAAGATAGATACTAGTATTATTCCTATTTCACAACTGAGGAAACTGAGGCAAGTCCAGGTTAAGTGACCTGCTCAGGGTCATACAGTAAGTATGAGGTCACATTTGGACCTAGGTCTTCCTGACTCCAGGCCCAGCACTCTATCTACTGCAGCAGCACCTAGTGGCTTCTTTTCCAGCCGCAAGGGACCTTCAAGAGTCTCTATCCCAATCCCGGTATTTTCCAGAAGCTGAAACTGAGGCCCAGAGAGGGAAAGTGATTTAACCAAGAATATAGGATCACAGACTTAGATCTAAATCACTAGGTGGTGCTGCAGTGGATAGAATGCTCTCAGAGGTTTTCTAGTCTCATGGTGTCAAACTCAAAAAGAAATAGGGCCACTAAACCCTGTGTAGGATCCTTATGGGCCATACATGGACTTAGAAAACCATATATTAATATTATACATGTTTTATCATATTTTTACTTGTTAAACATTTCCCAAAGATATTTTAGTCTGGTTCTGATGTACATCAGGAGTGTTGTGGGCCTCATTTGGCCCCTCTGATCATTTGTTTGACCCCTCTAGAACCTACCTTTTACAGTACAGAGGACTCAGGCCCAGAGTGATGAAGGGAACCTTAGAGACCACCTAGTTCAATCTCCTTATTCTAGAGAGGAGGAGACAGAGATCTAGAAAGATCTAGGAAGCTGAATTGACTTAGGATCCTAGATATAGAGCCGGAAGGGACTTCAAAGGCCATACAGTATTTTTACAGATGCAGAAACTGAGGCCTAGACAGTGCCTTGACCAAGACCACACAGGCAATAATTAGTCAAGGTGGAATGTGACTCCAAATCCATATCCAGGGCTTGGGAGTCTCCAAGTAGAGCCGTCACCCCTAAATGTATCAATGACATTCCAATTTTTTTTCTCTTCTCATCACTCCGTCTATTCCTTTTGTCTTCTTTTGTTCTCTGTTTTTAACTTTTTATTTGAATAATCATTAGACATTTTTATTATAAATTTGAATAACCATCAGACAAATAATTAAACATTCAAACTAAGGAATAGCATCTTAGATAGACCCGGTGGAATTTGTCCTTTATTTTCTTTTAAGTTTTATTTAGGCATTTTGTTTGTAACATTGTAACAATTTCCAGACATACACCTTCCACCCAGTGAGCCTTCCCTTAATGCAAAGAAAAGAAGTTAAACAAAACCATCTGGCCTAGTGACTGTCTGACAGTATATACAACATCCTGTACCCACAGGCCCCCATCTCTCCAAGGAAAAGAGGACTGTGTGTTTAATCCTCATCTCTTCTCAAGGGGCAAAGATTGGTGATTACAATTACACAACATTGAGCTTTTTCAATATTTACATTATTGTAATCATTGCCTATATTACTTTCCACATTTGTTGACTCTTCCTTCTTCTCCCATCCCTTAAACGTGATTGTGTGTCCCTTAAGGCTCTCTTCTCACTTCTTTGCTGTCTTCTTTTTAGATCTACTTCCTTGAAAAATTCTTCTACTCTCATAACTTCAATTCTCTTTTCTGTGGAGATAATGCTATCCCTAACTTCTAACCTTAACTCCAGTCCTAATATTTTCCTTCGTATAACCTGCCTAGCTCAATGTGTAAAGAAAACACCAGCTTCCTCAACAAATTTCCTCTCCTTTCCCACGCTTCCATTTCTGTGCACTGGTACCAGCATCCTTTTGTTCTCTCCAGAAGAGACTTTGTTGTTGTTTTTAAGTTATTTTAGTCACGTCCAACTCTTTGTGACCCCATTCGGGGTTTTCTTGGCAAAGATACTGAAGTGGTTTGCCATTTCCTTCTCCAGCTCATTTTACAGATGAGGAAACTGAGGCAAATAGGGTGAAGTGACTTCCCAGGGTCACACAGCTAGGAAAGGTCTGAGGCCGGATTTGAATTCACGTCTTGCTGATTCCAGGCCCACTACTCTGTCCACTGCAGCGCCCCCCCAAGAAGAGATTGTGGAGTCATGTTAGACTCCTTCTACTCCTCCATGTTTATTTGGTCCATCACTAAGTCCTGTGGTTGCTTTCTCCAAAACTCTTCCAATTTGGCCCTTTATTTTTTTTTATATTATAAAATCTTTTTAAATAAAAAAAAACCCAACAAACTATTTTCTCTTCCTCCACCCCCATTGGAGAGAAAAAAAAACAGCCCTGTAACAAATATGCATAGTCAAACAAAACAAATTCTTGTATTAGCTATACGAAAAAATATCACATGAATCTATCACCTCTTGGTCAGGAGGTAGGTAGCATTTCTGGAATCATGGCTGGTTTTTTTTTTGTTGAGCAGAGTTATTAAGGCATTCACAGTTGCTTGTCTTTACAATGTTGTTATTTTATAAATTGTTCTCCTGGTTCTGCTCACTGCACTTGTTATACCGAGAAATTAGTGAGTTGACCACCCAGGCTAATTTTAAATTGTGGACTTTATTATATTAGCACGCGGCTGCCAGGGATATTCACATCCAAATCAAGCAGCATCCATCAGGGGTCGAGCTAGGGTTTATATAGGGAGTATACAGGACAGGGAGGGGGATGGATCTTAGAAGTCAGGCAAGAGAAAGAGTTTTTTTTTTTTTTTGAGCTGGTCAAGGACACCCCTCTCCCTCTATCTAGATATGATAATGATCTGCAAACTTTCTCATAATGGAGGCTTCCAGAGTTATGATGTGAGGGCTGTGGCCTGAGCAACCGGATAAGGGTCTTGCTAAGGAATTTGGAGGTTTCCATGGCCTAAAGGGTTCTACTACCTAAATGGTAAAATAATGTTCTGAATTACATTCCCCACTTCTTTTGTGTACCACGTCAAACCCTTGATGTGGTGGGGGCTGCCTCATTATAGGGTGCAAAGAAGGCAGACGCCAGGGTCTGATAATGGGAATCTCTAACCAACAGTAACTTAACTAAATTAATATGGGATCTAACAAAGTCAAGGAGCCGATTAACTAGACAAGGACCAAGAATTAGGGCTATAGTAAGGAGGAGCAAAGGCCCGGCTAAGGCAGAAATAAGAATGGTTAACCATGGGGAAGTCCAAAACAGGCTGTGGTACCAATTTTCATTCCCTTCTCATTCCCTCTGCCTGTCTGCAATATTTTTCCATACTAGGGAAAGGCTTTCCTGAACTACACCTGAGTTATTGGTATAGAAACAGCAGGCCTCCCCTAGGGCGGCACAAAGGCCGCCTTGCCTGAGAAACAGTAAGTCCAAACCCCTCTGGTTCTGCAGAACCATCTCTGCCAAGGAGTTGACCTGTCTCTCCAGCTGGGATATAGAGTGCTCCAGATGACTGAGGTCTACATTGACCTGAGCACTAAGTTCCTGGTAACTGGCCTCTCCTCGGACTAGGGCAGCGGTACCCACAGCAGTTGATCCCACTAACCCCAACCCCACTGAGGATAGGGATGAGGAGGGGTACAGCTCGCTTGCTTCAGTAGGACACACTGCCCTCATGACTGAAGTACTCCCAACCCTCCTCCGGGCCCTGAAGAAGGGAGACCCTGGGGATAACGGAGACTAATATACATAGAGGCTCAGATTCTTTTAGGAACACTGCAGCAGAGACACACTGTGTGATCCCATCCAGACAGGCCCACCAAGTGCCGGATGGTGCTGAATAAAAAGAGGAGGAGGACTGGGGAACAACCACAGTACTATTACAGACAGGAGAGTAAGGAGAAGCTTTCAGGGATGTGGTGGATGAGGTAAGACAGGTACCTTTTCCTTGGACATCCCCCAGGGTCAACTTAGGTTGTTCCCCAATTTTCTGAGTCTGGGCTATGGGAAACAGAACCATTAACTGCCACTCCCACATAGCATGGGGGTTGTGCATCCATACACAGCCAGCAGCTAGGTCCTAGGTCAGGCCGGGTGGAGGTGACAACGCTATGGATGGCTCGGAGCAGTCTCATAATCGAGGGGTGAGGAGGATCTGCCTGAGGGGTCCTACTAGGAGCCAGAGGAAAAGGGAAGGAGAACCAAGGGAAAGGGGGGATGGGCAAGTAGGTGGGGGCATGTGAAACAGGGAGGGATAGGAGAGAATAGGAAAATGCAGGGGGGTCAAGAGAGATTGAATAGACAATGGGAATAGATAATGGAGGGAACAGGAAGGCAGAAGTTTGAAAGGCATCTGCACAAAATCAAGGTGGGGCCTATAGACAAAAGGGAGCCAGATCTGAATAAGATTAAAAGGTAAGGCTAAGACTTTCAAAGGGAGATGAGGGTCTGGGGCCTGTGAGTCAGATTCCCTTTGAGGCAAAGAGCAAAGATCTTGGTTTGGGCCCCACCCCCATCATTCCCCCCTCAAGCAAATCAGAACCAAATTCTTTTGGTGAAAGGGGCAAAGGTCTCTGCTTCTGAAACTGCTTCCTGCTGGCAAGGGGCGTAGAGCTGTCCCTGCCTCTCTGGGTCCCGTTCGAGGGGTCAAACTTCAAAACCTGGCTGATGCCAAGTTCAGTGGACTAGAGACCTTGGGTTGGTATACAGTCATCTGGAAGTTGATGGCTCCAACCCTAAAAGAAAGGAATCTGGCAAGAATATTTAGTAAACATGGACCAAACAAACACAAGAGAAGTATGATCAGTAGTGGCCTCTGTGTTTTCTTTCTGGAGTCCCTGCAGGAACTTGGTTAAGGAAGAATTAGTGCCATCCGCCCTGAGTTCCTACTCCCCCCTTTTAGTTTTTGGCAAAGGAATCATCCAAGGAAGAGGACTGCCATAAGAGCCGGACCCATACTGCCAACCCCCTACTAAATAGTAAACAAGAGCAAACAACAATATGCATACCTTACATTAATCCACAGGCCCCAATACATACATAGATATATGAAAGAATCCATTTTAACACAGTGCATATAGGATCTTAAATGTTTCAGTCATGCCATGTTTCTCTGATGACATGGACAAGATAAACCACAAGCCATTTCCCTTTTAACATTATTAATTGTAACACAACTTTAAACAAGTATGATATTACCCAAATAACAAAATAACATTCTCACAAACCCCTGACCTAATTGTAAAGAACTTAACTCATATAGGAACACACACAGAACACAAGTCCCAGTTCTATAGTACCCTAAGATGTCACATTGCCTAAGGAACATTTCCAAAATGAGCCCTAAAAAGCTTGCATGCATTTCTACTCTTGTTCATAAAACCTCACTAAATTGGTACAAAAGTTCTTAAATAACACAAATTCCAGAGTAGTATTAAGGAAACTGAATTCCTAAGTATTCCAGAATCCCTCATAAGTCTTTAGTTAAAGGCACATAGAGATAGTTCAGTTTTCCCAGTCACACAGGACTAGGTTCAAACAATACAACAAAGTTTACTCATAATTCGCAAAATTGCATAATTACATTAAGTCAGGTACAGATTAAACCAATCAGAGAGCTCACAATAGACTAGTTTGGAAAAGAGAGATTTACATGTAATCAGGGTAACAAAGAAAACCTTAGACAGGAATCATACAAATCAATACAATCAGTATTACCTATATTAACTAACATTAAGTTCCTTGCTCATGTACAATCGGTTTAATTCATAGGCAGTTCAAAAAGGGAGCTCTGCTTCTCTGGCTTAGTGTAAAAATCCAAAACTGTGATACTCCTACCTAAACATGCTTAAAGCTTGGATTGCATGATAGATACATCTTGGAAGCCAATCATATCAGTCTAATCCTATTGCTTTTCTCAAAATTTGCTATCCTATTTAATTAGACATCTATCACATTACACCTTTGTCCTATTATTGTGTGTAAACATTTCCTCCTTAGGGGGATGTTATCCCTATATTATTATTATGTGGCCATGAATGTACTTGCATCCTATTACGGTAACACAGGGATGTTCCAGAGGGACAGGGTCATATATCATATCAGAAGGAAAGAACTTCCTTAGCTCCATTTGATTCCAGGCATGAGTCATATCTGATAGGCAATCATCGTAGTCACTGGATGTTAAAAGCAGGGCCTGGGATTAATCAGGTGGGGATTTCCCTGTCAGAAAGGAAATAGCACAATTGGGAAATAGAGTCAGGAAGATCCTATCTAGGCTGTGTCCAAGGTTGTCCTCAAAAGTCTTCCCAGGCACAGACTTCCACCTTTATCAGTTATCAGCCTGCAGCACATGCCATTCTACTATTGGCTTTATGACAACTCAGACAAGTACCCTGGTAATCAAAGCTCAAAACAATAGTAAATGTCTGTCCCATAAAATCACAAATCCTAGATAATAAGAATTTAATCTCACATTGGTAATAGTAAGAGACTGATCACAGAAAAATACTACTGCTCTCATAATTCCTTTAAACAATGGGAACATCTTGAGGTGAGTATAATCAATTGAACCCCAATAAGGGCCAAAAACCTGAACTAATTCTTTTTTTTTTTCAAGTGAACCAAAAACACCCCTTTCCAGGACCAGATAGAACTGACCAACATTCTTTCTGTTTGTTATCACTGAGCCCAAGATGTCTGGGACCAAACACTCTCCAGAACAATGGGACTTTTCTTATCTCGGTATCTTATGGACATAGACTATGCTATGTCATGTTAATGGTAAAAGAAACACAGATATCTTGGTCTATAATTTCAACTGACACTTTGACACCCTCCCGCTCTATTGAATTTACAACCCATTCAATTAAGAAAATTTCCTTCCCATGCCACATGTCAAACAAACATATGGAAGCTGCATTTTTTTTTTCAGGGCAGATGACCTTGCCCACCCCACCACAGATAGTTTCCAGGGATCCTGGCAAGTTTACAAAATAAGGGGAATTGCCATGTGCCCCTCCTTTTCACACACAAGTAATCAATTAACAATCTTAGGTTTTGATATTAAAACAATAACCCCAAATAACTTAGTTAACAATCTCACAAATTTTATAAATTATAACAAACAATTTCAACTGAAAATTCCCTTTCAATAGAGACAAAATTTGAAAATTTTATACTTCCTTGAATTACAATATTTAAAAGGAAATGTTACAAAACAGGATCATATAAAATGCCCCAACAGCCAAATTGACTCCTTTTTTTTTTGAAGACACAATTAATTTAACATTCTAGATTATAAAAGAAATTGCCCTTCCAGCAACATAACTAATACAATTGACCCAATAAAAAATCTTTCTTCTTTCTAGACCCTTTCACCAGGTCCAACAGTCTCCTGGGGCCACTCCCATCCCTATAGACTGGCTTCTTTACCTTGACCCATCCCCTTTTACTCCCATGGCTGTGTGCTGGAAGATACTTCCAGGCTGTAGCTGCTGCCCCTCCCCTTCCTTCCTATAGCCAGGTGGGGGAAGGTGAATTTGCGGGCGGGGGGGGGGGTAAAACACTCTCTTCCTAATCTGATCTGGGCTGAAAGGGGTTAATAGAGAAACCCAGCGCTGTTTGGGATCCCCACACAGAG
Organism: Phascolarctos cinereus; assembly: GCF_003287225.1. Taxonomy (NCBI): domain Eukaryota; kingdom Metazoa; phylum Chordata; class Mammalia; order Diprotodontia; family Phascolarctidae; genus Phascolarctos; species Phascolarctos cinereus. Next base: position 32,231,459 of record NW_027556291.1, read on the forward strand.
ATACCCTCTTGACTCAAGGGGAGAAAGTGGGGGAAAGGAGTGACAAGATTGTAAGAGGTGTTTAAAAACTCCTTAATGATCAATCTCAAAAACTTCCAGAATCTGCTAAGATGTTTTAGCTGTCCTATCTTTTTCACTTCTACGTCCACCCCTTAAAAACTTAGAGTGGGGCATTGAACTTTCAAACCTACATTCTTGAGACCAGTGCCCTTTCTTATGCTACCTGAAGCAGGAACCATTGACTCTGTTTCTCTGAAAGCACCCATTTAAGGCCAATTCAAGGACACAATTTACATAGGAATGAAACGTAGAAAATTCACAGTGGATTAAGACATAATTGTTATCAGTATTAAATTATTGCAACAAATTAGCTTGCAAATGGAAATTTAGTAGGCCTTCTAAAAATCATATAAAAAGATTTTGCAAAACATTACCAAGTATTACTAAGTATTTCCCTTTCTAAAAAAGCTTACAGTTTATCCTGATGTTAGAAGGAATAATCACTAAACTTTCATGAAGAACATTTGTTAGAAATTTTTAAGGTGATAGATATCTTTCCTTTCTACCTTAAAGTAAAAATAAACCTTTAAAAATGGAATTCATTAAAACTAAGTTGATGTAAAATGTCCTCAAGTAACATAAATAACTTCCCAAAGTACCATAACAAACTAAATTCCTAGTTGTTACACAATTCCTAGACATATCAAAGTTCCTTAGTCAAAAACAGAGAAAAAAATTCAGTTTTTATAATAAGAACATTACCACAATAACAAATATTATCAAACTTTTAAAAATTTACTCAATTTTTATCTCAAGAATTCTCATTTACTCAGGAATTTCACAACACAGAAAACGTTTACACAGATTTGATAAGAATTATAGGTGAAACTTCCTCTTAAAAGCAAATAAAATTTGGAAGTTTATTCTAACCCATTCATTCTCCCCTATTTATTTATTTAGTTTTTGGAGGGGTAGACAAAAATATATTCCCAAATGCAATACCCTTGTTAAGCTTAGAAATGTACTGGACCAGTATTCTGATTGCTTTTTCTTTCCCATAATGACCAGTCTTTAAAAGAACCCACCCGGGGATCTAGACTGAAAGGTGGGTGGACATAATTCCCTCCATCTCTCCTCAAACTGCCCTCACTGTGCACTCAAAACAATCCACTCGTCTGAGTTTCCTTCAATGTACCTAAGTGCAAAACAGTGTAACAAATGCTGGAATTGAAAACCTCACATATTTACCAATTTGGATGAGCTGGGGCTCGTGGGAAAATATCAGCTAAACCCAGCAAGCCCCAGTCCTCAGCACATATACCAGTTGTCTATGTTCTGGTACACAAGAACTTTTCTCTTTGTCTCCACACTCAAACTTGGCCAGAGTTAGAATGCAGAGAGAGAGAAACTATTACTCATGCAAAAGTCCCAAAACCTTCTCACTTTCAAAACCTCCAGTCACACCATGCAACTAAATCATATTCCCTTCAAATTTTCTACACACACTCCTCTCTCCTACATGCTTAAACTTCCTTGCCTTTCTTTCTAATGATTTAAAATCCCCTTAAAACCTGTACATATCTCATTCCTTTCTAATTCTGACCTGACACTTCAAAAATCCTTCCCAACTTGCCCTCTACCAACCATATAACCTAAATAAAGTATTCTTCTCTCTTTCCCTCTCCCATCCACGCACTGCTTTGAAGCTGCTGTTACCTGGGGAGGAAGAGGGGGAGAATGAAGGCAACTTTTCAGAGTCCTGCTGCAGCCTTTGGCTGTCTGGCTGCAAACAACCCAAAAGGGAGGGAAATGATGTACTGGCCGTATCCCCCCATTATTGCAGAACACAGACACAGACAAACAATAAAAGCCTGAACACAAACACATCCTCCCAATGGAAGTCTGGAGAAAACTGTCTGCAATCCAGTCTGACACCTGTCTTTCAGTATGAAACAGAGGTGGCTTCAGGCAGATGATTGCAAAACAGAATCTCTTAAAAACACAATCTCTACACATATAAACTAATAGACCAACACTGAGACAGAAACCAGGAACGAGACACGGCCCAACAGAACTAAGACAGAAACCAGGAACCAGAAACCGGGTACCAGGAACCAGATACAGGCATAGTCCCGACGTCTCGGGGTGCCTGGGGGATTGAGGCACTAATTAGGTGCTCTGCCACGTCTGGCACTCGTTCCCCACCAGAAAACAGGTTTGCAAACATTTACCTCCAGAGGGTTACCAGGTCCACGAGGGCCGAAATGAGGTACAGTCGGAGTCGGGGAGGGAGGCTTCTCCTAGTCCTGAGTCCTGGGGCCCTGGAACATCATCAGGGGCTGGCTCCCCTAGAAGTCAGAACAGAACAATTCCCCCCTCCGAGGCCGATGTCCTCTCTAGGTGGGTCTCTGCAGCCACACGGTACGCTGCTATCTCGCTGGGGCCTCCAAAATGTTATACCGAGAAATTAGCGAGTTGACCACCCAGGCTAATTTTAAATTGTGGACTTTATTAGCGTGCGGCTGCCAGGGATATTCACATCCAAATCAAGCAGCACCCATCAGGGGTCGAGCCAGGGGTTTATATAGGGAGTATACAGGACAGGGAGGGGGATGGATCTTAGAAGTCAGGCAAGAGTTTTTTTTTTTTTTTGAGCTGGTCAAGGACACTCCTCTCCCTCTATCTAGATATGATAATGATCTGCAAACTTTATCATAATGGAGGCTTCCAGAGATATGATGTGAGGGCTGTGGCCTGAGCAACCAGATAAGGGTCTTGCTAAGGAATTTGGAGGTTTCCGTGGCCTAAAGGGTTCTACTACCTAAATGGCAAAATAATGTTCTGCATTACACACTGTGTATCAGTTTATACGAGTCTTCCCAGGTTTCCCTGAAACCATCACCTTCACTATTTCTTATAGCATTGTAGGATTCCACTATATTCATATACCTTAATTTGTTGAGCCATTTCCCATTTGATGGGTACCTTCCCTGCTTAGTTTCCAATTCTTTGCCATCAAGAAAAGATCTACTATCAATATTTTTGTGCACATGGGTCTTTTCCTTTTTATTTATTCTCTTTGGGGAACAGGCTTACTATCCCTGGATCAAAGGGTATGTAGTTTAGTAACTTTGGGGGCACAGTTGCAGACTGATTTCTAGATTGGCTGGACCAATTTGCAACTCCATGAACGGTACATTAAAATACCCATTTTCTCACAGCACTTACAACATTTGTCATTTTTCTTTTGTGTGTGTGTGTGTGTGTGTGTGTGTGTGTGTGTGTGACAACTTTACCAGTCTGATGAATATAAGGTAGAACCTCAGAAATACTAATAATAGTGAGGGCAGCTAGGTGGCACAGTGGATACAGTGCCAGGCTTGGAGTCAGGAAGACTACCCTGGGCAAGTCACTTCACTCTGTTTGCCTCAGTTTATTTATCTGTAAAATGAACTAGAAAAGGAAATGGCAAACCACTCCAGTATCTTTGACCCAAAAAACCCAAATGGGGTCACAAAGAATGAGATGTGACTGAAATCACTGAACAACAAAAATAGTGACTTGGAGCATTTTTATATGGCTATTGATAGCTTTCTTCTCGTCCTCTGAAAACTGTCTGCTCATCTCCTTTGTCCATTTATCAACTGGGAAACATGGGCATTTCCTTTCTCGTTCCTACCACCATGACCTGTATCCAGGTTGATTAATCCTTTTGTCCAAAACCTTTCAGTCAAAGGAATAGAATAAGTAATAGGAATAGGAATAGGAATAGGAATAGTAATAGAAACTAGAAAAAACAGAGGGCTTGGGTAAGGGGAAGATGATGAGTTCAGTTATGCACATGTTGAGTTTAAGATACCTACAGGACATTCAATTCAAGATATCCAATAGTGAAGAGGTCTAGGGGTTTTGGGGTACTGGGACCCCAAGATTGGGTACTGGGCCCCGCCTGAAAGAATTCAACTCAAATCTTCTTCAGCCAGAGGAAAAGTTTATTAGTGATAAAATATATAGGCCGGGTGACTGCCCGTAAGGACAAGCGGGCGTGAGAGGTTCTCAGCCTTGTGGGCCTGAGATTCTCAGCATCTGAATGAGGGCCAAGGTGGATCTTAAATACTAAAGTTAACTTTGGGTGGCCAGAGAAGGGGGTTGGGTAAAGGGTGTAGGTAACAATTCTAATTGGGGAGGTCAGTGAGATTGAATAGACAATGGGAATAGATAATGGAGGAACAGGAAGGCAGAAGTTTGAAAGGCATCTGCACAAAATCAAAGTGGGGCTAGGACTTTCAAAAGGAGACAAAGGAAGGCCTTTCTGGGGCCTATAGACAAGAGGGAGCCAGATTCTATTCAGGGAAAGGATTGAAGGTGCATCTGAATAAAATCTAAAGGTAAGCTAGGGCTTTCAAGGGAGATGAGGGTCTGGGGCCTGTGAGTCAGATTCCCTTTGGGGCAAAGGGCAGAAGATCTTGGCTTGGGCCCCGCCCCTATCACCTCCCCAGGGGTGTCAACTTGTCTAGTGGTCTTGCAGCTTGTCTCCCAAGTAAGAGAATATTCCCCTGTGGAGGAGCAAGGTGTAAATATACAAAGAGTAGCCCAGAGAGAAGTGACAAGCATAAATGGAGTGGCATAAACTTCTGAGAAAGTTGTATTGGGGAGGGGGGCTTTGTGGAGATGAGAGTTACCGTGTGGGTGTGAGTGTTCTAAAGAGCTTCCCAGTTTAACTAGGGAAATATTTCTCCACTTTTGGAGGCTAAATGCAAATTTAGAGGCTTCCTCAATTAGAATGACTATAGCAGCCACCGCCAGGAAGCATGCAGGCTTTCCAGTGGCTCCTAAGGACTGATTTAGGGGTGTGGAGGTCAATTTAGATTTTAAAATCACAAAAGGTTTAGTCTGGTCTGGGCCCCACTCTTGAGGGAGTGAGTCAGGACCCAGAGGACAGTCATAAAGGGGCTTAACACTCAAACTATTATCAGAGATCCAGAGTCTACAAAATCTATCCATGCCTAGAATAGTTTGAAGTTGTTTCTTAGTGACTGGGACAGGGAATTCCTGGCCCAGAAACTTTACAGACTGGGATGCTATCTGAACTTTGTGCAAAGAGACCCTATAGCCTTGAGTTCCCAAGAAATTAAGCACTCCTGAGGCAATGGACAAAGAAACCTCCTGGGTGGGGCTATAAATACGGTGAAGGGAAAATACTTTAGGGTCTTGGAGGTGAACAACAGCTGGGGTGGCAAAAATACGTGAAATTGTCTCCCACACTTCCAGGGGAACATGGGGAGGTCTGGCACACAGAGGGAAAAGGGAGATGGGAGGCTTAACTAGAGAAAATTGGTTCCCCAACTTCACCATCAGGTTCCTTCCCAACGAGGGGGCAGGGCAAGAGAACACAAGAGAGGAGTGTTTAAACAACAGATTCTCAAACAGGCAGGGGGAGGGGTATGTCTGGAGACATCCCTCAGTTACCTCTGGAATGCCCATGACCGGGTGGGTCAAGGAGCGAATAGGGCCAGAGTAATTGGTTAAAGCAAAGAGCTTAGCCATGATAAAGTGGGTAACCTTACCTTCAGCCTCGATTTCTGCCCAGGGCTTGGCGAGAGAGATGGAGAAAGTGGGAGCGTTGCCCGCACCCAGGCTCCCTTGTCCTCCCCAGTCTTGAGAAGACTGGAGCACAGGGTACTGGGGGGCTGCTCTATCACTTCTCCTGCCTCGGGGACAATCCTTCCTCCAATGTCCCTCCTGGGCACATCTTGGGCAAGGTCCTGGAGGCGTCCGTCTTGGGGGCTTCCTCCAAGGGGGCGCCCTGGAGGGGCACTCCTTGGACTAGTGAGCCTCCCAGTGGCCTCCCCTGCCCAAATCGCTGGGCTTCCTCCGAGAGGGTGCCCTGGAGGTAAACTCCTTGGACCAGTGACCCTCATGGTGGCATTGAAAGTAGGTTTTCCCATTGCCCAAGTTGCCAGGAACACCCTTGGGTCTTTCCCTGACCATGGCAGCAGCCAGGAATCGAGCATGTTCTTTGTCTCTAGCCCTCTGCCTGTGTTCTTTCTCCTCTGCTGCAACTAGGTCCCTGTTGTTAAAGACTCCAAAGGCAATCTCCAATAACTGAGCCTGAGGCGTTTGGGGTCCCATTGCCAATTTCTGTAGTTTCCTTCTAATATCTGGGGCAGATTGGTTAAGGAACACATGCTAAGGATTGCTGCCCCTTCTGTAGAGTCAGGATCTAAATTTGTATACTTTTTAATGCCTTCTACTAGCCTATCTTGGAAAAGGGCAGGGTTTTCCTTTTCTTCCTGAGTAATTCCCTTAATCTTTTGAAAGTTTACCTGCTTTTGAAATGCTGTTTTCAGGCCTTCTAACAGGCAAATTATCATGTAGTCTCTCTTTCCCCTACCCTCACTCTTCTGATAATCCCACCCCGGATCACTGGCAGGAACAGCAGCTGTTCCTGGGGGGTATTTTGTGGGGTCATTGCTAGCCAAAAGATCCCCCAAATTTTGGGCTTGTTCCCAGATTCTCTTCCTCTCCTCAGAGGTACAACAGGTGGAGAAGAGGACATGCAAATCACCCCAAGAAAGTTCGAATTGTAGAGACACATCCCTGAAGCCCTCAGTAAATTTAGTTGGATCTTCAGAGTATAGATCCAGCCTTTCCTTAATCCGGGTGAGGTCTGAAATGGAGAATGGAACATGCACCCTAAGTGTCCCATTAGGAGAGGCAGGTACTTCCCTTAAAGGAAAAAGCCCTGAAGGCCCTGAGGGAGCAGGGGCTTGTGGGGGAGGGAGGGAGGAAATCCCACTTCTCCTGAGTGAGGGACTGGAAAGTGCCGGCTGAACTGGCAAGGGGGAAGATTACCTGACACGGGAGGAGGGGAAGGGATCAGGGGAGAAGATGCCACAGCGATACCCTTGTCTGGAGCCTGAGGAGGGGTCCCATCCGAAGGAGAGGTCTGGGGAAGAGGCACCGAGTTGAGAACCTCATCCGAAGCTTGAGCTGGGGTCTCTCTGGAAGTGGACACTGGGGCGAGTCCTGTGCTCAAGGCCTGAGTAGAAGTAGCCTCTAGAGCAGGGGCCTGGGGAGGAAATGGAGGGACCAGAGGAGCAGAAGGGAGGGTCTGGGGAGAATGAGGAACAGCGGAGAGGCATGGGGAGAATGGGGTGGAGATAGGTGCTGGGGAGGTGGTGCCGACTAAGGTTGGGAAGAGGGGGATGCCATAACCCTAGGAGCCATAAGAGGATCGTCCAAAAGGTCTATTTGGTCACCACGCACCATTAGTGGGGTGGCTCTAACTACGAGCACCTTACAATCCTTTCTGAGAAAGCGATCTCTAGAAAGCTCAACAAAAGCCATTAAGTAAGAAATTTCCACCCATTTTCTTTCTCTGCAACAATATTTTTCTAACTCTGAGAGGGTGTTTACCTGTAATGTCCCAAAAAGGGGCCATGCCTCACAATTTTCCAGGTGATACTGAGGCCAAACGACGTTACAAAAATGCACCAGCTTTTTCTTTTTTAAGTTCTTTACAGAAGCTAAGATTTTTCCAATTTAGTAAAAGACAGCCCAAAGGTGAATTCTTGGGAAATGAAAAGGATCGACCTATTGTGAGCTTAGGGGAAAGAAAAAAAAGCAAAAGAAAGAAAAAAAATATACATCCAACAATTTCCCAATTCTCTAGCTCAGAGAGAACTAGAAGTTTGAACCTATGCTTCCTGCTAGGGAGTCCATCCTTTATGCTAAGTAAGGTATATACCCAGGTCCAAGTGCTCAAGCAGAGGCACTGGACCGAAAAGCCTGAGAACGTCAGGCGGAGTCTGAGACAGCCTCATAACTGTCTGACCTAAGGGAACCTGAGAGGTCAGGCCCAAAAAAACCTTCCAAGACAAGCCTGGCTAGCTGCTTGGAAATCCAGGTCCAAGTGCTCAAGTAGAGGCACTGGACTGAAAAGCCTGAGAACATCAGGGGGAATTGGGGAGGGGGAGGCTTACCATTTGTGGCTGAAGAAGCATTTGAGATTGGCAGTTATTTCCCGAGTCAGGGAACCATATGAAGAGGTTTAGGGGTTTTGGGGTGCTGGGACCCCAAGATTGGGGTACTGGGCCCTGCCTGAAAGAATTCAACTCAAATCTTCTTCAGCCAGAGGAAAAGTTTATTAGTGATAAAACATATAGGCCGGGTGACTGCCCGTAAGGACAAGCGGGCGTGAGAGGTTCTCAGCCTTGTGGGCCTGAGATTCTCAGCTGGGTGACGCCCATAAAGATGAGCGGGCATGAGAGGTTCTCTGAATGAGGGCCAAGGTGGATCTTAAATACTAAAGTAACTTTGGGTGGCCAGAGAAGGGGGTTGGGTAAAGGGTGTAGGTAACAATTCTAATTGGGGAGGTCAGTGAGATTGAATAGACAATGGGAATAGATAATGGAGGAACAGGAAGGCAGAAGTTTGAAAGGCATCTGCACAAAATCAAAGTGGGGCTAGGACTTTCAAAAGGAGACAAAGGAAGGCCTTTCTGGGGCCTATAGATAAGAGGGAGCCAGATTCTATTCAGGGAAAGGATTGAAGGTGCATCTGAATAAAATCTAAAGGTAAGCTAGGGCTTTCAAGGGAGATGAGGGTCTGGGGCCTGTGAGTCAGATTCCCTTTGGGGCAAAGGGCAGAAGATCTTGGTTTGGGCCCCACCCTCATCAATAGGAAATTACAGATACAAGTCTGGAGGTTGGGGGTAGATAAGTCAATCTGAGAATCATCAGCATTGAGATGATAATGGAATCCATAGAAGTTTATGAGATCACAAAGTGAAATAGCATGGAGGGAGAAAAGAAGAGGGGAAAAAAGGATCAGGACAGAACCTTGGGGGACACCCAGGCTTAGTAAGTGTGGTTTAGATGAAGATCTGGCAAAGAGGATAGGAGAATTGAGAGAGAGAAGTGTTAAGAAAAAGTAGAGACAAGAGGGAATCAAGGAGAAGATGGTGATCAAGTGATTAGCAGCATCAAAGGCTGCAGAGAGGTCAAGAGGGATGAGGAATGAGAAAAGATCATTAGATTTTGAAGATTAAGAAATCAATGGTGAAGGAATTGTGGGAAGATAGCAGAATAAGGCCATAAACTACCTGGCTCTCCCACATTCCCTCACAAATAACTTAAAATTTTAGAGTGGCAGAAATGATTAAAAGTCGGGGTAAAGCAGTCGTCCAGCCTAAGACAACTTGGGAGGATGTTAGGAAAGGTCTGAACTACCCGGCAGGCGGACTGGCTGGAGCCAAGGGCAGATAGTGCTAGGTGAACAAACAGCAAGCCCTGGGGGCAGCTGTGTGGGCTGCAGCTGGGCCTTCCTGAACTTTCACCCCACAGACCTTGTGGGGGTTGGGCGGCTGAGCATGGGAAGATTGCAGGGGGCCCCCCGCTGGTTCTGGGCAGAGGGGGAAGGCCTGCTGGTGCTGGACACAGGGCGCTGGACTCTGCGGGGGCCCAAGCCCACTGCCACTGGACATGGGGTGCTGGATTCAGGGCCCAGGCGTGCTGACCGGAAGTGGTCCCAGCCTGTGGCTGCAGGTGAGGACGAGTGATCACGTGCTGTCCCAGAGGGCCGGGGCCCAGCTGGCTGTGGACACTGCAGGAGAGTGGAGTCTCTTGTTTTGATTCAGGGGCCCAGGGCTGAGCTGACACTTGTGGCTGCCTGAAGGACTATAGGGAGCAGGAGCATTTGCAGCTCAGAGGTGCTGGGGGCCCTAGCCATGCCTCAAGAGTGGAAAAGAGTACTTTAAGTCTCTTATAGACCAAGGCTTGAGCTGGAGGAGCAGTGACCACACCTGGCCTTAGATTATAGGACATTGGAAGGAACATGAGGTCAAAGATCCCCAGACAGAGCTCAGAAAACAACAGCACAAAACCCCCTGAAGCCTGAGACATTATTCGCCACACCCCAGAAGCAGAGCCCAATCCTAACATAAAGTTAGCCAAGAAATAGGCAGTTAAAAAAAGAAAATGAGTAAACAACAGAGAAAGAACTTGACATTAGATAATTACTTTGGTGATAGCTCAGGGTTCAAACTCAGAAGAAGATAATGAAGTCAAAACAACTACTTGTGAAATTTCAAAGAAAAATTTAAAATGGCCAGGAGCCCCCAGAAAATGTTCTTGGAAGAGCTTGAAAAGGATTCAAAAATCAAATAAGAGAGGTAAAGGAAAAATTTGGAAAAGAAATAAGATTAATGCAAAAAAAAAAATCAAGAAAATGAGGAAAAGAAAGTCAACCAATTGGAAAAAGATCCAAAAATTTACTAAAGAAAATAACTCTTTAAAAATTAGAATTATGTCAGAGGAAACTAATGACTTCATAAGACATCAAAAAATAATAAAACAAAATCAAAAGAATGAAAAAAATGGAGAACATGAAATCTCATTAGAAAAATAAGTGACTTGGAAAATAGAGGAGAAATAATGTAAGTATTGATGGACTATGTGAAAGTCATAATCAAAAAAAGTTTAGTTGTTATACTTCAAGAAATTATTAAGGAACAGTGCCTTAAAGTTTTAGAACTAAAGGGTAAAATAGAAATTGGAAAAAACCCATTAATCACTATCTGAAAGAGATCCCTAAATGAAAACTCACAGGAATATTATAGCTAAGTTTCAAAGCTCCCAGGTCAAGGAGAAAATATTATAAGCAATTAGAAAGAAATAATTTAAATATTGTGGAGCCACAGTCAGGATAACACAAGATTTAGCAGTTTCTACATTAAAAGACTGAAGGGAGTGGAATATAATATTCTGAAGAGCAAAGGAGCTGGGTTTGCAACCAAGAATAACCTACCCAGTAAAGTTGAATATAATCTTGGCAAGAGAAAAATTAATATTTAATGAACTAAAGAACTTTCAGGCATTCTTGAGGAAAACATCAAAACTGAACAGAAAATTTGACTTACAAGAATTATGAAAACATAAGAAGGTAAACCTGAAAGTCTAATTATAAGGGATTTAATAAAATTAAACTGTATGCATCTTATATGGCAAAGTGATATTTGTAACTCTTAAGAATGTTATCATTACTAGAGTAGTCTGAAAGAGTAACATAGATAAAAGGCTTAGGATGAGTTGATTATGAAGGGATGGTCCTAAAAAAATAAAATTGGATAGAGAGAGGTAAAATGGAGCAAATTATCTCATACAAAAGAGGCATGAATGGAAGAACTATTATAGTGGAGGAAAGGATGGGATGGAGAGCAGGTAGTGAGGGAACCTTATATTAGTATATATTGGTAAAACATATACATTTAGTAAGTATTATAAGGCAGTAATTATCAAAACTACCTGGTACTCGCTAAGAAATAGAATGGTAGATCAGTGGAATGGAATAGATATATAGTACACAGTGGTAAATGGTTATAGTAACCTTGTGTTTAATAAATATAAAGATTTAAGCTTTCAGGATAAGAATTCACTGTTTGGTGAAAATTGTTGGGAAAACTGGAAAGCAGTCTGGCAGAAACTAGGTATAGATTAATATCTTACACCATATACCAAGACAAGGTAAAAGTGGATACATGACCTACACATAAAGGGAGATATTATAAGTAAATTAGAAGAACATATAACATGTTACCTATAAGATTTATGGATAGGAGGAGAATTTATGAATACACAAAAGATAGATTTATGGATAGGAGAAGAATTTATGAATAAACAAGAGACAGTGAGCTTTGTGAGATGTAAAATGGATAATTTTGATTACATTAAATTAAAGAGTTTATATACAAATAAAACCAATGTAGCCAAGATCAGGAAGAAAGCAGAAAATTGGGGAAAAAATTTGTAGATAAGTTCTCAGATAAAGGTCTTACATCTCAAATATATAGAGAACTTTGTCAGATTTAAAAGAATATGAATCATTTTCCAATTGATAAATTGTCAAAGGATATGAACAGGCAGTTTTTGGAGGAAGAAATCTAGGCCATTTTTAAGTCATATGAAAAAATAATCTCAATCATTTATTGATTAGAGAAATGAAAATTAAAGCAACTTTGAGGTACCATCTCACACCCATCAGATTGGCTAAAATGATAGAAGGGGAAAATGACAAATGTTGGAAGGAATGTGGAAAGATTGAGACACTAATACACTGTTGGTGGAACTGTGAAGCAATCCAACCATTTTGGAGAGCAATCTGGAATTATATCCAAAGAATTATAAAACTGTGTACACCCTTTGACTTAGTAATACCATTATTAGGTCTGTTTCCCAAGGTGATCATGGAAAAAGGAAAAGAACCTATATTTTCTAAAATATTTATAGCAGCTCTTTGTGGTGGCAAAGAACTGGAAATTCAAGGGATGCTCATCAACTGGGGAATGGCTGAATAAATTGTGGTGTATGATTATGATGGAATACTACTGTGCTGTAAGAAATGATGAGCAGGTTGATTTTAGGAAGACATGGAAAGACTTGTATGAAATAATGAAGAGTGAAATGAGCAGAACCAAGAGAACATTGTATACAGTAATGGCAATATTGTTGGAAGAATAAATGTGAATGACTGAGCTATTCTGAGTTATATGAATATTCACTTCAACTACAGAGGACCTATGAAGGAAGAGACTATTCACCTCCAGAGAGAAAAACAGCTTGGAGCTTAAATATAACAAAAAAATAAAATAGTATAGAGAATAAAAAAAAGAAATCACTGGTAACTCTGAGGACAGTAGATCCAGTTTGATGATGACACCAGAAGCCAAATTGAAGACAATTAAGTGGAGGACCTTCTGTGAGTATAGCTGTGATAGGATAAAGGAATAGGTCATAGGAAATGAGTGAGTTGATGAACCTGGGAGATTGTGGTCTAGGAGAGAGTATCAAAATGTGTATGTTTAGCCTTCTAGTATGAAAGCAGGATTTGAAGAGGAGAAAAATGTTATGTAATAGAGTGGCAGACGGTTCTTGTTTCTCAGGTGTATGTATTCCTTACAATACTCAGATGAGGATACAGGAGACAGCATCCTCACTAGGCTTCCAAACTGATTAAAAGGTCCTGTTGAGAGGGCAGGGAGTGGGCTTCTGGGCTGGGATAAAGCACCTCCTTCCTCCTCCCTTCCCTGGGCATCCCACTTCTACAACAAGGCTAGGGCCATAACACTACTAGGCTTATCCCAATCCACAGCAACATGACAGTTCAGGCATTCGAGGACTGTGGGAACACAAATCATCAAACTTGAACCTCCTAATCCCCTACCTTCATCAGAGGACTTTGCTGTTATTCTGCCTGGACTTCTCCAGCAGTTGGCATGCTTTTACCCTCTCCTATTCTCCCTATCCCTTAGATATTGAACCCGTGGCCTCTTCAACTTCAGTTGTCTCTCCCTCATTCTCATGCCTCTCAATTCTTCCCCCATCCCCCTAATATCTCACCCTATTTTGGAGAGGGGCCTAAGCTATCCCTCTTTTTTTTTCCCCCTTCCCAGCTCTGCTTTTGACTCTGGACTTTGACACCATGTCTCAGCTGCCTTCTCACCTTGGAACTTCCCTCAGTACCTGGCACCTCCTCACCATGAAACCTCCCTCCTCCCCTTCAGCCCCTTCTCCCATTGATGAGAAGTCCATACACTGAGAAATGCTTCTTCCACAATACTTTAGCAACCACAGAAACTTTCTGGTTCCTGGTTGAATATGGCTATGCACACCTTGTGAAGAGGTCAGTCACTACTATTATGTGGCTTATGTTCTTGCTATGTTCTTCCAGATAGCAGATTGTCGATGAAGACAAGTTCCAAAGGTTTGCTGGTGCTTATATTCTCTAAACACGCAGCACGAGATGGTTGTACTTTTCTTTGTAAACAATCACAAGCCTCTCGCTTCTTGGACATATCAGCAGCAATTTCAGGCCAAATAGAATCTGTTTCTCAGCAGCTCTAGGGCCCTCTCTTTCATGGCCATAAAGTGATATGTGCTCGGCAGTACCAACTGCTTCCAGATACCATGTGTGGGCTCAGTGACAGTCTGGTACAGTACTCTGTTGTATAGCTCCAGCTTCTGTCATTGTCTCAACATTATGGTGACTTCAAGGGACTGGCACTTGAGGCGCTTGGCATGATCATCCTACTTCTCGGCTTGTATGTATCACTTCTAGCAGTCCTTTGTGGGCCATCTGCTCTTTCTACTAGTTATCCACAAACAACTTAGACCAATAATGTTGATTCTATGAAGCAAGGCTTTCATATGCTACTGACTACTGTCTGGAGGAATCCTTAAAATTCCGGTTGTACCACCATTTTCCTGTAACCTACCTCCTTCTTTAGGTATCACCAGAGCTTTGAAACAGGGCATCTGAATCGACATTAATTTTCTCTGGCTAATAGTGAATGCTGGATTTATATTTGGCTGGTAATGCTACCCATCTCTGTCAAGTGGTAGCTAACTTGGCATTGGTTAGAATAAGAGTCAGTAGATTGTTGTCAGTTTCCGCTTGCAACTTCATTCCAGACACATAGCATTCAAATTTCTCAGTGATAGTCTACTTCAAAGTCAAGATGTCTAGCTTTTGTACAAGGCAATGAGTATTGCTGTTGCTCAAGCCCGTGTTGGCAAATGTAACTAATTTGTGGTGGCCATTACTCTCTTGATACAGGACTATTCCAAAGCCCTCTGAGCCGGCATCTACATGCAGGACTAAAGGCTTATTTGGGTCTATGGAGGTCCACACAGGTGCATGTAGGAGGCATTGGAGTAAAGCTTTGTTGTGAAGCTTGTTCACACACTTTGTCCGTTAGTCTCCAAGTGGTTTAGAGAGTTCAAAGAAGCTTTCTATTTCTTGCCCTTTCTCTTCTGTTCTCTTTTAATCACATGCTTTAGTCATTCAGTCATTCAGTGGTTTAGTAATAGCAACATAGTTCCTGACAAATTTGCAATAACCACCAAATCCTAAAAAAGTCCTTAGATCTCAAAGGTTCTAAAGGCACCAAATCAGGGACACTTGTATCTTCTCTAGGTTGTTGTCCGTACCTTGATGACATACAACATGACCCACATACTTATGTGTGTATGTAATAAGTATGGCACTTATTAATTGAAAGCTCTAGTCCATTTTCCTATTGTCAATCCATTGCTTTGATTAGTCTTTCCTTCTGTTCTTCCAGAATCTTCTCAAAGACAGTGATATCATTAAGGTCCCTCAATACATGTAGACAATTCATGTCTCCAATCACTTTCTCCATCGGTCTTTGGAAAGTGGTAGATGCCCCACAAGATGTCTTAGGGAATGCGATAAAACTGGTGAAATTCAACTGGCAGATAAAAGCAATCTTCTTGCCTTCCTCTGCCATCGTAATATGGAAAAAGCCACTGCACAAGTCTAATGCTGAAAACCACTGGCTAACAGACATTTTGAACTCTTGGCATGGTATATTGATCTACTTTTTTTTTGGTTTGTTCAAAGTCTAGTAGTCTACACACATTTGAATCTTTCTGTGCTTTGTTCTTCAACACTATTGCTGTAGGTGACACATATAAAATATAGGTGATACATATGATACATTAAACCACCAGGTTTTTCAGCTGGTCTCTGAGACCTTTCTTCCCAAAGGAATTTTCCTAGATCTTTCCAGGAATGGTTGGGGGCTAGTAAAATGAATTGTTCCTTGGGCATAGACCATGTCTCACTCATGTAGGGAGAACAGGCCTATACTCTTGCTGAGTTTCTGCCTGAACCACTCCTTCCATTCTTCTGCTAAGTATTCTGGGAAACCCCTAAAGTCAAATGTTTCTGGATCCACTTCAGAAGTAGCACACTCATAATGCGCATTGTCAATACTGGACTCTATCTTTCGAGAAGCCGTTAACAGATACGTAACAAAGAAGTTATAATCAATCACAAAGAAGTTATTATATAAATCGTAAAGAAGTTATGATCAATCCCAGTTTTATATGAAACAAGGGATTAGAAATAGCCAGCAAAGGCTTTTCTGTGTTTCTCTCTACTGTTTCTGCTAACCCCAATTCGGAACCTCCTTTGCTTAACCAACTCCCTGCCTGGCATTTCCAAAGCTCCTGCGAGAATCTCTTTCCCAGGGCAGGGAAATGACAGTGCTATTTATCTATCAGAGACTACAATTCCCAGGATTCATTTGGTTAGGTTTCAGAATCTCCCAGAGTAGAAAGAAAAGAAATCTGTCCCTTTAAGATCCACCCCACCCCCTCTTTTATTCATGACACAAACGAAGAGGTTGGAGCAGACTTGCTGACTTCATACTGGGTTGTGGTATTGGGGTGTACTTCCCCATAATTAGCATTTAAGGGTTTGCAAAGCAGTGTAATTTACAAATCCTGTAGAAAGACTATTGGGTTTTGATAAAAAGAGCTGGGTTTAAATCTCTACTCTTTTACTTATTACCTGTGTGACCTCAGGCATAAATCGCTTAAGAACCTCAGTTTCCTCATAAATGAGGGGATTGGACTAGAAGGCCTGAAAGGTCCCCAAGCTTTATATCTATGAACTTAACCTCCTTGGGGCCTCAGGCAACTCTCAAGCACTATATGATATTTTGGTACCTTGGTTTAGTGAAGAGATTTCTTACCCTGAACTGCTAGGTAACTGACATAAAAATAAGGAAAGGAATATATGTTCATATTAGAAAGTTTAGTCTCCCAGGTTTATGTATAAATATCCATTTTTTTGCATAGATTCCCAGGAGTGTCCAGTTATCACAAACCCCCAAATTTTCAGATCATTTAAAAGCAGGCCACATCTTGCTTTTGTAATGAGAAGATTTAAATATTTGAGAAAGTCACCTACAAAATAAAAATGATACTGGCTTCAGTGACCCATATGGTATTCTGTTCCTGTTGATGTCAGAATTTAGGAAAAAAAGATCTTTGCTTTGGAAAAAAAAAATTGGGATTAGTTAGTTTATGGGAAGTCCACCACATTTTTCAAGCAGAAGTCAGAATTGCTTAAACAGAGAGAGCACATTCTTTCAAATCAAATACATCAAAAACAGACCAAGAAAAAACCCCATACCAAATTCCCCAATCCTCTATGCATCTTAGATCTAAGCTATGAGCCCCATCCTTTGCCAGCTGACATTTTTTGCTTAGATCTTTGCCCAGGAAAATCTTTCTTCCTCTACCAATTCTAAATTGAGCCTCTTGGGGGCACTGTGACTCCATAGAAGTCATTTTGGAACACTTAACTGGGCCTGACCCTTACAGATGAACATGAAGAGTGATTTGTGTTACTGCAGAAGAAGGCCCCACCACAAAACCCCCAAAACAACAACAACCCTCCCAATGTTTTCTACCATTTCTTTTACTTCAGGTTTATTTGCTTTATTTCCCATAAGACCCAACATTTTTCTAATCAAGTTTATAGGTAAGTTTTGCTTTAGTTAAAAAAAAAACCCTTCAAAATAAAAAGAAAAAATGAGTTCACTGTGGAAGGATGTGAGCTCTTTACTTGTTGAACATTCAAATTATAGACAATTTCAAATTTCTCTTTCCTCCTACACATGAATCTGGGAATGTGATCTCTGATTCTCTGTGCAATGTATTTGAGGGCATGGGAAAGAATTTATAAAATAAGAAATTCATTTTTAGAGCTGTATATGTTATATACAATTTTCCAAAATTGTTCTGGGAATTAAAACAAATCTTCCAATATTAACAAATACAATTTTAAAAAAATCTCCCAACTATTTTTGAGTGAAATCCTAAAAAAGGATAACTGCATCAAATAATCCTCATCATATATAGTCAATTTTTAATCTATACTTTTTGTGGCAGGGAAGTGACCTTGGGGCCTTAAAGGCTATGCAGAGGCTAGGGTCTGTCAAACTCTACCAAGCTGGAAAGGCTTTAAGTACAGTCCTAGTGATGGGCCCTCTATTTGTCATACCCAGACCAGCCTAAATTTAGAGGCTCAGTTCCAGGTTGGCCACCAGGGGTTGAATCTTTTATCCACAGTAATTCATTGAAAACATCTACTAAGGTAAAAAGGGAGGCCGTGCCTCTACTGACGAATTCACAATATCTTTGAAGTATTGAGTAAGCATCAGTCAAAGCTACTTTATTTGGCATTCTGTCTCCTAGAAATCTCTGAATCAATATTTCGGTATATCTCTACTATAAGGAGAATCTATATATTTTTTCTAGTAAGCATGATCTGTAGCCAGGCATAGTGGATTGAGGTTGGATCTTGAAGAAAGAAAGAACTGGGTGTAAGACCACTCTCTGCCACATATGCGCTGTGCCACTCTGACGTAGTAACTTCATCTTTCAATGTTCCGGAGAAGTTAGAGAGAAGGGATTGGACTTCTTTACCTGCAGCTCTCCGTAGCAATGAAATCTGTGGTCCTCAGGACAAAAATAAGGGATCACCCTAAGGTACCATATCAAGCCATCAAAAGGGATTGAATTATGTTCAGCATAATTCTAATATTAAATATATTTTATGTTTTTTTTCATTTTGAACACGAACAGTCATATCATAATATCAATCTCTCGACAAGCATTTATTTAATACTATGTGCTGAGCATTATGCTAAGTACTGAAGGTATAAAGGTAAAAAAAGAAAGACTTTAAGGAGCTCTCATTCTGATGGGGGAGACAAATTGTGTGTGTATGTATATACACATATGTACCTGTGTATGTATATGTGTGTGTATGTATGTATATATGACACCAATGAAACTCAAGGTAACCTTGGGGAGTGGACAGCATCAGTACCTGGGGATAAAGGTGGAGATGACCAGGAAAGGTCTCCTGAAGCAGATAGTGCTTGAACTGATTCTTGAAGAAAATTAGGGATTTCAAGAGGCGGGAGGGTCATCCCTTACAGCTTTAAATCTGTGATCTTATAATCTCATGAGGGAGAAAACTATAGACGGGGCAGGAGGGGTGGGAGGGCTCAAAGGGAAAGGGATGGTAGAAAAATAACTGATACCCCTAGAGTAGTGCCATTGGTCTGGATGGTAATTTAGGTTCCTGGGCAAGGATGGGGTTCTCCATAGGGGTGGGTTTTCTTGATTCATGAGTAACCCTGGTATTAATGTAGAGGGAAGAAAGGTAGATGATCTGTCTATACTAATACATCAGGACAAGTAGGTAATCAACAGATATTTATTAAGTGCTTACTGTATGCTAGGCCTTGGGGATGCAGGTACAAAGAATTAAACAATCGCTACTCACAAAGAATTTATATTCCAATAAGGGAGACATCAAGGACATATATAAATATATACAGCACAAATGTGAAGTGAATAAAGAAATTGAATACAAGATAGCTGGGAGAGGGGGCAGAAGAAGTTGAGGGGTTCATGCAGGAGATAATGCTTGAGCTATGTCTTAAGGGAAAGTGACAAGGAGGCAGAGATTAGATAGGGAATAGGTTCTAGGCTTAGGGGACTGCCAGTACACAGAGTGTGGGAAGAAGAGTAATGTCTGATGAGGCTGGAAAGACATATGCTGGGTAGGGCATTAAAAACTAAACAGAAGGGTCAGCTAGGTGGCGCAGTGGATAGAGCACTGGCCCTGGAGTCAGGAGGACCTGAGTTCAAATCCAGTCTCAAACGAGACATTTGACACTTACTAGCTGTGTGACCCTGGGCAAGTCACTTAACCCCAATTGCCTCACAGCAAAACAAAACAACTAAACGGAGTTTATACTTTATCCTAAAAGCAATTGGAAGCCACTGGAGTTGGTTGAATAGGGAGTCATATAGTCAGATCTGTGCTTGAGGAAAATTGCTTCTGCAACAGTATGAAGGACAGACTGAAGAGATGGAAGACAAATTGGAAGGGTGTTGTTACTGTGGTCGACAGGTGATGAGGACCTGAACTAAGAGGGCAGATGTGTGAAGGGAGAGAAAGGGTCAGATGCAAGAGATTTTGTGAAGGTAGAAACAATGAGATTGAGAACAGATTGGATATATGGTATAAGGGACAGTGGGGAGTTCAGGACAATGCCAAGGTAACAAACCTAAGGTACAGGAAGGATGGCTGTGCCTTTAACGGAAATAGGAAAGTGTGGGAGAGGGGAGGGCGTAGGGAAAAAGATACTGTAATTAGTTGTTTTGTACATGTTGAGTTGGAGATGTCTCTGGGACATTCAGTTTGAAATGTCCGATAGGCCATGGGTGACGGAGGCCTGAAGCTCAGGGCACAGGTTATGACTAGATATAGAGATCTGGAGTCAAATGTTAGTTAAACCCATGGAAGCTGAAGAGGTCCTTGACAGAAAATACAGAGAAGAAGAGAAGACCCAGGACAGAGCCTTAGGGAACATCCACAATAGGGGACATGATATGGAAGATAAGTCAGCAAAGGAGACTGAATGTACTGTATATATAATTTCCCTAGGTTTTGGTGAACCATTTAGCAAAGTCTCATGTGTTATTCTTGTAGCAAAGTTGGAGAGATATGTGCTACAAGACAGGACAGTTAGGTCGATTCTGGAACTACTTAAATGGCCAATCCCAAAGAATAATCATTTATGGTTCAATGTCAGATTGGAAGGAGGCCTGTGGTGAAGTACCCCGGGTAACTGTGCTTGACTCAGTGCTCTTTAATATTTTATTAATAGCTTGGATGAAGACATAGATACATGCTTATCAAATTTCCAGTTGACAAAAAGCTGGGAGAAATTGTTAATGCAATTAATGGTCATGTTTTAAAAAATATCTTGACAGGCTAGCATGTTGGGTCAAATCTGTTGAAATTCAATAAGGATAAATGTGAATAAATGTTGAATGAATTAAATTGGGTTTTCCTAGTCTTCTTTTGTGTTGTGGACTTTTTGGCAGTCTGGTGAAGCCTAATACTACTGTGGATCATTGCTTACATTTATACTTGAAGGGAATGCTAAATTTCAGTCGAGATTAGTATGGATTCTTTTTTTCCTCATCCAAGTTCAGAGATCCACTGAAATCTATCCACTGA
Source organism: Phascolarctos cinereus (assembly GCF_003287225.1). Taxonomy (NCBI): domain Eukaryota; kingdom Metazoa; phylum Chordata; class Mammalia; order Diprotodontia; family Phascolarctidae; genus Phascolarctos; species Phascolarctos cinereus. The sequence continues at coordinate 32,252,375 of NW_027556291.1, forward strand.
CCCTGCCATGTTAAGGACCCCTGGGTTAAATTAATTTACAAAACAGTGTGTAAGCATGGTTCAGAGAGTGAGCATTAGGTAGAACCAGAGACAAGGGTGTCTAGCCTTTCTGGGTTCACCATAAAAACACCCTCTTGGGTGGAGTCAGGGCAAGAGACCATCCTGGGATGGTTAGGGAAGCAAGGTGATGCACAACTGGTCCAGAAAACAGGGTAAGCATTTATCTCTTCTTAATTGGTGCAAGGAGAATAAGGGAAGGAAATTAATTCAACCAACATTTTAAAATGTCCACCATATGCACAAATTGAGGTTAAGGACCAGGCCAACACAGACAGCATTAGGTTGTCACTGTTTTCTTATTTTTGACTATTCCCTGTCATCTTTTCTTTCTCATTAAAGGGTAAAAAAATATTTAATGCAACTTATTGAAATATAAATCAAACAGACATTGGGTTTCTGGGAAGAGGTCATGAGGGTCTTAGTCAAGTGAGCTGTATGGCCTCTGAGGTCAGCTCACCTTGCTGATGACAGGATTCTGCAACTCTGGTTTCCTTTTCCTCCCTCAAGCAAATTCCTGTATCATCTGCAATTCACAGTTGTATATACTTGTGCCTACCAATCACTCACTGAAACATATTTTGTGAAAGCCAGGAATATTTTCATGATATTTACATCTTCAAAATAGAAGGCTCTGTGGCAACAAAAATGTCATCTTTTATAGCTTCATGTCCATGACGATATAGATAGTACCACTGTATTAATTTTCACCCTTTTTGGTAGTAAAAATAGAATGAAGTCTTGCACATTGTTTTAAATACAATTTCCATCCATGTGAGTAAAGCAAGGATTCAAACAAGGGTTAAATGAGGGAGGGACTGAAAGTGGAAGGCCCAGCAAGCAGCCTGTCAGCAGAGCAGGGTAAGCAAGAAGCTTCCTTTACTTTCTCAGCTTCTTTTATTGCTGTGGGGGTTTCCAGCAACAAGAAGGGGAACTGATTGCTAGATGCTGATGTGGGAGGCAGGGCAGAGTCTGAGCATAAGAGTCATCCTTGAGAACTGGGTGATCAAAAAAGAGAAGGTGGGTCTAGCTCACTAGAGACAAATCAGTCTGCATGGCAGAAGCAGGCCGGAAGCAGCCTGGGACCAAAGATCTGGCAAGTGGGTGGAGTGGGATGTGAAGGTCCAGGACAGCTGGCACTGAGGGCATCCCTATTATTGACTATCCAGGGCTGTGTACTGGTGCTGCTCCTCTTCTGTAAATAAGTGTGATTAGGCCAGACTACAGCAATCTTTTGCAGGTGCTTATTCATTGCAGAAGCTCAGTGTCTATTTCTCAAGGCCTATGAAATAACAGGACAAGGGGAACAACTTAACCTGTCTTGGGCTCAGCTGGAGGGTTTGCCGGAAGTGAAACAGAAGGTTTTCGGAGGAGTCAGGGAAAGCTTCCTATGTGACTGGCTGATGACCATTTGCCAGCAGTCTCACCAGCCACAGCCCTGTCCTGAAGAACTATCTCTGTTCCAATTTTGAACTTGGAATAGTAACAGTTACGTGATGATGCAGGTATTTGAAAGGCAGCAAAATATGCAAAGTTCTTGAAAATTAATTACTTTGTACCTTTTAGAGCATATTGTGGCTTGGGGATTAGAGGCAAAGTGTCGGTTAAGAGTCAGGAATTGGGCTGCAATGCCTCAGATACTTAAAAGTTGTCTGACCTTGGGCTAATCACCTAATTGCTCTAAGATGGTTACCTCGCCCGTAAAAATGGGGCTAAAGCCTAGCGGGCAGTAGGGGTTGACTTTTACAAATCCCCTGGTGGATTGTTTCCAGGTGGCTGATCACGTGGAGGGGTGGAGCCTTTTGGTTGGCTGCTGAGTAGGAAGTGTCTTGCATTCCAAGGTCTCTACTACTTCACGTGGAAAGACCCTCCCCATACCTGCAGAAGCTCATGTTTCACTTAAGCGGCTGGCAGGAAGAGCACACCACGCATGCCCCGAAGAGCTAAGCTCTCATTGGCTGCTCCCAGCCTCCTTGCCCCTACCACACCAAGTAAGATAATGAATGTAAAATACTTGGCACCGTTTCAAGTGCCATGTAAACATCTCTTGTTATCGTTTAGAATCTGCCTACAAGCGTGCTCAGGCTTCTTTTTTTCCTAAAGAAAAGTGTTCCTTTTAGCTCTTCTGTCCGCATCTCTTCCCTGCTAAATGTCTTCAAAGAGTTGTTCGTATGTCAGTCAGTCAAGAAGCATTTTTAATACATTTTTGTTGACTTCCCCGGTTTTTTACATCATCATAGTTTCTCCAGTATCCCTCTCCTGCCCTTCCCAGAAATCTATCCCATATGACAAATAGGATTTTTTTGAAGAAAAAAAAAGAAGAAAAAGGAAAAAAAAATCAGAAGTAAGTATATCGTATGACACCTGTGGACCTTCTCCGTCCTTGGAAGGTCAGGTAGGGCATATCCTGTCTAGTCATGCTTGTTCTTTATAATTTACAACATGCACTTTTGATTTTGTGTGGGTTTTTTTTTTTATAATTGACATTGTTATAGGAGCTGGGTATATTGTTTTCTTGGCTCTGCTTCCTTCACTCTGCACCTGTTCATACAGATCTTTCCATGCTTCTCTATTCATCTAGCTATTTAAATGGTTCTTTATTTCTTTAAGGAACACTTTGTAACTGAATCTATATAAGTATTTTGTGTGCTTTGGTGGATTGATCTTCAGATAGTTTATGCATTTCATGGTTATTTGGAATGGAATTTCGCTTTTGGGTTTTGTTATTATATAGGAATGTATTTGATGGGAGGGGCTATTTTGTTTCCTGCAAATTCGATGAATCTATTAATTGTCTTAATATCTTTGCTGATTCCCTTGGATTTTCCAAGTATACTTTCATATCAATCAGCATATAGGGATAGTTTTATCTCCTTTTTACCTCTCTTTATGCCTTCAATTTTTCTCTCAATCAGCATTTATTAAGCACCACTATGTGCCATTCACTGTGCTTAGCTCTGGAAATAGAAAGAAAGGTAAAAGACAGTCTCTGCTCTCAAGGATCTCACAGTCTCAACCCCTTGCAGGTGGGGTTCCAAACCCACTGCTTTTTCAAAGGTCACCAAAGTGCTAGAGGCAGCCTCATGGTCCCTACAGAACATCAGCTGAACTTGATGGTTCCTATGGGATTTGCAGTTTCACCAGGACTCTGTCCAGGCAGGTGGCCAAAGAGGGTCAGGTCCCTGCAGCTGGTGACAGCACTTAGTCCAAAGACAAGCCCGGGAAAAGGATTTTATGCTGAGACCTGGGGAGCCATCCCTTTTGTCCTAGTTCCTGAGCAAGGAACAGGCTTTAAATGCCAAATCACAGGTGACTTGGGGGCAGAACTGACATTAGAGATATGGCAGGCACCTGTCTTCTTTCCCCATAGAGACTTCAGGATCACTAATTGCTTCCCCTCTGTGCTCCCTAGGGATCTCAAAGCCTAAGAAAATGTGATTCTTACCCCCAAAAGTTGGGGTAGCAATTAGGGAACAGCATCAGTACTCAGAAGAACTCTGGATTTGGAGCCAAGGGACATGGGCTTGCTTTTTGGCTCTGCCGTCCTACTTCTATAACCTTAGGCACATCACCTTGTCTCTGGGGACCTCAGTTTCCTCATCTGTAAAATGAAGAGATTGTATTAGATCTCCAAGGCTTTTTGTTTTGCTCTAAAATACCGTGGTTCCTATATATTACTATCAGGGAAGTATCTATGGAGGGGCACAGTATGAAATGAGGCTGGAAAGGTAGAAGGATACCCTTGGGATACTCTGGCTCATTGATTATGATGAATATTCTATTCATAGGATTAAATAAAGATTGCCTCTCTGGAGACAGAAATGGAAATATTCCATTGAAAACCTGCATTAATTTGGGGAGGGGGATGGCTTAGGGGGAAATCTCTATATGCAGAATATATTTACTGAGGCAAAAATGAACACTGAGGGGTGCATAAAGTAGCTTAGATTCATGGTGACAAAGTCTTGCAGGGCCATAGCAGTGTTTGCCAATGACTCTGTCATCCTTCCAAATGATTGCATTATCTTAGTGGGATTCTGCTGGGTCAGGACTTCATTGGCAGCTTGGTGGTGTGAGAGTCAGGGAAGCAGGAAGAATAGCAACGTTTCCAGAAATAGTATTGGGGCTGCCACTTGTCCTTTGGCATTTTCAAATGAACATAGTAGCAGGCTTTGAGTATACACACAGTCACGTGTGTATTTATTATATGGATAGAAACATGCATAGAATATGTATAGAAATATGTTATTGTATACAATTCCAGTTGTATATGTAATATATATGTGTACACACACATACTGTATACATATATACAATACACAAAAAGCTATGCTTGAAGTGGGAATTGCTCATTAGATTTTGTCAGGAGCTTCTGAGTTTTGTTGCTAAACCTCCCCCTTTTATGCAGATGTGAGGGACTCTGGGTGTGGAACATTACCTATACTTTCACATAAGATTGGGACATTGGCTCTGTGAAACTACTTTTCCCCTTCTTTTTTTTTTCTTTGTTACAAAATAAGGGAGAATTCACTGGGTATGGGGAAGGTTATGCTCAGAAATGAATATCTGAAAAGGGTGTCAAATACATATGTACATATAATTTAATTTTTATTATGAATTTAAGCATCAAAAATGGACATTTCAATATATAAAGAACAGAAAAGATGACAATATACGAAACTGTGAACTTTTGTTGTGTGTAGTTTATTTTCTTAAATCTTAAATTTAACATAATAGTAACAAAACTACTCTGCCTGTTTAGGTGCCCTTCTGAACTTTACCATCGTTTCTTCTATGTATTAAAAAATGCTTCATTGACACTTTTCCATCTTCTGTACTACTCTTGTTTTCACCAATCCCTCCTCCCCAACCCTGCTATCCACATTAGAAGCCCTTATTTATACCCCAAAGTTCAGTCGAACAAAGTAAGTCAACACATTGGCAGTGTCTGAAAACATCTGTCTCATTCTGCATCTCTTGGCCATCACATCTCTACCAAGAGGTGGGAAGCATGAGTCATCATCAGTGTTTTGAAGATTGATCACTGCATCCATCACTGTTCTGAAGTCTTTAAAAGGTGTTTTCCTTCACCTTATTGTAGCCATCATACACATTATTCACTAACTTGTGCTCCCTTCAGTGGGCATCAGTTTACAAGTTGACCCAGATTTCTCCGAATTCATCCCTTTCGTTGTTTCTTCTGGTACAGTAGTATTTCATTATGTGTGTGGAGCATAATTTGTTCAGTCACTCCCCAATTGATGGGCATTGCTTTAGTTTCCAGTCCTTTGATACCACAAAAAGAATTGCCTTAAATATTTTTGCCTAGTAGAGACAGCTAGGTGGCTCACTGGATAGAGTACCAGACATAGAGTCAGGAAGACTTGAGTTCCAATCCAGCCTTGGACACTTAGTAGCTGACTGACCTTGGACAAGTCACTTAAATCTTTATTTGCTTCAGTTTCCTCATCTGTAAAATGGGAATAATAATAGTGGTAGGGTTGTTGTGAGGATCAAATGAAATAATATCTGTAAAACATTTAGTATAGTGCCTGGCACATAATAGGTACTATATAAGTGCTAGCTATTATTATATAGGTCTTTCCCCCTCTGTCTTTGGTCACTTTTTGGTAGTTGCCTGGTAGCTGTATTGCTGGGTCAAAGGATAAGTTCAGCTTTGTGACTTTTTAGGCATCATTTCAGGATACTTTCAAAGCTCTACCAAAAGCAGATTAGTATGCCTGCCCTCCTACTGCCTCTCCAACAACTGCCATTTTCGTTTATTTGTCCTGTTTCCCAATCTGATGCATGTGAGGCAGCACCTCAGAGTTACTGTGATTTGATTTTTCTCTTGTTATTAGTGATTTGGAATATAAACATATATAACACATATAAAGGATCCAAATATGCTATATATGTATATATATATATATATATATTTAAATGTTCCAAATATTATATATATATATACATATATACATACATATACTCATAAATACATACATACATATATAGTTGCTTATTCTTTCCTGCTCTGTCCTTAGTTCATGATCTTATTTGGGATGAAGTTACTAAATTCTTTACCATTTATAAAGGATGTGAAGTTTGCTATTGCCATATATAAGTTTTAACCAAAATGAGTCAATACAGATACTATTCTACTGTAACTGGGCCTTCTAGACCAGTTCAATGAAAAACTGAAAGGTTGAGAGTCTGTTGGGCTCCCCCTCATATTTTTCAAATGGACTTCCTTCAAAACAGCCCTTGAAATGAATAGAAAGTTAGTCTATTTTTTTTCTGGGACTGTCCTGAGGGATATATCTTCCTTTAGGTGGAAGAGATTACTTGAATCAAACTGATAATTGTTGATTCTTCACTTTCTGCAAGGATTTTGATATGAAGAGCTTTGACATTTCTAACTTATTTAATGCAGAGACAGATTCTGATTCCTTTCCAAGCCTTGCTGATGGAAAAGTGTATCTGACCAAGTTGAGCACTTGGGGTGTATGAAGTGATCGGTGATGACTAGCTCTCTGAGAAAGGCAATTAGATTTTTTTTTGGGAAGCATTTCTAGCTTAGTGTAACTTGAAAAGATTTTGTATTGGGGGAGACCATAAATGAAACACCTAGCGATCTTGTTTTCAATGGAATTTACTTGGTTGCTGGGATTCCTACTTAAGCAAGTTTGCTTTTTTGTTGACCTTCATAAGACGGAAAGCCTATGACAGTCCGTCTGGCACACACTGCCTCTAACTCTTCTCTTGTATTGCTATGACATTTTGTCATCAAATACTACTTGAACTCTTTTTTTCTGTATTCTTATGAGTTAGAGAAATAATAAAAGTGTATTATTTTGCTACTTATTTATACCAAATAAGTCTAGTCAATTAAAGTAAGCCAACACACTGGCTGTGTGAAAATGTCTCATGTAGCACCTCGTCTCCATTAAATCTCTGCCAAGAGGTGGGAAATGTGGGTTATTGTCAGTCATTTGAGGACTGATCACTGCATTGCTCAGAATTCTGGAGTCTTTAAAAGGTGCTTTCCTTTACCTTACTGCAGTCATTATGCGAATTGTTCTACAGCTTCTGCTCACTTCAGTAGGCATTAGGTAGCATCATCTTCATCTCTCTCAAGTGTAGCAAATATTTACAAAATCAGCAAAGAGATAAGTAGGAGTATATAATGTCTAGGTTCTGTTGTTATACCTGAATGTTTGCCATTACGTTCCAGAGTCACACCAATGAGCTTGATTACCTTGTATTGAATGCTGTACTTCATGTCTGATTTCTACCTTGCATGGGTCCATCATTAAGTATTGAGCCATAATTTCCTGTTTTTACTTGAGCAACCTATAGATATCCAGCCTATTGACTTCACAAATTGTGTATATTTTTCGTTATATAGTCTGCTTTGAACAGAAGTATGGGTCTACCAGGTAAGAAGCAATAATTGTGTCCCCAAATCCAGTACTTTATATTATGGGCTAGGACTCACCATGATACAGTGGAGGAACTTGGTGGATTTTTTCAGTAGCAGTGTGGTGCAATGGGAAGGCTACTGGCTTTGGAGTCATATGAGTTCCAACTCTAGCTCTGTTGCATGTTAGCTGTGTGACTTTGGACAAGTCATTTCTCTCTGAACCTTCATTTCCTCATCCTTAAAATGAGAGTAGAGAGACAGGACTAGATGAATTCTGAGGTCCCTATCAGCTCAAAACTGTGATACCATTTATTCCTACAGTTTAGATTTAGTGATGTAGTCCCTCACTCAGCTAAGATTAAACCGTTGCTGACGATGGTCAGTGATTTGAAGGCCTGTACCTGAGTTGACACGTCTCTGCACTAATTCACCTGAAGCTTTGAGTTTCTACCTAGAGGAGGGTGGAATTCTCAATGACTTGAATATGAGGACTGGTCAGTTTCATGATTTCCCTAGGCAGCTAGCATTCCATGCATGAGAGATTTTGCTGTTGTGACCCCATTTGATTCAAGTGCACAACCATTGTCAAATGAGATAATATTTGTAAAGTGTTTAGGACAATGCCTGATACCATAGTAGGTGCTTAATAAATGTGTATCCTCTTCCCCATCCCCTTTTCTTAGGGGTTACAAAATGCTTTTATTACAATAGCCTTGGGAGATTATCATCCCCATTTTGCAGATGAGGAAAAGGAAGCTCAGAGCCTTGCTTAGGGTCACATAGCTAATGAAGTGGCAAAGTGGGAAGTCGAGCTGAGATTTTGAGATTCCAAGGCCAGCAGTACTCTTTCCATTGAACAAAGCAAGTTTGAAGAGGTCATCCAAAGAGTTGTGGGTCAGCCCTGAAGCAAGATAATAAGGGAGGCCTAAACTCTATGGTTTGGGTGGCATAGTGTTGCTGACAAATAAAAGGCATGTTTAGTCTACTCCAGGCCCAGTCCCTCCTCCCTGGGAGCAGGGTCCTTGCTTTAGCATTGATGTTGGAGGCTGATTAATTTCCATTGATTTTCCCCTTTATCTCCTTGGCTCCCATTGATGAAGTAAACTATCATAGGCTCTGTGGTCAGGTGTAAAGTTGCCTCAGTTCATCCAGAAATAGTGGTCTTGTAACTCTCTCACGTGGCTGAGTTGAACTGACTGTTTGGGAAATAACTGAATAGTCATGAGCTAGAACAGAGATTTTTCCCAGGGTTCTGAGTATGGTGGGAGCTCTCATACATTTCTGGGATATTTACCTTGCTCCCTCTCCTCCACCTTCTCCATCTCTTACCACATCCCAGTTAACGTTTTTCACAAGATCACGATTGGCTCAATGAAATTTGCTTAACATTTGTGTGTGTGTATGTTTCTAGACAATAAAGCATTTTGCATGTTAGACCATATTTCATCTCTATGCCATGGTATACAGATTCGAAACAAGGAGCAAGGAAATTGCTTCCATATTTGTTAATTACTACATGTCTGTGCAAATAGTTCCTTTGCTAGGCTGGCCAACCACCTCCGACCACTCCCCACGAATAAAACCAGCTCAGCCTGTAAAGTTGCCTTCACCCGGCACAGTTCTTGGTCGTGGTTTCAATCCTCTCGTTCTGGGCCTGTGAAAGAAAACCTCAAGGCAATTTTCCATATGGATCCCCAGGGTGATTATCATTCCCTTCACTCTCTAAATATTTCTCTTGGAATCCTCATAAAACTGATGGAGTTTTATATTTCTTCAGATGATTATCAGGTGCTGGAAGGCCCTTTAGGGCTCATCTGCTCCCAACCCCTCACTTTTCAGGAGAGGAAACTGAGACCACAACCCACAAGTGAAGTGACTTGGCCCAGGTCACGTAGGTAGTAGCAGAGCTGAGTTTGGCACCAAGGTCTTTGGATTCTAAGTCCAGTCAGTGCCTTTCCCCCTCTTTTCCACAGTTTCCTGTAATTCTGGCCTAGTTGTTACTGTTCTACCTAGGGAGTCATGGATGACAGGGATATAGGCTGGGATGAAACCCTTCCCTGAGACCCTGCTTTTTAGTGTTAGGCATCAACCAGAAAAGATATACTTCTGGACTTTGCCATTCACTGGGTTCAAATTTCACTTTGGTAAGACCTCCAAGGTGTGTTAGAGATCTTTTTGACCTAAAGCTATCATTCCTTTAGCATATGACAGCTATTTTGGTCAGTTTTTCATCATCTAAGACATATGGCCTACAAAGTACATTCTATCAGCAAGACTGATTCTGTAGCATTCGTGGAGGTCCAGGGACTACCAGATTTGTATCTCAATAGATGTTCTGGTTTCCTGTCGGTTAAGTTTCTACTCCCACTCATTTCACACTTATGCCCCCTTTTTTTGCCTTGACTTCCAGAGTAGATACACAGGGGTGTGTGTGTGTGTGTGTGTGTGTGTGTGTGTGTGTGTGTGTGTGTGCGCGCGCGCGTGCGCATGTACATACAGGTGAGGGTAACTGAGTTTAATTCATAATTTTTAAGACCTACTCCTCTATTGTCACTGTTTCTATTTCTTTAAATTCTACTTTCAACTTTATTCCCTTGTGTATTTTTAGAAATAAATCTCTTAATGGTCTGTGTTTTTTTTTAAACCAATAGGTATCTTTTTCTTTTGAGCTTTTTTCCCAGGCCTCTAGCAATGAGGTAATTTATTTCATTATTTGTGCTTTTATTGGTAGCCATATTACCTTTCTTGTTTTTCTGTTGTTTGGGAGTGTTTGGAAGTTTGAACAATCTGCTTATGTCTGGTAATTTTGCAGGAATACCTTAAATGTCACTCTGTTATTGAACATTCAGCTTTTTTCGTTAATGAATAGGCTCATGTTTACAAGGTATATAAGTTTTAGTTGCAATTTGACCTCTTTGTTTTTTGAAAGATAGTATTCCATTCCTTTCTGTGGTTTGTACCGGGTACCAAATAGTGTTGCATTATTTGATTTTCATTTCCTTTACATATTTTAAAACATATTTTTTCCAATTACATGTAAAAACAATTTTTAACATTTTTTAAAAAATTGAGTTCCAAATTTTCTCCTTTCATCCCTTCCCATCCTCCCCTCCCCCATATCGAGAAGGGAAACAATTTGACATAGATTATGCATGTGCAGTCATGCAAAACATATTTCCATATTAGTCATGTTGTGAAAGACAACACAAACAAAAAAAAAAACAACCCAAGGAAAAATAAAGTAAAAAAAAGGATGCTTTGTTCTGCATTCAGACTACATCAGTTCTTTGGAGGTGGGTAGTATTTTTCATTTTATGACCTTTAGAATTGTCTTGGATCATTGTATTGCTGAGAAGAGCTAAGTCCTCACAATTGGTCATCGTACAATATTGCTGTTACTGTGTACAATGTTTTCCTGGTTGTGTTCACTTCACTTTGCCTCAGTTCATGCCTTTCCGGGTTTTTCTGAGAGCATCCTGCTCATCATTTCATATAACACAATAGTATTCCATCACAATCACATACCACAACTTGTTCAGCCATTCCTCAATTGATGGGCACGCCCTCAATTTTCAAGTCTTTGCTACCACAAAAAGAGCTACTGTAAATATTTTTGTGCATATAGGTCCTTTTCCTTTTTTTTTTTTTTTAATCTCTTTGGGATACAGACCTAGTAATAGTATTACTAGATCGAGGAGTATGCATGGTTTCATAGTCCTCTGAGCAGAGTTCCAAATTGCTCTCCACAATGGTTAGATAAGTTCACAACTCCACCACCAGTGCTTTAATGTCCCAATTTTCCCACATCCCCTCCAACATTTGTTGTTTTCCTGTCCTATTTGTGAATCTGATAGGTGTGAGGTGGTACCTCAGAGTTGTTTTAATTTGCATTTCTTTAATCAATAATGATTTAGAGCATTTTTTCATATGACTATAGATAGCTTTGATTTCTTTGAAAACTTCCTGTTCATATCCTTTAACCATTTATCAGTTGGGGATTTTATTCTTATAAATTTATTTTATATATATTTACTCTTATAAATTTGATTCAGTTCTCTATATATTTGGGAAATGAGGCCTTTATCAAGAAACTTGCTGTAAATTTTTTTTTCACAGTTATGATTACAAACTGTTTCCCTCCATTCTATTTCCCTGTTTATCCTTCTCTTTCTCTTGTTTCACCTTGTCCTGTCTCAAAAGTGTTTTTCTTCTGACTACAACCTTCCCCAATCTGCCTTACCTTCTATCAGCACTCCCTCCTTGCTTATCCCCTTCCCCTCCTATTTACCTGTATGGTAAGACAGATTTTTATACCCAACTGGCTGTGTATGTTATTCTCTCTTTGAGCCAATTCCAATGAGAGTAGGGTTCAAGTGTTGTCCACTACTTCTCCATCTTCCTCTCCACTCTAAAAGCTCTTTTGTACCTCTATTATGTGAGATAACTTAGCCCATTCTACCTCTGCCTTCCCCCTTCTTCTCATGCATCCCTCTTTCTCACCCCTTAATTTTATTTTTAAATATCATCCCATCACAGTCAACTCACACACTTGCCCTCTGTTCTATCTATATTCTTTCCAACTGCTCTAATAATGATAAAATTCTTAGGAGTTACAAGTCATCTTCCTGTGTAGGAATGTTAACAGTTTAACTTTATTGAATCCCTTATGATTTTTCTTACCTATTTACCTTTTTATCTCTTGAGTATTGTATTTGAAAGTCAAATTTTCTATTTACCTTTGCTCTTTTCATCAGGAATGCTTGAAAGAACTCTGTATCACTAAACATTCATTTTTTCCCCTGAAGGATTATATTCAGTGTTGCTAGGTAGGTGATTCTTGGTTGTAATCCCAGCTCCTTTGCCCTCCAGATTATCACATTCCAAGCCCTCTGATCCTTTAATGTAGGAGCTGCTAAATCTTGTGTTATCCTGCCTGTGACTCCATGATGTTTGAATTGTTTCTTTCTGGCTGCTTGTAATATTTTCTCCTTGACCTGGAAGCTCTGGAATTTGGCTTTGATATTCCTGGGAATTTTCATTTTGAGATGTCTTTTAGGAGATGATCAGTGGCTTCTTTCAATTTCATTTTGCCCTTTGGTTTCAGGATATCAAGGCAATTTTCCTTGGTAATTTCTTGAAATATGATATCGAGGCTCTTTCTTTGATTGTGGCTTTCAGGTACTCCAATATTTTTTTTTGGAGGCAATCAGGATTAAGTGACTTGCCCAGAGTCACATAGCCAGTAAATGTCTAAGGCCAGATTTAAACTCAGATCCTTCTGATTCTAGGGCTGGTGTTCTATCCACTGTACCATTTAGCTTCCCCTAGTTCAATAATTCATAAATTATCTCTTCTTGATTTATTTTCCAGGTCAGTTTTTTTTTTTCTGATGAGATATTTCACACTTTCTTCTATTTTTAAAATTTTTTGGATTTTGTTTGTTTTTTAATGTTTCATGGAGTCATTAGCTTCCCCTTACCCAATTTTAATTTTTTAGGAATTATTTTCTTCATTAAGCTTTTGTACCTCCTTTTGCATTTGGTTAATTCTTTTTAAGGAGTGCTTCTTTTCAGTGAATTTTTGTGCCTCTTTCATCATTTAGCCTACTGTGTTTTTTAAGGTGTTATTTCCTTTAGTATTTTTTTGTGCCTCCTCTACTAAGGTGTTGACTCTTTTTTCGTGATTTTCTTGCATCACTCTCATTTTTCCCCTATTTTTGCTCAACCTCTATTATTTGATTTTTTAAATCCTTTTTGAGCTTGTCCAGCAATTCTTTTTGGGCCTAAGACCAGTTCACAGTTTTCTTTGAGATTTTGGATGTAGGTGTTTTGATTTTATTGTGTTCTGAGTTTGTGTTTTGTTCATCCCTGTCACCATAGTAACTTTCTATGGCCAGGTTCTTTTTTTGTTGTTGTTGTTTGCTCATTTTCGCTGCCTGTTTCTTCACTTTTAAGTTTAAGTTAAAGTTGAGCTCTGCTGTCAAAGTGGAGGGGGCACTGTCTCAAGCTTTAGGTTGCTATTGTTTTCAGAACTCTTTCTGGGGGTCTGTAAATTTTAAATTTTTTCCAGGTGGTGTGATCTAAGGAGAGGGTATGGTCACTGCTTTCCTGGCCTGTGCTCTGGTCTATAGTGACCACTAGCACTATTTTCTGCCCTGGAACTGTAACTAGGGTCCCTGCTTTCCTGTGGTTGCATGCTGTATTTTGCCAGTGCTCCTCCTCATCCTGTTCCCAGTGTCAGCAAAGGGTCCCCTGTGATAATGATGATAATAATAATAATAATGATGATATAAATCAATAATAATAAATATAGCAATAAATAAATATTAATAATAACAAAATAATAACTGGTCCTTCTGACCAGTTATCTGACCCCTCCCCCCCTTATTGTCTGTGGGCTGAGAGCTCTGGAAGCTGTCATTGCTGCTTCAGTTGCCTCCAAGACCTGCTGCTGGCTTGCCAGGCAAGGCCTGTGCTAGACTATATTCTACTCTTACAACAGTGAGACAGACCTTTACTTCTTGTCTTGTTTCACCCTGTACTTTTGTTGGTTCTGCCACTTCAGAATTCATTTTGAGGTGTTATTTTAATGTTGTTTGGAGTGACATTTGGGAGAGTTCAGGTGAGTCCCTGCCTTTACTCTGCCATCTTGGCCCTGCCTATGCCTTTTCCTTCATATTTGAATTTTTTCTTTATATATTTTTTGCCTGGTTGTAGAATTTGTTGTTTGTCTCTTGAATTGTGTAGAGTGTATGTGTGTGTTGCCCATGTGGATTATGTGTGGATTATGTGTGGATTACGTGGCTCTTGGCAGGCTTGATATCTCTAGCATCTCCTCTCCTCGTCTTTTTCCAAGGGAAGCTTTGATTACTGTCAAGAAGGAAAGCTGGAGATTGGGGCCATGAGGCTGGCTACTCTGCTTTCCTCAGAGAGTGGCCAGACTAGATTTTTAACTAATTTTTCTTCTCCTGAGCTCTTTAATGGTTTTAGTCTTTTTTCCTTATATTATCCTGTTGATCAATCACTTCCTGACTCCTCCCCCTCTGATGGTGGATTTACCCCTTGGGCCAAAGGCCATCTCAGCCTCCTCTTATGTTAGGGTTTTGATTTATTAGTAATAATAGTAATAGATAGCATTCATATAGCACTTTAATGTTTGAAACATGCTTTAGCTATTTTATTGCAATTCCCATGTGACTCTCCCATATTACCTCTCATCTTCATCAGAAAAATATTTTTTACCCAAATGTTTTCCTCATGCTTTTCACATCTCTCTAGGTACAATTGTCTGGGCTGTAGCTCTGCCAGGCCTTCCTGGTTCCTGGGTGCTCGGCTGCCATCATGGGTCTTGGCCTGGCCTGCTCATCTGGCCTGATCTGATCATATTCTAGTTGCTTGTGGAGAGGGACCAGGTCCCAATTCTGGACAGCCTAGAGAGGGAAGGCATATGATCTAACCTGTGTTTCTGGTGCTTTGTTGTATTTAATTGCATTGGATTGCCCCACTTTCACCCGGTCATCCTAGCTAGGGGGCCAGCATTGACAAGTGAGAAGGCCACCTAAGTTTTGGCATTCAGGATCCAGCGAGGTGGCTTTCATGGGATGAAGCAGGAGTTCTGACTGTCTTTCATTAGCTCTGTAGTCTAATCAGCAGCACTATCCAGACTGAGAGAAGAGGTAAAACAAATCAGAGAAAACCCAGCCAACTCGATAATTAAAGTGCTAATCTGGGTTGTTTTATAGAACACAGAGTACTGAAGCTCCACTCTCAGGCCAGGGTCAACTGTTTGATTCGACTCGTTCTATTTGTGTCTGTACAAAGCTTTGCTAATATATCAGTGTAGCTAGAAGACAGATTGATGGATTCTTTGGTATCCCTGAACATTTTGAAAAAGCCTTTAAAGGAAAAAGCTCTATGTCTTCTTGTCCTTCTATTTACCAACCACTTTATCTTTTAAAGCAGTTAAATTCCCAACTATTTCTGCAGCTATTTAATCTCTCCCATTAATTCAACTATTGATTGTCTTTTCCAGGGAGACATAAGGTAGATGACGCACAGTTTTATCTGGGAAATTTAGCACACTTTATACTTTCTTAATTAGATACTTTTGTATTAATTAAAAAGTCCTGATGCTCAAGTTTGGCAAAACGCATTTATTGGAAGTTTGGCTCTTGTGGCTACACTGTAGTCCCTGGGTCTGCGGCATTGTTTGATCAATATATCAGAAATAATAACAATAATAATAAAAACAGCTAACACTTTTATAATGCTTACTATGTGCTAGGCATTGTGCTAAGTGCTTTCATGATTACCTTATTTGATCCTCATAACACATCTAAAAGGTGGGTGCTATTATTATCCCTACTTTACAAATGAGGAAACTAAGGCAAACAAAGGTTAAGTGACTTGTCCAGGGTCACACAGCTAGTAAGTATCTGACGCTAGATTTGAACTCAGATTTTTCTGACTCCAGCCTAGCACTCTATCTACTGTGCCATCTAGCTGCCTCAGGAAGAAGAGGAGTAAGAACATGAGATACCCATATGACTCCCCTTAAGGGGTAATCAACGGAGGCTTCTCAGAGAGCAGTCATGCTTCTAAGAAAATACAACAGGAGATACACTGGAGCCCACTCTTTGGCAAGTCTTAACCAAACTGGGTACCATTCTGTAAGCATCAAAGAATGGTCGCCATGGTCACTATTCAAATGGTTCATTGCTATGAGTTTCTACTGCACTCAAACATCTCTAATTTTTTATAGGAACAAACCAGTCAGTTACAATTTCTATCTCACCACCCAGGGAATCTAGAAAGGTTGACCTCTGGCGTTCTTCCATGTAGGATTTACATAGAACCTCAGTTACTCTAGTTGAAGTTATGGAGGTACGCATGAAAATAATCACAGTAATGCACGAAAGTAGTTATCTGGAGGCATCAGCAAAGTTTCTATGGCCCTTAAAATGGAGCCACTTTGAAAATCTGGCCTGTATAGTTAAATGGCAGATCTTTAAGTGATCCTTACTATTAAAAGTAAATTATGTTGGCTGATCATCTCATTGGTTTAGCTATTAACAACTTCATCTGGAGTAAGATTCTGCATTCTGGGAAAAGCATTTTCTGCAAATAGAATATGAGATCAATAGATAAACTCAGGTATAATGCAGAAATCAATGAATATTTTCCAAGGGCTTACATGGTACATAGTATATCATGAATTGGGTCTGCAAAAACCAGGCAAATCTCTTGTAGGATTTGCAAATGAGTGTTAATAGTGGGGTTTGGTTACTATCTCTTTTCCCCCCATGTGGAAGGACTAATGGATGAACATAAGCTAAGATTCAGAATCTGAGAACTTACAGATTAGCTCAGGGCTTCTTAAACTTTTTCTACTCGTGACCTCTTCAGCATTCCTTAAACTCTGGATTGTGACCCACAGTTTAAGAAGCACTGGGCTAGACTGCGTAAGGGCTGGAAGGGCCCTTGGAGATCATCCACTTTACTCATCCCAATTTATAGAGACAGAAACTGAGGCCCAGAGAGGTAGTTTCCCTAAGGTCTTACAGGTAGTAGTAAGAAATATAAGTGCAACTCATACCTAGTTGTCATTACTCAAAAGCTAGTGCTTGTGAAAAAAGATGTGAAGTGGTAAGGGGAACGTGTCTTCACATAAGACAAGACAAGTCTCGTTGCTTGTAGATATGCACTCCCTGCCAGGCATGCCGCTTGGTTCTTACAGTCAACAGTGTTTATATTAAGCACCTATTTTACACAGAGCTCTGGGCTCATTGCTGTTGGAAGCCTCAGACTTGAATGCTCAGTTCTAATTAGTTAATAAACAACCTTGATTGAATGTTTACTCTGTGCAAGTTTGATAGAGCCCTATTCTGGGAGTTCAAATGCTTGGCTTCTTTCAAGGCTTAGCTGAGGTGCCACCACCTATAATAATCACTAGCATTTATATGACATTTTAAGGTTTAGAAAGTACTTTGAAGTGTTGCCTCATTTTATCTGCACAACAACCCTGGGAGGTGAGTGCTATTATCCCCATTTTACAGACAAGAAAACTGAGGCAGTCAGAGGTGAAGTGACTTTTCCAGTGTCATGTCGCTAGCATCTGAAGCAAGATTTGAGCTCAGGTCTTTCTGACTCCAGATCCAATGCTCTATTCACCACTTGGCTGCTTCTATAGGGAGCCTTACCTGATCTCCCTAATTATCAGGGCTTTCCTCTCTCCTCATGGTGTTTTGTATTTACTTTTTTAATGCCCATATTGTGTCCCCCAAAAGAAAGTAAGCTTCGTGAGTGCAGGAGTCTTTGGTCTTTATATCTTCACTGCCTTGCACAAAATAGGCATTAAATCAATGCTTGCTGAGTTAAATTCAGTTGCCCTTTATCTGGTACATAGAGGGAAATGGGCCATGAACATCTTTGGTTCAAATCCCCCAGAGTTTATTGTGTACTTCCTGTATTATCATTAACTCTCCCACAGTGTCAGAGAACCTGGAACCTCTGAAATCGACTGGTCCGACCCACTACCTTGTGCAACACGCCTGACAAGTGATTGATTATCAAGCCTTTACTTCAAGACCTCCTTGAATGGGGAATGTGCCCCATCCTGAACTAGTCCACCTTACTTTGGAACATTTCCTTAATCTTTACAACTTCAGTGCTTCATTGTAGCCTGGAGATGATTCTGGGTTCTTGATAGTTATACCAGTGGAGTCCAAGCTCTGACAGGTTCTACTCTATCAAAAAGTCTCATGGCATGATTGCAGCAATTGACTACATCCATCTTTTGAGCTACAGGCTAGTTCAAGAGAGGCTTATTACCAGTAGGCTGACTGCTTAATTCACTTCTTTGGCCATGAAAGCTCATAAAAGGGGAACTGTCTCCAATGTCCCTCAGTGCTGGTTGGCCATCTTTGGTTTCTCTGTGTTGGCATTTGCAGAGTGGCAGAAATTGGGGCCAACGATGCTAAAAATTCAACACTCTTTTGGCCAATTAGAAACATTAACTTAGTTGTTGGTATTCTAAATGTGACCAAGGAGTTGACATGATTGAAGGAAGTGAACCTTATCAATGTTGACCTTTTCAGTGACAATGAAGCCAGAAGAAAAGAGGAAGTAGCAGCAAATGGAAGAATGGGTCACAAGGTCTCCTTTGAGAGACCGGGGTAGGAACTGCTAGTATTAGTTTTATCATATGTTCGAAGGCAATAAGAACTATCCATTTCAAGGGACATGTGGAATCCTGGAAGTGTGGTATGCTGTATGGAGTTTCTTCTCCATTCCATTTGTGGACACATGACTAATGATAGAATGTGCTAAGAAATGGTAAAATGGGGAGAGAGGGTAGGATTAGGAAGGGGTAGGGACGAGGTTTTCTCTCTCCTCCATCCTCTTACTTAGCAGTCAGCTGATATCCCTGAGGAGGAAGAAACCTAGAGATGAGAAGGATGAATGGCAGAAACGGGGTGATTTTATTTGTTCTCTTTCTCTTTTTGCTTTGTTACTGCAGGTTCAGGGAGGGAGAGTGGCTAAGGGGGAGTGATAGCAAGACAGGATTTTCTTTACCTTCTTCCCTTTCTGCCACTAACCATAACCGAGAAGGGATGTGGGAGGTGGAGAAGGTAAACATGAGATTCCCTCAACCGTTTCTATTTGACTTGGGGCTGTGAAGAGAGGAGTCCAGTTCTATGTGCCATGGACACGGAGTCACAGCTTGTCCCCATGCCTAGAATTCTCCTTCCTCCTCACCTCTTGGAACCCCCAGCTCAATTGTCACCTCCTTCAAGAGCCTTTCCTAATTCTAGTTGTTGATGTCTCTCCCCCACTAATCATTAGAATTTATTCTGCCTGTATCTTGTGTTTATATATCTGTTAACATATAACTCTATTCCTTATAGAAAGTAAGTTTCTTAATGGTAGAGATTGTCCCACTTTTGTTTTTGTATTGCCATCTTAGCTTAGTGCCTAAGCACATAGTAGGTACTTAATAAATGCTCTGTGAATGATTGATTGATTTACCCTCATCCAGAGTCTCTTTGTTTACCTCTGACTTCATTGGCTTCCATAGGAAACCTTAACCACTTGTTCTACTACTTTAATGTGTCATTAGCTACTAACCTGGAACCTCTTGATCTACCACAGCAAACCAGTTGTATGAATCCTTATCCCCCCCATTTACTTTGCTCCTGCTTCTTGCATAAAGCCACTCAGTCCAACTGAGTTCACGTCCTACAAGTTTGTGGTTCCAACCTCAGCTAGGCCTCTGCTGCTGCTTGATAGTATGTGTGTTTGACTCTTATCTGCTCCCTATTTCTTTGATCAGAAGGACTGTTTCAAACATGGAAGTCCCCTCAAGAGTCTTCAGTGGCTTCCTGTGGCATCTAGGCCAACGTACAAAACCCTCAGCTTATCATTCATAGCCTTTCCAACTCTGGCTCCTCTTCACTAACTGTGGATGTGTTCCAGTCAGGCCTGTTTGTTCTTCCTGGAACTCCTCATGCCACCTCTTACCTCTGAGCCTGGAATGTGCTCTCTTCTCACCTTCACCACTAAGAAGGCCCAATTCCAAAAGCTGGGGCTCTTAATCTTTGTTGCATCATGGGCCCTTTTGGCAGTTTGATAAAACCTTAAGGACTCCTTTTCAGAATAATATTTTTCAATGACTAAAACAAAACACTTGGAATTACAAAGGAAAACCAATTCTGTTGAAATACCATTATCCAAAATAGTTTTTTTTTTTTTATGTTCAAAGACCCCAAGTTGGAGAAACTATATTTCATTGTAAATGTTGTTAGGAACTTCTAAGTATCCTTTGAACTTTTGGTGGTTTAACTTCTGCCTGGCATAGGCTGACACACTATTCAAGCAATTCTCCCTTATATTTATTTTGAGTCTTATGTACGTGTTTAATATAAACTCTTCATAGTTCCTAAGCACATAGGAGGAAATAACACCCTTGATTTATTTAGAAGCATCGCCTCCATGAAATGCTTTATTCTAAAGGTATAAATCACGTGGAAAATTGGATGCCGAAGACCTTATTTACTAAATATGTTTCTGCTTTGCTTAAGAAAATGTTCCCAATCTGTGTTCTCTCACTGATTACACAGCATAGAAAATGAAATGCATCTGTAACAGGAAGTCCCAGATATAGTTAAATGGCTTTGTCACTTTTGAGGGTCTGTGATATTCAACGATCATTTATTAAGCTCCTGCTATGTGCCAGGCACCATTCTAGAGTTCTGGAGATTGTTTGGAGACACAGCAAACAAACAAAATGAAAACAGTCTTTGTCTTCAAGAAGTTATCCTTTGTAGCATCTGTAATCTCAGTGTGGGTATCCTCTACACTAATTCAGATGGGAACCTCTAATCCTGTGTTATTCTTATTCATGTTTTTCCATTAATCCTTCTTTGAGGGACAACTCGATAGAGTGGAGGTCTTTCTCCTTTTTAAAAATCCTTTTTTGATCACATACAGGGTGTTCCAAAAGTCTAAGTGAAGATTTAAATCCTTACTAATCTTAAACTTTGGCAGCGAGGTGGTGCTGCAGTGTATAGCCGGCTGGGCCTGGAGTCAGGAAGACTCATCTTCCTGAGTTGAAATCTGGCCTCAGACACTTCCTAGCTGTGTGACCCTGGGCAAGTCACTTCACCCTGTTTGCCTCACTTTCCTCGTCTATAAAATGAGCTGGAGAAGAAAATGGCAATCCGCTCCAGTATCTCTGCTAAGAAAACCCCAAGTGGGGTCACAAAGAGTCAGACGTGACTGAAATGATTGACCAACAACGAGCTTAAAACTGCATCAAGCCTTTTATATTCTTTACAGTCTCTTTCATGTGTACCTAACATGACAACTGCTTTGTTGTACTAGTGGATAGTGTTCTGGACTTGGTGTCAAAATGTTCTGGATTCAAATTCCACTTCTGAAAATTACTAGCTGTGTGATCATTAACAAATTGCTCAAACTCTGGAGTTCAGTTTCCTCATCTGTAAAATGGGGGTAATAATATTAGTACCAACCTTTAGGGCTATTCAAATGAGATTGCATCCATAAAACTTCAAAGCACCATATGCATTTCAGTTATTATTATGATGTATCTTTCTGTTGCAGTTTGGGTTATTTGTAATTTTCATTCATTTAAGTTCCACGCATGTTTCATGAGTTTTTATATAAGGTTAAACTGAGATGACTTCTATTGTATTGATTTGGCTATTGGGTGCAGGCAACAGCTGGAGAACATCTGTTTATTTGCCTCGGTGCAACCATTAAAAGAAACATAATAAGGAGAAGTTATGCAAAGAAGTGTTTTGAGGAATTAAATTTGTAAATTAACTTTGCTAATTTGCTGGATATCTCATACCAGGTAATTGTATACTTATTCTAAAAATTAAAACAACAGCAAAACTAGTAAAGAATCAAGGAATTAGAGGAAAAAAGTATCTGGTGAACTCACTTTCTCTCCTGAAACTCCTCTCACAGCTTGGCGGACCCCAGAAATGGAGACTGATGCTGAGGAATCAACACCAGTTCCTTGAGGTATCCTGGAAGACCCCAACCTCTGAAGGATGTGGGCACCTGACTGGTTACCCTTAAGTTTCTCTGCAACCTGGGATTTTGAGAGCTGAGAACCCTAACTATTGACTTGAACCTGTGTAGCAGGTAGAAGGAGGTAGTGCTTTAAATATCTGAAAACGTGATCATGGTGGCTGGCTGAGCTTGCCATGAGTCCAGGCCTTGTGACAACCACTAGTCTTGCTTTATTGGCTCAGCTTCTGTCTCCCTCTACTTGGAGTTTCCAGGGATTTTGACTTATCTCCCTGGACTGCTAGCTCTCCCAGACTTCAGATCTTTGGAGCATGGTCTCCTTTTGCTAACCAGACACCTTAGGGTCACCCTACTTCTGTTCCATCGCCCAATGGCCCCATTCCTACGAACAAATCAAGAAGCATCTTGGGCTTTATCGCCACATTTCAAACCATAGTGGCAGCTATGTGGCTTGGTGACTATGGAATCAGGAAGAGCTGAGTTCAAATCTGACCTCAGATATTTACTAGCTATGTGTGGCCTTGGGCAAATCCATTAATCTCTGGTTGCCTCAGTTTCCTCACCTGTAAAATGGGGGTAGTAGAAGCCCCTGCCTTGCAGAGCTGTTATGAGGCTCAGATGAGATTTTTTAGAAGTGCTTAGCACAATGCCTGGAGCACAGTAGGTACTATATAAATACTTATTCCCTTTCCTCTGCCCCCCCCCAGTATAAAACTTAGCCCATAATAAAGCACAAAATGACAGAATCTCATTATTACAAGGGGATCTGCCATCTGCTTGCCTTTGTAAGGCTGTCTCTAATGCCTACAATTCCCTCCCTTCCTACCTCTGCTTCTACATATCCCTAGTTCTAAGCTCAGCTCAGTAGCTACTTTCTACATGAAGTTTTTCCTGATTTATCCTCCCAGCTGCTTGTACCCCACTTCAATATCTTGTAGTAATTTAGTATATATTCTGTATATACTGATATAGATCCATGTTTGGCACCCTGATATCAGCGTCCTGAGGGCATGGGCTGCTTGATTTTTGTCTTTGTACCTCCAGTGCACCTAGTGGTTACTTAATGTGTCTTGATCGACCTCAGTGGTCATTTTAGTTCAACCCATACCTGAAAAATGAGCTCCTCTCCAAGTCCCCTTCAAGTGGTCACGTACGTAGCATTTTGTTGGAGATCTCCAATCAGGGTCAGCCAGCTACCTGCCAAGGCAGTCCGTTTCATTCTGGAATAGCTGTAATTTGCTAGGAAATTTTCGCTGACGTTGAGCTGAAATCTGCCTCTCTGTAACTTCTACCCGTCATTCAGCGCTTTGGGGCCAAGCCAATCAAATATTTGAAATTAGCTCTCATATTGCCCGTAAGTCTTTTCTTCTTTAGGCTAAACAGCCTTAGTTTCTTTAATCACTCCTCACATGCTGTGGGTTTTTTTTTAGGGGGAAGGGGAAGTTTTTGTTTTTTTCTTAGTTTTCTTTTAGATGGAACCAAGCAAACAGAAGAAAGACTTATGGCGGCCTGACACCAAACAGTATAATATTTCATGAGAAAGATGCAGCCCACAGCCCTCCTAAGTGTGGCCTAAACCAGATGAAAACATGATTGGGAAATATTCAATAAAATAAATAAAATAAATCATAGATGTTTCATTTTAAAACTAATATGTGGCCTACAGTGATCCTTTTGTTTGGATGAAGGACTCTATTTCTATTTGAGTTTGATACCACTAGTGTAGGGTATATTAGGGTACTTATCTGTGTGACCTTGGCCAAATCACATCATCTCTGTAAAATGATTAGAGTAGCTGGCCCTGAAGGTTGCTTGCACCTATCTAGGTCATTGCTGGGTGTAATGACTCTCAATGTAGCCTTCAAATACATTAATTTTCTTGGTTGCTGTATCAATCTGACTCATATTCAGCTTGTGGTCCTTTAGTGGTACATTCTCCACCTCTACTTGTGAGGTTGATTTTATATTTGTCAAACGGGTTATCTTACCCATATTTCCCAAATACCCCCAACTCCAATGAGGAGTGGATGGGGGGAGATCTTTTTTTTTTCTTCAAAAGGTAGTACAGGGTTAGTAGTTATAGTCAAATATATAGTTTTGTTATAGTTATAGTCAAATACTATACTCGGTTATATCTATGGCGATGTGTTCTGTCTCTGACAGTGTCACCAGGGGAAAATTTGTGGAAAGATGGTTGCCCTTTATAATGTCTACCCTTAACACCAACATTACTTATTTCCCTTCAGATACTTGGAGAACGTTTCCATGTGGCTCCTAAGCCTTCTTTTATGTGGCCCAGACATCCCCAGTTCCTTGTCAATGATGAAATGGCATGATCTCAAGAGCATTCACCGTCCTGAACATGTTCCAAATTGTCAGTGTCTTTCCTGAAATATATCAGAAGCTTTTGGATTGTTTTCCCCTGAACACTAGGACATTAATATAGCATTTATGAATACAATAATTGAGGAAACATTTAATGAATTCTGACTGCTTCTCCAATCAATTTGATTACTATACAAAATGAAATGAGCTAGTTTATTTATATAGAGCATCCTTCATACAAGTTGATGTGAAGTCTAGAAACATCATCCTTTTTCATTATCTTTAATTTTTAATTTGGGAGCCATAAAATTACCCCCTTCCCCAATACTCCACATGAGGTAAATAATGGGTCTGTAAAAGAAAATGAGCATTTTGTTCTGTTTCTTTTCATCATAAAGGAAAACGAAAATGTGATTGTGAATCTAGTTGCATGGTCATTTGGTTTCATATCGCTTATTATAAAAAAATCCCACTTTAATAACCAAAGAGACCAACTTTTGTTGAATGAGGTAGAATAAATTACAAATAATAATAGGGCTATAGTTTTAGGGCCGGAAAAAACTTTAAAGGTCATCTGGTCCACTTACCCTGCCCCCACAACCCCTTTACTTTACAGCAGAAGATATTGAGGCCCCAAGAAGTACTGTTACTTGCCCAGGGCAACAACAGTGACAGATTTGGGTGCAAACCCAGGTCCTCTGACCCCCAAAGCCAGTACTCTTTCCATTATTCCATCTGTGTGTTTTGGGTGTCACCCTTATCCCACAACCTAACTGGTCCCTTGGCCGCTTTACTTTGTCTACTTGCTGCTTCCCTTGTCCACTTGGTGCTTTGCTCGTTTCCCCCCTCAAACTGGCACCAATGACCCCACGTGGCTATTAGTACATGGGGAGGGCAGCTTGGTATGTTGAAAAGAACAGTGATTAGGAGACCTGGGCCCAAATCCTACCTCTGACACTTACCTAGCTGTGTAACCCTGGTGAATTACCTTAATCTCTCTTACTCTCAGTTTCCTCATCTGCAAATCAGGGATAATAACACTACCACCTCAGGGTTGTGAAAACAACATTTTAAAAATGGGAGCTCTTGATCTTCAACTTAATTAAAAAGTCCTTATTGCCTGCTACGTGCATGACACTGTGTTAAGTACCAAGATAAAACAAGGTCGATGACTTCAATGAGTCCTAAAGGGGATGGGGCACACACAGAATCCCAGAATTCTAGTATTGGCACGGGCCCCAGTGGCCATCTAATCCAATCCATACACAAAAGGAGTCCCCACTCTGCTATACTTGCAGAGCTCTAATGAAAGAGAACCCCCGACTTCCTGAGGCACTCCATTCTGCTTTTGGATAACTCTAATTAGGAGGAATTTTTTCTTGCCATTAAACCTAATGCCCCTTTTGCAAACTCTATTTGGTTCTACCCTTGGGGGACAAACTGAACAAGTATAATTCCTCTTCTACCAGTGGCCCTTCAAATATTTGAACAGAGCTAGATAGAGGCAGCTAGTGAAAAGAATGCTAGACCTGGAGTTGGGAAGACCTGAGTTCAGATCAAGCCTCAAACACTTATGAACTGTGTGACCTTGGACAAATCACTTAACCTCTTTTTGCCTTGGTTTCCTCATCTGTGTAATTGAGATAATAATAGGACTTACTTCTCTGAGTTGTTATGATGATAAAATGAAATCATATTTGTAAAGCACTTTGCAAAGAAAAATGCTATATAAAATACTGGCTAACTGTTACGTTCCCCCTGAGTCTTTTCTTCAGCCTAAACAAACACATTTTCTTCAGCTGATCCTGCAGTGGCTATAGACTTGAATCCCTTTACCTTCTTGCTCTTGTTTGGTTACTCTCCAGCTTAACAATATCTTTTTAAAACTGTTGCTCAGACCTGAACCCAATTGTCTAGCTTTAGTCTGACTTGGGCAGGTTACAGAAACACGCTCTCCTCCTTATTCCTGGAAGTGATGGCCCTCTCTCTTTTTTTTTGTGAGGCAACTGGAGTTAGTTAAGTGACTTGCCCAGGGTCACACAGCTAGTGAGTGTTATGTGTCTGAGGCCAGATTTGAACTCAGGTCCTCCTGACTCCAGGGCCTAGCTGCCCCAGTGATAGCACTCTTGATTCAAGCCCAAGATCCCATCAGCTATTTTGGCTACTCTCTCATACTGCTGCAGCATTTTGAGCCTATAGTCCACCAAACCTCTAGATTTTTTTTCCAGACAGATTGCTGTCTAGTTGTGCCTCCCTCATCCTAAAGTTATGAATTTTAATTGAACTTACTGATAAACTTACAGATTTTTTGAACCCAAATATAAGACTTTGCATTTATCCCTGTTGAACTTCATCACGTCAGATTCATCCCAATGCACCAGTCTATCAAAATCTCTGAAATCTAGTGTGTTAATTCTTTCTCCTAGCTTTTTCTACCTGCAGATTTGATGAACAGGCTATCTATGCCTTTGTGCAAGTCATCGACAAAAATGTTAAACAGCACAGGGTGAATCATAAACTTCTAGGGCTGTCCACTGAAGGCATCTTGCCAAATTGACATTGAACCCTTAACTGTTACTCTTTGAGTCCAGTCACATTCATCCTGGTCCAAGTCTGTCTCATTGTACTATTATCTGGTCCAAATCTCTCCATCTTTTTCACAAGAATAACATGTGATACTTTATCAAATGCTCTGCCAAAATCTAAGTAAACTCTTACTTACAGCATTTCCCTGATATACTAGTTTAGTAACCTTGTCAAAAAGAAGAGACTTGGTTTAGCATGTTCTGTTCTCTATAAATCCATTCTACCCCTTTGTAATCACTGCTTGACTTTCTGGATGTTTACCAGCCATCTCTTTGATGACCTAGTCTAGATTTTCCCCAGAGATTGAAGTCAGGTTCAGTGGTCTGTATAGTACAGACTGTATTCTCTTCAATTTTTGAAAAAAAATTGGATGATTTATCCTCATTGAGTCTTGTGACATTTCTCCAGTTTTCGTTGAGTTTTCAAATATCAGTGTCAGTGGCTCAGTAATCATATTTGCCAGTTTTTTAAAAGTTTTTTTATTGATTTTTTTGTTTTTATATTCTCTCTGTTTCCCGATATATCTGTCCCCTTCCCTACTCACTGAACACTTGTAACAAAAAATTTTTAAAAAGAAAGAAAAGGAAAAAAGCCATTCAGAACACTCCCAACACATCAACCAAATTTGACAGTATGTGCAGTGTTCCACAATCAGTCATCATTCTCTACCAAAGGAAGGATGTGCATTTCCTCATCTCTTTTCCCACACCAACCATTGTCATTCTGATTATTCAATGGGGAGTCAAGGGTTTTTGTGATTGTTAATTTCTCATACATTATTGTACTCTATGTATATTGCTTAGTTTCCCGCTTCTGCTAACTTCACTCTGAATTAGTTCATCTGACTCTTCCCATATTTCTCTGAGTTATTCATATTCATTTTTTCTTATGGTAAAGTGACTTTCCATTCCATTTTCTTATGATGAAATAATATTCCATTATATTCATGCATCATAATTTGTTCAGCAGTTTCTCAGTTGATGGTCGTCTACTTTGTTTCCAGTTCTTTGTGAGCACAAAAAAATACTACTATGAAGACTTTATTGTGTACAGGACCATTTTCTCTGTCCCTGACCTGCTTGGGGCACACATTTAGTGGTAGGATCCCAGAGTCAAAGGGTAGAGACATTGTAGTACTTTTTACAAAATCATGATTTCAAATTGCCTTCCAGAATGCTTGGATCAATTCACAGCTGAACCAACAGTGTTCCTCAGCCCTTCCAATGTCAGCTTTGCCAATTTACTGGATTTGAGATGAAACTACAGGATTATTTTGACTTGCATTTCCTTTATTATTAGTGATCTGGAGCATTCTTTCCGATGACTGTTAATAGTTTGCAATTCTTCTTTCGAGAATTCTTTGTTTATCTCCTTGGACCACTTCTTTATTGGGGAATGGCTTTTGGTTCTATATATTTGTGTTTCCTCTATCATTTTGCTAGTTCTTTCAGTGTCTGGGAGTTTAGTTAAGTATAAAGAAAGAATAGAGACAAAGTAGAGTAACAAATTTGAAGAACAAATGACCATATTCACTTTGAGAGTTGTAGCAAGGAAGGTTTACTGGAAAATATGGTGCCCACATGAGTTAGACATAAGAGTGATACCATAAACAAATTAGGAGAGCAAGGAATAGTTTACTTGTCATCTTTGGAGAAGGGAAGAATTTATGACCAAACAAGAGATAGAAAGCATTGAAATGTAAAATGGATAATTTTGATTATATTAAATTAAAAAAAGTTTTTACACAAACAAAACCAATGCAACCAAGATTAGAAGGAAAGCAGAAAGCTGAGAAACAATTTCTACAGCAGATGTTTCTGATAAATGCCACATTATTCAAATATAGAGAAATGAATCAAATTTATAAAAATACAAGTCATTTTCCAATTGATAAATGGTTAAAGTATATGCACAGGCAGTTTTCAAATGAAGAAGTCAAAGCTAGTTATAGTCGTATGAAAAAATGTTCTAAATCATTATTGATTAGAGAAATTGATTAGAGAAATATTGACTAGAGAATTAGAGAAATTAAAACAACTCTGAGGTATCACCTTACACATATCAGATTGACTAACAGGACAGAAAAGGAAAATAATAAATGTTGGAGGGGATGTGGGAAAATTGGGACACTAATGCACGTTGGTGGCGTGAACTCATCCAACTATTCTGGAGAGCAATTTAGAACTATGCCCAAAAGGCTATAAAACTGTGTATACCCTTTGATCCAGCAATACCACTACTAGGTCTGTATCCCAAAGGGAGCATAGAAAAGGGAAAAGGAGCTACATGTACAAAAATATTTATAGCAACTCTTTTTATGGTGGCAAAAAATTGGAAATTGAGGGGATGCCCAACAACTGGGGAGTGGCTGAGCAAGTTGTGGTATATAATTATGATGGAATACTATTGTGCTATTAAGAGATGATGAGCTGGCAGATTTGAGAAAAACCTGGAAAAATGTGGACAAACTGATGCTGAGTGAAGTGAGCAGAACCAGGAGAACATTGGACACAGTAACAACCAAGTTGTATGATAATGAACTACAAATGACTTAACTCCTCCCAGCAATGCAGTGATCTGAGACAATACCAAAAGACTCATGATGGAAAATGCTCTCCACATGCAGAGAAAAAAGCTGATGGACTCTGAATGTGATCTTTTCACTTTCTTTCCCTTTTTGTGTTTTTTTCCTTTTGGTCTGTTTCTTCTTTCACAACATGACTAATATGGAAATGTTTTACATGATCACACATAAATAATCTTTATCAAATTGCTTACAGTTTTAGGAAGAGGGGAGGAAAGGGATAGAGGGAGAAAAATTTGGAACTCAAAATTTTGTAAAAATGAAAGTTAAAAACTGTCTTTACATGTAATTGGAAAAAATACTATTTTAAGAAAAGAAAATATGATACCCACACTGAATTTTGAAGGAAGGGATTTCATTAAGCAGAGGAGATATGAAGACCTTTCTAGGCATGGGTGCTAACTTCAGAAATGATCAGTTTTTATTCATTCATTGTCATCATGACAGTGGAATGTAAGCTCCTTGAGGGCAAAAAGTGTTTCTTGTTTGTCTTTGTAGGTCAATAGCAAATATGCTTAGTTTAATGGAGGACATCAAATATGTTGATTCCTCCAGATAGAATGGGAGCTTCTTAAGATCAGGGACTCTCTTGCTTTTCTGTTTGTATAACCAACACTAGGTGCAGTGTTTGGAGCATACCAAACTCTTTTTTTTTTTTTTTTGGCTAGGCAATGGGGTTAAGTGACTTGCCGAGGGTCACACAGCTAGTAAGTGTTATGTGTATGAGGCCAGATTTGAACTCAGGTCCTCCTAAATCCAAGGCTGGTGCTCTATCTACTACGCCACCTAGCTGCCCCCAAACTCTTAAATACTTTTTCATTGATTTTCTTTTTTTTTTATGAGCAGAGTCATGGAGAGGGGAAAAGACAGGGTGGAAGTGCAGCAGTGAGTGGTCCAATTTGGTTGGAATGTCAATTAAATGAAGGAGTATCATGTGAGATAAGACTAGAAAGGTAGGTTGGAGCCAAATTGTGTATTGGAGTCTTGAATACCAGATTTAGCAGTATGTATTTTGTCCCAGAAATAATGGGGAGCCACTGATGTTTTTTAAGTAGAGGATTGACACAATCAGAATGATATATTAGGAAGATTGCTTGGGCAGTGGTGTGAAAGAAAATCTGGAGAGGGAAATGTCTGGAAGGAGGAAGTGATGGCAGCCTGAAGGTATTGGTGGTAAGAACTGGAAAGGAGGAGATGGATGTGAGATTTATTGATGCACAAAGACTTGGGCTTGCTGGTGGAAGAAAAAGTTAACAGTGGGGTTCTAGGTACAGAGGGCTGGTTGTGACATGGGCCATCTTGGAGCAGCAGCTGATAAAAATAATTAAGGTAATTCAAAGGTGGAGAGGTTGGCTCCATTGCAATATCAGCAGTGTCGCTATTTAAAAATAATGTCAGAGCTCAGAAATTCAAGTAGTTTGCATCCATTCCCTGTCATTGGGTCAAATTCTCTTACCTAGCCAGGAGATTTGTCAGCATATAGAAAAAGAATGTAATACTTTCATGGAAAAACTTTCCAACATTAACATAAAATGTAGAAGCATTGACAGAACAATTAGATTAATTCACCTCTTATAGCAAGGCTCCTTGGAGCTGACTCATCGAAAATGGTGTTGAATTGTCGAGTTATACAATGAATGTATAAAGAGCTGACATAAGATATTAGGTCTACTTTTCTATTTATCATTGTATTTTAATATTATTAAAGGAAAAAAATGGAAACATTTTTCATGAGATAATTTATATTAATTTAGGCTTATCATTCCTATAAAAGCATCAATGAAATTTCAAAGATTATTGCTCCTCTCTCTTTTGATTTTAAGAGTCTAGGAAGCTGTAGACT
Organism: Phascolarctos cinereus; assembly: GCF_003287225.1. Taxonomy (NCBI): domain Eukaryota; kingdom Metazoa; phylum Chordata; class Mammalia; order Diprotodontia; family Phascolarctidae; genus Phascolarctos; species Phascolarctos cinereus. The sequence goes on from NW_027556291.1 coordinate 32,283,748, forward strand.
CATCCCAGAAATGCAATTAGCTTAGAAGAAGTCCATGTTATTTCACTTGAAATGAAATATTCCTTAAAGTCTATTTCTTTGTAAGGACTCCTCAGAGAGATTAATGACTACATGGTCTGTCGGGTCAGAAGATGTTTTGGTTATCTTTAGTACCATGCCCATCCAGTAATACCAGTGAAACTGCATTTTGGAGAAATTGTTTTCTGCTTGCATGGACCGGTGCTGGTTTATTTTACTTCCTGAACATAAGTATCCCCTAATATAATTCTTTCAGAAATCGTTGACAAGTCTGTGCCTTTATAATGACAAACAAATATTTGGGAAGGAATTATCTGGTTCATCTGAGTTTAGATACTAATCTCTTAAGGAGATAAATGGTTCCACTCTAAAAAGGCTTCATCAGTTTCATCCTGATTGGTTGTCGCTGATTTCTTCTCCAGTAGACTCTGGGTTAAAAGGCCTTCTTTGTCATCAATCATTGAATTTGTTCTCCTGCTTTCTCTTTACCTACCTGAGGGCAAAGATAATAGGAAAGGGAAAGCCTTCTTAGCAACAATGTAAAAGCCTTTCTGGTTCAGGATACTGTATTTTGCCACATCTTGCATTGAGAAGACTGATACTGGTATAGATTTTGGGGGTTCTAATCTGGCTTGGTGAAGGCATTATTTTATTTCTAAAAGTTAGCTGAAGCAGAAACACAAAAAACCAGCACAGAATGGAAAATTTGATTTATTTCTTCAGGAGAATTTTAGCCATCTATTGATGATTTCTCCCGGAGTTGTAACAGGGCTATAAATTTTGAAGTTGCTGTGTTTATACAGGAAAAAAGAGTAGGTTTGGTCTAGTGGGCTTTGTATATGAACCAAAAAAATCCATTATACAAATAAATATTCTGGGGAGACTAGATGGGAAAGTTCGTTTGCATGCTACTACTCTGTACATCCTAGAATGTTTCACTTGAAGGTGTCAAGGATATTTGGGCATACTGTAATGTCATAACTCAGTCAGATTATTGTGTGATTGAGAGAGACCAGAGCTTGTTTGGAGAAGACCATTTTAGTTGCTTGTTTTTAACGTGATCAGTTCGTGCTCAAGGAACTTCTGCCCTAGACGGCCTGTGAATCTATAAGACGGCCTGTGAATCTAAATATCCCTTTATGTAAACATGTTACCACACTTAGGAAGGCAGGGCAGTCCATCCTTGGCGGGCATCAAGCAGTAACTGTGAGCAATAATTCCGAGAATTGTGCTTTCTGGAGCACAGTGGTCCCCAAACATTTTTGAGCACATAGCATTCTCAGCAACACATTTTTGAACATGCATGCCTCTGCTGCTGCCACCACCCTGATATAGGCTCTCATTGCCTCATGCCTCAATTATTGCCCTAGCCTTCTGATTGCTCTCCCTGACTTAAGTCTTTCTCCATTCCAGTCCATCCTCCATTTGGCTATTAAAGGGATCTTCCTAACGTGCAAATGTCAACAGCAGCAGCAGCAGCAGCAACATCCTACTATATAGCTGCCTTCCCCTCTGCCCATTCAATAAACTCCCCATGGCTCTCTATTGCATCCAAGATCAAATACAAAATCTTTTGTTTTATCTTTAAATCCCTTCACATCCTGACCCTTTCCTACCTTTCTAGTTACGCTTTTCTCCCTTCCTGGTACTCTATGGTCCAGTGACTCTGGCTGCCTTTGCTCTTCCTAGAACAAGACACTCCATCAGCTGACTGTGTATTTTCACTGACTCTCCTCCAGGCCTGTAATTCTCTCCCTTCTCACCTCTGCCTTCTGTCTTCCTTGTCTTTCTTTAAGCCTTAGCTAAAATCCTATCTTATGCATGAAGCTTTTCTCGGTCCTCCTTAATGCTAGTGCCTTCCTTCTGAGGCTACTTCCAGTTTATACTGTATGATCTTTTTGTATACAGTCGTTTATTTGTCGTCTATTCCGCTTGACTGTGTGCTCCCCAAGGGCAGGGACTGTCTTTTGCCTTTCTTTGTATCTCTGGTGCTTAGCACATAGTAAGTGCTTAATAAATGCTTGTAAGGTGACTCTCTGACATGCTGGGGCACCATGCATATTTAGCTCTTTATCACCTATTTTGCAGATTATTTGTGGTAACTCTGATCACAGGGCTGTTATAGCCTATATAATCCCTAAGAATTATAGAACTGTATTCAATTTACTCATTAGCCTCTCAAATGGCCTGAAAGTTAATACATTTGTGATGCAAGTACCAAGCTACCGGGCTATGTGTGGCCTCTTCAATAATCATTTACTAAGAGGCGGTCTAGTGACCTGAAGGGTTACTGCACCTCCTGAAGTGACTGATGCACTCTTGGGGAATAATTTACTCAACATGAACCTCTGACTGAGCTGGGGAATAGTGCCAGTTAGTCACACTTCTATTGATCACCCACTGTTTGTGTAATAACTGGCTATAATCATGGTTATATGCAGGTTTTTATTTGGAATGCAGTAACAATCTTTAAGGAATATGGTATGCCAGTAAACAGGAAGCCAAGGCCATTTGGGTGACACTCAATTAGCATATCAGTGTCATTAATTAATATTTATTGAGCACCCACTAAATATATGCAACTTTCCTAGATGCCAATAAGTACACGAGGAAATTAAGGAATGATTTCCCCAAAGTTATGGTTTATTAAAAAAGATCTTTTTTTTATTAGAAGAGGTAAAACTTTTTGCTGGAGCGTGTCTCAGGAGACCATGGAAATGAATACAGTATAAGAGGTGCAAATAGCATGTTGGGATGATTTCTTTTAGGTACCTGCTTCTACCTGCAAGTGTGATATTGGTTGGACTTTTGAGATATATGGATATCAAAATGTGGTTTCACTAAATGCAAATGAAGTGTGGTGAATTTTCAAGAGTCTGACACAGGAAGCCCAAGAGGAAGATTCTTACAGTAGTTTGCCCCTACTATGCCTGAGTTAGATGACTGAGATGCGAGTCACAAGGAAAGTAGGGCAGAATTTCAAATTTGGTAATAGTAGAGGGATTTAGAGGATGGGGAGCGTGGCAGGCGTTATGAAGATATTCTGAATCTCATAAAATCCATCAGAACAATTGGACAGTCCATTAAGAGTTGGCATAGTTCCCGCCAAATTGAGACTTCTAGTGAGCTTACTATCATCAGTTACAAAAGACATTCTGTTCTGGAAATGTAAAGCAAATACTAAATAATAATGTTTGAGACTGTGTGTGTTTTTGTGTATATGTACATATTGTTCATAATACACTCATAAAGCGTGAAGGTTGTATTCCTTTTACTTGATAATATTCCTAATAGTACCTGGGTTATCCACCCTTGGTTTAAATAGGGACTTAAAAAAATCAGAATCTTAGAGCTAGGAAGGATTTCAAGGTACCTAATTCTACCTTCTCATTATACAGATCAGGAAATGGAGACCCAGAGAGGGAAAGTAAATTGCCTTGGAATCTCAGACTCTGAAATTCCATTCTCTGACCACAAATATCTGGCAGTTTAATTGGACAAATATTTATATGTGGGCCCTGTAACTTTCTGGCTGTCCTACCTCTTTACTCCTACTGATTTAGCTCTTCATCATCCTTCCGCGTTCTCAGCCCACCAGCCGGCTTCTGGCTTCACTTGCTTCCCTCTCCAGTCATTTCAAAGATGGACCCTGCTTTGTCAATCGCAAAGCTTGGGTATCTCCCACAATTTGCTTTTTAAATTTTTGCTTCCAGGGAGAAAAGTATTGTGGGAGGAAGTTACAAATTCATTCCGTCTGACTTGAGCTGGGCCAGCACTATTGCTTTTAGCTCTCAATTCCACTCATCACAGTTGCTGCTTAAGACTTCAAGACTATCTTTGATTCTTCCATTATCCTTGGCTTCAATAATTAATCAGTCACCACCTCCTGTCAAGCTTATCTTTGCAAATTATTTCAAGTGCATTCCCTCCTTTCTATGACCCTAGTTCAGGTATTATTCTTTCTTGCACTATTTTAAAAAAACAAAACATCTTATTAGTGCATTTCGTTTGACATTGCCATTTCAAATTTCTCTAACCTTTTCCTTTTACCCATCCCCCCCATTAAACTTTCTTTTGTGACAGTGCAAAATAATTAATCAAAAACATGTGGGACTATTCCCACATTTGACAGTGTATACAATATTCTGTATCAGTAGTCTACAGTGTAACCTGAAGGGGAATATACGTTTCATTATTGGCTTTCCAGGACCATCATTGGCTTTTTAGTTACTAAGCATTTGGCTTCCATTTAGTGGTCTTTTCATTTATTTTATTGCAGTTTTTGTAGTGTTATTTTAGTTCTGCTTATTTTGCTTTGCATCACTTCATATAAATCACTCCATGCCTCCCTGAATTCCTCATATTCATCATTCATTACAGCACAATAATTGTCTGTCTTACTCATATATCTCAGGTTTCTCAGTCATTCCCCCATTCCCCAATTGATGGGAACCCATGTGGTTTCCATTTCTTTGCTGCCACAAAGAGATATATATTTTGGTATATGGTGGGTATTTGTTTCTGTCTTTGACTTTTTTGGGGTGTACATGCCTAATTGGGGGATCACTGGTTCAATGGGTATTAACAATTTAAGTACTTTTCTTGTAGTACTTCAAATTGTTATACAGAATGGTGGGGTTTTGGAATGGCTCTCCCAGGAGCACATCATTGTGCCCATCTTTCCATAGTCATTCCAACGTTTACTGTTTACATCTTTTGTCACGTTTGCCAGTTTGCATGGCTTGAGATGAAATCTCAGATTTGTTTGAAGTTTTGTTTCTCTTTTTGTGATTTGGAGCATGTTTCATGTGGTCAGTTATAGTTTGCAGTTCTTCTTTTGAGAAGTATTCAAATCCTTTGCCCAATTACCTATCGGGTACATAGTGTTTGGTCTAAAGTATATACACACAAACACACACATGCACACACGCACACACAAGCACATACATATATACATACACTTTATATGGTCTCAGGTATACATACACATTTTATATAGTATATATGTATGTACTGAAGCAATACTTTGAAGTATATATAAAGATAGAATTTCTATATTTAGTATGTAAATATATATGTATATACATTATATTCTGCCTAACTGCTTTCCAGTTTTCCCATAATTCTTACAGAAAAGGAGGCCTTCTCTTTTTCTGTGCTTCCTCATCTGTGTTCTTGAGTTTATACCACTGGACTACTGCTTTCAACTGCTTCTCTTTCTTTCTTATCTAGTCTGTTTTGCTGTTTAACTCTGTTTTTCATCCAGTACCAAATAGATTTGGTGACCACTACTTTATAGAATAATTTGAGATCTGTTAATGCTATTCCCCTTTCCTTCATACTTCTCATTATTTCTGTTTGTACTTCCAAATGAATTTTATTTTATTTTTTGTTTCCCCCCCTTTTAATGTAAATATAATTTTATTTCTTCCAATCACATGTAAAGTTACTTTTCAACATTCATTTTTTATAAGATTTTGAATTCCAAATTTTGATCCTTCCCTTCCTTCCCTCCCCAAGACAGTAAGCAATCTGGTACAGGTTATACATGTGCGATCATGTTAAACATATTCCTGCATTAGTCATGTTGTGAAAGAAGAAACAGAACAAAAGGGAAAAGCCATGAGAAAGAAAAACCAAAAAAAAAAAGTGAAAATAGTCTGCTTCGATCTGCATTCAGACTCCGTAGTTCTTTCTCTGGATGTGGATAGCATCTTCTGTGATTAGTCTTTTGGGATTGTCTTAGATCATTGTATTGTTTATCATCACACAAATGTTGCTGTTACTGTGTACAGTGTTCTCCTGGTTCTGCTCACTTCACTCGGCATCAGTTCATGTAAGCCTTTCCAAGTTTTACTGAAGTCAGCCTGTTCATCATTTCTTAGAGCACAATAGTTTTCCATTACATTCATATACCACTACTTGTTCAGCCATTCCCCAATTAATGGGCCTTCTCTCAATTTCCAATTCTTTGTTACCACAAAAAGAGCTACTATAAATATTTCTGTACATGTGGGTCCTTTTCCCTTTTTTATGATCTCTTTGGGATACAGACCTAGTAGTGGTATTGCTGGATCAAAGGGTATGCACAGTCTAAATGAATTTTAAAAATTGCTTTGTTTAGTTTCAAAAATTCAGTGGGTATAGTATTCACTTGTAAAATAAATTAGATGGCATTATCAGTATGGCTTAGTAGATAGAACACTGGACTTGTAGTAAGGAAGACCCAGAATTCAAATCTCATCTTGGATAGATAGATTACTAGTGACCCTGGGAAAGTTATTAATCCTCTCTCTATACGTCAGTTTCCTTATCTACAAAATGAGGGACTTGGACCCAATAGTCTCTAAGGTCCCTTCCAATTTTAAATATATGATTCTTTGATTATATTTTACTGTATTGATATGGGCCAACCATGAGCAATAAGCAGTTCTCTGATTTCTTAGTTCTGCCTTTATTTCTCTAAAGTATATTTTATAGTTGTGTTGTAACTCTTCTGTGTGTCTCAGTAGGTCAACTCCAAGATATTTTGTGCATTTTGTAATTAGTTGTCTTGAATAGTATTTTTCTTCTTTCTTCCTGCTTTTTGTTGATATTATGTAGAAATCCTGATGATTTTTTGTGGATTTATTTCTAAGTTGCTTGCTCCCTTGCTGAAGCTATTAATTGTTTCAATTTCTTAGATGATTCTTTGAAGTTTTCTAGGAATACTATCGTATCCTCTGTAATAGGAATTATTTTGCCCCTTTTGCCAATATTTCTATGTTTAATTTTCTTGTCTTGTCTTATTGCTACAGCCACCGTTTCCAGAAGTATGCCAAACAATAATGGGAAGGGGATTTTCTGGACCAATTATAACAGCTGCCTAGCAGTTTTACTTGCTTACAGTCTCTCACCTTCTAAATCTTCCTACACACTGCGCTGACTCAATCTTCCTAATAAATGGGTCTGACCATGTTAGCCCCTGGATCAGAACCACCACAGACTGTTTACCAAACAAACTGCAAACTCCTGGCTTAACTTCCTGCTAAGTATGGGTAGAGTGTAAGCTTACTGAAAGGAGGGACTGGTTTTGTTTTGTTTTTTCTTTCTAACCCCAGTACCTAAAAATGTGTCATACGGTATGTGATTGTGCTAGGATCTTATTATGTTATGGGGAATATGAAGACTCTGTATGAAAGGATTCAGGGAGTAGAAAACACATAAAAGAACAAAGTATGCCATGACTGCAGCAACGTAAAGCAAGTTAACAGAGAGAGGTAGCAATAGGGGCTCCATCAATATTTGTTGAATTGACTTGAATTTTCAAGGCTTTCCACAATCGGGCTCTGACCTATTTTTGACACCTCATCTCTCAGGATCTCATTTCCCATATCTAAGTTCCAGTAAGATTGGCCTTCTTGCCATTCTCTGACCATGCCCTATAAAGCACATGTCCTCTGCTTTTCTCCTTCTTTGCCTTTGCTCATGCGGTTCCCTCCCCCCAAGGGCCTAGTAGGCAATATATTATTATTGAATGATTATAGGAATGAATGAATGAATGGTGGCTAGCTGGGACGGTGCCTGACAAGACCCAACTTCCCCTCCTCTTGCTCTAAAGTCTCCTCCCAAACTTCCTGCTAATGTTTTCTTCCCTTTTGTTCACCTGGCTGGACACCAAACCTCCATTTTCTTTCTAGAGGGAACCCAGAATCTCCTTTCCACTCTGACCTGTAGGTCTACTCCTCCCTTCCCAACGGTGGTCAGCCTCTCCTATGGATCCTAAATCCATCCAACTGCATGCTGATGCTTCCTAAACATCCCTGGGCCTCACAATCTGCCTTGTAGCTGCATCCTTAGGAGCTCTAGGCTCTTCCATCTATCTGCATACAGCTGAACTCACGTACATGTGTTGTCTTTATGGTGCCTGGCACATGGTATGCACTTAATAAATGATTTAATTATTCCTTTCATTCATGGCACATAGTTAATTGCAGCATCAGAGACATTGGCTCAGGTTTCATGATGCCCGTTCCAGGGCTCTTTTTACCAAATGGGTCATCCTGGCAATATGATTTTCTTGTATTCCTTATTGAAGAGTTTTGGAGTCTGATGTAAATGAAACCCTTTGAGAACCATGTTACCATATGTTAGCATTTTTATTTTTTTCAAATTTTATTATTAAATGTATGGATGTATTTTGTTTTGACTTAACAGACACTTGTCCCAACATACCCAATGCCCTGTTGTTGTTGTTCAGCCATTTTTCAGTCATGTCCAACTCTTTGTGACCCAATTTGGGGTTTTCTTGGCAAAGATACTGTAGTGGTTTGCCATTTTCTTCTCCAGCTCATTTTATAGATGAGGAAACTGAGGCAAGCAGGGTTAAGTGACTTGTCCAGGGTCACACAGCTGCTAAGTATCAGAGGCCAGATTTGTACTCATGAAAATAAGTCTTCCTGACCCCAGGCCCCATGCTCTATCCACTGTGCCACCTAACTGCCCAAATGTCCTTTGTGTTTCAGTTGTTTTTATTTGACAGGCAATGTGATGTAGTGAGAAAAACATGGGAATTGGAGTCAGGACTTAGTTTAATTCTTGGCTGTGACACTTATTTGCTTTGTGACCCTGAACATGACATATAAGCTCTCTGAGCCTCAGTTTTGTCATCTGTAAAATGGGGATATTAATGACACCTCTTATTATTATTATTAGAGACATTTGCTCCTTTCTTCTCTTTACCTCTTCCACCTGTCCTGATTCTTCCTCCTTCAACTTCTTTTACTGCTCAAGGGTGTTCATTTTCCCTCGATTCTACTTGGATAAATGATGTTGGGGGAAAAATGGGCACAATCTAGTTTTACTCCACTCTGATAATCACATGCCTTCTCTGTAATACTGGGCACTAGACTTAGAAGATAATTGATAAATTGCTTCCTGGTGCCTATCTTTTCATTAACCAAATGCTATAAGGGTTTAAAATCCTGTTATAAGACACCTCAGTATAAAACTATAGTGTCTCAGAGTTGGACCTCAGCTTGTAGTTGGCCTAGCCCATTATCCAATGCAGAAATCTCCTATCCAGTCTCTCTGTTGATTGCTCACTCGGTCCCTCCTTCTCAAAGCAACATGGATTAGCAGAAAAAGAGCTCCACTTGGTGCCAGGAGGAACCTGAGTAGGAATCTGACCTCTAACATTTACCCACTGTGCCACCATGACGTGACCTCGCTGAACTTTGGTTTTCTTCTCTATAAAATGAGCATAATATTAGCACTTACCCCCTCCCTGACTTCCTTTAATTCCTACTGGAAACCTTTCCTGATGCCCTTTAATGATAATATCTTTGCTCTGTTGTTTATCCCCAATCTGTCCTGCATTGAGCTGGATTATTTGCATGTCGTCTCACCCATTAGTAGAAAAGGCAGTCAAGGGCCAAGGCTCCCTTGCTCTCACGTGGAGTTTAGGTTCAACCAGGTGAGAGCATCATTGGATTGGAGGAAAAGAGCACCATTCATTCCCTAGCCCTTCATGAGGAGTCTAGAGACTCCTTGCCATATGGAAGAGTCAAAGCCAAAATGGTGGAAACTGGCTCCTAACTAATGTATCGCTCCCTTTCTTCCCCCAACCTGGGTTGTGGCATGGGGAGGAGAGAGGATCATGGGACCACTCAGGGCTGTACTGTCATGCCAAAATGCAAATTCCTCCCGGTGCTGAACCATCACATGCCTGGAAGAAAGACCCAAAGGACCCATGTGGTTGATCAGATATAGGCAGGATATATCACAACACAATCTTCTGGCTGGCCCCCATCGTATGTAAAAGGGCATTTCCTCTTGCCATTAGTGTTATAGCACATTTCCATTTCTTCCTCATGCCTTCAGAGATATGGTTAAGTTTGAAAAAGAAAAGACAAATTTTGAATTTTTTTGCAAAGATTGATTGTTTCTTAGGTTTTTTTTTTTTTGCTACAACATCTAGTGGCCATTCATCTACACTAATATTTTATAAGTCACTGAAATAAGCCAATACCGTTGAAGGCTAGTATTAATGGTAACCTTTGGTGTCCAGGTGGATGCAAGAAGTAGTATTATTTTGGGGGAATAGGAGCCGCGTTCCTAACTATTAAAGATAGAAGAATGGAAACCTTCCCCCCATCAACTTCTCCCAATACCCATATGTGTGTATACCCATAATCCTCTGATGTCTGAGCATAGTGGCTATGACACAAATGAATCTGAGCTATCAGCAGGACTCTGGCCCACATTTATATTGCCAGTATGGCCAATAATAATTTCTGTCAGCTTTATCCATCTGTCATAGGCCTCCAACTATATATACCCTGGGAACAATTGTTAATTAAAAAACATTGAGGAAAAATGTCAATACTTGAATGAAGATAGTTTTAGGCTTTCTAATCCCATGAAGTCACCTCTTCCCCAATTTTTATGTGAGGAAATTTATCTGGTACTTAAGAGCTCCTGAGCTTATTTAAAATATAAGTGATTTTATGCTTTTCTTATAGTCTATAAGTTCATTCTTACTAAATTATAAGAATAAGATACTTCTTATTTTTTTCTTTGTTTTTTTTTTTTTAAATTTGGTTAGACAATGGAGTTAAATGACTTGCCCAGGGTCACAGAGCTAGTAAGTGTTATGTGTTTGAGGCTAGATTTGAACTCAGGTCCTCCTGAATCCAGGGCCAGTACTCTATCCACTGTGCCACCTAGCTGCCCAATAAGGTACTTCTTATAGTGAGGAGTATTACATCCAAAGTCAAGGCACTAGCATTTGAAATATTCATATATATGATAATAAGAAAAAATTCTGTGTTGAATCTTATGGTCTATTTGGTTATAGTTGCAATGAGCATGGCTGAGTTTCCCCCCTCATTTTCTGTCCTTCATTTTGCACATTTATCAACAAGTAGCCATTGAGCACTTTTTGTGTGCAAGACCTGGGCTGTATGTTGGGAGTGTGAGGGGGTATGGGGCGCTACAGGGAAAGATAAGACATGGTCCCTTCCCTCAAGGAGCTGAAAACCTAGTAGAGGAAACACTTTAAAATACTGTAGTATCTCCTTCAATGGTTCTTTGACCTCACTGTTGTTTGTATTTCCTCTAGTGGAACAGATCACAATCTGTCTATTCCTCATCCTGTGTGTCAGTGGATACACTGGCACTCCAAGATCCTTTGATTTCATTGATGTGGATGGATCCCCCACCATGCAGAGCACAACCTGTCTATAACCTAGAATCTAAGCGACTTGCTTGAGGCCCATCGGGCCTACAGCCACTGCTATGTGAGAGGTGCAAGTGAAAATCAAGTCTTCTTGACTCCAGGTCCACTTCTTTATCCATTACATGATTGGAAGACTGTTCCCCCCCCCCCCCGACTTTTTGTTGGCTCTGCCATTGCAGAATTCATTTGGAGATGTTATTTTGAAGTTGTTTAGAGAGGAAGCTGCATGCTTCCTCTACTCCACCATTTTGACTCTGCCCCTGGAAGTTCCATTCTTAGCCTTTGGACAGGCAATGGTATAAGGGAGCATGTTTCAGGGAGAGGGAATAATGAATGGCATGAACAAAGATAGACGAGAAAGGGAAATGGTTTCACTAGATTTTCTTTTATTTGCTATCACTTTCTGCCATGATCTGTTGTGGTATTGTGGAAAGAGCAGTAGATTTGGAGTTAGGAGACCTGAGTTCAAATCTAATTGTACTACCTGAATGTCTGTGGGTCAGTCCTTTCAGTTTTCTAGGCCTCAGGTTCTTCATCTGTAAAATGAAAACAGTGGACTAGATTAGAGATATCAAACTCAAATAGAAGTGGGGGCCGCTACTGAATATAAGATCCCTGCTGGGTACTTGACTTAGGAAAAAAAAACCACGTATTGACATTATCTCTCTATTTTATTATCGGTATATTCTATTGTTTTGTATTTATTTTGTTAAATATTAACAATTTACATTTTAATCTGGTTCTGGCCACACTCAAGAGTTAGGGATCATACTGGCCATGGGCTTCATGTTTGACTCCTCTGAACTACATAATTTCTAAGGTTCTGTCCAGCCTTAAGTTCTGTGCTCTTCATGGATATCTGGAAATGAGCTACAACATGTAAAACAAGTCAAGTTTCAGTGAGATTCTCATTTATGACTCTTGGTTTTCCTAGTGCCCTATGTCCTTGTTGCTACATGTAGCTGCTGCACAAGCGTGGACATCAGGTGCAGAGAGGCAGGTGTGTGCTTGATGTTAGGAAAATCCTCCAAATAACCTTGAGCTAGTGATTTCCTCCTCACTAGAGGCCTTTTTTGATTGGCTGTTTAGCCAGGATTGTCAGTATTTTTTTTTTTTGTGAGGTTGGTGACTTGGATTAAGTGACTTGCCCAGAGTCACACAGCTAGTAAGTGTCAAGTGTCTGAGGCTGGATTTGAACTCAAGTCCTGGGCTAGTGCTCTATCCACTGCACCACCTGGCAGCCCCGATTGCCAATATTTTTAAAAAGGTTTATCAGCCACCTTCTCTTTTTACCTCCTTTCGTTTTGGGAGGTTTTGGTGGTTCTCTCATAATGTCTAGTAAGAGATTATGCTTTGAGGGGAGAAACCATAGGGTCTTATCCCCTGAGGCTATGTGGCCCTGAGAAATAGGCCCCAGTCTTTGGCCTTTTTGTTAATTTTTTTCTGTCTTGGGTGAAAGAAGTAGACCTAGTGAATTCTAAAAGCCATCAGGGGAGTGCTTTGTAATCCCATTGTTCCAGAGTTTGAGTTCTGAAGCCAGTGTAGTTTTGATTGCCTTGAGGGGCAAAGACCAATTTTCTGGAGTTGACTTCAGGACCCCAGTACAGGAGAAGGGCTCACATGGCAGTAATGCCAACTTTGGACGTGAGCTTAGTGTAACAAATTCTATGTTGGCACTGAGCTAAGTTCTAAGCCTACTCCCCCAGAGACCAAAGTGGTGCAAGCGAGAGTATGCCCTAGAAGTATTAGGTGAAATGTGTATGTTCTTGCTCTATATTTGAAGTAAATATCCCTTTATAAAAACTACCTAATGTTAAGTGTTTAAATGAAACTGGGATGTTATCACTGGCCCTAACAAATGGGAGGAACATAGCCAGTAGCAGCAGAAGAGAGACAACCCAACCCCTCCCTGTTAGTCCCTGGAACCCTGATGGCAACTTTCTTATCTTGCTGTCTTTTGGAGAGTGGTTTTTTTCTTATATGTACCATATGTTCATGCATTTATCAAACTGGTAGACAAATACTTACCTCTTCAAATAGCTTGCGATGAAATCTCAGGACACAGATGTGACTCTCAGCTCAGAGAATAAATGTATGTATGAATGAAGAAGCTTACATTAAGTACTTACTGTGTGTCAGACACTGTGCTAGGCTGGAGGATGGGGAACATTCTTGTAGATAGAGGTAACAGATAGGGCTGGTGGCTAAAGAAAGGAGTTCTTATTTGGGAAGGCAGAGGAATGATGAGTAGAGACATAGAGCAATTAGCTGGAGCACTTTTTCTGGAAACAAGGGTAGTGTTGATTTGGTCGTTATTGCCCCAGCAAGAAGTGGAAGGTAGGAGGTCACTGCAGCAAAGCAGGAAGATATCTTAAGGCTTGGTCAGGTGAGTGGTGCTGGCCTAGACATGGTAATCTCTCACCATTAGGATGGCACAGTCAGGACAACCTGGATGATCAGCTGGAAGGATGCAGTGGTAGTAGCAGTGGGGTAGGACGTGAAAAAAGCTGTTCTGAGCTCTGGAGCCTAGCTGGTGCTGGAGCAAGGGAGGGACAGAGTTTCATGTACTTGATCCTTCATTTCTGGACATAAATATGCACATTTCCCCCTCATTTCAGAGTCCATTTAACTACATTCCTAGTTATGCTTAGTATAAGATACCATGTTCCAAGGCTTGTTATGGTTCTTATTGGCATCATATTTAGGGCACTCAACAGAGCCATGTGATTTTTACAAAGCTATGACTAAATGAAGAAAAGTGAAGTTTATTTGTTCTCCTCCGATGATACATGCTAGTGTTGGGGTTCAATGTGTGTGTGCTATGGTGTTGTCTTGAAAGAATTTGCTCAGGCTGTCTCCAAGTTAAGTAAAGGCATTTATTCAAGGTCGAGTTGTCTTCCTTAGAGGACTCAGGTACAGCAGCTGCTCCCTACTGGTGTAAAGCTAGAACTTATATAGAAGCTTAACAGGAAGATGAGGTAACTAGGATAAGGAGGTGAGGTAATTAGGGGCATGTGCACAAGGGGTGATAGCATCAGTGTTTGGTATATGCTATTCCCAGTCATGCAGTCTTGATCCCCCTCAAAGGGAGGCTGCATTACTACGTGCATCAGATGTTAATTAGCCCTGAGGTTACTGTGGGACAAGCAAGGTGGCATTATGCTTGTTCAGAGTGGGGAATGTCCCAGGAAAGTCTCTTGGTCAGTTTTCAGCTAGGGGCTGGAGTGTGATTGGTTAGTTGAGGGGCTCTGACTACAAGTTATTGTCAGGGGTATTAACTCAGGGGCTCTGGATACAAGTTGTTGTCAAGGGCATTACTCATCACTAGAACTATATGAAGAAAGTCTATACTGCACATCTCTTCCCTCCCTGACAGAGAAGGCATGAAATTCAACCTATGCAATGCATTCTTAACAATTTGCACTAGAGGAAATGTGAATTACACAAAATAGCGTTTAATCCATCCACCGTTCATGGTTAATATCAGGATGAGAACTTCCACTTGAGTGTGGTTGTGTTTGATGCTTATAGTATCAGTCCTTATATCTAAATCCTGTACCCATTTTGACTTTATCTTGGTATACGGTGTAAGATGTTGGTCTGTGCCCAGTTTCTGCCATACATTTTTCCAGTTTTCCCAGCAGTTTTTGTTAAATAGTGATTTTTTTTTTATCCCAGAAGCTGGAGTCTTTGGATTTGTCAAATAGTAGATTAGTATACTCATTGACTGTTGTGTCTTGCATACCTAACTTATTCCACTGATCCACTACTCTATTTTTTAGCCAGTACCAAGTAACTTTGATGATTACTGCTTTATAATACAATTTAAGATCTGGTACAGCTAGGCTACCTTCCCTTGCATTTCTTTTCATTAGTTGCCTTGATATTCTGGACCTTTTGTTCTTCCAGATGAATTTTGTTGTTGTTTTTTCTAGCACTATAAAACATTTTTTGGTAGTTTGATTGGTATGGCCCTGAATAAGTAAATTAATTTAGGTAGAATTGTCATTTTTATCATAATTATATAGAGAGAAATATGTAGAAAACTGAGTCAAGTTTATAAGAATACAAGTCATTCCCCAGTTGATAAATGGTCAAAGGATATGAACAGGCAGTTTTCAGAGGAAGATACTAAAAGTATCTATAGTCATAGGGAAAAATGTTTTAAATCACAATTTATTAGAGAAATGCAAATCAAAACGACTCTGAGGTACCACATCACACCTATCAGATTGGCCAACATGACCAAACAGGAAAATGATAAATGTTGGAGAAAATGTGGGAAAATTGGAACACTAATGCATTGTTGGTAGAGTTGTGAAGTGATCCAACCATTTTGGAGAGCCATTTGGAACTGTGCCCAAAGGGCTATAAAATCGTGCATATCCTTTGACCCAGCAATACCACTTCTAGGGCTGTATCCCAAAGAGATAAAACAAATGGGAAAAGGACCCACAGGTGCAAAAATATTTATAGCAGCTCTTTTTGTGGTGGCCAGGAATTGGAAATTGAAGGGCTGCCCATCAACTGGGGAATGGCTGAACAAGTTGTGGCATATGAATGTATTGGAATACTGTTGTGCTATAAGAAATAATGGACAGATTTCAGAAAAACCTGGGAAGACTTACATGAACTGATGCAGAGTGAAATGAGCAGAACCAGACAAACATTGTACACAGTAACAGCCACATTGTGCGATGACTGACTTTGATAGACTTAGCTCATCTCAGCAAACCAAGGATCTAAGACAACTCCAAAAGACTCTTGATGGAAATTGCTGTCCACATCCAGAGAAAGAACTATGGAGTCTGAATGCAGTTGGAAGAATTTGCTCTCCTTTTCCTTTGTTGCTTTTTTTTAATTGCTTCATTCTTGTGGTTCTTCCCATTAGTTCTAATTGCTTTTTGCATCATGACTAATGGGAATATATGCTTAATATGAATGTATAAGTAGAGTATATATCAGATTGTGCTCCGTCTTGAGAGAGAAAATTTAAAACTCAAAATATTATGGAAGTGAATGTTGAAAACTAAAAATAAATAAATTAAATAATAAATAAATCAAGGGGGAAAAAGAAGACTTATTAGAACCATTACAAAATACCAACCTAAGCTTTAGCTTAGCTTTTTTTTTTGTTCCTAAAAGAGAAGTGATTCTTCTTAGGGTATTATAGTTTATAGTAAGGTAACCCATCACATGTTTAGCTTCCAGAAGCATTCTGTACAAGCTGATTAGGGAGTAAGGAGAAGGAGTTTACAATACCAACGACATAATAGAATAATGGAACTTTACAGTTTACAAAACATTTTCTTTGAAACAACCCTGTAGGTGGTACAGATATTTCTGTTTTATGGATAGGAAGCTGAGACTGAAGGTGCTTACGACTTGTCCATAGTCACAAAATGAATGTGTTCTAGGACTTGAATTTCAGTCTCCAGACTTAGATTCTTTGTTCTTCTTTCATCTATACAACACTGACTCTTTGTTGTTGTTTGAGCCTGGATCTCCCTAGTCTTGAATGGAAATTTTAGCTTCATTTCCGGCTTGGGCTGGTTTGCCTCTCCTTTAGCCTGCCTGGTGGCTCTTGGCTCCTGGATTGCTGTCAGACTTAGTATGTATGACTGATCAGTATTAACCCTGCAGTTGCTGAACTCTTGAACTCAAGTGATCTACCAGCCTTGGCTTCACTGAGTAGGCTTGTGCCACAATGTCTACCCACATCAGCTCTTGTAGATTTGCTTCTCATAGTCAAATCTGAATGCCCAGATTTCCAGGGACAAGTTGAAATGAGCCTGTAGACAATAAACAGGGGTAAATAGCTCCTTGTGACTATGGATCTCTTTTGTTGTTCAGTTGTGTCTGACTCTTCCTGACCTCATTTGGAGTTTTCTTGGTAGAGATACTAGAGTGGTTTGCCATTTCCTTCTCCAGCTCATTTTACAGATGAGGAAACTGAGGCAAACAGGGTCAAGTGCCTTGGCCAGGGTGACATAGCTAGTAAGTGTCTGAGGCTGGATTTGAACTCAAGTCCTCCTGATTCCAGGCCCAGAACTCTATCTACTGTACCACCTAGATACCCTTGGTTTTCTCTCTAACAGTTACTTAGTAAGTGTTCAATGAGTGAATATAAATGCTAAAAAGGTACTAGTGTTATACCGAGAAATTAGCGAGTTGACCACCCAGGTTAATTTTAAATTGTGGACTTTATTAGCGTGCGGCTGCCAGGGATATTCACATCCAAATCAAGCAGCCCCCATCAGGGGTCGAGCTAGGGTTTATATAGGGAGTATACAGGACAGGGAGGGGGATGGATCTTTGAAGTCTGGCTAGTCAAGGACACCCTTCTCTCTCTCTGTAGATATGATAATGCTCTGCAAACTTTCCTGAGCAGCCAGATAAGGGTCTTGCTAAGGAATTTGGAGTTTTCCAGAGATATGATCTGAGGGCTAGGACCTGAGCAGCCAGATAAGGATCTTGCTGAGGCCCATGCATGAATACTGCTAGGCACAGCGTCCTTGGGCTGGGGTGTGGTCGTTAGAGATAGTGTTTCTGAGACTAGGGAGGCATTTTGGGGCAAAAGTATAAGCACAAGCATCCGAGCATCCCATCATTACAGGTCAGGGATCACACAAACCAGACCAGGGGTCCTGGTTTCTGGTATAAACATAATTATCTAAAGCCATTGTATTGCAAGTTTTCTTATCCATTTGCTTTGGAGGTATGGGCTGTGCTTAAGCTATGCAGGAGTACATTTCACTGTTGTTTAGATTTAGGAGGAAAGAGGTCTGGGACAAGATTAAGCACCAACTTGGGCTTTCCATTGCCTAAAGGGCCCTACTACCTAAATGGTAAAATAATGTTCTGCATTACACTAGAATAAAAATAGTGAGGAGAGTTAGAATGGAATTAATTAGGTTATCTGACTAAGGCATTATTGACCAGAGTATAATGATATGTACAGCATTCCAAGTTTGCTTAAATCTCAGAGCAGTGTGTTTTGCCTCAGGGAATGCCTGATGTATTGTAAAGCAGCTGTTTAGCCCTCAGCCCAGGGGAGCTGAGATGTTAGCTACATTTATGCTGCACCATTCGCGTCATACTGGTATAATTAAACAGAAAGCATTATGGGTAGTTCCCTGTTTTTGTTGCTTGCGATTAGGGAAGGAAGGCTACTTGGAGGAGGTGAGTTTGATTAGAGTTTGAAGTATAAATTTGCTTGAAATCCCAAAGTGATGTGCTTTATGTCATGATAAATGGTTTATCATTTTCTATACACATTTTCATGTGGGGAAAACTTCACTTTTTTTTTTATCTAGACGATGATGCTTGTGTGTCAGTGAAGTGAAATTCTGGCAAAGTATCACTTTGTTTTGGAGATTGGTGGTGTTACTATGGAAGAAGAGGGGAGGGTGAAAGGAATATAGGTGGAGTCTAGTGGTATATGTAAAGTCATATATATGAGGCATTTGACCCCACCTGGTAACATCAGCTTTCCTTGAAGCTGCAAAAGGGACCGAGTATGATCAGGAAAAATGCTAGAGATGGTGCTGGTATATTCAGTGGTGTACAGCTGGCTCCAGCTGATTGTTGTTTTCTGTGTGAGCATTTATACCTTGAAAATCAGCAAATGCTTGATTTGTTGATTCATTTGTTGTGTAGACCAGGGTGGGAACCTGTGGCCTTGAGACCACAGAACAAACTTCTTCTGTGAGGTTTGGATTCAGTCAAAGGGCTGATTTGAGGACCTAGAGGGCCACATATGGCCTCCAGGCTGCAGGCTCCCCACCCCGTCTCAACTTAAGAAAGCCATAGAGAAAATGTTAATGATGCTGATTAAACTTAAAAGTGTGTTGTGTATACATTTTTTTCCCAGACAGCCAGTTGCTAAAACATTTACCAGCACATCCCTGAATATATTTTTTGAGCTAGCTAACATATGGTGGGAAACAGAGAGAGAAAATGTGTGAAAAAGAGAGAGACAGAGAAAGACACATGCTCGATGCGCGCGCGCGCGCACACACACACACACACACACACACACACACACAGATTGCTGTATAAAGAACATGGCAGAATAGAGCAGAGGCTAGCTGAAGCCCTGACTATAATCTTCTTGTGCCTACTTTGTGTGGGAAGAGTTTGTTGATCAACAATATGAGTGGTGTGAGTGTGTCCTTCTGGGTTGGCTATGGAATTCCCCAATCATGTGATTGGTTATTTTTTTTTAAGTTGTATACATTTTTATTTCAGATGAAAGGAGGAATAAATATAAGA
The DNA here is from genome assembly GCF_003287225.1 of Phascolarctos cinereus. NCBI lineage: Eukaryota > Metazoa > Chordata > Mammalia > Diprotodontia > Phascolarctidae > Phascolarctos > Phascolarctos cinereus. Next base: position 32,303,258 of record NW_027556291.1, read on the forward strand.
GCTGAATGTCTCCCACATTGATACTTAACACCAAATTGGGAATTGTGCGTAGAATTTTTTTTATTACATCCAATTTGTTTTAAAGTATATATTAAACTTAAGATGATAATAAAATTGTCTTGCTTATCAGAGTCCCCTTCTGAACTTCCTCCCACACTCTTTCATATATTCAAATTTCTTTGATGTTCTTTTTTTACTCTTTTGTTCTTTCTTTTTTGAGAGGCAGCATGGCATAATGAATTAGAGAGTCGGCTTCAAAGGCAGGAAGGCTAAGGTTCAAGTCTTGCGTCTGAAACATTCTGGCTGTGAGACCTTGGGCAAGTCATTTCACTTCCCTCTGGTTAATTCTATGAGACTGTAAATTGCAGAGAAGGCATTGACCTATATTTGGTAGAGGGAGCATCTTCTGAGAGGTCCCCCTATACCAATGAAATCACACATGCAGTCCTTATCCCTATCATCTCCTCTATTACTCCCCTCACAAAAGACTCTTTTCACTCCCTCCACCCAGATACTTACTTGTAACCCATAGTTACAAGTTGTCCAGCTTTGTAACCCACAGTTAGAGTCAAGTACAACACATTCACACTTTGGGTGTGGCTGAAAATGTGTATCTCTTTCTAATGCCTCTCTGCTAAGCTCAGGAAGCAGGCTTCATTCTCAGCCTTATCAAGTCCAGATTGATCATTTCATTGAGCAGAGTTTGCAGGTCTTCCCAACGTGTTTTCCTTTACATGATTGTAGTCGTTTTGTAACTTATTCTCTTGGTTCTTCTCACTTTATGCAAAGTCCTGTGGCTGTGCTTTTTTAGAGCTGAATAGTGAGGAACTGTGTTATATTCAGCTGGAGAGTTGCATAGCAGACTGATAGTGCTGGGCTCTGATGCAGGCATTAGGAGGAAAGAGGTGGAAACCAGTGGGCTAAGTTTAGTAGAGGTGAAATAGGATATAGCAGTCTAGTAGGTCAGGGTCTTAGCTAATCTAGAAATGCAGAAAGTCACCATGTGAAGTCCAGCTAATTTTAGGTGAGGGCTACTACAATGTGGGCAGCTAGGTGGCGTGGTAGATGGAGCACTGGGCCTGGAGTAAGGAAGACCTGCATTCAAATCTGGCCTCAAATATTTACTAGCTGTGTGACTCTCGGCAAGTTACTTAACCTTGTTTGCCTCAGTTTCCTCATCTGTCAAATGAGCTGCAGAAGGAAAGGGCAAACCACTCCAGGATCTCTGCTAAGAAACCCCAAAATGGGGTCATGAAGAGTTGGACACAGCTGAAAAATGACTGAACAACAACTGCTAATGCAAAAACATAACAAACACTTTTACCATCTGCAGGGTCACCATGAGCCCCTCAGTTCCAGACTTTGGATGATGCAGTGTTTTGGCCAGCCAGGAGAGACTTAGTACCATCAAGAACAAAGAGTCAGAGCTACTCTAGTCTCATATAGAGCGAAGTGTTTTGTATCTAAAAGGGGAACCAAATGGAAGAGTCGTAGTTGTGCCTTTATAGGACAGACTTGGGGATTTTATCACTGTCTTATATGGTGCTATCTTCCCCAGAATGTCTTTCTATAGAATATCTTTGGAGATAGGAATTCAGGATGAGAAACATATGACTACTATACTTTTTTCATTCATTTCAGTCGTGTCCAACTCTTTGTGACCCCATTTGGGGTTTTTTTTGGCAGGGATCCTGGAGTGGTTTGCCATTTCTTTCTGCAGCTTATTATATAGATGAGGAAACTGAGGCAAACAGGGTGAAGTGATTTGGCCAGCATCTTCCTGACCAGGCCGTGTTCTATGCACTATGGCGCCACCTAGTGGCCTCTTGATGTTTATTCCCTACATAATCTTGGGCAAGTCGCTTAAGCTCCCCAGGCCCTACTTTTATCACCTTTCAAAGGAGGGAATTGGATTAGATGTTCTCTACTAGTTTGAAATCTATTTTACAGGGGCAGCTAGGTGGTGCAGTGGATAGAGCACTGGCCTTGAAATCAGGAGGACCTGAGTTCAAATCTGGCCTCAGACCAAACACTTGACACTTACTAGCTGTGTGACCCTGGGCAAGTTACTTAACCCCAATTGCCTAAAAACAAAAACAAACAAAAAAAAAGAAATCTATTTTATAGTGGAAAGGGTGTAAACCTCTGACACTTTCTTCCTATGTGACCTTGCACGAGTTATTTAATTTCCTCAGGCCTTAGTTTCTTCATTTATAAAATGAGTGGATTGGACTTTATATGGACTCTGAGGTTCCTTTTAGCTCTATGTTCCTATGGCCTGGGTTCAAGTCCCATGTCCACTTTTTATTCACTGTGTGATTTTGGGCAAGTTATTTAACTTTTTTGACTGTTTCCTCATCTGTAAGATGACAGGGTTGGATTTTTTCAGCTCTAAATCTGTCATCCCAGGATCTAACTTTTCTTAGATGCTAGAACTGCTGTCCTGATTTCTAATTGTCTAATCCTTCTTTTTATTCAATTTAAAGTAGAAAAGATTTTGGAATCTGTGCTTTATATTGTAGCTTACATATTTAAGGCACATTTTCCAAAAGAGTTTCTTAAAGTTCCATTATGGGCAAGAGATATACTTTCCTCTGGGTGAGATATACTGAAACAGCCTTCTTTTGGGGGGTGAAGACAGTCTAGGAATTTAGGTCAAGAATTTAGGAAACAAAGCCTCAGTGGGAAACAAAATTTGAAGAGTCAATGTATTTGCTGGAAATTATTATGAAAATGTTGATGTGAAATGTGTGCCTTAAAATGTGTAAATTAAGTCCCCTCTAAAAACAGTGGGCTCATTTCTTTTCTCTGCATGTCCCCCTTTGTGTTACTGAGCCTGCTGCTGTTTGATTTAGTCAGTTGCCACTTTTGTCGCTGTTCATTTCTCTTCCTTGGTCCTCCCTCCATTTTCTCCCTTTAGGACTGCCTCCTGTACCCCCAGTGAACCAAGTAAATAGCCACCAATATGGTGTGATTCAAGTGGAGCCGAAAGGTCTGCCTGTTCCCGAATATGTCATCTACTCTCAGTCTGCCTCCAGGTGTGAAGTTCCGTTTATTTTAGCATATATCCATTACACAACTCTAACCTTGCGTTCAAGGTCCTTTATATAAGACATAGTCCCTGACATGAAGGACAAAGTTTATATTCCTGTAGGGGAGAAGAAACATGGACACAAATAACAATACTACAAAACAAAATGTCATAAATGCAGAATCATTCTCAGAGAGGCAGTACAGTAGAAAGAATGCTAGATTTGGAGTGAGAAGGCCTAGGTTTAAGTTCTAGCTTTGGCACTTACTAGCTGTGTGCCTGTGGGCAAGTCATTTAATCTTCTGAGCCTTGGTTTCTTCAGCTGCTAAGAGGGGGTAATAATATTGCAACATCTACCTTGCAATGTTGCAAATCTTAAAGTAGTATATGAATTATTACTGCCAGTACCACTACCACTCCTCCTCCTCTTCCTCCTCCTCCTTCTTCTCCTCCTACAAGTATTACTTGAACTGAGCCTTGAAGAATGGCTAGATGAAAATGGGTATGGGGAAAAGGGCTTTCCAGGTATAAAGAGCAATGGGGAAAAAGGTAGGGATATAGGAAAGAGCAGAATATGTTCAAGAGGCAATGAGTAGTGCATTTTGGAAGGGGAATGGTGGACTAGAAAGGCTATACTGGGGCTAGGTACTGGAAGACTTTGAAGTCCTTGTCCAAGAGCTTAAATGTCATTTGCTCCATGGGCAGTGGAGAGCCCCTGAAGGTTTTGGAGCATCTGAGGAATCTCTTTAATCAGTAATCATTTCTGAAATGTATATTCTGTGTCAGGCACTGAGGATATAAAAGGGAGAGAACTCCTGCCCTCAAGGAGCTTAGATTCTGGGGTGGGGGAACAGCACGTTCATAGATAAGCAAATACAGGATATATGCAAAATAAATGCCAAGGGAGATATTTCCAGTATTAGAGTAACTGAAATGTGGAATTCATGAATACTGGTTGCTTGTAGTTCACTTGCTGACTAAAGTTATTTATGACAATTATAAGTGAAGAAGAAATCTCAGAGTGTGTAGTTTATGGCATTGGCCTTCCTGCTGGATAGGAAGTTCCAAAGGTCCAGTCAGATCTAGTTTCATGGAGACAGCATAATTGGCATTAGGGACGAGAGTTCAAGGAAGTGCAAACACAACTTAATTATATGTTTATTCTGGGGCCTTCTTTGCAGGGAAAAAGCTTGCTGTACTTTTTCGATTTTCCCCAGGTCCTAAGAAGCCAAACATCCTTCTGGTGGGAAAGCGTCCACGTAACACAAAGCAGGCTCTGCAAGGCTGACTCTCCAACTTCTACCACAGTGGCAGGTAATCAGTCCCAAACATGAGCAGGGCCTAACATTTTGGCTCTTCATATGGGAGGCGGGAATTTACACAAACCAGATGCCAAATTTTGCCCTGCAGCTAGATGGTGTGAACAAAGTGGTGTGAATAATGGTCGGGGTTTGTTGACCGTCTTTAATTTGGTTAACATATAGTGTAATGAGTGTTGAATTTCTAATTAGAGGTCCTGGGTTCAGATCCTGACTCTGCCACATAACTAACCTTGGATAAATCACTTAATTTTCCTAGATTTCAGTTTCTTCCTCCTTCAAATGCTTTGGAGCAGATGACTTCTCAGTTGTCTTCTAGCTCTAAATCTATAATCTTCATTTTCTAAATTCCCCTACAGTTCTAAATTGATGGCCTTGTGAAAATAAGTTTTAATTTCAAGAATTGAAAATGAAAGAAAACAGGGTAGGATTGTGTGGTTTTTTTTTTGGGGGGGTGGAGACAGGGAAAGATAGGCCTATCTTTTGGAACCAGGCCTTTTGTAAACATGAACTCTCAAACTTTAATAAGAAGCAGAAAAGTCTGGTTTATACTATTTGTTTCCATGGTCCATGAATTTGTAGGAGAATTCTAATTATCCAGACTTAAAATCTTGTCCGAAGTCCCATCTGTATTGTGTATAGTCTTGGGCTAGATTAGAGTATTGGGTTAGGATTTTGGTCAGAGTAAAGAGTTGGGGTTAAAGTTATAAATTAAGGATGGGGCAGGGCAGTCCATTGTGGAGTAATTGATACTGCCCACTGTCTGGAGTATTGTGGATTTTGTCATCTCCACTTATCTCATAATCTAGAAGATGTCTGGCTAATCATTCCTTCAGGGATTGGGAATTCTGTTAAAACCCACTTGTGGGTTGCTTCATAGGCAGAACTGTGTCAGGCTCTAAGGTAACTTCCTTTGGGTTTTGGCTTTGCAGTCTGTTGTTAGTGGGGTAGTCACTGAGAAATCAGCTATTGAACTATTGGAGGGTTCAGAGGGAGAGGGGATAGTTAGTATATTATTAAACTGAATACCACAACTTCATTTTTAGTCTTCACAGACAGATCATTCAAATACATTTGCTGTGCATCCCAACTGTTTGGCAGCTCTCCGAATGTAAAAATCTCAGGTTCGTTATTCTGTTTTGCCACAGTAACAAACAACAAAAGGAAGAATTGGGCTGATGAAGTTAGCATTGGATTCTTACCTCAGAAGGCAGACATCAAGTGGAAGACATTAACCACATCCTGGAGCCTTAATTGTATAAAGAAGGGATGTAGTTAGGAAATGGAAGCATATAGTTAGATTATCATGTATAAAAGAAACACAGCCTTGTCCTCCATCAGGGAAAAAAAAAACAGAGTGTAGAACCTGGCCTTTACACCATTTTTCCTTTGTAATTCCTCGTTTGTAATGTTTTGCAGCCTACTCACACCCATCATGCACCTCTTCATTATCATTTGGGTAATACTTGTTTTCAATTCTTTGGAGACTATCCTGTTTTATGACTCATGGCTATATAAGAATACCAATAGAATAATGGTATTAAAAAGTTGGGCCTTTGTTTCAGGGGAAAGTTTAGGATTATTATGAAAATTTTACAGTTTTTCAAAGGAAATCCAACCTGATTTCTTCTTGTTCAATTCTGGGCCCAATTCACTCTTTGTGGTATCTTGTCCAAGATGCAAACATGCATACAAAATGCTATTTACATAACACTTTAAGTTTGCAATGCACTTTATATATGTTACTTGGTATGTTGTGTGTGGGTGAGTGTGTGAGTGTGTGTGTGTGAGTGTGAGAGTGTATATCTGTGTGTGTGTTTTCACACATGTGCATCATACTCTGGACCACAGGCATTCTTCATCCTCTTGATTTTTCCTGACTGGATAGTTAGGTTCAACTCTCTTGAAATGGTTTTGGAGCTCATTTAAAAGGCTCTACAATGTTTGGTGGCTTGACACAATGAGTCATTCACAAACAGGAACATCTGGAGGATCTTGCCATATGTGATGCCATCAAAGAAATATTTGAGTGAAAAATTAGATGGGTTGATCAAAGAGCAAAAGTGAGAGATAAACAATGGAAAGGCTGTGTACTTCATTGATCCCCTTCGGATATCAAGAAGTGAAGAAGCATCCTAGTACATTGGATGGACTCCCTGTAGTGAACTTAAGATATGAACAAAAGTTGCACAGGATGGGCAGGTATGGAGGGGTTGTAGTCAGTGTCACTGGAGAGATTATAATCATTGATGAGATTATAAATCCATCGAAATATAGTTTATGTGCCAATGTTCACGTAGTTCTGTGATCTCATCAATGAAGAGTATTCCCTCCAAGAATGCAGCTTGCAATCCATCTGCTCTTGCCCATCCTATGTGACTCTTCTTTGTCTTCCTGTAAATTTGCTGATATTCACACTACACTCATGCTGGGGAGGGGGTCTTCCCTTATGATATTAGGTGGATACAAATTGAACACATGTTTATCTATTAGTTCTCCCTGATTGTTGTTACATGACCAGACCATCTTTTTTTTTTTTTCTGGTCATACTTCTCTGATGACACACTTTACTCTGCTTCTTCTGGCCAATTCCTCATATGTAATGGGTCGTAGCCAGTTCGTGTTCACTGTGTTCCTGCCTCATCATTGCCTTTTGGATAATCCTCAACTTCATTTCCTGGGGAGTATGCAGTGTTCTGTGATTCAAAGTCATGCATCATCCTCATCACAAGAGTGGTAGTGTGGAGAAAGCTAAGTCTATATTTCAGGAAGAAACTTAAAGTCATTAGAAGAAATGTGCAATTTCCTAAAGGCAGTCCAGCTGGCTCTCCTCCCAGTGTTCAATTTGGGGCTCGTTTCTGTCCATTTTCAATGTCTGTCCAAGATAAATGTGACGATGGATCAGCTCTAAGGGCTGCCCATCCACCTGCACATTAGAGTTAGGATAACAGGCATTTCTCATCTACCTGATTTTTCCTATAGGGATCATTAGGTCGATATCTTTTGAGTGATTATCAATCTCAGGGGTCTCTACAGTGTTTTAGGATTAAATGCAATAAGGAAGATGTCATCTGCAAACAGGGGCATGTGAAGGACCTCATCATTTGTAGGGAGAAATCTCTTATTTGGACTTCTCCCTAGACATCCTCCATGACAGTGGCAGACCTCTTGGGGAAACATCCACCTCCCTGTTTTATGCTTTTCTCCATATCAGGAATTACAAGGTCACTGAAAAAATGTTTCATTTTTACATCTTTGAAAGTATCTTCTGTGATTTTGACATGAGTATAAACTATGCTTATCAGAGTTTTTTTCTTTTAATGTGAGTCAAGATCTGCCCTTTCTGCCCTTGACCTTCTTCTTTTCTTTCTCTCCCTCAGTAATTGCCTCCATGCCTATACCCTTGACTTTCATCCCCATGATTATGACTTCTGAATCTATGTCTTCAGCACTAACGTCTCTGCAGGACTTTCATGCGTATTTCTGTCTCCCTCTCAGATATCTCCATGTGGATATCCTGCCAATACTTCAGGTGCCACATGGGCCTGATTAGACTTGCCATCTTTCAGTAGGCTTCCCTATTTCTCTTCAAGATACCACTCTTCCTCATAATAATAACGGCTAGCATTTGTATAGCACCTACTACGTGCCAGGCACTGTGCTAAACTCTTTACAAATATTCTCTTATTTGATTGTCACACCAGCCCTGGGAGGTAGGTGCTAGTATGATCTCTATTTTGCAAATGAGGAAACTGAGGCAAATGGAAGTTAAGTGACTTGCAAAGGGTCACATAGTTAGGAAGCATCTGAGGCTGGATTTGAATTCAGGTCTTCCGGACTCCAGGCCCATTACTCCTCTGTGTATTGTGTAACCTAGCTGCTCTCATCAACCAGTCTGAAAAATCTGGAACCATCCATCTCCCTCACTACTAACATTCAATCAGTTATCAAATCCTGTCAGTTTAGCCTCTGCAATGGCTGTTGTATCTACCCTCTCCTTTCAACTTGTATTGCTGTCACCCTAGTTCAGGCCCTCATCACCTTTCACAAGGACTATTATAATTGTCTTCTAATTGGTCACCTTGCCTCTAGTTTCTCCCAAATCATTTCATTCCTCCATATGATTTGGCCTTGAGCCTACTTTTCCAGGCTTTTCTTCAACTACTCTGTTATATGGATTAGACTTCTGACCTTTCCCTGAAGATGCCCCATTCCTTGCTGCCTCCTTGCCTATCTTCATACTATTCTCTCCACCCTTTCTCTGCTTCCCCACTTGCCCAAATCCTCCCTATTCTAGAAGGTAAAACTCACATGCTACCTGCTACACGAGGCCTTCCTCAACCTTCCCCAAGTTGGAAGGCAAAGAATCTCAGCATATTAACTCATACATGAATAGGAAGCTTCTCTATAGTGGTGATCAGCGACCATCAGCCTCCCCTTGAGAAGTTCCAGGGATGGGGGACAGAAAGCCTCCTGAGGCAGCCCAGTCTAGTTTTCCGGAGCTTCAATTGTTAGGCTTCCTCCTTGAAACCTGTGCCATTTGTTTGTGGCTGTGCTCTCTGGAGCCACGCAGAACAACTGTGGTTCCTCTTGCACAGGACAGCCCTTCCAATACTTACGGTCCTGCCTTCTCTTTTCCAAACTAAACATTGATGTTTGTAATTCCCGGATGAGAAACTCCCTCTACCAGTTAGAAGGTTGATCCTTTCTCTGCATCTTATATATGCTTCGTATTTCCCTTGTGGCATTTATATCATTCACCCTTGGATTATGGTCATGTGTGTATGTGTGTACATGTTATCCCTGGTTAGACTGTAAGATCCTTGAAGACAGAGCTATATTTTCTTCTCCTTTGTATCCTTCACAGTACATAGCACGGTGTCTTGTCCAGAGACACTCAGAGAATATTTGCTGAATGAATGGATGAGCGAATAGTACTTAGACCGCTACAAATGGTGCTGACTAAAAGGTTAAGGTGGTTTACAAGGTATCTATTACAGTCCTTAAACTACTGTTAGGATGTTAGAATCCCAGATCTCAGATCTCCTGTAAAATACTCCAGTGGGGAAATGTACTACTCTACTAAGAGATTGGAAGGATCACTTCTGGATTTCCCTATGTAACCCTGAAATCCTCAGAGGGACCCAGGACTTCCTGTGGAGATCCCAGTGGGGTAGATTGAGAGCCCAAGTGTCATAGAGGGCTGAACGCAGGTGGCTGTCCCATCATTCTCTTCATTGCCCAGGCCCTTGGCCCTTCCATGAGGCCTGTAGGTACAGGTGAACAAAGGAGCAGCCTCAGGGTATTCTCAGTAGGTCCAGCACAGCACTCTGGAAATAGAACCAAAGCACCCTAATCTACAACTGATCTAGTTGAGAGAGTGGCCTCAAGGCCTTCTGCACTGGGTCCCTAGAGCCCCATCCATGCTTTGAGAGAAAGACCCTGGGCAAAATCCAGCCTGAGCAGTCCCTGCAAGGCAGTCTATGCTGTGGTAGCTGCCCAGCACAGTAGTGGTCCTTGAGCATAGGAGCAGGGAGAAAGAACACCAGACAGGGCCTACAGCAGGGAGTGGTCCCAGAGCCCCATGACAAAAGAGGGCCCTGGAGTCCATTGCAGGAGGGACCTAGCCTGGCTGCTATACTCAGGACCCCACAGGCCCTGCCCAAACCACTCTATTTCTGCTACTGTAAAGAACAGGAGAGCTTGGAATGTGATGTTCCAAAAGGCAAGAGATAAAGGTTTACTAAGTGTAATCCTACAGGAAAGAAATTAACCTTTAAATGGAACATAGGATTTTAAAACATTATTATTTATTTTTTTAACATTCTCTCTTTTTTAAAATTTTGAGTTTGTAGGTACTATTTTTATCCTCATTTTACAGTTGAGGAAATTGAGGCAAGCAAAGATTACATAACTTTCCCAGGGTCACACAGCTAGATTTGATCTCAGATTTTCCTGACTCCAGGCCCAGCTGTGCCACCCTGCTACTCTTTACAAAAATTGACCATGTATTGGAAGATAAAGACCACACCAAGAATGTAGACTAGCAGAAATATTAACAATGTAATTTACTGACCATAATTTGTATTTAATAAAGGGCCCTTAAAGAAAGAATGTAAGAGTAATTGGAGAATAAATAACATAATTATAGAGTGCTGATGAGTAAAAGAATATAGAAACAATATAATCTACCATCAAAGAATATGACAATATTGAGACAGTATACCAAAGTTTATGGAATGCAGCCAAGGCAGTTCTGAGGAAAAAATTTATATCTCTAAACACTTTCATTAAAAGAAGAGAGAATAAATCATTGAGTCAGGCATGCAATTAAAAAAAAAACTTGAACAACAACGAATTAAATATCCCTAACTACATCAGTCAATCAATAAACATTTATTAAATGCCTACTATGTGCCAGGCACTGTGCTCAATGCTAGAGATACAAAAAGAGATGAAAGCCAGTCCTTGCTCTCAAGAATTTAATTGGGGAGACAATATGCATACAAGTATATACAAAGCAAGCTATATGAATGATAAATAGGAAATAATTAATAGAGGGAAGGCATTGGAATTAAGAGTGGTTGGGGAAGGCTTCTTGTAGGAGGTAAGATTTTAGGTGGGACTTGAAGGAAGCCAGGGAAGTCAGGGGGTCAGAGCAGAGGAGGGAGAGTGTTCTAAGTATGGGGGACAGCCAGAGACAGCGCCTGGAGCCAAGAGATAGTGTGTCCTGTTCATGGAAGAGTGACGAGGCCAGTGTCACTGGATGGAAGAGTACATGTTAGGGACTGAAGTTCAAGAAGACTTGAAAAGTAGAAGTAGGCTATGTCATAAAGGGCTTTGAATGCTAAACAGAACATTTTGTATTTGCTCTTGGAGACAATGGAAAGGCACTGGAATTTATTGAGTAGGTGACTAAATTTGACTTGTGCTTTAGAAAAATCACTGTACTGGCTGAATGGAGGATGAATTGAAGTGGGGAGAGACTTGAGGCTGACAACCCACTCAAAGGCTATTGAAACAATCTAGGCATGAGGTGATAAAGGCCTGCACTAGAGTGGTAGCAGTGTTGGAAGAGCGAAGAGAGCGTATTTGAAAGATGTTGCCAAGGTCAAATCGACAGATCTTAGGGGTGGAGGTGGGGATGAGAGGTAGTGAGGAGGCCAGGATGACTCCTGGGTTGTGAGCCTCAGTGACTGAGAAGATGGTGGTGCTTTCTATAGTATTAGGGTAGGTAGGAAGGGGGAGGGTTTAAGAGAAAAAATGAGTTCTGTTTTAGGCATATTAAGTTTAAGATGTCTTATTGTGTGTCTAGTTTGAGATATCTGAAAGTTAAAAAGAAAAAAACCAGGTTGATCAGTGGAACAGATTAGTGATGTACATATAGAAGTAAACAAATATGGTGGCATAGTGTTTGATAAGCCCCAAAGACCACAGTTACTAGAGGAAGAGATTCACTGTTTGACCAAAACTGCTGGTAACACTGGAGAGCACTCTGGCAGAGATCAGGTTTAGAAAGACCAACAACTCACACCACAGAGCAAGACAAGCTCCGAATGGACAGATGAGTTAAAGATGAAAAAAATCACATTATAAATAACTTAGAGAAGAAAAGAAGAAATTACCTTTCAAATCTCTGCATAGGGGAAGAGTTCATAATTAAACAAATGATAGAGAGGATCACACAAGATAAAATGTACTGTTTTGATTATATAAAATTAAGCAAGTTTTCATTCAAACAAATCTAATGTAGTAAAAACTAGAAGAGAAACAGGTAACTTGAAAAAAATCTTTGCAAAAGTTTTTCTGATGATGGTCTCATTTCTAAGATATTTTAGGAACTGGTTCAAATTTATAAGATTAAGAGCCATTCCCTAGTAGATGCGACAGCTAGATGGCACAGTGGATAGAGCACCGGCCCTGAAATTAGGAGAACCTGAGTTAAAATCCGGCCTCAGACTAAGCACTTGGCACTTATTAGCTGTGTGCCTCTGGACAAGTCACTTAACCTCAATTGCCTCACTAAAAAACAAAAAACAAAAAAGACCATCAAAGGATCAAAGGATATGAAACGGTTTGAACAACCATATAAAAATGCTCTAAGTTGCTAATAATTAGAAAAATGCAAATTAAAGCAACTTTGTGGTTCTACTTCATGCCCTGAAAACTGGCTCTTTTTGTGATGGTAGAGTTGGAAACTGAGACGATGCCCATCGTTTAGGAATGGCTGAACAAATTATGGTATATGAATGTGATGAAATACTATAGTGCTGTAAGAAATGATGAAGGGGATGGTTTCAGAAAAACCTGGGAAGGCCTATAAGAACTGATTCGAAGTGAAGTAAGCAGAACCAGGAGAACAATTGTACACAGTAATAGAAATATAGTAAAGATAATCAACTTTTAAAAACTTAGGAGCTCTGATCAGCACAATGATCCATTACAGCTCCAAAGGACTCATGATGAAACGAGCTTCACCTCCAGATAGAGTACAGACTGAAGCACACTTCCTTTCCTTTTCTTTTTTCTTTTTTTTTTGGGGGGGGGGAAACATGGCTAATGAAGAAACTTGTTTTGCGTGACTATACATATTTTTTAATGGGAATACAAAGCTAAAAAAGGATCTCTCAATGAGCAGTTTTGGCTTTGGAGATGAGATGAAGAAATACACCTCTTTGCTTTCCGTGGAGAGGTGGTGGGCTGTGAGTCTGGAGTGCGGCATTCATTTTGAGATGCAATTACAGTTAGTTTTTAACTGTTTTTCTTTGTTACCAGAAGAGGCTCATTGGGCAGGAATTATATGTGTGTGTGTGTGTGTGTGTGTGTGTGTGTGTGTGTGTGTGTGTGTGTGTGTGTGTGTATGTGTGTATGTGTATGGATGGATGTGGTGGAAGAGAGGTGAGTATATACAGAAATGACTGACTGAATAACAAAAAGCATCAATAAAACTAAATTTTAAAAAGAAACTGTCTCTGCTTCAGGGAGTTGACCTTTAGTAGATCTATAGGGCCCATCTAGTATAGTGCCTTCATTTTGCAGATAAGACCACTGAGGCCCAAAATGGGGAGTGGACTTGCCCAGCTAGTAATGAGAAGACTTGTTTACCTGATAGAGTGCTTTTGGAGAATATGAACAAACTTTTTAAGACTACTTGTATTTTAATCCCATTTGGGGGAGAAGAATCAAAATGTAGCCCTCAAGAAATAGGATAAAAATAAACATGATAAAGCCTTGAATATCTATAAGATAATTAGCATACAAATTATACTTCAGATGTTTCCTGAATATTGCTTTGTCTGGATTATAAATGATACAGAGGAGCTAAAATATCTTAGAATATTGAATTTCTTAAAGATGGCTCCACAGAGGTTCTAATATCTTCCTTTATTTGGCATTTTAATTTATTTTTTCTTGTGTTTGCAGTAATAACCCTTATACAGAAAGCAGCCCATATCCTGCAACAGAGCTGTGCGAAGTCCTCATGTTGAATGTGCTGTACTAGCCAGTGCAAAAGGCCAGCTTTCACACTGAGAGGAATCAAGGGTGTTTTCCCGTCACCAGGAAGACAGAACACTATCATTTTGCTTTGGACGGTAGTGGTGTCATAGAGGGATTGTGCTCAGAATTATAAGGAGCAAATTGGGGCAAGCGATGCAAAACACTCTCAACTCAGTTTTTAAGGCAAATTCAGTTGGTGTGGGAACACTGTTACATTTTTAGGAGATTTTAGGTCATTAATCTTTCTCACTAGATACTAAATTCAGTTGTTTCTAGCTGCTGAAGGACTGAGGTTTCTGTTGATGCTCTCAGAATTTTGGTGACCTGGAACAAAACTGTTTGTCTCGCCATAAATAAGTCTCTGGTTGTGTTATAGTGAAAAGTGCAGTGGCTCTGAAGGACCTGGATTGAAACTCCAAAGTTTGCCACTTACTGGCTATGTTACCTTGGGCAAGCCCTTCTTTCTCTTCTGTGAAATGAGGGGGTGGCCTCTAAGGGTCCTTTCAACTCTATCTGTCGATCAATCCACAAGCATTTATATAGTACTTATTATTTGTTAGACCCTGGGCTAAGTGATATGGACACAAAGAAAAAGTAAAAACAGTCCTTGCCCTCAAGGAGCTTGTATTCTACTGAGGGAAACTTAGAGCAGTACAGACATATTCAAAGTGCAAACAAAGCCAACACAAGGCACCCTTAGACATGAAGGCACTAGTATCTGGGGCTCCTGGGAAATGCCTCCTACAGAAGGTGGCACTTGAGCTGTGTCTTTAAGAAAGCCTGAAAGGTGTAGCTAAAGATAGAATGCATTCCAGGCATGGGAGACTGCCAGTACAAAGGCACAGAGAGGTGGAGCATCCTGTGTCTAAGCAGTATGGCTGGGTGGTAGAGAAGAATGTAAGAAAATTGGAAAAAAATAGAAAGGGACCAGATTGTAAAGAACTTTAGATGACACATGGGTGTTCGTATTTGGTTCTAGAAGTAATAGTGAGCTCTTAGAGTTTATTAGGTAGTGGAGTTCTGTGATTGGGCCACTGCTTTAGGAAAAAAAAACACTTCGAAAGTTTAGTAGAGGTTGGATTAGAGTGAGGAGAGCTTTGTGGTAGGGAGATCAGTTTGGAGGCTATTGCAATAGTCTAAGTGAGACATAATGACATCTTGAACTACTATGATAGCCTTGTGAATAGAGAGAAGGGAACTCATCCAAAGGGTGGTGTAGAGATAGAAATGACAAGATTTGGCAACTGGTTGAATATGTGGGAAGAGTAAGCATGAGGAGTTGAGTGACACTAGGATGGTGAACCTGGATGACTGACTGGAAGGACAGTGGTGCCCTCAATAGCAACAGGGAGGAAGGGTGAGAATTGGGGGATGGAGGAGAGAATGAGAGAATATTTGGGGCACATTGAGATCGAGATGCTTTTAGTTTATAGTTTACAAGGCAGTTTCTCACATATCTACATGACTACTATGTGAAGTAAATAGCGAAAGTCTTATTCTCTTCCCCATTTCATTTAAAATTTTTTTCCAATTAACTAAAATCCATCTTTTCTTCCTCTCAGCTCCCTTATGCCCTTCCAATTGAAAAAGAGAAAAACAAAGCCCTTGTAAGACAGGAAGAGTGACACAAAACACATTGTCACAGGGATCTTAAAATACTAAAAAATCAGCTCAAGAGGCTTACTTCCTTTTTGGCAGTGGAGGGGAGAAGGAAGTAAAAATCTTTTTTTCTTCTAAAAATTTTTTAAAAAATTAAGCAGCTGATCTTGTCTGATTTTTTATCTTTGTGAGACCTCTAAGGGTTTTAGAATTATTGTGGATAAAGGTGCTTTTGTAGTCTTTGGCTTTATTAAAAGTAGGATGTAGAAGATTTAGACTCGGGTTTGTATTCTTCCTAAGATGGACACAAGTTCCTGAAAGATGAGAGAGAAAAGGTTACTTGGTCACATGTAGACAACTCAAAGTAGTAGGACAAGAATTTTTGCACCTACACTGACCATGTCCAGGAAATATGTCTCAATGTGTACTCTGAGTCTATAGCTTATCATAAGGAGTTAGATAACACGGTTCATAATGAATCCTCTGAAATTATGGTTGGTCTCTTTATATTGATGAGAATTCTTAATTATTTCAAAGGTTTTTGTTTTTATAATATTGTTATTGAATATAACAACATTACTATTATTGAATTGTTATTGTTCTCCTGGTTCTGCTATCTTCACTTAATGTTATTTCATACAAGTCTTCCCAGATTTCTATGAAACCATCCTCTTCATCATTTCTTAAAGCACAATACTGTTCTATCACATTTATATACCATAACATGTCTAGCCATTCCCTAGTTGATTGGCACTTTCTTAGTTTTCAGTTCTTTGCCACCACAAAAAGAGCTACTGTAAATATTTTTACACATGGTCCTTTTCTTCTTTCTTTGATCTCTTTGGGTATCAGTTATGGTATCATTGGGTCAAATAGCATGGACAGTTTAGGAACTTTTGGGGGCATTGTTCCAAATTGCTTTCCAGAATGTTCTCACCAATTTTTAGCCCCAACAGTAGAACACGAATGGACTCTTCTCTCTCCACCTCACAACCACCGCCCAACCCTTTAGCATTTCTCATTTTCCTTTGTTTTGGTCAACTTTCCAATCTGATGGGTATGAGGTAGAACCTCAGAATTGTTTTACTTTTCAGTTCTCTAATCAGTGATGTGGATCATTTTTTTCTTATGGTTGTTGAAAGTCTATGGTTTTTCCTGTGAAAACTGGCCTGTTCATATCCTTTCACCATTTATCAATTAGAAATATCTATTATTCTTCTAGATTTGAATCATGTGGCTTTTGTCAGAGAAACTTGTTGCAAAGATTTTTTTTTTACTCATTTACCTGTTTCTCTTTAGCTGCATTAGTTCTGTTTTTACAAAAACATTTTAGTTTTATTTATTCAAAATCGTCCATTTTTTCCTTCTGTGATCCTCTCCGTCCTTTGAACTCTTGCCCTATTCAGAGGCCTGACAGGTATTTCTTCTTCTCTCTTCTAAGTTGTTTATGATGTCAGCCTTTATAGCTAAGTCACGTACCCATTTGGAGATTATCTTGTTATATGTTGTGAATGCTTATCTATGCCTAGTTTCTTCCAGACTGCTTTCCAGTTTTCTCCACAGTTTTTGTTGAGTAGTGAGTCCTTGCTCATAGCCAGAATCTGTAGTTTATCAAACCCTAGGCTGTTATGCACCTTTGCTTCTATATAATGTGTAGCTAATCTGTTCTACTGATTGACCTCCCTGTTTCTTGTTGTTCAGTCATTTCAGTCTTGTCCAACTCTTTGTGACCCCTTTTGGGGTTTTCTTGGTAAAGATCCTGGAGTGGTTTGCCATTTCCTTTTGCAGCTCATTTTACAGATGAGGAAAGTGAGGCAAACAGGGTCAAGTGACTTGCCCAGGGTCACACAGCTAGTAAGTGTCAAGTGTCTGAGGCCGGATTTGAACTCAGATCCTCCTGACTCCAGGGCTGGTGCTCTATCCACTGTGCTACCTAGCTGCCCCAAGGGAACCTTTAAAAAAAAAAACCAAACTTCCTTTCTCAAAACTTCTTTGACTTTAAGCTCTAACAATTGCTATAATTAGCAACTTTTCCTAGGATTCTGGGGAAGTTCTGCTGCCCCTATTGAGAAGTCAGGTTTCCCCAGAGTTGAACCTAGGCAATCCATAATTGCTAGCTATAGGCCAGGGTATCCTATGAGTATCAGGTATTGTATGAACCTCTAGTTCCTATGCTAGATATATACCCTCAAATTTTTCTTTTCCCCCATAAATTGATGTGATTGTCTAGCCTTACTGGTTTGGTGTCCCGAGGAAGGCTCTACCTATAATGACCCTGAAATACGGTAACAGCCTAGTATATTTCTTCTAATAACAACTCACTTTGTGGCACTGCAAAAAGTCAAGGACTACTAATGAGTCAATAGAACTTAGAATTACAGAGCTGAAGAGATCCTAGAGATCATTTTCTCTAACTCCTCCCTTTCACAAAGGAGAAAACTTTAGTTCTGGAGAAGGAAAGGGACCAGCCTGAGGACACACAGTAAATTAGTGGCAGGGTTGAAATTAGAACTCGGGTCCCCTAACATTCAGGAGAGTGCCCTTTCCATTTATCTATATACCGTGAGAGTGCGGATCGTCTTGTTGCCAATTTGGGGTTAAGCTGCTGGAGTTAGAATTTAATACCTCTGCACTTCTTCCCAAATCTGTGCAGTTCTCAAACTTGAAAATCTGGCAGAAATGAAAAGTAGGGGAGGGAAGTGTTTTTAATGATTCCTGTGAAAACTTCCTGCATATTCAAAGCCAGTGATTTTGTCCAATAACATTTGGAACTATTGTTTTCCATTAGGAACTTTCCAAACTGATCACTCATCAGAAGTTGTTGTCTAGGGACTTGGATGAAATTGCCAGGCAGAGGGATTTGATAGATAGGATGCCTTCTCTACACTGGCTGTCTTAAATTATTAATGAGGGAAAGCCTAACTATATGCTCTTTTACTAATTAAAGGAAGGTTTCCTTGGGGAACAGTCATGCCGTTTCTTGGACTTTCAAAGCATTGTTCACAGAGTTGTCATGTGATCTTCCAGATGTGGCTGAGTGTGAGTGAGGGTGGGTTGGTGGGCTCGAGTCTGATCATCTCCAAGTTGCTATCAGTCAGCCGCTAGTACCACAGCAGCAAAATACAGCAGCCTCTGGTTTTGTTTGTTGTGCCTGGACTCCAGTAAAGAAATCAGAGCTTTGGGACAGCTAGGTGGTGCAGTAGATAGAGCACCAGCCCTGGAGTCCGGAGGACCTGAGTTCAAATATGGCCTCAGACACATAGTAGTTCCTAACTATGACCCTGGGCAAGTCACTTAACCCCAATTGCAAAAAAAAAAAAAAAGAAAGAAAAAAGAAAAGAAAGAAATCTCAGCTTTTTTGCAAGTAAAGTAAGAGCTCAAGGACTAGGACAGTGGCCCAGCTAAGGGTGATGCAGTTTCCAGGTCCAGCTTGCGAGGGTTTAAGCACTCCCAGCAAGGCAAAAGCATAATCAGGGAGGCGGGGTCTCTCACTGTGAAGCTGGTTAACAGGACAGGATGAAGTGTGACATGGTATGTTGGGAGGCTGTACAGTAGTTCCAAGTGCTAGGGTTAGAGGGTTAAAAGACCAGAACTCTCAGGGATCTAGCAAGCAAGAGGAGGCCTGTGGCTGTAGCTGCTTTCACAAGTGCTGCCTCTTAAGCCACGGTTATTCAGGCTTCCCAAGTCAGCCTTGCCCAGCTTCTGGATTTCAGGGTAGCTTACTGCAGAATGGCCTCCCAGTTCATCCTTCAGCTGAAACTGCTCTCTCCAACCATACCAGTGATCTCTTAATTGCCATGTACGATGGCCTTTAGTCAGTCCTCATCCTTCTTGACCTCTCTGCAATCTTTGAATGCTATTGGTCACCCTCTTCTTGATACTCTCCTTCTCTTTGGGTTTCCATGCTGCTGTTCTCTCCTAGTTCTCCTCCTACTTGTTTGCTTTAAGACTTTGGGGACATCCTGGATTTTGGTGATTTCATCATCTCCCATGGATTCAGTTGTTGTCTATGCATATGATTCTCAGATCTATTTGTGCTTTTTACAGTCTTCTATATATCACAGTTTACTTGCATGTGTGCCCCCTGTCCCAGGATTTTAAGCTTATGATATTTGTTTTTGTGTCCCAAGCACCTAGCACAGTGCCTTGCATATAGAAAGTACCAGCTGAATATTGGTTGAGTTGAATTGAATTGAAGATGTTGGCTCTGTGGACATCCCTGTTGCTTCTCTGTTTGTGTGACCAAAAAAGCTCTTTTTTAAAATTTTATTAATTTATTTTGATTTATCAACAATCACTTCCATATGTTTTTGAGTTGAAAATTTTTCTCCCCCTTCCTCCCCCCCACCCTCCCCAAGACAGTGCACAATCTGATATTGGCTTTACATTTACATTCTTATTAAACATATTTTCACATTAGTGAAGTTGTAAGTAAAAATTAAAACCAATAGGAGGAACCATCAGAAAGATGAAACAAAACTCAACAAAAGGTGAAAATAAGTGATAGCGATTCGACTTCCATAGTTATTTCTTTGGACGTGGATAGCATTTTCCATCCCGAGGCCTCTGGAGATGTCTTAGATCCTTGTAATGCTGAGAAGGGTTCAGTTTAACAATATTAGTCATTGCATAATGTGGCTGTTATTGTGTACAAAGTCCTCTTGGTTCTGCTCACTTCACTCAGCATCAGACCATATAAGTCTTTCCAGGTTTTTCTGAACTCAGCCTGTTCATCATTTCTTATAGCACAATAGTATTCCATTACATTCATATACCACAACTTGCTCAGCCATTCCCCAATTTATGGGCATCCTCTCAATTTCCAATTCTTTGCCACACAAAAAGAGCTGCTATGAATATTTTTGTACATGGGGGTCCTTTTCCCATTTGTTTGATCTCTTTCGGATATAGCCCTAGGAGTACTATTGCTGGATCAAAGGGTATGCCCTTTGGGCATAGTTCCAAATTGTTCTCCAAATTGGTTGAATCATTTCACTACTCCACCAACAATGTATTAGTGTTCCAATTTTCCCACATCTTCTCCAACATTTATCATTTTCCTGTTTTGTCATGTTGGCCAATCTGATATGTGTGATGTGGTACCTCAGAGTTGTTTTGATTTGCATTTCTCTAATCAATAAGAATTTAGAGCATTTTTTCATATGACTATAGATGGCTTTAATTTCTTCATCTGAGAACTGTCTGTTCATATCCTTTGACCATTTATCAATTGGGGAATGGCTTGTGTTCTTATAAATTTGTCTTAATTCTCTATATATTTTAGAAATGAGGCCTTTATCAGAGAGACTGGTTGTAAAAATTCTTTCCCAATTTTCTACCTTCCTTCTAATCTTAGTTGCATTGGCTTTGTTTGCAAAAACTTTTCAATTTAATGTAATCAAAATTATCCATTTTGCTTTTCATAATGTTCTCTATCTCCTGTTTGGTCATGAATTCTTCTGTTCTCCATAGATCTGATAGGTAAACTATTCCTTGTTCTCCCAGTTTACTTATGGTATCAGCCTTTATATCTAAGTCATGAACCCATTTTGACTTTATTTTGGTATATGGTATGAGATTTGGGTCTATGCCTAGTTTCTGCCATACTCTTTTCCAGTTTTCCCAGCAGTTTTTTTCAAAGAGTGGGTTCTTATCCCAAAAGCTGGGGTCTTTGGGTTTATCAAATAATAGATTACTATAGTCATTGACTACTGTGTCTTGCATATTTAACCTATTCCACTGATCCACCTCCCTATTTCTTAGCCAGTACCAAGCAGTTTTGATGATTGCTGCTTTATAATACAATTTAAGATCTGGAATTGCTAGGCCACCTTCCCCTGCATTTCTTTTCATTAGTTCCTTTGATATTCTGGACCTTTTGTTTTTCCAAATGAATCTTGTTATTATTTTTTCTAACTCTATAAAATAATTTTTTGGTAGTTTGATTGGTATGGCACTGAATAAGTAAATTAGCTTAGGTAGGATTGTCATTTTTATTATATTAGCTCGGCCTACCCATGAGCAACTGATGTTTTTCCAATTATTTAGATCTGATTTTATTTGTGTGAAAAGTGTTTTGTAATTGTGTTCATAGAGTTCCTGGGTTTGTTTCGGAGGTAGACTCCTAAATATTTTATAATGTCTACAGTAAGTTTAAATGGGATTTCTCTTTCTATCTCTTGCTGTTGGGCTTTGTTGGTAATATATAGAAATGCTGATGATTTATGTGGGTTTATTTTATAGCCTGCAACTTTGCTAAAGTTGTTTATTATTTCAAGTAGTTTTTTACTTGATTCTCTAGGATTCTCTAAGTATATCATCATGTCATCTGCAAAGAGTGATAGCTTTGTTTCTTCTTTGCCTATTCTAATGCCTTCAATTTCTTTTTCTTCTCTTATTGCTAAAGCTAAGGTTTCCAGTACAATATTGAATAACAGTGGTGATAATGGACATCCTTGTTTCACCCCGATCTTATTGGAAATGCTTCTAGCCTGTCCCCATTACATATAATGCTTGCTGAAGGTTTTAGATAATGCTATTTATTATTTTAAGGAAGACTCCATTTATACCTATGCTTTCTAGTGTTTTTAATAGGAATGGGTGTTGTATTTTATCAAAAGCTTTTTCTGCATCTATTGAGATGATCATGTGGTTTCTGTTGGTTTTGTGTTGATATGCTCAATTGCTGATAGTTTTCCTAATATTGAACCAACCCTGCATTCCTGGTATAAATCCTACCTGGTCATAGTGTATTATTCTTGTGATAAGTTGCTGCAATCTATTGCTAGTATTTTGTTTAAAATTTTTGCATCTATATTCATTAGAGAAATTGGTCTATAATTTTCTTTCTCTATTTTGACTCTTCCTGGTTTAGGTATCAACACCATATTTGTATCATAAAAAGAATTTGGTAAGACTCCTTCTTCACCTATTTTCCCAAATAGTCTATATAGTATTGGAATTAATTGTTCTTTAAATGTTTGATAGAATTCACATGTAAATCCATCTGGCCCTGGAGACTTTCTCCTAGGGAGTTCATCAATGGCTTGTTCAATTTCTTTTTTCTGAGATGGGGTTATTTAAGTATTTTACTTCCTCTTCGTTAATCTGGGCAATTTATATTTTTAAATATGTATCCATTTCACTAAGATTGTCAAATTTGTTGGCATATAGTTGGGCAAAATAATTCCTAATTATTGTTTTAATTTCCTCTTCCTTGGTGGTAGCTTCACCCTTTTCATTCTTGATACTAGTAATTTGGTTTTCTTCTTTCTTTTTTAATTAAATTAACCAAAGGTTTATCTATTTTATTGGTTTTTTCATAAAACCAGCTCTTAGTTTTATTTATTCAATAGTTTTCTTAATTTCAATTTTATTAATTTTTCCTTTGGTTTTCAATATTTCTAATTTGGTGTTTAGTTGAGGATTTTTAATTTGTTCTTTTTTTTTTTTAGTTGTATGCCCAATTCATTAATCTCCTCTTTTTCTATTTTATTTATGTAAGCATTTAGAGATATAAAACTTCCCCTAAGAACTGCTTTCGCTGCATCCCATAGTTTTGGTATGTTGTCTCATTATTGTCATTCTCTTGAATGAAATTATTGATTGTTTCTATGATTTGTTGTTTGACCCAATCATTTTTTAGGATTAGATTATTTAGTTTCCAATTATTTTTTAGTCTATCTTTCCATGGCCCTTTATTACATATAATTTTTATTGCGTCATGATCTGAAAAGGATGCATTTAATATTTCTGCCTTTCTGCATTGGATTGTGAGGTTTTTATGCCCTAGTACATGGTCAATTTTTGTGTATGTGCCATGTACTGCTGAGAAAAAAGTATATTCCTTTCTATCCCCATTCAGTTTTCTCCAGAGGTCTATTACTTTTCTGTTTATTTTGTGTTAGATTATCTAGTGCGAGAGGGGGAGGTTCAGGTCCCCACTAGTATAGTTTTGCTGTCTATTTCTTCCTGTAACTCCCTGAACTTCTCCTAAGAATTTGGATGCTATACCATTTGGTGCATATATGTTTAGTAATGATATTACTTCATTGTCTATGGTGCCTTTTAGCAGGATGTAGTTTCCTTCCTTATCTCTTTTGATTAGATCTATTTTTGCTTTTGCTTTGTCTGAGATCAGGATTGCTACCCCTGCTTTTTTACTTCAGCTGAAGCATAATATATTCTGCTCCAGCCTTTTACCTTTACCCTGTATGTGTCACTCTTTTTCAAATGTGTTTCCTGTAAACAACATATTGTAGGATTATGGTTTTTAATCCATTCTGCAATCCATTTCCTTTTATGGGAGAGTTCATCCCATTCACATTCACAGTTATGATTACTATCTGTGTCTTTTTCTCCATCCTTTCCCCCCATTTATGCTTTTCTTTCTCCTTTTTCCTTTCCCCCTTCACTAGTGTTTTGCTTTTGACCACCGCCTTTCAGTCCCTCCCCCTTTTTTATCCCTTTCCCTTTTCTTCCCTTTACTTACTGCTTCCCTTCCCTCCCTTTTCTTTCCCCTTTTCCCTCCTACTGCCTATAGGGCAAGTTAGATTTCTATACCTAACTGATTATGTTATGCCCTTCTTGAGCCAAATCTGATGAGAGTAAGGTTCAAACAATGCTCCCCCCTTTCCCTCTGCTGTAATAGGATTTTGTGTCTTTTCCTGTAATGTAATTTACCCTTGTCTGCCTCCTCCTTTCTCAGTACATTTTCTAAGATCAGATTGATCCACTTATTTGGATCCATTTAACCCACTTGATTAGATTTTTTTTTCATTACATCAAAGTCAACTAATATCCACCCTCTTTATGTATACTCCTTTAACATGGTGTAATAACAATACAGTTCTCAAGGGTTGCAAGTGTCATATTCCCTTGTAGGGGTTTAAACAGCCCCCCCTTATTAACAACATATTGTATCTTTCTGTCCCATTTACCTTTTTAAGTCCTTCTTGAGTCCTGTACTTGAAGATCAAATTTTTTGTTGAGCTCTGGTCTTTTTATCAGGAAAGTTTGGAAGTCTCCTATTTCGTTGAATATCCATCTCCTCCCTTGAAAAATGATGCTCATTTTTTGGGTAATTGATCCTTGGCTGCATTCCAAGCTCCTTTGCCTTACGGAATATCATGTTCCATGCCCTGCGGTCTTTTAATGTAGAAGCTGCAAGGTCCTGTGTAATCCTGACTGTGGTTCCATGATATTTAAATTGTTTCTTTCTGGCTGCTTGCAGCACCTTCTCTTTCATCTGGTAATTTTGGAATTTTGCTATTATATTCCTTGGTGTTGTCAATTTGGTATCTCTTTCAGGTGTTGATCGGTGGATTCTTTCTATGGTTATTTTCCCTTCTGGTTCTAGGACTTCAGGGCAGTTTTCCTTTATGATTTCCTGAAAGATACTGTCCAGGCTCTTTTTTTCATCATGATTTTCAGGTAGTCCAATAATTTTTAAATTGTCTCTCCTGATCGATTTTCCAGGTCGGTTGTTTTACTGATGAGGTATTTTTGTTTTCATTATTTTTTCATTTTTTTGTTTCTGTTTGACTGATTCTTGCTCTCTCTCATAGAGACATTAGTTTCCATTTGTCCAATTCTAGTTTTTAACAGATTGTTTTCTTCTGTTAGTTTTTGTACTTCCTTCTTCAATTGGCCAATTGTGTTTTTTAGGGACTTGTTTCCTTCAGTGTACTCTTCTGTTAGTTTTTGTCCTTCCTTCTTCAGTTGGCCAATTGTGTTTTTTAGGGACTTGTTTTCTTCAGTTTTTTTTTTCCAATTGGCCAATTGTATTTTTGAAGGACTTTCTACCTCTCTCATTTGACTATTAAAATCCTTCTTGAGCTCTTCTAAGAAGGCTTTTTGGGCTTCAGACCAGTTCATATTCCCTTTTGTTGTTGCAGATGTGGGTTTGTTGACAATGTTGTCCTCTTCAGAATTTCTGTCTTGATCTTCACTCTTCTCATAATATGAATCTATGGTACGTTTCTTTTTACTCATGGTTTCTTTATTCCCTGGCCTTTAAAGACATTGAACTCTCCTACTGGGGAGCAGAGGGCACTGACCCAAGCTTCTTGTGTTGGGAGCCTAGGTCTTGGTCACTGGCTTTGTGTGCTGGGGCCTCTTATGTTGGCAATTGGGGGCTGTAGGTTTCTGGCAGCTTACCTCGTGTTGGGCTGGAATCAGCAAGGCTGGAACTTTCAGGCAATTCTAGGTTGCCTGCTTTTCCTTTCCTTTAGCTTTCTTCAGCTCCTTTTAGATGGGTGCTGCAGGGTGTTTATCTGCCTGGGGCCCCTGCATGTTGCCTCCCTCCTTTCTGCTAGTGCACTGGGAGATTCCTTTGTGGTAGAGTGCTGAGGCACCTGGTGGTTTTCTGAGCTGGTTTCTACTGGTCCCCCCCCCCCAAGCCACTTGGAGGTCCAGGTGTTGGTGTTTGTGTGCTCTACCACCTGGGCTTCAGGATTTCTTCAGAATTGGAGGCTGCAGGGCTCCAACGTCTCACCTGGTGTGGGACTGGAACCAGCAAGGCCAGGGCTTTAGGAGGCCTTTGGGTTGTTTTCTTCATCTCCTTTCAGATGAATGCCTCAGGGTACTTATCCGCCTGGGGTCCCTTGTATTTTTGCCTCCCTTATTTTTGCTGAGGCACTGGGAGACCCATTTGCTGGGCTGCTGCACTGTTGTTCCCTGTCTTTCTTCTAGTTCAGGTGTTCCAGGGTTTTTTTTTTCTGGGGTGATATTTTCTGGGTTTTCAGAAGTTGATAGGGGAGAGTGAGAGCGACTACCTTTTCACTCCGCCATCTTGGCTTCCAGAAGCAGAACCAAAAAAGCTCTTCTGACCTGCTATTATAGGCCTATTTTCTTTTGCAGTTGCAATTGCTTGCTCCCTGCTTATTACTCTGCCACTTGAAGGCATGTTGTACTCTAGGCTTTCAGCCCCTCTCCATGATACTGCATGCTAACTTGGTCTGCCTACCAACTGTGGCTTTGCAAAAGTTTATGCTGCATTTTGGAAGCCAGGCTTCAGGGCATTCTGAATATATGAAGCTCCACAAGAAACATTTTGTTCAAAAGGTTTTAGATATAGATTAAGTCATTTTATTGGTTTAGGAAAGTGAATCCTGTTTAAACTTTCATTTTCTGGATCTTTGGCTGGCATTTAAAAGTGATTATAGGTGATCCAGTGGTTGTTTGGCTGGGCCTTTCTCCATGGCGCTGGTGTTTGTCCACATGTGCCTACTGTACCCAAAGATGATTGAACTGTCCCCTGAAATTGTTTCTCCCAGCTGCCAGGGGTGGGGGTGGGGCAGGAGGAAAAGTGGTTTTAGTTTCAAAGGTAAATCAGGCAACTTTGGGAAGTGAGAGGCAAATAAATGATAGAGATTCTCCTTTCTCCTGTCCTTGGGAGTACTTTCAAAGTATATTCCTTGCAAAAGTAGCTGGCCAGGTTATTGGTGACATTGGCCAAACAAGGTTGCCTAAAAAGAGTTTAAGCAGAGAGAACCATTCCATCACACCTCACTTACCTCATTTCTAGGGCTTTCTCCTTGTTTGATTAGGCTTGCCTGCCATCTAGGAGGAGACAGTTATAGTTCTCGGTCTTCTTTCAGTAGAAGAAGACATTAATTAAGCTTTTGAAGTTCCCTTAAAGGGAAGTTAAGGCTCAATACTGTTTGGAGCAGAATTGGGTGAAGGGAATAAGCATTTGTATGGTGCCTACTATGTGCCAGGCACTGTGCTGAGCACTTTACAAATATGATCCCGTTTGAGCCTCACAGCACCTATCCCTATTTTACAGTTAAGGAAACTGAGACAAAGGTCAAGCAGCTTTCCCAGGGTCACTCAGCTAGTAAGGGTCCAAAGCTGGATTTGAATTCAGGTCTTCCCGTCTTCAGACTGAGCACTTCGTGCACTGTGCCGCCTCGCTGCCTGCATGGATAAAGTGAGTCGAAGTCTGGGGGTAAGAGGGCATCTTCTTCCATGCAAAGCTTACTGCACTGATGCTAAAGTATCTTCAGTCAAGTTATCTCCTGTGACTTTTTGATATCTTCAGAGTGACAAAGGCCAACTGTTGCTTCCCTTTGACACACCTTGTCATCATGATGTGATGTGAGCCTGAGTTTTTGAAGGCTACGTCAGAGAAGCACCGGCTCTGGCCAAGCCTAGCAACCTGGAGAGGCTGAGTTTGGGCCTGTAATCCCAGAATCTTACAGTTGGAAGGTAGCTCTGTAGCCATTTAGTTCACCCCCTACTCACAAAAGAATCCCTCCTATAACATGCCCAACAAATGGTTGTCCAAACTCTGCTCGAAGACCTTCAGGGAAAGGGAATCCATGGCCTTAATGCAGCCTATTCCACTTTTGGAAAGCTGATTATGAGGAAGTTTTCCTGACATCTAACCTAAATGTGTTTTTAGTTGCCACACACTCTTCCTAGTTCTGCTTTCTAGAGGCCCAGGAATACATTTAGGTCTGTTATATAAGGACTAGCCTCACAAAGGTCAGTGAGGTTCATCACTTGGTTGGCCACAGAGTGACAAATTCTCTGGCAACAGCTACTCCACAAAAACTATCCATCTAGTCACAGGAGCATTGTCATCTCTGTCAGTGGAAGGAGGATCCATGTGAATGAAATCCACACCGCTTGAAGTTTACAAGAAAAAAGAACTAGCCTTCAGTAGCCAACTAGGTTGTTACCTGGTTTTCCAGTAGCTTCTATTGTTTCACAGCAAGCAAGGTATCATGTTTAAAGATAACAAGGTAAGTTCAGGGAAGAATCCATTCACTGCCATTTTTTTGGAGAGGAAGAAAGTGACTTCTCTGTTTTTTATATACGATTTTAATTCATTAGGACAGAAAATTTGAGGAGATATATAGTTTTTGAAAGGTTGAAAGATTTAATATCTTAAGTGTCTCACTAAAATGAGATTATCTCATTGGTGGATGTCACAAAGGTCCCTAGAATTTTTTGTAATATCTCACTAAGTTATTAGAGTCTTTCTTTTCTGTCTCATGGAACCGACTTAATTGGAAAAGCTCTGTTTTTTTTTTTTTTAAACAATCCATTAAAAAAAAAAAAAGCAGGATTAGGGTAAAATAGCCCTGATGTGAACACTTCATTATCTGGCATAATTTGTTGACAATGCATCGGGTTTTTCCAACAAAGGTGCTGAATAAACCTTTTAACAGGCCAGGATAGGGTTTAGAAACACAAAGTCTCATGTGAGAAATCTAAATGGAAGAAAAGCCTGTCAATTTCATTCTGGACCAAATGAAAACCATCAATTCTGCTGCTCTACTATTTCACCTGAAGAAGAATATAAGTCTCATTTTTGTCTTTCCCAGGAAAGGCTTTTATCCTCCCACTCCCAGGGCCATTCCCTAGCATGGGTCTTTCTCTTAGCTTTTCAGGGTGAGAGCTTGAAAAGGTAAATAATGAGATTCACTAATTGTAGCTAATTATAGCACATGGAAACCTAATGTTTGTCTGGGTCAGCATGAAGGGAGAGGATATGATAATGCTAGCTGACATCTCTATAGTGAGCTAAATGTTTATACGAGACTTATATATACCAGGTGTCCCACATGTCTTAGTGCAATATAGCTTAAGCTATTAAAGCTTAAAGCTGTACTAAAACTTTTGGGACACCTTGTCCATATTATCCCAGATACACTCTGTGAAGTAGTTACTACAGTCATCACTGCCATTTTGTAGCTTTGTGGAGAAGTTAAATTCTTTGCTTGTGATTATGCTGCTAGTAAGTGTCAGAGGTGCTACAGGAATCCAGTTCTTCCCGATTCCAAGGCTAATGTTCTCTTGCCTACATCATACCGTCATTGCTTACTTGTCTTTCCCTTTTGAGCAGGTAAGTCAGAGCAGATTGCCAAACTGTCTAACCCTCAGTTTTTTTGTATGTCAATAATCTTCAAGGTTCATTTCGACTCTAATATTCTGTGAGGCCCTATTTAGGCCCTCTAGTCTAGACCATTGTCTGTAGTTTAAGTGTGCTGCTATAAGATGACAGACATATTCATTTTGGACAGCATTGGACCTGTCCGGGTTTAGCTTTTCAGTTGTGAGGCTTGAAAAACTATAGAAATCATGCAATATAGATATTTTTACATAGCAGCCAATGTAACTTATTTATTTTTGGAGGTACTTATTTATTTGTTTTGATAAACATTTATTATCTCTCCCTCCCCCACCTCTGTACCAATTTAACAGGAAAAAAAAAAAGAAAACTCTCCTAAGAAACATGAATTGTCCAGCAAAATTACTTCCTACGTTGGCTGTATCTCAAAATATATGTCTCATCTTACACTTTAGGTCAGTCACTTTTCTGACAGGAGGTGGGTGGTGTATTTCATTTTTCATTCCTCTTCATGTTTACCATTGCATTTGTCAGAGTTTTAAAGTCTTCCAAAATTTTTTTTTATAATGTTATCTTAGACATTGTTCTCCTCGTTATGCTTACTTTGCTCTGCTTCAGTCCATGGAGGTCTTGCCGGTTTCCTCTGAAACTGTCAATTTCATTACTTCTTGTGGAACAATAAATAATACTCTAATGCATTTATATATTTTAATTTGTTTAGGTGTTCCCCTGGGTTTCTAGTTTGGGGCTACTACAAAAAGAGCTGCTATGATATTTTTGTACCTATTAGTCCTTTTACTTTTTCTTTGATCTCTTTGAAGTATTGGCCTAGTAGCGCTATTGCTGGGTCAAAAGGTGTGCACAGTTCAGTGACATTTTGTACGTAGTTTTAAATTGCTTTCTAGAATGGCCAAAGCAATTCACAGCCCCACCAGGACCCATAACTCTCCTGCAATTATCATTTTTCTTTTTTTGTCAGTGGCCAATCTAATGGGTGTGAGGTAGAACCTCAGAGTCGTTTTAATGTTCGGTTCTCTAATTATTAGTGATTTAAAGCATTTTCTTCATATTTTTATTGATAACCACTCTCTTCCTTTGAAAACTGCCTGTTCATGTCCTTTGTTCATCTATTGTGGTACAACTCTTAGTTTTATAAATTTGAATCAGTTCCTACATATTTTAAATATGATACTTCTGTCAAAGAAATCTCCTGCCAAGATTTTTTTCCCAGTTACCTGTTTCCCTTCTAATTTTAACTGCATTAGCTTGATTTGTGCAAAACTTTTTAAATTTAATGTGTTTAGAATTGTCTATTTTATCTTCTGTGATCCTCTCTCTCATTTGTCTGGTCATGCGATCCAGAAATCTGAAAGGTCATTTCTTTCTTGTGCCTCTTTTTTAAAATGATGTCCCTTCTTTGATTAAATCCTGTACACATCTGGAGTTTATATTGGAATACAGTGTGAAATGCTGGTCTATTTACACCTGATTTCTGTCAAACTACTTTCCAGTTTTCCCAGTAGTCATTTTCAAATGGTGAGTCCTTATCCTAATAGCTGTATTTTGGGGAATTTATCAAACAAGCTTCCATTCTGTTTGCTTCTGTATGTTATATACCTGATCTATTTCATTGATTGAACCCTGTTTGTTAACCTCTACCAAATCATTTAGATGATCTTTAATAGAATTATGCAACTCACTTTTTAATGTTACAGTATAATAAAACTCAAAATTCCAATTAAACTTGGAAAATTCCATCTTGGGGAAAAATTACAAAAATATATGTAATTAGTACTCACCAATCTGTTTCCTTAATTTATACTCATTGATTCAAGAGGCAGCACAGTGTAATAGAAAAAGCCCTGCATTTGCTGTCAGAAACAGTGGGTTCAAATACTGGCTCTGCTACTTAATTACTGTGTGACCTTGAGCAAATTGTCTTTCCTCTCTGGGCCTCTTCAACTATAAAATAAGGGGGTTGGATTGGATGATCTTTCTCTAAGGTCCCTTCCAGGGCTAATACTTTATGATCCTGTGAAAGAATTACAACTTTCCCCATTCCATTTATATTTCCCCCTGAAGTTACTTAGGGGAATACACCCTCACCAATACCCATAACATTACAGGGGCTCATCAGAAGAAGAAATCACTTATGGCCAAGGAGATTAGGGATGGAGGAAGTTATGTTTAAGTTGGACATTAAATAATGGTAAGTATCCGAGGGCAAAAAGAACTGAATAGACAAAGATCTTGAGGCAGGAAGTCTCAGTGTGTTTGGGAAACACTGAGTTGGACAGTTTGGTTGGAATATGGGATCTGAGTTCAGGGTAACTCTGAGAAATGAAGTCAGAAAAATGGGTTGGGGCTAGATTATGGAGACCTTTACATTACCTACCCTCTATATGTACTTAGTGATCCAGCCTTACTTGCTGACTTGCTGGTCTTTGCTATAATACTCCATCTTCTATTTCTGTGCCTTTATTCTGGCAGTGTCTCATGGTGGGAGTGCACTCCCACTTCACTGCCATCTCTTGGAGTCCTTTGTTTTCTTCAAGGCCCACCTCAAGACCTTACCCTATTATGAAGCCCCTGAGATAAAACATGAGCTCCTTCAGGGCAGTATACTTTGTCTTTGTAGCCCCACCAAGCAGTACAGCAAGTGTTTAAAAAATTCTTTTTGGTTGATGAATGGTTGGCTGAATCATTTGATCAAATCAGTTGATTGATTGAATTGATTGATTGTTAGACTGAGTAATTGGACCATATAATGGAGGTATCATTTTGCTCTGCCTGTAACGTGCCTGCTGGTTTGCTCTGGGTTACTGTTCTCTGGCATTCACCTTGCTTCTCTAGGCTTCTAGAGTAGGAAAGAAGGAATTCTAAAAGACTGTTTAGTTGTAGGCTGAGCCCAATGTCAAGCAAAAGATGGTGAGAACTCAAAGAGAGCTTAGAGATAATCTAGGCCTAATCTTTCATTTTATGTACAAGAAAACTAAGATCCACAGCTGATCAGTGGCACGGCTGGGACTCAAACCTAGGCCTTCTGACTCCAAGTTTAGTACTCTTTCCCATTGACAGTTGATATGTTTCTGGAGTTCAGAGAGGTTAGGTAGGCCTAAAGACCAAGATTCGGGGACTATCTCTTTAGAGGTAGTGGTTTAAGCCATGGGTGATAATGAGCTTGGCAAGAAAATGTAGAGAGACAGAAGAGAAGAAAATAAAGAACAGACCGTGGAGAAGTACTTGTCTTAAGAGGTTGGGAATAGAATGAAAGGCTAACAAGGGAGCTAGTGAAGGAGAAAGAAAACCAGGAGAATGAGATGTCTGAAGGGAGAGAGAGAGAGAGAGAGAGAGAGAGAGAGAGAGAGAGAGAGAGAGAGAGAGAGAGAGAGAGAGGGAGAGTGAGTATATCATAGGAGCTGATAGCATCAAATGGAGGGAAGAGGTAAAGAAAGTTAAAGTCTTGGGAGATGGAAACCATTGGATCTGGCAATTAGCAGACAGAAGTTACAGCAGAATTATGGGGGATAAAAGCCGTATTGTAAAAAGTAGAAAATAATTGAAGCATAGTATGTCTTTCAAGAAGAAAGAGAAAGAAGAGATATGCATCCATTCATAAGTTAGAAGGGAGCACAGAGATCATCCATTTCTTCATTTTACAGATGAGGAAACTATGGAAGTAAGGTTTAAAGCAATTATTTGCCCAAGAATAGTCAGCCAGTCATCAAGCATTTATTAACTGTCCATTATGGCCCAGGCACTGGGCTACATATAGGGAATACAAGGACAAAAATAAAAATTTCTGTCCTCAAGGAACTTATGTTTTGTCAGGGAGATGATGACTATAGATACAGTATATACAAAATATATACCAAGTCAATATGAGGCAATTTTTTGGGAGGGGTGGGCACTGGCTACTGGAGGAATCAGCAAAGTCTTCCTGTAAGAGGTGGTGTCTGAGCTGAACTTTGAGAGAGAATGAATCTAAATGAAAAAAGAGGTAAAGAAAGAGCATTCCAGGCATGGGAGCGATTGTTGCCAAGGCCCAGAGACGGAAGGTAGAATGTCATGTGTGAGGAAGAGCAAGAAGACCGTTTTGACTGAGCTGTAGAGTGTGGAAAGGGGAATGATAGAAAATACATCTGGGAAGGCTGGTTGCAGCCAGACTCAAAGACTTCAAATGCTAAACAGAGGATTTTGGTTTGGATCCTAGAGATAAGAGGGAGCCACAGATATGTAACTAAGGGCAGCTAGGTGGTGCAGTGGATAGAGCTCCATGCCTGGAGTCAGGAAGAGCTGAATTCAAATACAGCCTCAGACACTTACTAGCTGTGTGACCTTGCAGTGGCACATGGCTAACCAGTGTCAAAATTAAGATTCGAAGTCAGGTCCTGTGGCTCCAAATAGAACACTTTCTACTGCACCATAATTCCAAGACGATTATTTTGCAGACGGGAAGGCTGTTTCCAGGTCATCAGACTCTCCACACGTACATATTTAGAGCCAAAAGGAACCTTGGAGATCATTGTGTAGCCCCTCATTTTACATGAAGAGAAACTGAGGCCCAGAAAGGGCAAGTGGTTACACTGGCAATAAGCAGCAGGGTTTGGATTGGAGCCCATATCTCTTTTGCTCTTCAGATGGGCTTTTCCATCGAGCTCACTCCTCCTATTCTTTTTCTTTCGATCAAGGTTTTCTCAGAATAAATTTTCATCTGCGTAGTAAAAAGACTATGTGGACATGCATATTTAAACCATGTTTAATTGATTAATTAGTTTTGTGTTATAGTAAAGCATCTTACTGAATTGTAGCACAGTGGCAGATGGCATCTACAAAAATTGTCAAATGGCATTTGTATTGCAGTCCATTGTACCAGAGTATTTCCAGTAGATAACCCAAGAACCATTGTAAGGTAATGCATTTGAAAGAAACAGTTTATTTGATACCGGGAGGTCTGGATCTTTTGCTGGATGCTTCTTAGGGGAGCTGAGGCAGAACCTGACAGTTTGGCTAATTCTTTATAATAAGGACACCAATGCAGTCAATAAACCATCTCCGTAATTGAGCTGCCCGCTTCGGAATTTGTCAACAATAAAAACGAATGCAATTAGAAAGCAACAGGGGAAATAATCATGGTGGCAGCTCTAACGAAGACGGAGACCCTCTTGCAAACTCACTGTAATTAGTTTTTGTTTGCTAGGAAATCTTTTCGAACTCTGCGAAATAAGGGGCGATTTCATATCTGAATGTTATTGATGCTGTTCTGTCTCAGGCATAGAGTAATTAGGAGAGAGAACCAAAAGAAATTCTACTGGGTGAAAATAGAAATAATGAATACCGAGAAGAGTCACTGCCGTCATCTGAAACAAACAAACAAAAAAAGGTTGAATGATGAAATGCAGCGCATTCTATGTTATTTTTCATTTTTGCTATTCTGTCATCTAATGCAGGATTAGTGCAATATGCTTGATGTCCCTTATAACTCAAATCACTTCAAGAAGCAAGCTTAGGGACAATAAGTTCCCTTAAGATTTTAACATCTCAGAAGATGTGATCTGTATGATGGCCCATACTCACCCATACCCATAGCCCAAAGAATGCTGTATGACACAGAAGAAATTATTTGCATTAATTTAGTTTATTTGTACTTTACAGTTTCAAACCACCTTGCCTACACCATCTCATTTGACCCTATCCATAGCTTTGCAAGGTTACTATCACCATTTTAGCAGATGAGGAAATGGAGATTCAAAAAAAGTGTGCCCACGGTCACCCAGCTGATAAGTGTCAGAGGACCTCTGTTCAAATCCCACTTCTGAGTTTGTATCCACACTCTCTCTCCTTCTCTCTGAGAAGCCATTGCCATAATTTCTTACATATTGCAAACCCTCCCCCGGCCATCCAGAAGTTCCTTGAATTCTCTAAACTCTCAAATTCACCTGACAATAAGCTATAGATGATTGATAGCATTTAGGTGCAAAATTTGCTAAAGCAGTAATGATTAGGCTCCATTACACATAGATGCACAGTCTTTCCCCTGCCCCTTTTGTGTGCGTTGGAATTCCCAAATTCAGGACTTAATGTGAGTCTTCATGCTTACTGCACATTGGAGACCCTGGAATACTTTTGTTGATAGTTTCAGTGTTTTTAAAAGAGGCATTTTCTTGACTTAGCAGCATCACCTCAAGGTTTTCAGAACACTTTTTTCAGTTCATGGATTCTTAGGTCCAGACCTGGAAAGGACCTTAGCTAAAAGCCATCAAATTTGACCCCTGGATTTTATAGAGGTGGAAATTGAGGCTCCAAAAGGTTAAGTGACTCAACAGCAGAATTGGGATTTGAATCTGCATTCTTTGATCTCAAGTCTAAAGTGATATTGTGTTGGGAATCAATACCTGGAGTGCTACAATGACAGTGGCTTTTTTTTTCCTTTCTCTTTCCCCTCTTACCAGTGGTTGTGAAACTAACACTTTAGTCACACCTTTATTCATGCTGAAGGACAAGGATTTATTTTGGAGGTTTTGAACTCTGATAATATTTGGAGAGTTTCTTCTGCCAAAGAAAAATGGAGTCCCCAGATATAGCTCTTTGGTGGTAAGAAATACTCAAATGGATGCTTTGAATGAATGTATGGACAGGCTTGAACTTGGTTGGGGAAAGGATACTCTGAGAAATAAGGCCAGGGATATTCCTTCTTCCCATGGTGATGGTATCTACATCCCAGCAAGATGACCATTAGCTAGACTGAAGAAGGTCATCTTTCTCAAAGATTTCCCTAACAAAGGCCATTGAACATGATAGGTCCTTTCAGTCCCATGCACAAGGATATTTATATTCCTTCATCTTGTGGACATCTTTTCCTTCTCTAAATTTATGATTCTCCAATCTCTCTGCTCCAAGTGATGTGCAGCTGTGCAACATGGGACATTGTGTCTGGCCAGCAAGGGCGCGAAGTCTGAAAATCCTCTGAATGCTT
This sequence comes from Phascolarctos cinereus, assembly GCF_003287225.1. Taxonomy (NCBI): domain Eukaryota; kingdom Metazoa; phylum Chordata; class Mammalia; order Diprotodontia; family Phascolarctidae; genus Phascolarctos; species Phascolarctos cinereus. The sequence goes on from NW_027556291.1 coordinate 32,339,542, forward strand.
GGTGTTCCAAGGATGAATGCTGGATTTGGAGTCAGAAAACTTGGGTTCAAATCCTAGTTCCAATGCTGCTTGTGTGATGTAGGGTAAGTCATTTCACCTCATTGGGACTCAGGTTCCCCATCTGTAAAGTGGGGGGGGGGAATTGGATTAGATAACCTCTAGGGACCATTCCAGCTCTAAACTTGCCATCAGTAACCTGGTACTGTGATTGACTCTGGTCGGTGGCCTTGGGGCAGGAGCTGAGAGAATACTTCATTAAGATTATGTGGAATGGCTTTTCTGCTCTGCACATCTTTCCAGACGAACTTTCTTTTCACAAAGAGTACAAAGAATATGTGACATGGAACTGCTACTTCCAAGGTTTTAGCTGGGCCCAAGACAATCTAATGTGGATTGAGGTCTGCTTTTTTCCTTCACATTCAGAGGGTAGGTTTTTCTCCTCTCCTGTTGTGCTGCCAGCCAAGGCTGACTGTGGTCTGCCTGGGGGGGACTGTGGTGGTTCTTGATGCAATGGAGGCAGACCCAGGTGTATGCATAATGGTGATGATGATGATAACTATGATGATATAGCTAACATTTATGAAGCACTTTAAGATTGGCAAAGCACTTTCAGTCAAGTTTATGTATTTCATCTTACTTGATTCTCACAAAGACCCTGGGAAGTAGGTGCTATTATCATCCCCATTTTATCAATAATGAAACAGGTAAACAGAAGATCTAGTGATTTGCCCAGGGTCACATGATTTAGAAGTATCTGAGGCAGAATGTGAACTGTCTTCCTGACCTCTGCCCCAGGGCTCTATCCACTGTACCATTTGGATGCATATACTTTGTTAGCCAGGGCAGCTAGGTGGTACAGTGGATGGCATGCTGGACCTAGAGTCAGGAAGACTCATTTTCCTGAGTTCAACTCTAGCCTCAGTCACTTACTGGCTGTGTGACCCTGGGCAAGTCACTTCACCTTGTTTGCCTCAGTTGCCTCATCTATAAAATGAACTAGAGAAGGAAATGGCAAACCACTCCAGTATCTTTGTCAAGAAAACCCCACATGGGGTCACAAAGAGTCAGACACAACTGAAAAACTCCAGAACAAAAACACTTTGTTCTTACACATGCCTATATCACATATTTGCCAGAGTTCATAGTAAGATTAACCTGCTAACTCCACTTGAGTTTCTATCCTTGGCCTCTCAGGGCTCATGTTGGGTTCTCAGTGGCTCTCTGTACCACCCTTAGAACCTTCACAATGCATTGTTTATATGATGCCTGGTAACATCTATGCCAGCCATGTTGCTAGCTTGGGTACAAAGAGGAAAATCATACTTTTGTTCTAAAAGTTTCATTTCCTCTTTACCAAGTTTTATATAGAAATGTGGCCTTATTTATATATAACAAATGTACACAGCCACCCAGAGTGGTAAATCAAAGGTCTGAATTTTGATGTGCTTAGAATTACTGCAATTAGGTAGCTAAACCCAGACAGAAGGCCTAGAGCTCTTTGTCCCAGGAAGAGTCTTTATATTGGCTTAACAAGGAGAATTTGTGATATTATCCCTGTCATCAATTGGATTAGGCAGTATTTCCAGTGCTCTGGTTTGCTGTCTTTTTTTTTTTTTATAAGTAATTAGTTTTTTTAAAAAGTCAAACAAATTCTCTTTTTCTTCACTGTGAAAGAAAGCTACTGATGCTTTGGGGGAGTTGAGTCCCACCTGGGGAAGAGGGAAAGTATATTTATTAAGTTGCTTTGTTACCTGACCCATAAGATAGCATTGGAGCAAGGTAGGCCATATTGCGCAAGGATATGCTTCTGGGGGAATTTGCAAGGGACAGAAAATATTTGTTGGGAAATGTCAGTCGCCATATTTGGGACGCTCTCTGTTCTGAATTTTCTCTCATTCCTTGCATGGCAGAATCTCAGAGGCCTTTGCAATGGACTTTAGGAAAGAAACAAACCTCCATCTTATGTTAATTGTCAAAAGCAATAATTGTGGGAGAAATGGAAGAAGTCAGTGTTATGGACCTGTCTTTTGTCTCCAGATCCTGAGGAGAGCTGCAGTATGCATGACTCAAAACATACAGGATTCATTTATCAGAAGAAAACAAAGCAATTTGATGATGTTGATAGGATACTTTAAGTAGCAACATTTCTGTTAACATGTAATTTTTTCTCCAGGAAAGCTCTTCCTTATGGCCATTTCCCTCTGTTTTTGTTCTGGCTGCTCCGTCATTGCACAGTGCCTTTCTACATAATCTGTCTTTCTTGAGTGTGGTAAAGGTGTTTATCAGGTGTCAGGCCCTGGAAATTTTGGCTTCTGCCAACTACATTTGCTCTGATACCAGTTACTTAAACTTTAGATTCTCATCAGGTTAGAGCTAGAAGGGACTTTTTTTTTTTTAAGGCAATTGGGGTTAAGTGACTTGCCCAGGGTCACACAGCTAGTAAGTGTCAAGTGTTTGGTCTGAGGCTAGATTTGAACTCAGGTCCTCCTGACTTCAGGGCTGGTGCTCTATCCACTGCCCCACCTAGCTGCCCCTGGAAGGGACTTTAGAAGTCACTTAGTTCAGCTTCCCCATTTTATTTATTTATTAATTTATTTTGATTTATCAACAATCACTTCCATAAGCTTTTGAGTTTTAAATTTTTCCTCCCACTTCCTCCCTACCTCCTTCCCCAAGATGGCACGCAATCTAATATAGGATATACATATACATTCTTATTAAACATATTTTCACATTAGTGATGTTGTAAGTAAGAAGTAGAATAGGAGGAACTACCAGAAAGAGGAAACAAAACACAACAGAAGAAAAAAAAATAACAAATAGTATGCTTCAATCTGCATTCAAACTCCATAGTTCTTTCTTTGGATGTGGATAGCATTTTCCATCATGAGGCTTTTGGAGATATCTTAGATCCTTGTATTGCTGAGAAGGATTAAGTTTATCAGTGTTAGTCATTGCACAACGTGGCTGTTACTGTGTACAACGTTCTCCTGGTTCTGCTCACTTCACTCAGCATCAGACCATACAAGTCTTTCCAGGTTTATCTGAAGTCTGCCTGTTCATCATTTCTTATAGCACAGTAGTATTCCATTACATTCATATATCACATTCACAATTGTGATAACTATCTGTGTCTTTCTCTTCATCCTTCCCCCCCCTTTATGCTTTTCTTTCTCCTTTCTCCTTTTCCCTCCTCACTAATGTTTTGCTTTTGACTACCGCCTCCCTCAGTCCCACCTTCCTTCTGTTAGCTCCCTCCATTTTCTTTCCCCTTTTCCTCCTACCGCCTATAGGGCATGTTAGATTTCTGTACCTGATTGTTATTCCCTTCTTAAGCCAAATCTGATGAGAGTAAGGTTCAAATAATGCTAGTCTCCCTCCCTTCTTTCCCTCTACTGTAATAGGTTTTTGTGCCTTTTCCTGTGATGTAATTTACTCTTGTCTGACTCCTCCTTTCCTTTTCTCTCAGTACATTTTCTTAGATCAAATTAATTCACTTACTTGGATCCATTTAACCCGCTTGATTAGATTTTTTTCATCATGCCAAAGTCAATTTGTACCCTTCCCCTTTTTTGTATATCCCTTTAACATGGTGTAATAACAATACAATTCTCAAGAGTTACGAGTGTTATCTTCCCTTGTAGGGATGTAAAGAGTTTGCCCTTATTAATAACATGTTGTTTCTTTCTGTCCCATTTACCTTTTTATGTCTCTCTTGAGTCTCGTATTTGAAGATCAAATTTTCTGTTGAGCTCTGGTCTTTTTATCAGGAAGGTATGGAAGTCCCCTATTTCATTGAATATCCATCTCCTCCCCTGAAAGATCATGCTCATTTTCTCTGGGTAGTCGATCCTTGGTTGTAATCCAAGCTCCTTTGCCTTACAAAATATCATATTCGATGCCCTACAGTCTTTTAATGTAGAAGATGCAAGGTCCTGTGTAATCCTGGCTGTGGTTCCATGATATTTAAATTGTTACTTTCTGGCTGCTTGCAGTATTTTCTCTTTGACCTGGTAATTTTGGAATTTAGCTACTATATTCCTTGGTGTTTTCAATTTTGTATCTCTTTCAGGAGGTGATCAGTGGAGTCTTTCTATGGCTATTTTACCCTCTGGTTCTAGGACCTCAGGGAAGTTTTCCTTCATGATTTCCTGAAAGATACTGTCCAGGCTCTTTTTTTCATTGTGATTTTCAGGTAGACCAATAATTTTTGAATTGTCTCTCCTGGATCGATTTTTCAGGTCAGTTGTTTAACCAACGAGATATTTTTACATTTTCATCTATTTTTTCATTCTTTTGTTTTTGTTTGACTGATTCTTATTCTCTCATGGAGTCATAAGCTTCCATTTGCTCAATTCTAATTTTTAACAAATTGTTTTCTTCTATTAGATTTTGTACCTTTTCCCATTTGGCCAATTGTATTTTTTAGGGACTTGTTTTCTTCAATGTACTTTTTTTCCAGTTGGCCAATTGTATTTTTTAAGGACTTGTTTTCTGCACTTAATTTTTGTCCTTCCTTTTCCAAGCTGTTGACTCTCTCTTGCATACCTCTCATTTCTTTTCCCATTTTTCCCTCTACCTCTCTCATTTGATTTTAAAATCCTTCTGAGCTCTTCTAAGAAGACTTTTTGGGCTTCAGACCAGTTCATATTCCCTTTTGAGGTTCCAGATGTGGGTTTGTTGACAATGTTGTCCTCTTCAGAATTTCTACCTTGATCTTCATTCTTCCCATAATAAGAATCTGTTGTACGTTTCTTTTTGCTCATGGGATTTGCTTATTTCCTGGCCTTTAAAGAGACTGGGCTCTCCTTCTGGGGAGCAGAGGGCACTGACCCAAGCTTCTTGTGTTGGGAGCCCAGGGCCCAGTTGATGGCTTTGTGTTCTGGGGCCTCCAATGCTGGGAGTTGGAGGCTGTAGGATTCTGGCAGCTTATCTGATGTTGGGCTGGAATCAGCAACACTGGAACTCTAGGGGTGGGATTGGGTAGTGTGGCTCCTGGAGATTTCCTGTTCACCTGGGCCTTTCCTTCCTTTTGCTTTCTTCAGCTCTTTTCAAATGGATGTTATAGGGTGTTTATCTGCCTGGGGCCCCTTGGAGCGCTGCTTCCCTTATTTTTGCTGAGGCACTGGGAGACCCGTTTGCTGTAGAACGTCGAGGTATGTGGTGGTTTTTCTGAGCTGGTTTCCACTGGTTCCCTGCCCTCAATGAGATACTCGGGGGTCCAGGTGTTGGTGTTTGCCTGCTCCACCACCTGAGCTTCAGGATCTCCTCCTGATATGCTGAGGTGGGGCTTTCCACTAGCTTGCCAGGATGCCCCCCCTTCTGTACTGCTCCCCTTCCCCCAGGGTAAGAAGGGCCTTTCCAGTTAATCCCTCAAGCTACCTGGGCTACTGGACTGCTGCACCCCATCTTTCTTCTGGTTCAGCTGTTCCAGGGTTTTTCTTGGGGTGATATTTTCTGGGCTTTTAGGGGTTAATAAGGGAGAGTAAGAGAGACTCACCTCTTACTCTGCCATCTTGGCTACCGGAAGCAGAAGTCCCATTTCAGCTCTTTTCAAAGCATAGCAGATTACAGCCTCCCCATTTTACAGAGGAATAATGTAATCCCAAAGAAGAGAAGTCCCACAGTGTGTTGGTGTCAGAAGCTTGGCTCCGAATTCAAGTCCTTTGCTACATGACCCTACCTCTACTGTGATTATATTTCGGTATCAGTTCTCAACTAGTTGTCTCTCAGAAACCCTTGGAACCATCTGTTATTTTAGGAAATGCAGTGATATCAAGATCAAGATTACCCTGCTCATTCTGGCATCAGCTTATATTGAAGCAACAGGGCACCCTGAGGAAGAGACAGGAGATATGTACTAGGCAAATCAAATCACCACCACCACCTTGACCACCATCTCACCCTGAACCCTGGTGGAGACAGGCCAGAACCCCGAACCCAAGTGCTTTGGGGATAGCAGAGTCCCCCAAACCACCCCCACCCCCACAACAATCACTGAAGGGAAAAATTATTGTGGAAAGGGGGGCTACCTTCTATACCACCACCACCAACTGCTGGCCAGCTGCTACCAAGAGTCAGTGGCAGCCCCCAGCCTCCCTGACTGCCAGTCCTGCTCCAGCCCAGCTCTCACAGCCATCAGGGAAACAACTCCTGTGGAGAAAAGGCCAGTCATCCCCACCAAATGCCAAACATATGCTACCCACAGGGCAGGCAAGGCAGCCTAGCTACGGCAGCAAGCAGCCTTGAGGGACAGACAAGAAGCCTGGTAAGTCAAACCACCATCACCTTGCCTACCACCTTCCCTCAGGCACTGATGGAGAGAGCCCAGGACTCTTAGCTCAAAAGCCTTGGGAAGAATAACACTTCCCAATCTGGTACCCTCACCCATTCAAGGACAGACCCCCTGCGGAGATGTGCCTGGAAGCACCTCCTGCAGGGCCTACAGCCTCTCCTAAGGAGGACCCAGAAAAGAAAGTTCTTGCCCTCAAAGTCTTTGGTTCTGTCCAACAGGTCAGCCTTAAAAATGGATATGATTTTATCAGTGAGAATAACCTAAAGAAGCATTACTATCTACTTTGCTGCTGTACTCTTAAGGACCATGGGACCTCCATAGCTGATATGCATATGAAATCTCCTTTATGTGTTTTGTCCCCCATTAGAATGTAAGCTCCTTGAGAGTGAAGACGGTCTGATTTTTCTGTTTATATCCCCAGAGTTTTGCATATAGTAAGTGCTTAATAAATGCTTTACTCATTCATTCAACAATTCTAGGCATTTTGTGTACCAGTAGGTGTGCCTACCAATGTCATACTTAAAGACCACCTTTGTGGTCAGTGAGATACTTTACAAACCAACAGCACTGGCTGTCTTGCTTTTCCTCACATACGACATCCGTTTTCCAACCACTGTGTCCTTTTGTTGGCTATCTTCCATGCCCAGAATGTTTTCCTTTCTCACACCAATTTCTGACTTCCTTGGCTTCTTTCAAAACTCAGTGTTAACATCACCCTCTGAAAGAGTCCTTTCCTGTTGATCCCTCCACCCCTGCCTGCCAATCAAGGGCCTTCCCTCTTAGATCACTTGTATGTATTTTGTATGTACATAGTTATTGGCATGTTGTCTCCCTCTCCCACTAGAATGTGAGCTCCTCAAGTGTAGGGACCATGTTTTTGCCTTTTTTTGTATCTCCAGCGCTTAGCACAGTGCCTGGTTCATAGTAGGTGCTTAATGCATGTTGAATGATTTACTGACTCCCAAGTCCACAGGAAGGAGTTGTCTACAGACCCGGTAGGTTCCAGAAGCATACAAAGGCCCTTGGAGTACCTAGATGCAGTGGCACCTGCTGCCGAGGGAGATTAATGAGCTGCTCGAGAAGGTCAGCCCAAAGAGAACGTGACTTGTTTTGTCACGTTCATAGGTGACAGTGACAGATGCCCAAGCTTACAGAATGTGAGAGAAATTCCCTTGGGCTAGAGGAGTCAGGAAAATACCATGTTTTCTTTGTCTTAAAAAAATGCAAATGCTGTTTTAGATTTGTTGCAGAAAAATTGCTGCCTTGGGAAGATGGGAGAACTGCATATCTTGGTAAAGTGCTACACAGGAGTTATGTTTTGTAGCATTCACTATACCCCAGGGAAGTGGAGCCAAGGATTCTGTACTTTGTATCTTCCCCACTTCAGGCATAGTGGAGAGTAGGTCCTCAGGGATGGCAGGCCAGGAACATACTTGGAAAGCTGCTTTGACTGGGATGAGTGACTGGCAAGACCAGAGAATCATAGCTTTAAGCTGGAAGGGACCCTGCAGATCATCCAGCACATGTCATTGTTGTTCTCATTAATTTGCCTAATGTGAATATAACAAGTTCTTTAGGGACTTATGAGTGATCTCTTTTTTTTCTGTTATTCCTCAATACTGCTTGGGGCCTGCATTCATGATGCTCTCTATTGGCTCAGCCCCCATCCCACTGAAAACTCCTTCCTCTTAAATGCAAATGTTATTAACTCACATAGATCTTAAATCACTGTAAAGAAAAACATTTTACTTGGATTACAAAAAAAAGATCATGCCAATATCAAGGAACAATAGGTGTATATAAATGTCAGCAGGCACAATTACTTCCCCAGGCCAAGATTCTTCTACCTCGACCTTGGCCCAGGCCCAAATGAGTGAGGTACTATCGATTTGGGGTCTGCTGGTTAGAGGTCTGACTCCTGTCATGGAGCAACTCTCAATCTAGAGCAAATGAATGATGTGGGGGTAGCACTCATTCATTCTCACTGAAATTCTGTAATCTTCATGTTCTGGAAGCCCTGATACTCCATAGGAGCATTGCATCTGCACAGGATGCAATGGCTTTCCAGGGATTGGAAGCCCACTACCCAGTTATCATTGGGAGCTTTGAAGTGAGGCATCAGTGCTCAATCAGTACAGCTACAGCAGTACTTACTATTCAACTTTGAAATCTCAAAGCCTCCAAACTCCTTCAGGATGTGTCTTCCCATTTCTTTTTTTTTGCCCTTTTAATTTTATTATTATTCTTAGCCTTCTCCTTGTCCTTTATATTAATTCTGATGTCCGGTGATCATAGAAACCTACTATCACTCTTTGTGGATGGATACTCACAGGAAAACTCCATGGTAGGTCTGCATCATCAGTTGCTACATCCCATGTGTTAGTAAATTGGACATCAGTTGGGGCCCTTTGACAGTCCCTGGACAACCAGTGTTTAATCCCCCAGGGAAGGGGTGTCCAACTGTATTTTAGGGGAACTGGAAAAACAATGGGTATGAAGTGAAATTTGTTATTCTTTCTGAGAAGAGGAAATGATACTGACTCTTTTGGATCTTAGGTCAGAGGTGAAGATACAGAGAAGAAGGGGTGTGTGTGTGTGTGTGTGTGTGTGTGTGTGTGTGTGTGTGTGTGTGTGTGTATGTATGTGTGTATGATGTTTCTGGGTATTCTAAGTTCCTTAGAATCAGTGGTACTGAAGTCTGCAAAGTTGGGGTATGGTGTGAGATTTAAACAGGAAGAGAATCTCTCGTTTCTGTCTGCCCACCTGGTTTCTAACATTGTCCTCCTCTCACTTATAATGTTATTACCCTCAATCCAGATAACTTAATTGACTCCCAGCTCTCTGGCTTAATCTGGACCAGGCCTAATATTGCTTGGGCTGCCCTTGTCACATTTGGTGCGTGTGACAAGTAATTTCTCTCTAGAGATGGAGGATTGAGCTCAGGTGTGAATGCAGAGGCAAACCCAAGGCTAAATCTGGGGCACCACTCCTCCATACCCACTTTTCCTTTTTTTATTGTTGACTGTTTATGAGCTCCAGGGCATACAACTACATATATTGCTGGGCCCAAGCAGGAAATCCAACACAGATACAGAGATGGACCAGAAATCCCCAGGAACCCTAAACTATCTTGACTACATAACTATTTTTATGGATTTCATCTTGTGCTTTCTTTTCTCAGTAAGCTATTAAGTATGGGGAAGGTTAGGGCATTTACTAGTGCCATTATTTAGAATCTCCCCTGCTTAAATATTTTCACCAGTGCATCCCTGTTTGGGACAGAAGCTGCTGAGAGTTATTTCTGATTCACATCCACGTCTGTGTTCTTCCAGCCACTGCACACACTACTCTGTGCTAAGAGAACCAGTGCCCCCATCCTAGCTCCTCACCCACTAACATCATTGTAACCTAACATCAGTGCTGATACGTACTGTGTTGGTATTTCCTTCCTTCCTTCCTTCCTTCCTTCCTTCCTTCCTTCCTTCCTTCCTTCCTTCCTTCCTTCCTTCCTTCCTTCCTTCCTTCCTTCCTTCCTTCCTTCCTTCCTTCCTTCCTACCTCCCTCCCACCCTTCCTTCCTTCCTCTTTTTTTCATGAGGCATTTGGGGTTAAGTGGCTTGCCCAGGGTTACATAGCTAGTAAGTGTCAAGTGTCTGAGGTCGGATTTGACTCAACGCTGGAGCTCTATGCACTGCTCCAGCTAGCTGCCCCTTACCTTTCTTTTAATAAAACATAAAATTTTACTCTGCCCTCATCAAGCTGCATTTGGAGTACTGTAGTCAGTTCTGACTCTCACCTTTTAGAAAGGCTGCATAGAGAGTAGCAAACAAGAAGGATGAAGGGCGTTGAGTCCATGCATATGAGACTCATTTGAAGAAAAGTAGATGTTAGGAATAAAAGGGATTCGATTTGTTCATTTAGGTCCAGAGGGCAGAACTAGAGGCAAAGGGTGGGAATCATAAAGCAGCAAATTGAGATTTACTTTAATGAAAGCCTGCTGCTAGTTCAAGCAAAGTGGGATGGGCTACTTGGGGATGTAGCGGGTTCCTCGTCACTGGAGGTTTTCAAGTAGAGGCTGAATCACCACTGTGGCATGTTGTGTTGGGGATTCTCTTTCTGATATGCTTTGGCATAGATGGCCATTGACGGTCCTTCCAACTTTAAAAATCTGTGATTCTGTGATGTCTTTGACTGACTTGGCTATTAACTAAGGGCCAGAATACAAAGGAGAGAAAATGGGATGATTAGGAATTTTGAGTACATGCCATATGAGGATTGATTGAAGGAAATAGGGAGGTTTAACCTGGAGAATTGAACATTCAGAGGGAGTGTTATAGCTTCAGAGGGGGCATTATAGCTCTCTTTAAGTTGGGCTGTTATGAGGAAGAGACTCTGTAGGGGAGAATAAGAGAAATGGGTGGAATCTGCAAAAACAGAAACGGAGGATTAAAACTTAACTGTTGGAGTTCTCCATCATCTGCTCCAGGAAATAGTGTGTTCTCTCCCTATTGTTGGAGATCTTCAAGAGGAGAGCGGATGACCACACATCAGGGATTCTTTATCCTATCTCCCAGGGTTGTTTTGAGGATCAAATGAGATAATATATGCCTGGCACATAGTAGGTACTATATAAATGCTAAATGATGAGGAGGTGATGATGATGATATCAGGCATGAGTAAAATGGATGGCTTGCTGAGCCATCCATTTCTAAGTAATTCAATTTCTGTAATTATTTGACTTACCAGTCCGTTAATTGGTTGATTGAACAAAAATGGCCCAAGCATTTGGTGGCTCTTTTAGACATCATTCCGAAGTGGACTTTAGATTCTTTAGCCTAGAGGGGACAATTTCGTGTTCTTGCTTCCAAGGCAAGTCAGTAAGAAAGTCGTGATTGGGCTTCAGAAAGATGACCTATAGAAAATGGCCATTTCCTGTTTCCTGGAAGTATGAATCATGGACTGAGTTTTCTGTTGTGGCCAATTCACACTTTTCGCCAAAGTGTAAGGCTCAGCCAGTACTTAACCTCCAAGTGATGCTCTCTCTGTTCCCTGCTCCTCAGTTGTTTCATTATTGTCTCTTCAGTATGTACCACCTCTGAACCTTCCCATTCCTCACCATGACTGGACCTTTTATCGGCCAGCTCCATTAGTTAAAGTGTAGCAAAATGAAGTTGTCAAGAACACTATGCTGCACTTAAATTAATTGGATTTTCTGCTCTGAATTGGGAACATGAGAGACATATTAGATGGAACATGCCAAAATGCTGAGGCAGCATGAGGGACACCATCTGTCACAATATTTCTCTAGTTATTCTAGTCTCCTGTTCACTTAAAATTATATTTGCTTAGAACTTATATTTTCATAGAGGGAGCCTATTAAAGCAGGAGATATAACATTCATTATCCCATTTGTTCCCCCCTCTACTTAGGAGAAGATAACCTGGATATAAAGAATCCTTTTGAAAGGTATACATCTAAATTATTCAGTGGAGATGGCTACCAAGGGTCTTCCCTTCCCTCTTCCCCTTTCCACCTTTGTTCTTCCCTTCCCTTCCCCCCTTCTTTGTTTCCCTCGGGCCCCTTCCTCAGATTGGTCTCCTTCTCCCAAGGTGGTAGGAATGGAAAATAGAAATTGATAGAATAACTGATGAACCTATAGGGATGACTCTGAATAGGAAAGACATTCTGTTAGCCCAAGCAGTCTTACTTGGCCTCCTCTCAAATGGTTTCTCCATGGCTTCCAGGAGGCTGTTCTCCTTATATAAGTACATTTCTAAAAGGCCCCAGTTTCTATTGTCTATCTCATTTTAAACCCCACAGTCCCTCCCTGCCCTACCCCCACGCCCCAACCCAGGCCATGCTGAATTGGCCTATATAGTCTGGAGAGAGACAATTACTAGGTTGTAGTTACATGTATAGCTTCCTTTTACAGGACTAGTCTGAGATTGGGTACCAAGGGGGGTGGTGAGTGGACAAAAGATTTCCTTATATCTTTCTTCCTGTGACTTCCATTAATCATTAATAAGCTCTGTAGTCATGATGTAATGGAAAATGTTCTGAAAGAGTCAAGTGACCTGGGTTTGAATGTTGCCTCTGCCCCTTAATACCTCTGTGACCTTGGGTAAGTCACTTTACTTCTGTGTCCCTTGGTTTCCTCTTTTGTAAAATGAAGAGGCCTTTAAGGTCCCTTCCAAGAACTCTGAATCTATATATTCTGCCATGCCTGTCCACATACAGATTCCTTTATAAAATTATTCCTTAGCTTTGTGGTTGGGACAGAAATGGATCCAGATTTATTTTCAGAGGCATAATTCTAGTAAAGGGATTGTTAATTACACTATATATTTTAACTAGACTGGTGGTTTCTCAAACTTCTTGGTCTCAGATCCACTTTATACTCTCAAAAATTATTATTATTGGGGGCAGCTAGGTGGTGCAGTGGATAGAACACCGGCCCTGGATTCAGGAGGAGCTGAGTTCAAGTCTGGCTTCAGACACATAACTAGCTGTGTGACCCTGGGCAAGTCACTTAACCCCATTGCCTAACCAAAAAGAAAATTATTATTATAATCCCCTCAGAATTTATTTTCAGATGTGTTATAATTATAAATATTTATCATATTAGAAATAAAAAAACCACTTAATATTATTATGAAATTAATTTGACCTTGCAGACCCCCTTAAAGGAGTCCCTAGGTGATACATTGAGAACCGCTGGACTAGATGTTCACATCAGCATCACTTTTGGGAGGTGAATTCATTAATTCATGACTAGAAAATTATTTGGAAACCCACTGAGTCATTTCTGCTTATGAGAGTGAGAAAGTATTTGGCTGTTATTGTTTCTTGTCAGAAGAGACTATACCATTAAATTTGATTCACCTTTCCTTTGTTTACCTGAAATTCTACAAAGCTTTCCCATGTGCTGAAATCTTTTCCCTGAGGAATATTTCAGAGTAACGTTAATACAAATTACTCTGGGGGAGAGACAAAATGTTGACATTATACAGGCTCTATAAGTATTAAAGAACAAATACAGTGATAAAGACACAAGAAACATAAGCTCAGCTTCTAAAATAGCTTTGCTAGAAAAATGTTGAAATTGTGATTTGGAATTCTTCTTTGAAAATTAAAACAGTTTGTGTTTGTATGGTAGATGGTGGTTATCTGATGCTTTCTTAAGCCTTGTGACATCTTAGTCTCCAAAATAGGTAGGACAAACACCATCAGACCAATTTTATGGATGAGCAAACCAAGGCTTACAGAGTTGAAGCAACCAGGTCATAAAAAGCCAGAGGTGAAGGAGGCCTTAGAGGACATCTATACAAGCCCTTCACATTATAGATGAGGAAAGTGAGGTCTTAAGAGATAAAATGACATGCCCAAGGACACATGGCTAGTAAATGGGACAATAAGTAATTAAACTCAGATCTTGAGATTCTAAGTCTAGTAGACTTTTTTGGCTCTTAAAAAAAGTTGTATTGATTTTTAGTTTTTTGAGATCCTTTTCTTGGTGACTGCTTGCAGCGTTTCCTCTTTGACCTGAAAACTCATGATCTTTGAAATGACACTTTTTTCTGTCTTCAATTTGGGGTTTATTTTTGAGGGAGGGGGTGGTAGTGACCAGTGGATGGATTCTTCCTATTTTACCCTCTCTCTCTAATAATTTGGAGGAGGTATATATAATGATTTCATGAAATAGGGTATCCAGATAGGAGATTTTTGAATCATGTTTTTCAAGGAGTCTAGTGATTCTTAAATGATCTCTCCTCATACTGTTTTCCATTTGTTTTTGACAGTAGCCATTTCACTCAATATTCTAATTTTTCTACCCTTTTAAATTTATTCCTTTTTTTTGGAGGCAATTGTGGTTAAGTGACTTGCCTAAGGTCACACAGGTAATAAGTATCTGATGCTGAATTTGAACTCAGGTCCTCTTGACTCCAGGATCTGTGCTGTATCCACTGCACCACCTAGCTGTACCTGAATTTATTTTAATGTTTCTTGTTGCCATGTTGAATTGTTGAATTATGTTTGCTTTCTTCTGTTTTTCAGGGTATTGACTACTTGAGTAATGCTGTCTACTTTTTCTCTAAGCTGTTTATTTTCTTTCTAAGTGTACTAATTTCATATTTGATCTCTTGTTTTAGTTCTTTCATTTCTTTCCACCCTTCTAGGAATCCTTGTATCCAGTTCATTCTTTTATCTGAGGTTCTGCTTGTGATTATTTTGGAGTTATCTCCTTCCTCTGGGATTTCACCTTTTTTTTTCTTTTAGGCAGTTGGGGTCAAGTGACTTGCCCAGGGTCACACAGCTAGTAAGTGTCAAGTATTTGGTCTGAGGCTGGATTTGAACTCAGGTCCTCCTGACTTCAGGGCTGGTGCTCTATCCACTGCGCCATCTAGTTGCCCCCTCTGGGATTTCATCTTGGTATTTTTTTTTTTTTTTTTTTTTTTTTTGGTGAGACAGTTTGGGTTAAGTGACTTGCCTGGAGTCACAGAACTAGTAAGTGTTACATGTCTCAGGCCGGATTTGAACTCAGGTCCTCTTGACTTCAGGGCCAGTGCTCTATGCACTGCGCTGCCTAGCTGCTCCCATGTTGGTATTCTTTTAACCCACAGCATTTATTCAAGGTAGTAGGAGTTTTCTTCTGTTTGATCATGTCTACAGTTTGAATTTTTGGATTAGGTCTTTATGCTAGGTCCAGGTTCTGTTCCTCCTTCTAGTTCTGGACAGGAGATTACCTGGAGCCAGGCCCTTCCTTCTCTCACTGCCTTGACCTGGGATCATAATCCTGGCCTTCAGACTAGAAGGTAGACTACACTATTTGTACCAAGTCCCATCCATGATCTTCATTTTCAGCTTCTGCCTACCTCTTAGGGCATCTCCATACCTCTAGTTTTCCTAGCTTTTGTATGATTCCCTTGTGTAATCACCTATCTGGAAGTCCATGGCTTTACAGATCTCTAGTAAGGAAGTAGCTTGTCCATAGTCACACAGGGAGTAAAGTAATAGAACCAGGAATTCAGTGTGTTCCAGGTGACAGGAAGAATGATAAAAAAGCTACTTCTGGAGTGCCTTACTTTAAGGTAACCAGATAGGGAAAATGTGGAGCTTAAGTGGTCTAATTATATTATAGGATGCGTTGTAGGAACCATTTCAATACTGAGCTCCCCTAAATACATTTTTAAAAGGGTTTGATTTACCAAAAAAATAGGCTTACAATGTTTGAAGGACTCATCTGTGGCATAAAATGTAACTTACCTGTATTTTTGAACTTATACAAATCTTGCTTAGGTATATTGAATATGTGAAACCTGATGTAGTCAGGGTTCTCAACTGGCATTTCAAATGAGTCATCACATTTTCCCTGCTTCTTGGCCCAAGGAAAGGCAAATTTTCCTTCCATGAAACCTTTATAACTAAGGAAAGAAGATACCTTGGTTACATTCATAGCTTCTTCAAGAGGTGGTAGAAAAATCTGGAATGGATGAAAAAGTGTACATCAGGTCTTGACCAAAAACAACATGGAGGTGGTGGCTTCACAGGCACCAGACTGAAACTACTAAGCTGTGTTTGCAAGAAAGACAATGGTTTGCTCTGTGTGCTTCTAGAGAACTGAATTGAAATGCCACATTTGACTGAAATATGTACTCTAATCTGGTTGGCCTGTTCTGTATAAGAATTGTGGAATTTTGGAGCTGGAGAGGGCTGTAGAGATCCTCTTGCTCAGCCCCCTCGTTTTACAGATGTGAAGTTTTTCTGGTTAGTGCCAAAGAATTGCAGTTTCAGAGTTGGAAGGATCCCAAAGGTCACACTTGAGCAAGAGTGTTCTGGGTGGGACCTAACTCACATTTCAGACAAGTATAGTGATTCAGGCTTGGGATTAGGATGTAATGAGATACTCATGGGCCATGTAATCTTTAACAAAAGAATGTTTACTGGACAGTGAAATGGATGCAACATTGATTCAGATGGACATGACTCCCCTCTGCTCTATATCTCTCATGGCAGTAATGCTCAGTTAAAGAGATGTGTTGACTCTCTTGGCAACTGGGATTCAATCAAATGTGAGAAGATCTGAGTCCTCGTGGTCTGGGCTTTTTATTCCTCATGTGTTCAGGAAGCCATGCCAATGATTCAAGTCCTAGTCCTCCAGACCAATCAAGTCACAAGGATGGCCTCTTTGACCTTTCAAAGAAAAAGCTTACGTAACACAGATGTTCTCCACACCATTACCTTCTGAAATAGACTGTTCTACTTTTGCGTAATTCTAATTTTTAGGAAGTTTATCCTTACCTCAAACCTAAATTTATTTCTTTGCAACTTTCACCCATCACTCTAGTTCTCTATGTGAGGCCAAGCAGATTAGACATCCTTCTCTTTCACAACAACCTTTCAAACATTTGAAAGCAACTTTGTTAGGATCACCCGAAGGCTGGATTGATGTTAGAATGGCCTTAAGGGGCATTAGAGTGGCTTCTAGGTGGTGCAGTGGATAGAGCACCGGCCCTGGAGTCAGGAGGACCTAAGTTCAGATCTGGCTTCAGACACATAACGTTTACCAGCTGTGTGACCCTGGGCAAGTCACTTAACCCCAATTGCTTTGCCCCCCAAAAAAGAGCGCTCTGGCTTCTGAGTTGTTTTGATTGGCCTATGTAGAAACTACCTTCATGCTTCCCTCCCCAACCGTCAATGGAAGAAACACCTCCACATAATCATTTTTGCCTTTTTCTTTGCACACTTTGGTCATTGATTTTGGGGCCTGCTTACTTTGTCTCTAAAATTCCATCATGTCCAGCCTCTCTACTCTTTTCACTGGGCAGAGATGGGGTAAGAGAGAGGGCACTCTTTAAACAAGTAATTGGTAAAAGAGACCACCAGAACTAGAAGGGATTTCATTAGTTGAAAACGAGCTAGAGTGTCAAGTCTTTTACTCAAAGATCCATTATCTTTGTTTCAAACACAACTGATTGAACTCTGTCACAACTTCTCTCTCCCAGACCCATTTCTCTGCTGCCTCCACGTCCTCAGCAGTGCTACATTTGATGTTGTGGCACACATTTAAACAGGCAGCTGGTGAGTGGGTGAATTTGTGATGTAAAACAAAAATATAAAAAAGGAAAATTTGCCACAAGTTTTGAGCTCATTACTTTGACCTCCTCTGTCCCTGGGAGACTTGTTCTCAGATGTTCATTGAATAACATATACATACATTTGTATCTGGAAAGGACCTTCGAGCCATTCCTTCTACTTCCTCATTTTACAGATGAGGAAATGGAAGATCCAGAAGACAGAATGACTTACTCATGGTCACACAGGTAACAAGTGATGGAGCCTGGATTTGAACCTCACTCTTCTCACTCCAAATGCAGTGCTCTTTCCATTAAAACATCTATGCCTGGTGCTATTACACCCTCTGATATGTTCATAGCACTGTCGAGCTGAAATGGACTTTAGAGACCAGCTAATCCAGCCCCTTCACTTTACAGAAGAAGAAACAGACACCTAGACAGGCTGAATGACATAGCCCTAATCACATGGATTTTAATTCCATTCATTTCAATGGGAGTAATTTATTGTGCACCTTCTATGTGCAAGACACGGTGGTGGGTACTAGGGATATAAAGACAAAATTAGTAACAGCTCATGCTCTCAAGGGATTATATTCTCCTGGGGGGAGGGAAATAGCATGTACATAGATAACAAATAACAGACAAGACAAATTTGAGGACAGTTTTAGAGTTGGAGGGAATTCTACAGATCTAGCCCAATCCTCTCATTTTACAGATGAGGTATTTGAGGCTCAGGAACATGAAATGACTTCCCCTGTGAGTACTAAGTAGCCGATTTAGGATGTGAGCTCTGATCCTGGGCCTCTAGATTCAACACTCTTTCCACTGTACTAACAACTAAGGAGGACAGGAAAGTCCTTCTGCAGGATAAGAGGGCTTCTGGGGTGCCATATAGCTCTATGCTGCAAGTTGCTTTCAAGTGCTGCTGGAGAGAGGAAACCATATGGGGATACAAGTTCTCTCCACCTCCAAGAACCCAATTCTGCTCTGATGTAGAGAATTCTGAGTTCTGAAGAACTGAGAGAGAAAGAGAGCAGGAAAAAGGAGGAAACAATAGGAGATGATTTCAAGGGGATTGGAGATTAGGAATGGAAGAATAAAGAGTTCATATTAAATGGCCTCCCATTTTTCTATGGAGTAAGAAACAAGTTCCTCAGCTGAGAGGGCGTACACAAGGGGATGTGGAGGATTTGAAGAGGGAAGAGAAGGTTGGAATAGCTTCTTTGGGGAGTGAGACAGAGAATCAAGTGGGGAAGAATGAAAGGATTACCTTGCTGCATTGAGAGGCAACTTGAAATTGGTGAACAAGAATTTGTCATGTCCCCATTCACCTGAGTTGTGAGACTCCCTGCAGCTGTGGTCAGTGGGTCATGAGGAAGATCAGAGAAGAAAGGCGGTTGCGGGGTGAGGACTGAGGTTTGGTGAGAGATGAACAACAGTAGGATAATCCTGAAGGGATTCAAGATCACAGGACAGGATAGAGCTGAAATGGCTAATTGCGTGGGAAGGAATGAAAAAAGGTCCAATAGGTGATGGACGGAAGAGCTGGCAATGGAGTGTTCGTCAAGTCTCAGGGATAGAAAGAAAGACTAGGAGAGAGAGAAATCCAGGGCAAAGGGGAGTTTGTTCACCATGCAGGAGAAATTCCAGAGGACACAGTAGAAAGAGTGGACAGGATTGCATTGGGAAATGGTTGGAGTAAATTTGAGGAGGATGAGGATGAGAAACAGCTTTCTCCTAAATTGTCATTAATTAATTATTAACAGGGATGGGGAGAGAAATAAGAGAAACTCTAGGGGTAATGGAGGGTGCTTAGGGAAGGAAGCTTGCAGTCTCTCCAAAGGGTGTTGCAGAAGGAGCTAGTCTGGGCCTGGGTCTATTCCTTCACTTGGGTGGTTGGTGAAGGAGAGTGGGGCTTTGGGAGGTAGAGCAGACACTGGTGCCCTTCTCCCCCTAAACTGGTGGAAGGCATTGACCAGTGGCCAGGTCTAGGTTTGACCTGAGGTTTGCTGGGAGCAGGTGCTCATACTCTCCAATTTGGTAGTGGTTGGTAGAGCCAAAAAGCCATGCCATCTAATCTGGTAAGGTTGATGGAGGAACTCATCAAATTTCTCAAGGACTTCCCCTTACACATTCATTCATTCACTCAAGCAACATTTACTAAAAATCTACTCTGTGCAAGGCACTATGCTAGGTACCAGGGAATTACACAGGTGCAGAAGACAACAAATTTACAATTTGTTTTTGTTTTTGTTTCTTAGGCAATTGGGGTTAAGTGACTTGCCCAGGGTCACATAGCTAGTAAGTGTCAAGTGTTTGGTCTGAGGCGGATTTTGAACTCAGGTCCTCCTGACTTCAGGGCCAGTGCTCTATCCGCTGCGCCATCTAGCTGCCCCCAAATTTACAATTTGGGAGGGAAGGAAAGACATAAGTAAGTGGAGTAAAAGTCAGCATCCCAAGTGCTTTGAAACATTATATAGAGAGAAAAAGAATACTTTTCCATTAAGTTAAAGGCAGGAGATAACATGGAACTAGAAAGGAAATAACATGGAGCTGAACCTTGAAGGATGGGTGGAATTTCAGTAGTGTTGAAATGAAATGAAACACCACAAGTGTTAGGGGCAGAAATGCTATGTGCATGAGTGCACACGTGTGTATGTGCAGGCAGAGCGTACTCTAATTCTAGGGAAGAGAGTTACCCAAGGCACAAATAAAGCAAAGTTCGTCCAGTTCATTCAATGGGTGGTTTTTGTGAAGGGAAGCAGCCTGAGATGCAGCTGGGATGATGTCATGGTATTTCTAAAGTGGTAAGAGTTTTATAGGGAGATTGTATTCAAATTAATCCTCAGAAATATGTACACTTTTCTGCAATTTCTATTAGCTTACCAGTTCCTATCAAGGCAAACAATAAGCTTCACCCTGGGGAACAAGAATAGTGAATTTGACGAGAGGAGATAGGAATAAATGTGAATGCCTGAGGAGCAAAGGCTTAATGTACAAACATTTAAAGAAATATAAAACCAACCGATAAACCTCCTTCCCTACTACTGCCACATTGCTATGAAAGGACAATTAGAGGTAGCTCCAGGCACATGCAAAATGTAAATTGTTGGATTTAGTTGAGATTTTCAGTAACTCCCCAAACTCTAGGATTTAAGTAGCACGCACTAAAAAAGAAAACAAGACTCCTATAGGCCCCTCCCTCTAACTCAAAGCAATGCAGTACCGGGAGCTTCCAATACCAAACCCTTGGAAATAAGGCTAAGGATAATTGAACATTCTAGACCAGTTTGCTAGAGAATGCTATAGGTCCTATGCACTCCCACCTTCTTTTAATAGGGTTTTAATGCTGTAAAATCCCAGAATATAAAGGTTCAAAGTAACCTGAGTAACTTCCTAGTCCAAATGTTCTTAAACTGTGGTCCTCAGACTATGAATAGATTTCAGGGGGTCCATGAATATAAAAAATTCCAATAACTATATTTCAATCTAATTGGTTTCCTTTCCAGTTCTGGTCTATTCATTTTCCAAAAAAAAAAAAAAAAAGGGAATCCCCACTACAACACATGCCCAACAAGAAGTGAGTTATTGGGAAAAAATGTATATGTATATGTTTATTTATTTAACTTTCTCTTTCCATGTAAAGATAGTTTTCAGCATTCATTTTTGTAAAATTTTGAGTTCCAAATTTTTCTCCCTCTCTTCCTTCTCTTCCTCCTCCCCAAAACAGCAAGCAATCTGATATAGCTTATACGTGTAAAATCATCTTAAGCAGATTTTTGCATTAGTCAGGTTATGAAAGAAGAATCAGAACAAAAGGGAAAAAAATCACGAGAAAGAAGAGAACAAAAAACAAAGCGAAACTTGTATGCTTCCATCTGCATTCAGACTCCAAAGTTCTTTCTCTGGATGTGGTTAGCATTTTCCATCACAAGTATTTTGGAATTGTCTTGGATCACTGTATTGCTGAAAAGAGCTAAGTCTATCATAGTTAATCATAGCACAGTGTCACTGTTACTGTGTACAAGGTTCTCCTGGTTCTGTCACTTCACTCAGCATCAGACCATACAAGTCTTTCCAGGTTTTTCTGAAGTCAGCCTGTTCATCATTTCTTACAGCACAATAGTATTCCATTACATTCCTATACCACAACTTGCTCAGCCATTCCCCAGTGGATGGGCATCCTCTCAATTTCCAGTTCTTTGCCACCACAAAAAGAACTGCTATAAATATTTTTGTACATGTGGGTCCTTTTCTCTTTTTTATAATCTCTTTGGGATACAGATCTAGTAGTGGTATTGTTAGATCCAAGGATATGCACAGTTTTATAGCCCTTTGGATAGAGTTCCAGATTGTTCTCCGGAGAGTAGTTAGATCACTTCACAGCTCCACCAACAATGCATTAGTGTTCCAGTTTTCCCACATCTTCTCCAACATTTATCATTTTCCTTTTTTGTCACATTAGCTAATTTTATAGGTGTGAGGTTGTACCTCAGAGTCCTTTTAATTTCCATTTCTCTAATCAGTAATGATTTAGATCATTTTTTCATATGGTCATAGATAGCTTTGATTTCTTCTTTTGAAAACTGCCTGTTCATATCCTTTGACCATTTATCAATTGGGGAATGACTTGTAGTCTTATAAATTTGACTCAGTTCTCTGTTTTAGAAATGAAGCCTTTATTGGAAACACTGTATGTAAAAATTGTTTCCCAGCTTTCTGCTTTCTTTCTAATCTTGATTGCATTCGCTTTATTTGTGCAAAATCTTTTTTAATTTAATGTAATCAAATTATCCATTTTGCATTTTGTCATGTTATCTATTCCTTGTTTGGTCATAAATTCTTCCCTTTTCCATGGAGCTGACAGGTAAAGTATTCCTTGCTCTCCTAATTTGCTTATGGTATTATGCCTTATGTCTAAATCATGTACCCATTTTGACCTCATCTTGGGATACAGTATGAGATGTTGGTCTATGCCTAGTTTCTGCCATACTTTTTTCCAGTTTTCCCAGCAGTTTTCGTCAAATAGTGAGTTCTTATCCCAGAAGTTGGAGTTTTTGGGCTTATCAAACAGTAAGTTACTAGTCATTGACTACTATGTCTTGTGTACCTAACCTATTCCACTGATCCACCAATCTATTTCTTAGTCAGTACCAAATAGTTTTGATGATTGCCGCTTTATAATATAGTTTTAGATCTGGTATGACTAGGCCACCTTCCTTTGCATTTTTTTTCATTAATTCCCTTGATATTCTTGACATTTTTGTGCTTCCAAATGAATTTTGTTATTATTTTTTCTAGCTCTATAAAGTATTTTTTTGATAATTTGGTATGGCACTGAATAAGTAAATTAATTTAGATACAATTGTCACTTTTATTATATTAGCTTGGCCTACGCATGAGCAATTTCTATTTTTCCAATTGTTTAGATCTGACTTTATTTGTGTGAAAAGTGTTTTGTAATTGTGTTTATATAGTTCCTGAGTTTGTCTTGGAAGGTAGACTCCCAAATATTTTATATTGTCTACATTCATTTTATATGGAATTTCTCTTTCTATCTTGCTGCTGAGATTTTTGGTAATATATAGAAATGCTAATGGTTTATGTGGGTTTGTTTTATATCCTGCGATTTCCCTAAGGTTGTTAATTGTTTCAAGTAGTTTTTTAGTTGATTCTCTAGGATTCTCTAAGTATACTGTTATATCATCTGCAAAGAGTGATAGTTTTGTTTCCTCATTGACTGTTCTAATTCTTTCCATTTCTTTTTGTTCTAATTGCCAAAGCTAACATTTCTAATACAATATTGAATAATAGTGGTTCTAATGGGCATCCTTGTTTCACCCCAATCTTATTGGGAAGGCTTTTAGTTTATCCCCATTACATATAATGCTTGCTGATGGTTTTAGATGGATACTGTTTATTTTAAGAAAAGCTCCATTTGTTTCTATGTTCTCTAGTGTTTTTAATAGAAATGGGTGCTGTATTTTGTCAAAAGCTTTTTCTGCATCTATTGAGATAATCATGTGATTTCTGTTAGTTTTATTGTTGATATAGTCAATTATGCTGACAGTTTTCTTAATATTGAACCAGCCTGGTATAAATACTACCTGGTTTTAGTGTATTGTCCTGGTGATAAATTGCTATAATCTCTTTGCTAATATTTTATTTAACATTTTTGCATCAATATTAATTAAGGAAATTAGTCTATAATTTTCTTTCTGTTTTGGCTCTCCCTGGTTTAGGTATCAGCACTATATGTGGTTCATAAAAGGAATTTGGTAGGATTCCTTCTTTTCCTATTTTTCCAACTAGATTGTATAGTATTGGAATTAATTCTTCTTTAAATGTTTTGTAGAATTTACTTGTAAATCCATCTGGCCCTGGAGATTTTTTTCTTAGGGAGCTCATTGATGGCTTATTCAATTTCTTTTTCTAAAATGGGGTTAAGTATTTTATTTCCTCTTCTGTTAATCTGAGCAATTTATATTTTTGTAAATATTCATTTCACTTAGATTGTTATATTTATTGGCATACAGTTGGGCAAGATAGGTCCTAATTATTACTTTAATTTCCTCTTAATTGGTGGTGAATTCACCCTTTTCATTTTTAATACTGGTAATTTGGTTTTCTTTTTTAAATCAAATTAACCAGAGGTTTATCTATTTTATTGTTTCCCCCCCCCCATAAAACCAGCTCTTAGTCTTATGTATTAGTTCAATAGTTTTTTTTTTACTTTCAATTTTATTAGTCTCTCTTTTGATTTTCAGAATTTATAATTTGGTATTTAATTGGAGATAATTTGTCCTTTTTCTAGCTTTTTAGTTGTATGCCCAATTCATCGATCTCCTCTTTCTTTATTTTATTCACGTAAGCATTTAGAGTGATAACATTTTCCCTAAGAAGTGATTTGGCTGCATCCCGTAAGTTTTGGTATGTTGTCGCATTATTGTCACTCTATTTGATGAAATTATTGATTGTTTCTATGATTTGTTGTTTGACCCAATCATTTTTTAGGATTCGATTATTTAGTTTCCAATTATTTTTTAGTCTATCTTTCCATGGCCCTTTATTGAATGTACTTTTTATTATATCATGATCTGAAAAGGATGCATATTTCTACCTTTCTGCATTGGATTGTGAGGTTTTATGCCATAATATGTGGTCAGTTTGTATGTAGGTGCCATGTACCACTGAGAAAAAGGTATATTCCTTTCTATCCCCACTTTTAATTTTTTTTTGCAGGGGTCTTTCATAACTTACTTTTCTAAAATTCTATTCACCTCCTTAACTTCTTTCTTGTTTATTTTGTGGTTATATTTATCTACTTCTAAAAGGAGTTTGAGGTCCTCCACTGGTATAGTTTTGCTGTCTGTTTCTTCTTGTACCTCACTTAACTTATACTCTAAGAATTTGAATGCTATACCACTTGGTGCATATATGTTTAGTATTGATATTACTTCATTGTCTATGGTACTTTTTAGTAAGACATAGTTTCCTTCCTTATCTCTTTTAATTATATCTATTTTTGCTTTTGCTTTGTCTGAGATCAGATATCTACCCATGCTTTTTTTTTGGTGGGGGGAAGGAACTTTATTATTTTTTTATTTATTAGTTTGTTTTGATTTATCAACAATCACTTCCATATGCTTTTGAGTTTAAAATTTTTCTCCCTGTTCCTCCCTACTACCCTCCCCAAGACGGCACACAATCTGATATAGGCTATACATTTACATTCCTATTAAACATATTTTCACATTAGTGAAGTAGTAAGTATAAATTAAAACCAATAGGAGGAACCATCAGAAAGAGGAAACAAAACTCAACAGAAAGAAAAAAAATGATAGCGATTCAACTTCCATAGTTCTTTCTTTGGATGTGGATAGCATTTTCCATCACGGCCTCTGGAGATGTCTTAGATCCTTGTAATGCTGAGAAGGGTTCAGTTTTCTTTATTCATTGCAACGTGGCTGTTATTGTGTACAAAGTCTCTTGGTTCTGCTCACTTCACTCAGCATCAGACCATATAAGTCTTTCCAGGTTTTTCTGAAGTCAACCTCTTTATCATTTCTTATAGCACACTAGTATTCCATTACATTCATATACCACAGCTTGATCAGCCATTCCCCAATTCATGGGCATCCTCTCAATTTCCAATTCTTTGCCACCACAGAAAGAGCTGCTATGAATATTTTTGTACATGTGGGTCCTTTTCCCATTTGTTTGATCTCTTTGGGATATAGCCCTAGAAGTGCTATTGCTGGATCAAAGGGTATGCACATTTTTAGCCCTTTGGGCATAGTTCCAAATTGTTCTCCAAAATGGTTGGATCATTTCACAACTCCACCAACAATGTATTAGTGTTCCAATTTTCCCACATCTTCTCCAACATTTATCATTTTCCTGTTTTGTCATGTTGGCCAATCTGATAGGTGTGATGTGGTACCTCAGAGTTGTTTTGATTTGCATTTCTCTAATCAATAATGATTTAGAGCATTTTTTCATATGACTATAGATGGCTTTAATTTCTTCATCTGAGAACTGTCTGTTCATATCCTTTGACCATTTATCAATTGGGAATGGCTTGTGTTCTTATAAATTTGTCTTAATTCTCTATATATTTTAGAAATGAGGCCTTTATCAGAGAGACTGGTTGTAAAAATTCTTTCCCAATTTTCTACCTTCCTTCTAATCTTAGTTGCATTGGCTTTGTTTGTGCAAAAACTTTTCAATTTAATGTAATCAAAATTATCCATTTTGCTTTTCATAATGTTCTCTATCTCCTGTTTGGTCATGAATTCTTCTGTTCTCCATAGATCTGATAGGTAAACTATTCCTTGTTCTCCCAGTTTACTTATGGTATCAGCCTTTATATCTAAGTCATGAACCCATTTTGACTTTATTTTGGTATATGGTGTGAGATTTGGGTCTATGCCTAGTTTCTGCCATACTCTTTTCCAGTTTTCCCAGCAGTTTTTTTTTTCAAAGAGTGGGTTCTTATCCCAGAAGCTGGGGTCTTTGGGTTTATCAAATAATAGATTACTATAGTCATTGACTACTGTGTCTTGCATATTTAACCTATTCCACTGATCCACCTCCCTATTTCTTAGCCAGTACCAAGCAGTTTTGATGATTGCTGCTTTATAATACAATTTAAGATCTGGAATTGCTAGGCCACCTTCCCCTGCATTTCTTTTCATTAGTTCCTTTGATATTCTGGACCTTTTGTTTTTCCAAATGAATCTTGTTATTATTTTTTCTAACTCTATAAAATAATTTTTGGTAGTTTGATTGGTATGGCACTGAATAAGTAAATTAGCTTAGGTAGGATTGTCATTTTTATTATATTAGCTCGGCCTACCCATGAGCAACTGATGTTTTTCCAATTATTTAGATCTGATTTTATTTGTGTGAAAAGTGTTTTGTAATTGTGTTCATAGAGTTCCTGGGTTTGTTTCTGGAGGTAGACTCCTAAGTATTTTATAATGTCTACAGTAAGTTTAAATGGGATTTCTCTTTCTCTCTCTTGCTTTTGGACTTTGTTGGTAATATATAGAAATGCTGATGATTTATGTGGGTTTATTTTATAGCCTGCAACTCTGCTAAAGTTGTTTATTATTTCAAGTAGTTTTTTACTTGATTCTCTAGGATTCTCTAAGTATATCATCATGTCATCAGCAAAGAGTGATAGCTTTGTTTCTTCTTTGCCTATTGTAATGCCTTCAATTTCTTTTTCTTCTCTTATTGCTAAAGCTAAGGTTTCCAGTACAATATTGAATAACAGTGGTGATAATGGACATCGTTGTTTCACCCCCGATCTTATTGGAACTGCTTCTAGCCTGTCCCCATTACATACAATGCTTGCTGAAGATTTTAGATAGATGCTGTTTATTATTTTAAGGAAGACTCCATTTATACCTATGCTTTCTAGTGTTTTTAATAGGAATGGGTGTTGTATTTTGTCAAAAGCTTTTTCTGCATCTGTTGAGATGATCATGTGGTTTCTGTTGGTTTTGGTGTTGATATGCTCAATTTTGCTGATAGTTTTCCTAATATTGAACCAACCCTGCATTCCTGGTATAAATCCTACCTGGTCATAGTGTAGTATTCTTGTGATAAGTTGCTGCAATCTATTTGCTTGTATTTTGTTTAAAATTTTTGCATCTATATTCATTAGAGAAATTGGTCTCTAATTTTCTTTCTCAGTTTTGACTCTTCCTCGTTTAGGTATCAGCCCAATATTTCTGTCATAAAAAGAATTTGGTAATGGTGCATCTTCACCTCTTTTCCCAAATAGTCTATATAGTACTGGAATTAATTGTTCTTTAAATGTTTGATAGAATTCACATGTAAATCCATCTGGCCCTGGAGATTTTTTTCCTAGGGAGTTCCTCAATGGCTTGTTCAATTTCTTTTTCTGAGATGGGTTTTTTTAAGTATTTTACTTCCTCTTCTGTTAATCTGGGCAATTTATATTTTTTGCAAATATGTATCCATTTCACTAAGATTGTCAAATTTGTTGGCATATAGTTGGGCAAAATAATTCCTATTTATTGTTTTAATTTCCTCTTCCTTGGTGGTAGCTTCGTCCTTTTCATTCTTGATACTAGTAATGTGGTTTTCTTCTTTCATTTTTTAATTAAATTAACAAAAGGTTTATCTATTTTATTGGTTTTTTCATAAAACCAGCTCTTAGTTGTATTTATTCAATAGTTTTCTTAATTTCAATTTTATTAACTTTTCCTTTGGTTTTCAATATTTCTAATTTAGTGTTTAGTTTGGAATTTTAAAGTTGTTCTTTTTGTGTGTGTTTTTTTTAGTTGTATTCCCAGTTCATTAATCTCCTCTTTTTCTATTTTATTTATGTAAGCATTTAGAGATATAAAACTTCCCCTAAGAACTGCTTTCGCTGCATCCCATAATTTTGGTATGTTGTCTCATTATTGTCATTCTCTTGAATGAAATTATTGATTGTTTCTATGATTTGTTGTTTGACCCAATCATTTTTTATGATTAGATTATTTAGTTTCCAATTATTTTTTAGCCTGTCTTTCCATGGCCCTGTATTAGATATAATTTTTATTGCGTTGTGATCTGAAAAGGATGCATTTAACATTTCTGCCTTTTTGCATTGGATTGTGAGGTTTTTATGCCATAGTACATGGTCACTTTTTGTGTATGTGCCATGTACTGCTGAGAAAAAAGTATATTCCTTTCTATCCCCATTCAGTTTTCTCCAGAGGTCTATCATGCCGAAGTTTTCTGATGTTCTATTCACCTCCTTAACTTCTTTCTTGTTTATTTTGTGGTTAGATTTATCTGGTACAGAGAGGGGGAGGTTGAGGTCCCCCACTAGTATAGTTTTGCTGTCTATTCTTCCCTGTAACTCCCTGAACTTCTCCTCTAAGAATCTGGATGCTATACCACTTGGTGTATATATGTTTAGTAATGATATTACTTCATTGTCTATGGTACTTTTTTAGTAAAACACAGTTTCCTTCTTTATCTCTTTTAATTATGTCTGTTTTTGCTTTTGCTTTGTCTGAGATCAGATTGCTACCCATGCTTTATTTTTTACTTCAGCTGAAGCATGATATATTCTGGTCCAGACTTTTACCTTTACTCTTTGTGTATCTCTATTTTTCATATGTGTTTCTTGTAAACAACATATTGTAGGATTCTGAGTGTTGATCCACTCTACTATCTGCTTCCATTTTATGAGAGAGTTCATCTTATTCACATTCACTGTGTATTTCCCTCCATCTTATTTTTCTTCCTGTTTATGCTTTTATCACTCCTTTCACCCTTTCCCTTCTCACTAGTGTTTTGCTTCTGACCACGGCCTCCCTTCATCTGCCCTCCTTTCTATTAGCCCCCCTTTTCTTTCCCCTTTGCCCTACTACTTCTGCCCTCCCTTCTATCAGCCTCCCTTTTCCCTTTTTTTCCCTTTCCCCCTCCTATTTCCCTATAGCATAAGACAATTTTCTATATCCAATTGAGTGTGTATGTTATTCCCTCTTTGAGCCAAATCTGATGAGAGTAAGATTGAAACAATGCTCACCACCCCCCTTCTTTTCCTCTAGAGTAATAAGTCTTTTGTGCCTCTTCATGTGATATAATTTACCCTATTCTGCCTCTGTCTTTCCTCTTGTCTCAGTACAATCCTTTTTTCACCTCTTATTTTTTACATAATCACATCAAAGTCAACTTATACCTATACCCTTTGTATATCTATGTTTCTTCTAACTGGTCTAATAAATATATTCTTCTCGAGTTATAAGTGTTATCTTCCCATGTAGGGATGTAAACAATTTACCCTTATTGAATAACATGATTTCCCCCCCCCTCCTGTTTACCTTTCTGTGCTTCTTTTGAGTCTTGTATTTGAAGATTGAATTTTCTGTTCAGCTTTGGTCTTTTTGACAGGAAAGTTTTAAAGTCCCGTATTTCATTTAATTTCCATCTTTTCCCCTAAAAGATTATGCTAAGTTTTGCTGGGTAGTTGATTCTTGGTTATAATCCAAACTCCTTTGCCTTCCAGAATATCATATTCCAAGCCCTTCAGTCCTTTAATGTAGAAGCTGCTAAGTCCTGTGTAATCCTGACTGTGGCTCCTTGATATTTGAATTGTTTCTTTTTCACTGCTTGCAGTATTTTTTCCTTGACCTGATAGTTCTGGAATTTGGCTACAATATTCCTAGAAGTTTTCATTTTGGGATCTCTTTCAGGAGGTGATCAGTGGATTCTTTCAATGACTATTTTATCTTCCTGTTCTAGGATATGAGGGCAGTTTTCCTTGATAATTTCTTGAAAGATACTGTCCAGGCTCCTTTTTTGATCATGGACTTCAGGTAGTCCAATAATTCTTAAATTATCTGTCCCGGATCTATTTTCCAGGTCAGTTATTTTTTCAATAAGGAATTTTAAATTCTTCTATTTTTTCATTTTTTTGATTTCATTTCATTCTTGATGTCTCATGGAGTCACTAGCTTCCGCTTGCCCAATTCTAATTTTTAAGGAATTATTTTCTTCAGCTGGCTTTTGTACCTCCTTTTCCAATTGGCCAATCCTATTTTTTAAAGAGTTGTTTTCTTCAGTCAATTTTTGTGCTTCCTTTTCCAAGCTGTTGACTCTTTTTTCATAATTCTCCTGCATAACTCTCATGTCTTTCCCCAATTTTTCTTCTACCTCTTTTATTTGACTTTGAAATCCTTTTTGAGCTCTTCTAAGAAGGCTTTTTGGGCTTGAGACCAGTTCATCTTCCCCTTTGAGGCTCAGCATGGAGGCCTTTTGACATTGTTGTCCTCTTCTGAGTTTGTGTTTTGATCTTCCCTGTCTCCATAGTAGCTTTCTGTGGTCAGGGCTCTTATATGTTTATTATTCATTTTCCAGCTCATTTCATGAATTTTAAAGTTGAGCTCTGCCCCTGGGGCACAGGGGGCACTATCCCAAGCTCCTTATGCTGGGGGTCAGGGGATTGACCACTGGCTTCCCATGCCAGGGACTCAGGTGTTTGTGGCTTGCCCACTGTGCTGGGGGAGGCCTGGCCTAGTTGTGCCTGTTGTGCCAGGGTTCTGGAGCTTGTAATTTGTCTTCTGTACTGAGGCTGGAGGCCTGACTGCTGGCCTGCTGAGCCAGGATGCAGGGGCCTTGGTTGCTGATCTGTGTTGCAGCTAAGAGCCTCCCACTGGCTTGCCCAGACACTGTCTGTTCTGGGCTGTGCTCCCCTTTTACCCAAGTGGGAGCGTTCCTGAAGTCAGGGAACTTCCTGTCTTCTTTCCACCATCTTGGCTCTGCCCCCTAGGTAGATATTTATACGTTCATATATATATATATATATATATATATATATATATGTATGATATATAAACAACTGACAGAAATGCATATAACCAAAAACTTTTCCCAATAGATGACTGATCAAAGAAATGGATAGTTCTTAAAAGAATAATTGCAAGCTGTTAACAACCATATGAAACACTGCTCTAAATCATTGATAAGAGGAATGTGAATCAAACTAACTGAAGTTTTAGCTCACACCCAGAAAATTGAGAGAGATGACAAAATATTGAAATAGTGGTGGAATGGTTTCCGTAGAAAGGTGAGTAAATGCATCGTTTGTGGAATTGTGAATTGGTTCAACCATTCTGAAAAGCAGTGTGGATTTACAGATTCACAGTTATTCTGGGAAGGTGACTGCAGTATTCATACCCTTTGACCGAGAGATTTCATTGCTATGTATAATCCTTAAGACAGTCAATAATAAAAAGAAAGGCCCCATATTCCCTAAAACGTTTATAGTCACAGGTTTTGTTTTAGCAAAGAATTATTAACAAATTGGTGCCTCAGTTCTTCATTTGTTAAGTGGGCTGGAGAAGAAAATGTCAAACCACTCCAGCATCTTTGCCAAGAAAACCCCATGTGGGGTCAGGAACAGTCAGACATGACTGAAATGAATGAACAGCAGCAACAAGGTGCTAAACAAGTGACACGTGAGTGTTATGGAATAATCAATAAAATGATTACAGAAAGTGATGAGAAGCCAGCAAAGAAGCGTAAGCAGAACCAAGCAAATAATACACACCATGACAAATAACTAGCATTTATATATCACTTTAAAGTTTGCAAGGCACTTTACAAAGCATCTCATTTTATTCTCACAACAATCTTGGGAGGTAGGTTCTATTATTATCTTCATTTTAGAATTGAGAAAATTGAGGTAAACACAGTTAAGTGACTTGTCCAGAGTCACCCAGCTAGTAAGCTTCTGAAGTTAGATTTGAACTCAGGTCTTCTTGACTCCAGGCCCAGCTATCTCTCCACTGCAGCACCACCTAGCTCCCTCTAGGCTACAACAGAACAATCAAAAGTGAATGCTATGAAATTGTGATGGTCAAGCTTGGCCCCAAAGAAGAGATATAAAAAGGCACCTTTCTCTGCTTCTTTGTAGAGGTAGGCGATCATGAGTGTGAGACAACAATAGATCTATCATACTTGGTTGATGTGTTGCCGAGTTTTGTTGAACTGCTTTCCCCTGACCCCCTTTCTTTTTTAAAATAAAAGATGGCTCTTTGGGAGGGGAGAATGAATAGAAGGGAAAATGCAGATGATTTGAAAACAAAATCTATCAGTGAAAGTGTATTCTGAGGTCTTTTCTTGACCTAAACTGCCAAGTATTCAAACTCTGCTTCAGAGAGCCCAACTCTGATCGGCTGGCCATGTTGTTCTAATGCAAAACGTACGCTTGCCAAAAAAAGACTATTTTTTGGAGAACTCACACGGGGCAAGCGTTCGCACAGTGGTCAGAAGAAGTGAGACGAGGACACTCTTGAGGTCTCTCTTAAGAACTTTGGAATTGATTGTGTGACATGGGAGACCCTGGCAGAGGACCGCTCAGCATGGCATGTCCTCATCAGAGAAGGTGCTGTGCTCTATGAGCAAAGCAGAACTGAAGTAGCTCAAAATATGCAAGATGCACAAATTTAGGGAAACCACCCCAAGTGTTCCCATGGCCTATTTGTGCCCAACCTGTGGTAGAACATTCGAAACGTGTATTGGTCTGATCGGACACCATCAGGCACACTGAAAGTTGACTGTAGCATAGTGATGGTGTTTTGGTCGTCTATGAATATGAAGGACAACAATCACCAGTATTGAAAAATAGCATACACCCCAAAGGTAGTCATCCAGTCTTTGCTTGAAGACCTCTAGTGAGGGGGATCCAACTACCTCCCAAAAGCTGCACGTTCTTTTATGGAGAACTCTGATTGTTCCGAAGGTTCTTTTGGATACCAAGCCAAAATTTTCCTTTTTGCAACTTCTACTCATTATTCCTAATGAGGCTGATGACTTTGCACAGCCCTCCCTCACTTAAATCCAGTTCACTTGCATGTCACAGCACCACCTCCCTGATGTCATGGTCCTCTTCCAGAACGAAGGACAAACAACAATGCTTCTTGTCCCTAGTTCTGCTCTCAGAGGACAATCAGAACAAGGCTAATCCTTTCACATGACAAGCTTTCAGGGACTGGAAGACAGCTATCATGTCTCCCATCTTAATATCCCCAATTCTTCCAACCAAGATGATTATAAAATATCTATAAATGGAAAGAAGGTTGGACTCTCTGTGGACTAAACCTCTCAGAAAGCTAAAAAATCCTATGTAGTCAGCTATCTGGGAGTTTTGAATAAGAAAAAAAAAAGACTCAAAGGATGGGAGTGGGGGAGTAGGAGAGAAGAATGGCACCTTATGCAATTTGGCCTGGGAGCTGTGTCTCATCCTTTTGGAAGGAGTTGGATTTGGTGATTCTCTCTTCCTCTTTCTGTTCCAGACTTGGTACTCTGATGTAGTTCTGCTCAAGCACCCCTGTGAGACCTTTACCTCTTTGGGTGGAAAAGGTTACAGCCAGGATTTCCAGAAAAAAAGCCTGGGATTTCTGGGAGGATTGATCCAGAAGGATACTCCAGAAGGTGATGGCCTTAATTTTCTTGTTTTCCTGTGTCTAGGCTGAGGGAAAATGGACTCATTAGGTATTTCTCATGCTCATTCATTGCTTGTGAACACCTTCAGGTTGCCATGCTGTACTGAGATCAGTGCTTTCCCACCTCTAGAAGTTATGCATGGGAGATATGCCTTGAGATGGTGATCATGTTTGGTGTATTGGAAGCTGTTTTTCTCTTGATGTTATTTTTTTTTTTTTTGCTAGCACAGTGCTATTACTTTAAGAAAATTATTCTGGTTTTCAGTATAACTTGCAGTCCTGATAAATACTAATATGTCTTTAAAAAGGAAAGACATTAGTGAAGGCTCAGAACTACTGGTTTTGAGTGACCAGTCACCTTAGTAGATCATGAATCTGGGCCCAGCTTTGAGGATTTTACAGTTGCCTTCAGTGCTGTATGTGCATATTGTATTTGGAGGTTTTACTGGTTGGCGTCTACTCCTTTTCGATTGCTTAACTAGGCTCTAGTAGTAGGCCAAGAATTTTCAGGGTGTGGCACACTCAGTTTAAATGTATGAATCTTGGCAACTCAGTGAAAATCCACATCTGGTTTAAGGAGCACCAGGCATCTTAGGTAGAGAAAGAAGTATAGCAAGAGGGTGTGGAAGAGAAGCCAAAGCCATCTGGAGAAGTGAGGAACACGGCTGTTGGCTTGGCCAGTGGAATTACATGTGGCTCTTTATGATAAATTTATCAGGAAGAAACACATAGGTAGGAAAGCAAATGGAAATGAATCTAACATTAAGTAGAACTGCAGGTTGTTCACAGAAATATTATACATATGTGTGACCTTTACCAAAATCTTCATCATGATGTAGAAGTTCTCAAAGGCTGTGCTAGTCAAGTGCCAGCTTTGGCAGTTCCTACCAGTCAAGAGAGGCTTGATCTATCAGCTGCGTAATGAGCTATCTATCTCTTGTCTGAGGACCAGCCTCAATAAGGTCAGAGGAGTGCATCACCAGGTTGGCCCCAGGTGAATACATTTTTCCCAAACAGCAACTATCAAAGACCTTCTACTGAGACAGAGGAGGCTTGCGATTTGTGTCAGGGGAGGGAATACCAACCCTGATGAAATCACTGTTCATTTAATTCTTACCTAGATAAGACAAACAGGGCATACATTTCTCTTGGTTTGACCATGCAGATAGGGATGGGAACTTGAACCCATGTCTTCTCACCTGTCTACTATTCTGCCATGCTGCTGCCTCTCTGCTCTCTATTGACTGTGGCTCACTATTGATTTCCTTAGTATGTCCTTATGGGTTTGATTCTGCAGGAATTTGGTTAAGTCTTAGAGAACTAGGTTTCTCAAAGGGACATTCTCTCTTCTTTTCCCAGACCCCTCCAGCCCTTCATAGCCGACTGTGCTGGATTTGGATTATCTTTAGGTAATATATTGTCTCAGCATATAGCTTTAGAAATCCCAGCTGTTTTGATGGTACTTGTTTCATACATGATTTTATGATGGGATCTGTGATTTACTTAATGTGAGAAACTGCCAAGGTGGCGACTTCCTCCACCAGTGAAGATCACAGTCTGGCTAGGACTTCTTTCTTCAATAAGTCCTGGGGAATTGTCTGTTTTACATGCATATTAAATGACGTGCCTAGGGTCATATGTTCTAAGTGTCAGAACCAGGATTTGGACTTAGGTCTTCCCGGCTCCTAGGTCAGCAGCTATGCCGCACTGTTATAGCTATTTATATTCTTGTCTTACTCATTCTACTAAAATGCTAAGTTCTTTTTGGATAGATAGGGAGGATGTTTTATTGTTTTTGCTTTTTTTTTGGTGAGGCAATCAGGTTAAGTGACTTGCCCAGGGTCACACAGCTAGTAAGTGTTAAGTGTCTGAGGCTGGATTTGAACTCAGGTCCTCCTGACTCCAAGGCCAGAGCTCTATTCACTGTGCCACCTAGCTGCCCCAGGGAGGATGTTTTATTGAGAGGCAGCATGATAACAGATAGAGTGCCAGACTTGGAAGACATGGGTCAAATCCAGCCTCATGTGAACTTGGGCTAGTCCCTTTGTCTTCTGAACCTTATTTAAGATAGGGACAAGAATGCCCATGGTACTTGCCTCATTGAGCAAGGTTCAGCTGGGTATGTAATGATATATAAATGTCAGCAGTCATCATTATCATTCATCTGTGTATCTAAAGGGCATCTAGGTGGCACAGTGAATAGAACACTGGGCCTGGAATCAGGAAAACCTGAATTCAAATGTGGCCTCAGACGCTGACTAGCGTGTGACCTTGGGCAAATCATTTAATCCTGTTTGCCTCAGATTGCTGAATGCTAGGCCCAAATCTGCTTTGGAGTGATAGGATGAGTTCGTAATTCATTGTCCAGAGAGAAAAGGGCTTTCTTTAGCTTGGGTTGGTTTACTCAAAATGGTTTAGTGCAATATAAGATATACCTGATAACCAAGCAGTAAGTTTTGTAGGTCAATTAAATCTAAAAAAGTTCTGGGTTGCTGCATATTTCACCTCAAGCAAGAGAGAACAAGTATTTCTGTTTGCATTACATATGTTATTTGTCTCCCTCCATAATGATCTCTCCCTACCCTGAGCTGCTGTACTGTAAGGGACCATAAGATCATTTTAGATTCCGAGAGTATTGGAGCTGGAAGGGAACTTTGAATTCCAATTCCTTCATTTTACAGTTGAGCAAAATGAGGTCCCAAGAGATTAAGTGACTTGGCCAAGATTATATAGGTAGTAGTAGTTGTTGTTTATCTTTGGTTTTTGAAGAGGACCAGTGACATGATGGGGTGATGTCTTGACTTGTGCATGAGTTAGATTTAAGTGAGGCAGAGCTGCACAAAGTCATCAGCCTCATT
The DNA here is from genome assembly GCF_003287225.1 of Phascolarctos cinereus. Lineage (NCBI taxonomy): Eukaryota > Metazoa > Chordata > Mammalia > Diprotodontia > Phascolarctidae > Phascolarctos > Phascolarctos cinereus. Next base: position 32,376,247 of record NW_027556291.1, read on the forward strand.
CTCCCAGAATCATTGAAGTCCAGTGGCAGCACAAAAGTCAAGTGGTGATGGCCCAGGACACAGGTGGTAAGCATCATAGAGAACCCTGGTTCTCTGACTTCAGAGCTGGTATTCTTCTCACTATACCATGCTATTGATTTAACCAAGAAGCTACAGATTCCTAGAGGAAATTACGTAGGCCGTTTATTTATTTTTCAAAAATATTTAATTGATTTTTTTCTTTTCTGAGTCATTATCACCTCCCAATGAGGCCTTCCCCATTCACCTCCCATTGAACCCTCTCTTGAAACCAAAAAATTCAGTCAAAGTAAACCAACATGGTGACCTAAGGGATTTTGCCAAAGTTCAGAGGTCTCTCCCTACTCCAATAAATCCTTCACACAAATGCCAAATTGATTTTCCTAAAGTTCAAGTCTTATCTTGTCACCCTCCTTATATTCCCCACCCCACCTCAATAAACTCCAGTGGCTCTCTATTGCCTCCAGGTTCAAAAATAGTCTTTTCTGTTTGGTATTTAAAGCTCCCCCAGACCTGGCCCTTTCCTATCTTCCCAGTCACTTCATGTTACTCCCCTCCATCAACTCTATGATCCAGCCACAGTAGTCAATTTTTGACATGTACTGTCCTCCAGCTCTCATTCATGTATCTTTGCACTGACTGCCTCTCATGCCTAGAAATGCATCTTAAGAATCCAGGGATTCCTTCATGGTTCGCTCAGTGCCAACTTCTGGAGGAGGCCTTTCCTAGACCTCCTACTTGCTAGGGCCTTCTCCTCTAAGATTACCTCCCATTTCTTTTGGATGTTGTTTGTACCTATTTTCATGTTTGTCTCCCCCATTAATGATGATAATGATGAAAGGTAGCATTTATGTAGCTTTTTCGTGCAAATGCTGTCTCTCCCATTAAACCCTAAGCTTCTTGAGGGCAGGGATTATTTTTGTTTTTTCTTGGTATTTCTAGAATGTAGCTTAGTACATGCTTGCTTACTGATTGATTCCTAGTTCCTAATGGTGCTTGGCTGTCCATTATCCAATGAGAATCATCAAATGTGGCCCAGGAGAAAATGGCTTGAATAGGCTGGCAAAGAATTCTAATTGGGGTTATGAAAGTTACACAGCATTAAAGGAATTTAAGTAACACCTAACAAACAAATATACCAAACTAACTACCACCTTCCAAACCCAGACTTGAGTTTTATCTGCCTTACCTTATATTTGGGAAAGGGCAGCATTATATTAAACAACTGATCTGACTGTCCTTCCCCACACTTTTCACCCGTTTCATTTTGTCTGTACAGACATAGAGTCTTTGGAATTTGTTTTTTCGACAAACCGTATCTTCCTAAAGATAAGAGAAATCAAATGGTATAGTGCATGGGCAACACTGCCCAGTGCCCTTAAACCAGATGAAAATGTATTTGGGAAATGTTTAACAAAATAAATAAAAGTGCTATAAGACATAGATAACATGTTTTAAAGCTAAGTCAAGTGACAGCTAAGTGGTCCCGTGGATAGAGCACTGGCCCTGGAGTCGGGAGGACCTGAGTTCAAATTTGACCTCAGATACTTACTAGCAGTGTGATCCTGGGCAAGTCACTTAACCTTCCTTGCCTCCAAAAAAAAAACCAAAACAAAAAAACAAAAATAAAACTCAGTCAATTTGTCATCAGCAGGGATCACAATGAACTGACTTTTTGTTCATGACCCCATGGACTGTAGCACTCCAATACTGTTCATGGGGTTTTCTTGGCAAAGATACTGAAGTGGTTTGCCATTTCCTTCTCCAGAGGATTAAGGTAAATAGAGGTTAAGTGACTAACCTAGGGTCATACAACTAATGAATATCTGAGGTTGGATTTGAATTCAGATCTTCCTCACTCCAGGCCCAGAGCTCTATTCACTGAGCCACCTAGCTGACTAACATATGGATTAGTGGCCCCCATTCTGTTTGAATTTGACATCACTGGTGTGAGGGCTGTTCTTTGTCAGGAAGAGTTGAGTACTAATTTTTATACTAGCTATGTGACTGAAATAAATTGCTTAACATTTTAGTGCCCTGGACAGCTTTCTAAGACAGCAAAGTTATGGAGAGTTACCAATCTGAGTTAGTAGAGGCTGTGTCCCCACTATGAATTCCCTGCCCCCACTCCCCACCACCTACTGCTGATCAGTGTAGAAATAGCTACTGGAATGCTAGATTCTCCCCCATTAGAATGTGAGCGCCTTATGAACAGGGATGGTCTATTTTTTATTTGTACCTCCAGTGTTAAGCACAGTGCTTTGCATATAGTAAGAGCTTAAAAATTCTTCATGCATTCATTCAGACTAATCAGGCACTTTAAGGTGACACCAAACTGAGTGTGTGGGCTGATCTCCTTTCATGTCCAAGAGAAGACCTGTGATGATGTGATGCTTAACTACAGATCTGCATTGTATGCTTTCAGTAAACCCACTCTAATCCAACAATCATCTATTAATTACATAGCTACAAAGACAAAAATGCAAAACATGCAAGTGCTCCCTGATAAAATAAACCACAGGTATTTTCAGTCATTCTTTGGAATGGCCAAATATGCCCAAAGCCTAAAACTGAAATAACTGAGTGGGAGAAAAATCACATTTTAGATACTTAAAAAAAAAACAACTTCTTTGAAAAAGACTCCAGATGCTACAAAAATTAATACTTTCTCCATCTCTGTGCAGAGAGGAGTTTTCCAGGATAATATCCATTTCTTCCTTTCCCAGGTCTTAGCCAAGAGTAAGCTAGTCAGGTTTTAAATAAATTCTTTCTTTCTTTCTTTCTTTCTTTCTTTCTTTCTTTCTTTCTTTCTTTCTTTCTTTCTTTTTCTTTCTTTCTTTCTTTCTTTCTTTCTTTCTTTCTTTCTTTCTTTCTTTCTCTCCTTTTTTCTCTTTCTCCCCTTTTCTCTTCCTTTCTTTCTCTTTTTCTCCCTTCCCTTCTCTTATTTTTTCTTTCTCTCTTTTTCTTTCTTCCTCTTCTCTCTTTTTTCTTTCTTTCTTTCCTTCCCTCCTTTCCTTCTTCTCTTCTTCCTTCCTTTTTTTCTCTCTCCCTTTGTCTCTCAATTTTTCTCTCCTTTTCTTCTCTCATTCTTTCTGTTTTCTCTTTTTCTCAATTTTTCTTTCCTGTTTTTCCTTTCCTGCTCTCTTTATTCCTTCCCTTCTCTCTTTCACTCTTCCTTTCTTTTTCTTTCTTCCCTTTTCTCTTGCTTCCTTCTTTCCTTTCTTCTTTTCTTCCTTCTTTCCTTCCTTCCCTCCCTCCTTTCTTTCTCTCTTTTTTCTTTTCTCTCTTTCTCTCCTTCTCTCCTTTCCCTTCTCTCATTCTTTCTCTTTTTTCTTTCCTCCTTTTCTCTTTCTGATTCTCTTTCCTTCCCTCCCTTCTTCCCTTCCTTCCTTCCTTCTCTCCTTTCTTTCTTTTTTCTCTTCTCTCTCTCATTCACTCTTTCTCTCTTTTAAGGCAAGTTATATTGATGACAAAGGATCATCATGTAAGTGTCATGTCCTTCATAGCCCCTCAGACAGAGTCAAAGTTCTAGCAATGGAAAGCAGCTAGAGGAAGGACCTGGCTTAGTTCCCCTATGAAACATGAAAAGGGAGAAACCATTTTTAACTCTAAAGAGCTGAAATAGAAGATGGTGCAGAAGGTATTGGGGTTATTTGCAGAGTAGAGCTCTCCACAGCATTTGTGGAAAGAACTAGGCTTCTTAGCATCCATCACTTATACATCACCTTGAAAGCATTCCAGAATTAAAGGCAACAGATGTAGCTCCAAATGTCATTTAGTGAACTTGTTAGTATAGGTGCCCAATAGTTCTGAGGTGAAGTGTTTCCTTTTTGCCGTTTAAAAGACCACCTGCTTTTTATTTAATGGCAAAGCAATCATTTCTGGGATGAATAGGAGTATTTTCGTTGGTTGCTATGCACACCTCTGACTAAATCCTCTGTGGCGCAGACTTCTTATAACTTTTTATGTTTCTTGGACTAATGGACCTGTTTCTGTTTACATGAAGGCATTGACTCAAATGTCTAGGTGCAAAGCTCTCTTTTGGCTCTCCTCAGTTAGGTCCCCATTGAAGGCCTCATTGTAGGATGGAGGTGACTTTGTGGCAGTAGAGCCCAGTCTCTGGCTGGTCTTGCCATGCAGCAGAGGCTTCCAGTATGGGGTCCCTGGATTGAATGTGTATTTGTTGTCTGAGGACCAGCTGTAACATGTTCAGAGAGTCTCATCGCCAGACTGGCCTAGGGGGATGAATTATGTAGCCATGGAAACTTCTGAAGACCATCTGGTAAGTTGTAGAGGGGTTATGATCTGTGTCGGTGGAGAGCATTCACCTTACTATAGGATATCAGTAACCCCTTTTAAGGGCAAGAAAATGGTCTTTCTAGGTGGACTGGAGCCATAGTGTATAAGAGCTGAAAGGGGACTTAGAGATCACCTATCACAAGCCTCTTATTTTGCAAAAGGACATACTGAGGCCCATAGTGGGATATACCTTGCCCCAAAGCTCACAGTTAACTGGTGGAAGACTTGGGGCTATCAAAGGGCCAAGAGATTTGAAATGGATTGTTTCCAGTCAGACTCTAGGCTTAAGATTATAAAGAAAGGCAAGTAACACCAAAGCAAGAATAATGGACTGGAAACCTAGGGAAAGTGGGAGGGACTCCCAGTCCCAGCAAGAGAGATTTGGAAATGAGAAGGCCCAGAACTGTCTTGAAGAAATAGCCTGGTGTGATGGAAAGAGTGATTGATTTGAAGCCAGAGGATCTGCATTGGAGTCCTAACTCTGCCACTGACTATTCCTCTGGCCTTAGGTAAAAGTTACTGTACCTCTCCTGACCTCAGTTTCTTCATCTGCAAAATGACTTCTAAATGACACTGGGCTTCTAGTCAGGAAGACCTGAGTTCAAATTCTTCTCAGACATATACTATCTATATGATCTTGGGCAAGCCACTTAACCTCTCTCAACCTCAGCTGCGCTGTCTGTAAAATGAGGACATTGTATTAAAAGGCCTCTAAGGTTTCTTTAGCTCTAAAACTATGATCCTATGAATAGATGACCTCTGAGATTCTTTCTAGTTCTAAAACTATGAACTTGTCCAGTGCTGCAGTCACTATATTGCCTCTCCATTGCACGTAAAATCACAGACCAAAGACGCTTCAGAGGGAACGCTATTTCCACCTGCTCTGGCAAACAGTAGAGCCTAGAAGTAAGTTACGAAGCATGCTCTATATTCTCTTGGTGCACAAGGAATGGGCAATTTTTCATTTCATACCTCATTGACACCATGATACAGAGATTCCACAAAATCACTCAACTTTAACAAGAGCAAATGAGACTGAAATGTTCTTTTACTATTTCTAAATTTTCTATGGTGTCTGAGGGTAGGCAAATTGGGTAAGCCATATGTTTCATTTTTTCCCCTGCTTTACTTTTAGAGGAAAGATGATGTTAAAAAAAAAAGAGGAAGAAATGGACTGGACAAGGTCTGCCTTGTGTCAAAAAGCCTGCAGTATGACATTCTTTGGTGGAAAGAACTTAAGGCTGCCACTTGAAGCTGGAAGCAAATTCAGTTACGTCTTTGCATTCTCAAGAGAGAGAATGTGGTGATAATATTCTTAAGGGTATGTAAATAAATATATTAGTATCAGCATTGTGAATTAAGCCATTTGGCGTATGAAGCATTAGGGTTATTTAGTATCATGATAAATCCTCCAATTTATAAGTTCATAGGTTTAGAGCCAGAAAGGACTTTAGAGACTGTGTGGTACAATTCCCTCATTTATAGAAGAGGGGACTGGTGTCCCTGAGGTCACACAATGAGTTGCAAGGCTGGGCCTGGAACCTTGGTATCTTGACAGCTTTTGGCTGTTAAATATTTAATCCCAATCCTACAAAAACTAAAAGTCAGTCCCCCAAAGTCTATTTTGTTTGCAGCATTCTTAATTTGGAAACAAAATGGCGATTTCCTGAGAGATTCCTAGGCATTTGGGGGAATCATTGTTGCATTGTCAAGTAGGATACAATTGCATTCAGCAAACATTTACTACAGGGTTCCTATATATAGAGGCAAGGCCTTGTGCCAGGTGGGTGCTGGGGGAGATGTGACTATAAATAGGACCTGGTCCAACTTTCGCAGATCTTACACTTGAGTGGTAGAGATTATCTTAGAGATTTCATGGTCTAAAAATGTTAATTAATGTTATACAGATATCTATCCTTGAGAAATGTGAGAAAGTGTGTTATTATCTAAAAATGAGTGGAGATTGTATGCATGTTTTTTGTACAAAAGAGGAAATTCACATTTCTTTATTCATGTATTCATGTACACACATACATAAATACAGCAAATAGAATATGTTAAGTGTATGAGAGAAATCCAACGTGTTAGAAAACATCTGAGGCAGGAGAGATCCTTTCTGCAGGGCACATAGGAAATTTTCAATGGGATGGCTATCACCCAAAGGTAATAGGTGATATAAGGGTATTGGCTGAGAATGTATTTTTAAAGGAAGCCAAATTTTAGATGTATCATAGAGATAAGTGGAGCTTGTCAGTTGGTTAGAAACCCCACTTGTCCTAAATTCATCCATCATAGGGAGAATAGGATCTGACTTCTGCCTGCTTATGGAGGCACAGGAGATGAGAGGATGAGAAGGTAAGAGTGTAGTACAATGGAAGTTGACTTTGGAGATGGGAGACCTAGGTTGAAATCCTGCCATTGGTTGAGTCTCTTCATCTCTCTTGACCTCAGTTTCCTCCTCTGTAAAATGAATCCTGATCCTATGAAATGTAGTAAGATTAAGGGAAAGTGTTCTTAGAAGAGAAAAGGTGATAGAAAAGAGGTAATGGGTCACAAGTGGAGATGAGGCCTGAATGGTACTTCCATGTGTTGGTGGGAGATATCTAATGGTCTATGATATTTTTACTGGTACTGGCAGACTGGAATAGGGCTTGGAATGTGTCCTGCCTGATCTCCTTGGTTAGATCGTTGGCTCTTAGATTTAGAGTTGGAAGGGACCTTAAAGGCTATCTAGTAAAACCCCATCATTTTACAGCTTAGGAAACTGCTTCATACACTCTAAATTCCAGCCAAAGTGGTCTTCTTGCAGTTCCTTGTCCACTTGGCTGTTACATGGCATTTGATCCTCCTCACAAGATTCACCAGAAGGGTCACCTTCCACATGAGGCCTGCCCCACTGTGTCATCTCTCCAATTGCTTCTTCCCCAATCTCCATCTTTGCTCTCCCAAGTATTTTGAGTTTACTTTATACATAACTGGTACTTAAGTGCATGCAGTTGTTCCACACCAATAGAATGTAAGCTCCTTGAAGGAAGCAACTATTGTTGTTGTTGCCATCATTGTCTTTGTAAACCCACAATCTATCATGATGCTTGTCATGGAGTTCAGTGGTTAGTGTATTCAGATATTTTCTCAAAGTAATGGCAATTCTTTGTTTACTCTTCAAAATTTTAATGATGAAGATCTGAAGAAAAATATTGTGAATGAATAAGTGGAGGAGGGGAAACCAGATAGAAGCTTTACTGAAAAATCCCAGCAAGGGTTAATAGGAAACTAAAGTTGGGGCATAGTAGTGGGACTGGAGTAAATGGGATTTGACAATTAATTAAGGTACAGTTGTGAGTGAGAGGAAAGAATTCAGAATGATTCTGAAGTTTAGAGCCAGGCTGAGTGGAGAAATGTGGTCATTGGCAAGAAACAGGGAAGCCCAGAGAAGGGGTTGGCTTGGGCAGGGAGATATGATGAGTTTAATTTTAGACATGTTAAGCCTGCAGCTCTGGAGGTCAATCCAAATGGAGCTGTAAAGGGTGTTTTGAGACACAGGGCCATGTTCAATTGTGTGCTACCAAATAGGGCATCATAGTTGGGTATCAGCATTTTAGAGTGTCAAAGTCATGACTGCTTTTGACTGTTTACCTTGTTCTGATCCACTGCCTTGTGTGTGTGCCCCCATTTCTGAATATTCTCTGGTGTAAGGCCCTAAACTCTACCTTTTTGTCCAACTTCCAGGTATTTTCCAGGCCAGATGAGTACATCTCCCATCTCCACAGTATTTCTTTGGCTCTTTTGGGTCAGGCCTTTCTTGCTTCCACACTCCCCGGACATCCACAGTCACAGTCTCCAATAGAGAACTAATTCAGTTCTGTGATCTCTTGTTTGTTTTGTGATGCTTTCAGGGGATCTCTTCTAAAGAGCAGTGAGGCACATTTGTAAACTGTTTTTAAAGGATAGCTAATTTTCAATTTATTATCTTGTTAGAAAAAAAAGAAAACATTTTATGACTTTGCATGGCTTCTCTCTCTCTTATTTTCTGTGATAGTATCCCAAAAGTCTGAGTGCAGTTTTAAGCTTTAATAGTTTAAATATCTATTAATCTATTAAATATATATTAATTTATAGTTTAAATATCTATTAAAGCTTAAAACTGCACTCAGACTTTTGGGACACTCTGTATTAGGATATTAAGATTGTTAAATCTGAAGAGGACTGTTGGAGTCTTTTGCCAGGACACCTCTTTGCAGAAGAGTTGGACATGTCAGACAATGCTAAAAACAGTTAAGACCTTTTGATTGACATATCTCCACAACAGCCACATGACTTAACTGGAGACACCCAAGGGAACAGACTGGAGGGGGCAGAGAGAGGAGAGAGCTAATAGTGGAAAGGTACTAGGGAAGCATCTACTTCCCACACTGAGGTGGCATCTGACGCCTCCAAACTGGAACATGTCATCTGTACCCTCTGAACTGGGGCTGGATTGATACTTCCAAAGAGGGTCAGTGAAGGGATGCAGTTAGGGATGTCTCTGAAGGGAGCCGCAGGCAGGAGGAAGGAATCCATGATGTACTTGTAAGAGTCTCTTCCAAGGACTTGTCACGATTACACAAAGCTCTTGTTGGGATTTCTGGGTCCATCATCACTTCGTACATCAGGGCAGCTTCAAAGTTAAGGCAGCTCAAATTTTTATAGTGAGGAGCGGGGTCCTGCTAAGGCAGATTGGTTTCCCACTTCTGCCTCAAAGACACTTTAATGAGCAAGGAAACTAGAAGAGCCTTCCATGGGAATTTTAGAGAAAGAACAGTACAGAAGGCAAGGGGAAGGGTACCATGCAGTAGGAGGGGACATGGCTAGTGAATAGTGACTTTATTGAGTGGAAAAAGGCTAGGTCTTAAAGATCAGGCTCCTGTTATTAAAAAACAAACAAACAGATAAAACAAAATTTGGCTTGTGCCATTTGTGTGTGTGTGTGTGTATATGTGTGCTTACATGGTGGCCATGACTGACTGAATTCTGTAGGAAACTATTAGTTTTACTAAAAATTATTCTAAACTATGCCATGTAACTGCTTTATTATATTCTCCCCAATTTATCCTTGAACTCCTTTCCTAATTTTATTATGTAAGCAAAAATAGGAAGATAAAAAATATTTTGGGCCCAAAAGTATGCTATAATTTTGAAACAGCTGTTCTGTTTAAGGAACTCATTGAGGTAGAGGGTGAGGTAGGAATCATTTGTTCTGTTGTAGTCAGTGCTTGAGAAGTTGGAGCACCTCTTTTGGAAGAAATCGGATAAATGTCAGGCCACTGGGCCATCAGATGATAGTTTTTGTTCCAGGCCCAGTTGGACCGGGCTTGGAACAGGAGGTAATGATACAGCCTTCATATACTTGTTTTTTCCTAGTTCTATGACAGAATCAGCATACATTGTACTTTCAATGAAAGTAGAGAAAAGGGGCATATCTTGCCACTGACTCCGTGCAGCAGACTTTTATTGAAATCAAGGAGTGTAACTATAATTCTTCATGAACAAAACTTGGCACATAGACATGTGACCTGTCATATGCCCTGTTCTCATCCAAAGACGGTGTTTGCCAAAGAACTAAAAACCATACGGAAAAGTACATGTGTTTTGATTCTGTCCCAACACTTTATGAAGGAGAATAATTTTTACCCTCTCATAGTCACTTCTTTCAATCAAATCTGGTCTAAACCAAACTCAGAGTGCCAGATTGGCATTGTGGCTTAAACAAAGACAAAATGTCATGTGCATGAATAAGAAAAAGTTAATTAGGCACCAGGGTTTCTAAAGAAGACCTCCAACAGCAAGAATTAGTAACACGCTTGTTTGATATTTAAATCTGTTGGAAAATTTAGTTGCTAGATTTGAGGAAGTAAAGTCTCAGCCACTGGGGGTTACATCAATTTCACATAAACATTTGGATCATGATTCATTTATCTAAATCAATGTGCAGAAAGTGTGGTTCCTGGGGTGCAGAAATGATTGCCATTAATGATTTACACAGTACAATGAGCTTAGTTAGTTCTTAAACTTGCTGGTCTGAAGACTGTCCTTGTCTAAATCTTCCTAGGGAAGCCACAGAGGAATATAATTTGTATCTGTTTCCCATAGGTATGAAGTGAGTCTCCTTAACTGTGTTTTCTTCCTGACCTGGAGGGAAGTTGCCCCAAGGGTGTCATGAATATGGGAAGGGAATAGGCAGAGAAGTTTTCTCCCTGTGCAGGGAGGAGTTAAGCAGAAAATTACAGAGAGGGTGCTTTGGTTCACATGAAACAAGCAGAGGCATAGCTAGGAATTTTTTTCACCTGGGGCAAAACCAGTTTGGGGAGCTAATATGATGGCAAAGTAGATAATCTGATTGATGGGTACATTTGTGGTGGGAGGCAGAGTGATCCATCCCTGGAACCCATGGGTTTGGAGGGCAAGGGAAAGAGATGGCAGGCCCTGAGCTCTTTTCCAGCACTAATTCATGGGCAGGTAGAGACTGTGACATCAGGTTTAGCAACGGTACTAGCCACCAGGAACAAGCATGCCCTCTAGATGTTGGCACTCTGGGGATAAAGTTCTCTTTGCCTTGTGAGACTTCGATCACTAGGTAAGTACGTACATTGATAACTGCTCATATAGAAACTGCTCACTTGGGGAGGGGAGTGGTGGGAGTTGTTTTAATTCCTTCAGGCCGCTAGAGAGGGCATTTACCAGATTACATCTACTAGGGCACTGAATAAATGTCCTTGTAACTTCTAAAAAAAAAAATCTCCTATTTCTTCTTTCTTGTTCTTGTTCTCCTCCTCCTCCTCCCCCCCTCCTCTCCTCCTTTTTCTTCTTCCTCCCTCGTCCTCTTATTTGTGCTTTTCGACCCAGAATCCTGAATGCCAGGTACCCACTGGGCTATGTAAGTTACGCATACTATGGAATGGAGTATCTGTGATCTCTTGAGCATTTCTCTTCTGCCTTCAACCCAATCCCCTCCTTAGAGTCAGCCACTGCTTGTTCTGATTCTCTGGGGTGATGAAGTGGTGATGAATCTTCATCTGGTCATGAAGACATCTAGATGCATCAGCTAAAGTAGACCTTAGTACCACATCTCTCTTATATAATGTCACACATACATGTCCTCTTCTCTCTATTCACACAGCCATCGTGCTAGTTAATGACTTCATCACCACCTGCCTGGACTATCCTCTATCTATCAACTATCCTCTAATTGGTATCTCTCCTTCACATCTCTCCCCCACTCCAATTCATTTTGCACTGAACTGCAGGTGGGATTTTCCTAAAGCATACAACCGACCATGTCATGCTCCCTCCCCCCATACTCAATAAATGGTAATGGCTCCCTGACTCCAGGATCATATATAAAGTCCTCTCTTTGACATTTAAAGTCCTTCACAACCCCCTCTTCTTATACTTTTCTCCTTTGCATGTCCACTGGGATCTAGCTACATAGGCCTTCTTACAGTTCCTATACCCAACATTCCATCTCCTGACTCTGGGCCTTTTCACTGGTTGTCTCCCATTATTGGAACAGGGACAGCTGCTCCTCCTCACTTCTATCCTGACTTCCATGGCCCAATCCCATCTTGTGCAGAAGACCTTTCCCTGTCTATTCTCCCACCCCCCTCCCTCTTCCTTGGTACATTCACTCTGAGGTTACTTACCATTTGTACTGTATTTATCTTATTTATTTATACATATTTATTTGTATGTTGCCATCTTCCTCCTGGCTTTGGTCTGTTCCCCAGACTTCTAAACCATACTGTCTCCTCCTAGAATTTCCCCCAGTGCCTAGGGCCTCTTTAACCTGGAATATACACTGACTTCTGCTTTCACAAACTGAAACATTCTTTCATTGGTGAGTTCCTGCAACACCCTCCATTTTGTGTATGAGTGGCGTCAGGTTGGTACTCATTCCCCACCTGACCCTATCCCTGTCTTCCAGACTTGAAACTCCCGGCCCTGTGCCAGGCACCACCCCATCTCTTTCACTCCTTCATTTGATTGTCAGCTTTCATCTGTGTGCTGTTTTTCTCTATGAAAGTGTATGGTTTTGGGGGGCAGGTAATACGTTTGTTTTTGGATCCCTAGCATTTAGAACAGTACCTGACACATAGGAAGAGCTTACTACTTTTTCTTGACTAACTACATGTTTTGATAGATAGAGACATAGGCCTGTGGTCTCCAGTGGGAGTGACTTTCTTGAGTCGTTAAGAGGGTGACTACTTGACTTGGCTCTACCTGGCTCGTTTACCTTTGGCATGTAGAGAAAGAGTTGATATTTTCGGTTATAAGAGCTGAGATAGAGAAGGACACTAGGGAAACTGTCTCAGAGACATAGTTAGTGACTTAATTAGTATTAAAACTCACTGCCCTTGGAGTTAGTTGCTTAGCCTGTTGGTCGAGTCTGCATTTCTCAAAGGTAATATTCTTCATCATGTTAAGGTCATGCCTGTGGGTTTCAGAAATCCACCCAAGTAATTAGCAAGGCTGAGGCATAAAATACAGTTGTATCATTGAGCACTTGACCTGAGTTACCTAGTTTGTGTGATCATAAGTTTTTTATAAGTTGTTTTGTTGAACACAGCCTCTATTATTTACTTACTGAAATGAAAGTGTCGTTTTTCATGGAAGACCAAAAAGACATTAGGGGTGTGTGGTGTTAGGTGTGTACACACGCATGCCACACACATGTGCTTTTCTATCTCTACCGATTTTCCAGTGATAGTTTGATCCTTCTGTTATAAAGATTACTCTTGGGGCAATGATTTTTATAAATTGATATTGTAGAAACTAAGTGCTTTTGTCATTCCAAATGGATTCCAAGTCAAACTGTGATTTTCGCCATCTACTGGTGACTGAAATATCATTAGCCTTTGTGGTTGAAAAAGTTGGTGTAATAACGGACATGTATAAAGTAGAATGACTATGACCTTACTTTCCTAAGTCTGGTCAATTCAAATGCTGCTGTCTTTTAATAAAAATTCTTGTCATTCCAAAGAATCCTCTCTTCAAAATATAAGAAAGTATACCCTAATCCAGGGGTGGGTAAACTGGGATTCAGTCAAAGGGCCACACTTGAGGACCTGGAGGAGCAAATGTGGCCTCGAGGCTGCAGGTTCCCCACCCCTGCAATCCATTATGCTTTCTTTTAAGTTCTGTTGCTCAGTGGATAGAACACTGGGCCTGAAGTCAAGAAGACCTGATTTCAAATCTGGCGTGAGACACTTAATAGCTGTGTGACTCTGGGCAAGTCACTTAATCTCTTTTTGTCTTAGTTTCTTCAAAAATCTGTAAATTGAGGATGATGATGATAACACCTTCCTCCCAGGGTTGTTGCGAGGATCAAATGAGATCATAATTATACACCACTTAGCACAGTGCCTGGCACTTAGTAGGTGCTATAGAAATATTAGCTATTATTGTTTTATTATTGATTTACTAGCAATTTACTTATACAAGAATTCCAGTCATTGCTAGCTATGTAATGATTCTAAGCTAGTATTTCTACTACTGGCAACATAACTTTAACATTTAACATTGGGACAGAAAACGTAGTTAATGTGTCTGGTTTGCATCAAATATGTACTGAAGGATTTTGTGCCAGGAGCAAGATGATTTAAAAGGCACTTAGGGATTGGTTTTCAAGATCTCAAAGGTGGGAAGATTCCCTTAGAATGGAAAAGATATCAGATCGCGTTTTTGACAATGGAGAAGACTTCAGCAACTACCAACTTTATGGGACTGCCTTCTCACCTGTGTATGTGCTTTATGAGATTGTGTATGCACACATGAATGATATCTTTAATACAGACGAGACATGGGAATAGGCAAGGTTTTGCAGAATTTTTTTAATAGACAGCTTATTTGCAGTTACATACCTGACTAGATAGTGTAAAGAATACAAAATATTACAAGATATGTCTTGTTTATTGACTTTTAAAAAGCGTTTGACTCAGTAGAGCAAAATTCCAACCTTGACATGTCTCTTTAACTCTAATTTTTCCCATGTATACGTACTTTAAAATTATACAAGGCTCAATAGTAGAAGCAATTACAGAGACAAATTTGTTCAGTGATGTGCTTGAGCACTGATATCAAACAAGAGGTAAAGCCACTGGCTTGAAGTTTGTTTTTTTTTAAATACAAATTCCAAATAAAAGGATTCCTTCTTGATATTGAGTTCTCCAAATGATTCTATTTACAAACTACCCTGTATATTGCGCTCCAGAACCCCACAAAAATTTCTCAGTGAAATCCACAGTAATTCAAAATAAAGTAGTCTGACAAAAGATCTAGACTATCAACGGAAATGATGAAAAGAAGTGGAGACAAAGATGAAATAGCACTTCCAGATCTCAAGCTAGATCATAAAGTAGTGGTCATCAAAACTATCTGATACTAGCTAAAAAAACAGAGTGAAGTTGCTGAAGCAGACTAGACAGGTGAAAATCAGAAACAAAGGAACATCCTAACCATCCAGTGTTAAAGCAGAAAACAAAAATTACCTAGGAAGGAACTCCCTTTTGATTAAAAAAAATTCCAGGGGAAAACTGGAAAGCAGTCAGGCAGAAAATTAGGGTTAGATGAACACCTTACAACATCTTCTATAATACATTTTAAATGGATACACAACCTTAATATCAAAGATAATGCTATGGAAAAATCAGAAGAGAAACATCATATACCTCTCACAGTTATAGATAGGAGATGTATTCTTAACTGAACTAGAAATAGGAGCAGTTATAAAGGACAGAATAGATTACTTTGATTACATGAAATTGAAAAGCTTTTGTACAAACATTATTCATTCATTCATTTATTTATTTATTCGCAATTGGGGTTAAGTGACTTGCCCAGGGTCACACAGCTAGTAAGTGTCAAGTGTTTGGTCTGAGGCTGGAATTGCACTCAGGTCCTCCTGACTCCACGGCCAGTGCTGTATCCGCTGCGCCACCTAGCTGCCCCTTGGACAAGCATTATTAATGCATCTAGGATATGAATGGAAGTGGTTTTTTATATATATATATATATATATATATATATATATATATATATATATATATATATATATATATACATACACACACACACACACACACACATATATTTATTCATTAGCTATTCTCCAATAAATAAGTGGTCAAAGAGTATGAACAATTTTCAGAAGAACTACAAAGTATTCTCAACCACTTGAAAGAATGCTCTAAATCATTAATAATAAGGGAAATGCCAATAAGAACAACTCTGAGGTTCTACCTCACACTCTGCAAATTGGCAAAGATGACAAAAAATGGCAATAATCAATGTTGGAAGGGTTGTGGGATGATAGACACACTAGTACATTGTGAGTGGAGCTGTGAATTGGTACAATATGTTGGAAAGCATTTTGAAGTTATGCAAATAAAGTGACTAAAATGTCCATACTCTTTGACCTAGAGACTCATTACTAGCCTTATATCCTAAGGAAGTCATTGATAAAAGGAAAGTCCCATAGATATCAAAATATTTATGGTCCCATTTTTTTATGATAGCAAAAAATTAGAAACAAAATATATGCCCATAGATTGTGAAATGGCTAAACAAATTGAGGTACATGAGAGCAATGGAATGCTGTACAGTACTGTACAATAAAAAAAAGACGTGTGATGAATACAGAGAAGCATGGATAGATCTATATGACCTGATGCAGAGTGAAATAAGCAGAGTAAAGAAAGCAATATATATAGTAACTACAGCAATGGAAATGAGTAGAATAACTACACATGCAAAAATAAAAAATGAATGTAGCTAAATTATAAAGATCAAGCATTATTCAAAAGAAGAGTGCCTAGCTTCCCATAGACTTGCCATCATTTATCAAATTTCCTTTAATTTTCATTTTCTGGAAAGCAGAAAGACGGGAAAATTTTTACAGCAAGTGTTTTTGATGAAGGCCTTATTTCTCAAATATATAGAGAACTGCATCAAATTTATAAGAATGCAAGTCATTCCCCAATTGATAAATGGTTGAAGGATATACATAGGCAGTTTTGAGAAGAAGAGATCAAAACTATCTATAGTCATATGAAAAAATGCTCTAAATCACTATTGATTAGAGAAATGCAAATTAAAACAATTCTGAGGCACCACCTCACACCTATCAGAAATGACCGATGCTGGGAAAAATAGGTATACTAATGAATTGTTCGTAGAGTAGTGAGGTGATCCAACCATTCTGGAGAACAATTTGGAATTAGGTACAAAGGGCTGTAAAACTGTGCATATGCTTTGACCCAGTAAAACTACCATTAGATCTATATCCCAAAGAGATCAAAGAAAAAGGAAAAGGACCTATATGTCCAAAAATATTTATAGCAGCTCTTTTTGTGGTGGCAAAGAATTAGAAGTTGAGGGGATGCTCATCAATTGGAGAATGGCTGAACAAATGATGGCATGTGATTGTAATGGAGTACTATTGTGCTACGAGAAATGACAAGGGGAGTGATTTCAGAAGAAGATGGCAGGACCTATATGAACTGATGCAAAGTGAGGCGAGAAGAAGTGGGAGATCATTGTGCACAGTAACAGTAATGTTATGATGATGATCAACTGAGAGAAACTTGGCTGCTCTGATCAATACAATGTCCAACACAATTCCAAAGGACTCATGATGAAAAAATGCCATCTACCTCCACACAGAGAACTGATGAACCCTGAATGCAAGTTGAAGTATAATTTTCTCATTATATTTTTCTTGGAAATATGGCTAATGAGGAACTATGTTTTACATGATTTCACATGTATAATTGATATCCTATCGCTTGCCTTCTTAGTGGATTGTGGGAGGGTGTGAGAGAAAGGGAGATAATTTGGAACTCAAAATTTTAAAAGAAAAGAATGTTTAAAATAAATAATTTGGAAAAAATGGTCTAATTATGCATACTGGCAAAACAAAGTAGATGAAAAATGAATATTGGCCAGACATGCATATGCAGCAATCGAACAAGACCACCTATATGTATATCTTGAAGAAATGTATCTGAAAAAGGGGTATGTGAGAGTGTGTATTAGTACTACCTTATAGAGAATCATACAAGCTAGGGTCCTTTAATGGAAATCACTAATTTTTTATTCCTTTCATGATAATGCGTTATGAATAATGAATTGACAGGATGCTAAAGAAGTAAATTCAGTGGTATTATTAATATAATTAGATGAAGTATTTGAATACACACACTCTCTTTGACAGAAATTTCCCAACCCTTACTTTCCTTCTGGACATAATTTCCTTCAGTTGTTCTGAACTTTATTCTAAAAGTATTTACCTTTGGATAGGCATTTTTTCCTGCTTTTCTCCCCTTCTGCTCTTTCCTTTTGCTGGCTTTCCTCTCCTTTTACTGACCCTTGAATGAGAATTTTAAAACACAAATTGAAGGAGCAGCTTTTATAAGTGAAGAATGTTGAAGTCAGTGGGTAGAATGTTAGAGCCAATACAGAATCATTTTAGTATGAATTTCTGAGGCATTGTCTTCATGATACCAAAGTGACCAGTTAAAAAGAGAGAAAAATTTAGTAAACCTGGTTATTGGGTATTGAGTAATATTGAGGAGGGTCAAGTGTTGTCTTGGCACAAAGCAAATAACCAGGGTGGGGTAACTTGGGTTTTGCTTATGGGTGCTGAATTTAAAGGGCACTTCTAACATTTGTAGATCCTCAGCAGCATAGAAACAATACCTACTTAGGAACTGTGTGCTATATAAACTTCACATCTCCTTTAATGCGTAGCACAGGGATTGACACATAATAGTAAATGTTTATTCAGTATGTGAATAAATGAATGCCAGGATATCAACATTTTAGTATCTCTATATACTCTATACATATATATGTACTCTATCTATCTATCTATCTATCTATCTATATGTACGCTATATAAAGAACATAAAGACAGTACTATCGTTTACAGGGAAAAATTATGGAAACATCTCCAGTCTGTCATATTGTAATGGTAGTTGCTTATAACTTAAAGAGTTGTTAAGTGAGTCATTCTAACAACATAATTCTTTAGGTCTCAATAAATTCTCTGAGGCTGATGCTCTGCACGTGGTTTGGCGACCTTGGATGAGAAATCTTGTTTCTGTAGGCTGAGATGTATAGATGAGCCTAAGAAATGGGAAGATAAAGATTAGTAGCTCATTTGTAGAAAGCCAGCTCAGACTGAGTAAAGAGCAAATAGTTCTTGATGATCATTTATCTCCAACTATAAAAAAGTCATTACAAGCTTATCTGGAAGTTAGAGGAAGCTCCTCTGGAAAAAAAATAGACATCATTCTAATGAAAAGGGCAAGTGTAATATATTTTTTTCTGGTGCATGATAATAGAAAAATATCAAGTAAGAATCTTGAATGTTATTATATTTCTACCCATTTGACTCTTTTGGGGATAACTTGGAAAATATACTTTGTCTACGTCAATAAATATGAATTTCTCAGTGCAAGGAAATGAGTCAAAATTGAAATTACACTTTAAATGGCACCAAAACACTCAGTATAGATATTTCTCAACTTTGATGAATCTGAGATCTCATTCATTTGGGTACTCCCTTCAGTGATACAGGTCGCAAAGCCTTCAGGCCTACCTATTCTGTATGATTTTTATTGATGTGTGTCCACAAATACTTCTCCTGAAACCCACTCAACCTGCTGGGAGCCTTCCCCTAGTTCTCTGGGCAGTCCGTTGGTTACCACAGACTCTCACTTTATGACTGATGTCTTTCATGTTGTTTCTTTGGCAGAATTTTTGGCTGCTGTTGGGTTGCAGCCTGCTGATATCCACAGTGTGACTGTTTATTGCCTTATCAGTGACCCTTAACTTTAATTCTTTGGAAACTAGAATTCCCCAGCTCCTAACCATATGTAAAAATATTGTTGTTGAAAAGACAGGTGTGAAAATAAATCTTTGAGCTGTTCTGATTTGCATTTCTCTTATTTTTAGCAATTTGGAGTGGTCTCTCATATGGTTGTTAACAATTTGAAATTCTTTTGAGAAGTCTGTTCATATCTTTTGACTACTTATTTGGCTTCTGATCACGTGTTTCAGTTTGTCGTCTGTATATCTTGGCTGTCAGACCCTTTTCAAAGATTATTTGATATAAAGATTTTCCAGAGTCAGCCACTTCCTTTCTTATCCTCTTTCCATTGATTTTGTTTATGCAGAAGCTTTTCAGCTTAATGTGATCAAAATTTTCTATTTTATCTTTCATAATTGCCTCTGTCCCTTGCTTGGTTAAGAATTTACCTCCTACTGGGGGTAGCTGGGTGGCGCAGTGGATAGAGTACCAGTTGTGGAGTCAGGAGGACCTGAGTTCAAATCCAGCCTCAGACACCTGACACTTAGTAGCTGTGTGACCCTGGGCAAGTTACTTAACCCTATTGCCTAGTCAGAAAACAAAAGGAACTTGCCCCCTAATCATAGCTGTGAGAAGTATCTGATCTAGTTCCCTTCTAATATTTTTTATGGCATGACCTTTAATATTTAGGTCACATATCCATTTTGAGTTTATTCTGGCACATTATATAAGATGTTGGTCTTTGGCCCAGAGATTCCATCGCTTGGCATATACCCCAGGTAGGTCAATGACAAAAAGAAAAGTCCCCTCATAAATAAAAATATTTATAGTAATATGTTTTGTGGTAGTAAAGAACTGGAAACAAGGTTGATGCCCATTGACTGGGAAATGGATAATCAAATTGTATATAACTGTAATGCAATAATACTATGCTGCAAGAAATGATGAATATGACAAATAGAGAGAAGCAGAGGATAACAAATGAACTGAAACAGAAACTGGAAAATAATATATACTATGACTCTGACAATGTAAACGGAAAGGACAACAACCACAAAACAATTGAAACAAAATACAGTAGAATTATAACCTTATTTTTTTCCACCTATTTGAGGAAGTGTATGTATGTGTGTGTGTGCATGTGTGTGTGTGTGTGTGTGTGTGTGTGTGTGTGTGTATGCACGCACAGGTGGTATAGGTGTGGGAAACTGTATATAATAGGATCATAGATTCGGAACTAGAAGGAACCTCTGAGACTATTGATGCCAGCCCCCTCATTCTATAGCAAAGGCAACTGAGATTTTGATTACTTACATGACTCACCCAGGATCACCAAGCTAGTAAATGTCTGAGGCACCATTATTATCCCCATTTTACATTTGAGAAAACTGAGGGAAATAGAGGTGGTCACAAAACTTGTAAGTGTCTGAGGCTGAATTTAAACATTCCTTCAACTGCCTAAACAATCTAGAGCCTAGATTATGGTACACAGTTGGATGGACAACTTAGAATGTTTGTTCATTAGTGCATATATCATGGACACATCTATTAGAAGCAGCTGCTGGCACAGCAGATAGAAAGCTGGGCCCAAAGGCAGGAAGACCTGAGTTCAAAACCAGCCTGAGACATTTGTGAGCCATATAGCTGGAAAGTCACTTCACCCCTGTCTGCCTTGGTTTCCTCATCTGTAAAATAGGGATAATAATAGCAGCTACCTCCCAGAGATGTTATTCTGAGGATCAAATGAGACATTTGTAAAGCATTTAGCATGATGCCTGGCACATAGTAGGTGTTTCAAAAATGCTTCTTTCTTTCTTTCTTTTCACAGACAGATATTGCAGGTACACAGTGAGGGGGACTCAGAATTATACCAGAGGAGGGGCAGCTAGGTGGCACAGTGGATAGAGCACCGGCCCTGGATTCAGGAGGACCTGAGTTCAAATCCAGCCTCAGACACATAACACATACTAGCTGTGTGACCCTGGGCAAGTCACTTAACCCCATTGCCTAACCAAAAAAAAAGAAAAGAATTATACCAGAGGAGAGAGGCCCTTTGGGAAACTGTCTAGTGCTTTTAATCACCTTGAGGTCACCAGGGACTATTGTGTAAAATGGAAGGTGTTTCAGAAGAGAAAAAAAAGTCCCTTACTGTGAATTTGTTTTTCCTCCATACTCCCAGAAAGGCACCAGTTGCTGTGTTTCTTGGATCCCCTCTACCAATCCCACAAATTTCCCAAGACAGGTTTGCATCTAACACCAGAGAACATCCACAGGTCACTCGGCATCCTGTGAGTGGGACCCAAGTACAGTGAAAAAGGTACAGTATGTCCCCTCCCTGACCTGCTTTGTAAGATTGTGAGGACAAAAAGAGATCACATGATTAAAGAAGCTTAGAGTTGACAGCAATCTACTTGCCTCACTAGTCCAACCCATTCCTAACAAAGGACCTACTCTACAGTATCCCTGAAAATTGATCATCCAGCCTTTGTTTGATCACCTCCAGTGACAAGGAACTCACCACCTACTGAGGCAACCTATTTCACTTTTGAACAGTTTTAATTGTTGTGAAGTTGTTCTTTACATCAAGACTAAGTCTCCCCCCTTTAACCTCTCCTTCATTGCTCCTAGTTCTGCCCTCTGGGACCAAGCAGAACAAATTTAATCCTACTTCAGTGTGATGGCTCTTCAGATACTTTGACTCTTTTCATATTTACCGCAAACCTTCTCTTTTGCAGGTTAAGCAGCGCCAATTCTTTACATTTTTCCTTATGTGGCATGGTCTCCAATTTTCTCACCATCCTGCTCACTCTTATCTGGATGAAATCCAGCTTGTTTTTGTTCTTTTTTAAAAAGTATTGATTAATTTTGTTTATATTACACTCATTTCTGAATATGTCCCTCTCCCCTCTCTATCCAACGAAACTTCCCATGTAATGAATATTTTAAAAAATTACATTTCCACAAAACTAACTGACACATTAACCATTTCTGACAGCATATGCAATAATCTATACTCATAGTTTCCCATCTTTTCAATGAAAGGAGAGAGAGGAATTTTTTCATCTCTTTTGTGGGTCAAGCTTGGTTATTGTAATCACACAACCTTGATTTTCATTTTATTATATTTTTTCCATTTATGTTATTATCATTTTATATATTATTTTCCTGGTTATGCTTACTTGACTCTGCATCAGTTCATCATGCAAGTATTTCCATGTTTATCTGAATTACTCATATTTGCTCCTTTTTTTTGTGGCTAGGTAATGGTGTTAAGTGACTTGCCCAGGGTCACACAGCTAGTAAGTGTTATGTGTCTGAGGTTGGATTTGAACTCAGGTCCTCCCAAATCCAAGGCTGGTGCTCTATGCACTGCACCACCTAACTGCCCCATATTTTCCCTTTCTTATGGCACAATAATATTATATTACATTTGTGTATCATGGTTTATTTGGGTACTCCCCAGTTGATAAATACCTATGTTGATTCTAGGTCTGTGCTACTACAAAGAGTGTTCTTATTAATTTTTGGGGGGATATTTATAGGACTTTCCTTTCTTCCTTCAGCTTCCTCAGGGTGTATTTCTAGTAGTGAGTCTCTGGGTCAAGGAGTATGGATATTTTGATCATTTTCCCCATAATTCCAAATTATTTACCAGAATGGTTAGATCAATTCACAGTTCTGTCAACAGTGTTTAAGCCTTCCTGTTTTCCCGTAGCCCCTCCAACTAGATTATTTCCATTTTTACCAGTTTACAGGACATAAGGTGAAACTTGAAAGGTGAGAGGTAAATAAACCATTCAAGTCACCCCACCCCACTTGTTAGTAATAAGATTCTAAGTCCTGATACATTTATCAGGAGAGAATAGCATTTACATAGTGTGTACTATGTGGCAGTATTGGGATATCTCTTCACTCAACAGTATCTTTAGTACCCCAGGATTTCATTCATTTGGGCCTGGTGAGTTGAAATCTTTGGGGGGTAGCTAGCTGCTTCCTGCTCACCTCCTCATTGATCTTTGGCTTTAATTCCTTGTTAACTGTTTTTGTTCCCTCCTTCCTAATCCTAACTTCATTCTGCTTGGAAGAAAAATCCAACAACAGCAACATAAAATTAAGTAGTTCTGTCTTCTCATCTGTATCTTTTGTCATCATTCTATTCACACCTAGTAGCTACTCTTTTCTTTGATTCTCCTCTTGCAGTGAGATGATTTAAAAGACCCTTTTGGTTGTCCTACCATTAATTTACAGCCTCAGTTCATTCTGTGTTTTAGGATTTCTGGCTGTGTTCTTATGGGAACCTAGATGGCCCAGTCACTGGGCCCCAATGGAGTCAGGAAGACCTCAGATCTAATCTGGCCTCAGATACTTATTAGCTGTGTGACCCTGGGCAAGTCACTTAACCTCTGTGCATCTCAGTTTCCTCAATTGTAAAATGGAGATAATAATAGGACCTACCTTGCAGGGTTGTTGTGAAGATCAGGTGAAATAATATTTGTAAAGTGCTTAGCACAGTGCCTGGCACATAGTAGTTCTCTATATAAATGCTAGTTATGATTATGATTATGATTATTACAACATGCTACTCTCAGTTACCTGCCCATGTCTTCATCTTCTTTGTATCATTGACAGATATGAGTTGGTAGATGAATTTGATGTATAGCTCTTTTTTCCCTCTTCCTACTGTATGAAAACACTTTGTTTTCATTACCAACAGCTCATCATTATTGCTATTATCATTGTATGGTACATGCAAATTTCTGTTACATCCCCTTTCTCGGTAGAGCTTTGAAGAGTGATCATCTCCAGCTGCCTTTTGCTTCTTCCTCATTCTCTTTCCCAAACCATGGGAAATAACAGAAACTACTGTTCCCTCCTAGGCCATGAAGCCAATACCCAGTTATCCTCTGAGGTACTCCAACTCTATAAACCCTTGCGGACAGATGTAGCCTTGAGGCAAAGTACAAAAACTGATACCTCTATTGGAAGGAGGTTCCATTCTGATAAATCTTGGCATGCTCTTGGCCACATCCTTTCTGGAAGTCTACATGACCTCCTCTGTTTAATAAGTTCTTATATGCCTTTGGGGCCATGGGGGATTAAAGAAATGTGAGAGAACAGAACTTTGTGGTAGCTGAGGTTAGGAAAGAAGAGGTGTGTTAGACATAGAACTATACAGAATCAGGAAGTTTGCCTCATTTTGACTTTTTCCAGCTGTGTGACTGTGGCTGTGAACCAATATATGAAAAGGTCTATTCATACAGCCTATGTGAGCCACCATTCATTTGCTCAAACCTATGTACTTTCCAGTTGTTTTTTTTTTTTGGCTCAGTTTTGATGGATGGTCTTAAGAACACAAGAAACTACATAGGTACACCCAAGTTGGCAAACGGTATCTAAGCATGCTGCTGCTTTCCTGGAATTTTAAAATAGTAAGTGTGTGTTCTAGCCCTGTAACTCCTGTTCCTGTACTCTACAGTGCAGCCAAACTGGCCTTCTCTCTGTTCCTCACTCATAATACTCCATCTCCCACCTCTGTGCCTTTGCACTGGTTGGCCCCTATGCCTGGAATGGCCTTTCTCTTCAACTCTGCCTCACAGAATCTTTCTCTTCTTTCCAGGAGCAAAAAAGGAAGCACCACCTTCTACACAGTGCCTTTCTTTATCTCTCAAATTGCTGGTGCCTTCCCTCACTAACATCCTTGTATTATTTCTTTTTATGTTGTATATATTTATTCTGAACTCATACATGTGTATATATATACATATATGTATATATATATATATACATATATATATGTATAGATAGATAGATAGATAGATAGATAGATAGATAGATAGATAGAAGCAACTTAATGTAGTGGAAAGAGAGCCCAGGAGAGCTGGGTTCACCCCTTACTTCTTATCCATACTGACTATGTGACCTTGGACAAAAATCTTAACCTCTCAGTGCTCGCGGCAATTCAGCAAGACTATAGGTTTTGGACAAGGTATCTATCTGCATTGTTAGAAGGAATTTTCTCCTCTGGGAGTTCCCTGTACCAGTGAAATCACATGTCCAATCCCTGTACCCCTTTGGATGTGTTATCTCCCCTGATAGATCCAACCTCCCTAAGATAAGGACTTTTTCATTTTTGTATCTCTTTCCTTAGTACTTCTCATGCATAGAAGGCAACTAATAAATGCTTATCCATTTATGGATTGATAATGGGGATGGGTGAATGATTTTTTAAATAATCTTTTAAGCCTCTTAATGAAATTGCCATTCTTCCGTTATTACAACACTGGTTCTTTTCCCTACATACCAGGCCTACAGCATGGTGCTCTTTTTCTTTGGCTGTTGAGTACTTGTCATGGAATAGGTGGTTTAAAAAACAATGGGCTTATGGGGTTCCTCTTTTGGATCTCTTATCTTTCTTTTTTTTGTGTGAGGCAGTTGAGGTTAAGTGACTTGCCCAGGGTCACACAGCTAGTGAAGTGTTATGTGTCTAAGGCTGGATTTGAACTCAGGGCCTCCTGAATCCAGGGCCGGTGCTCTATCCATTCCGCCACCTAGCCACCCCCTCTTTTGGTTCTCTTTCATGTGGTGATTGGTGGATTCTTTCAATTTCTCTTTTACCCTCTGGATCTAAGATATCAGGACAGTTTTCCTTGAGAATTTATTGAAATATGATAGGCTCTTTCTTTGATCATGGCTTTTAGATAGTACAATAATTGTTAAATTACCTCTCTTCCATCAATTTTCCAGGTCAGTTCTTTTTTCCAATGAGATATTTCACGTTTTCTTCTATTTTTTCATTCTTTTGACTTTATTTTCTTGTTTCTTGATGTCTCCTAGAGTCATTAGCTTCCACTTGAATAATTCTAATTTTTAAGGAATTATATTCCTCAATGAGATTTTTTACCTCTTTTTTCTGTTTGGCCACTTTTGCTTTTTAAGGAGTTCTTTTCTTCCGTGAATTTTTGTACCTCCTTTTCTGTTTGGCCTGTTCTGATTTTTAAGCAGTTCTTCCCTTCAGTGGATTTTTGTGCCTCTTTTACCATTAAACCAATTCTTTTTTTTAAGGTGATGTTTTCTTCAGTATTTTTTTTTGTTCTTTACTTTGTTATTGTTGTTGATTTTTGTTGTTTGTTTGTTTGTTTTTTTAGGCAGTCAGGGTTAAGTGACTTGCCCAGAGTCACACAGCTAGTAAGTGTCAAATGTTTGGTCCAAGGCCGCATTTGAACTCAGGTCCTCCTGATTTCAGGGCTGGTGCTCTATCCACTGTGCCACCCAGCTGCCCCCTGTTCCTCTTTTTACCAAGCTGTTAATTCTCTTTTCATAATTTTCTTGCCATACTCTCATTTCTTTTCCCAATTTTTCTTCCACAACTCCTATCTCTTTCTTTAACTCTTCCAAAAATTCTTGTTGGGTGTGGCTCCAATTAGCATTTTTCTTTGAGGCTTTTTTTGTAGTTGTTTTCACATTGTTGTCTTCTTCTGAGTTTATGTCTTAGTCTTCCCTGCTTTGTTAGTAGCTTTGTATGATCATATTCTTTTTTTCTTGTTGGTTTATTTTTCCAGCCTATTTCTTAACTTTGAACTTTATTTTAAAGTTGTGCTTTGTTCACTTGCAGGTGGGGAGAAACTGTCTCGAGCTTTAGACTTTTTCACACTGCTTTTTTTCAGAGCTAGTTCTGGGAGTTTTTAAGTTTTTGGTTCTTCCAAGGTGGTGGGGTCCTGGGAGAAGTGTGATCACTGCTCTCTTGATCTGCACTCTGGTCTTTACTGAGGAAGGACCCTTGGTTCCTTGTAGCCACAAGGATTAGTGCTTTTCTTTGTCTTGGAACTGTGAGCCCCTGCTCCCTTGTGACTGGCCCCCAGCACTACTCTCCACCCTGGAATTGCAACCTAGAGCCATGTATGAGCAAACAAGTTGCCAGTTAGTAGCAGCTGTACCCAGTGCCAGGAAAGAGTCCCCTTTAATCTCTTTCTGACCAGTTGTCCGCCACCCTTAGTGTATCTGGGGCTAGGGCTACTGAAGCTGCTGCTGATGTGGCCACTGTTGCTGTTGCCATGTGTGGGATCTGGGTAGGCTTCCACCTCAGTGTCACACGCTTCTCCTAGTGATCTCTTAAATTTTCTTAGGCAGGAAAAATGTCTCATCCTGACTTTTTGTTGGCTCTGCTGCTCCACAGTTTTGCTTCTAAAGAGATTATGGGGTATCAAGATTTGCAGCTATACTAAAATATACTCATAATATAATAATTCAATATTATATTTCAGATGTAATAATTTGAAAGATGTCAATTTAGTCATCCACAATAGGAAAACAAAGAGGACCCCCAGAAACTTCCTATTACCCAGAAAATGGCATAATAGCTGTGTAACAACCTCATTGAGTTAGTTCATCAGTAAGAAATGTCTCAGTGGATATGACTAAAGTGTCTCAGTATAATATTTTGTGAGAAATTAATTGCCATTTAGTTGGACTCTTCTATGGGATGGATTGACTGGCTAGGCAGAAGAGACAAAGGAGGATAGCACAGAAGTGAAAATTAAGTTGGAAAAGGACCATGATAGTCACAGGTTAATGGCTGCATGTTGCTAACAGAATCCTCCTTGCCATAACTCCTTTGGCCTTGGCTTGACATTTAGGATTCCATTTTCCTCACTCCCTCGGATCCTAGCAGATCTTTCAGATGTTTGTTCCTCTGTGTAGAAAAGTTTGAAGGTCCATTCTAGGAAGAATTTTTGTGAGGATTATATTGGGCATAATAGAGTTGCTGGGATCATGGGACAAGAATTAGAGTAGACTAGTCCTAAGAATATGTTCTACCAGGAGCTGGACATAGGTCAATCGCTAAGACTTCTACAGTATACTCTAGTGGTGCAATTGACGCCCTCCTCATAGTGACTTCCAGAGGTGTGTTTTCTCCTTGTAGCCCATAAGCCCCAGGGGAGGAAGTAGAGTAGTGGGGCCTCACTCTAGGGAGGGGCAGGGTGATGGTGGTGGTGGAATTGAGATTTGCTACATAGTCTGCTCTTTGGCCTACTACTACTTCTATTCCTGTGGTTTTAGTGAGTAAACTTTTGCTTTCACTCATAAAGTCCACTTAAATTTTAATGATTGGGTCTAAGCAGCAATAAGAATTTCCATTAGAATAGGCACATAGCCATAATCACATATAGCCTTAACACCTTGGGTAAAGGCAGCACTTAGGAAAATGCAGAAAGCTATACTGAAACAGGAACCTTGTCATCTGTGGGAACTTGTCCCACTGGATAGTACATACACAAATACACAGCTCTCCATGTGCTGTAGATGGGCAGCGGTTTGTTCCCAGAACCGAATAGGAGGGTGAGGAGGCAGGATTGTTTTCGGTAAACCGTGTAGTGCTTTCAGTAATTGTAAGCTTGCTTGTGCACTGCTGCGAAAGTCCATCATTTTAACACTTATATTCTTGTCCTGACGCTCATGGTTGTGAATTGTGGAACACCATGATTTCTGAAAAATCAAGATTGCAGATCCACAGGGTGATGTAAAGACATATGGTAGGTGTAAGTATACCACAGTATATTCATAGGATGATTTGTGCAGAAAGAGTGCTTTCAGAGACATTCTGGGCATGTATGACCAGAAGAAGACTAACACAATGGATGGAAGTTCTGAGTGCTACGTTAGTATTAAAAGAACCAAAGGAAAGCGTTCAGTCAGTTGGGTGGTACTTTTGTGGAAGATTTATGGAAAAGAAAAAGGAAGTATGGAGGAGTTACAATCTGAGCTAGGGAAAGTGGTACCTGCATTGATGAGTTCGTTGATATATCTCAGTCAGGATTGCATGGCTATTCCATGTAGTACTGAGTTTATGGTGTGGGGAAAAATCTTTCATTTCTTTAGTTGTATTTCTAAGAGAGCTTTTAAAATCAAGAATCAGAAGCCAACAGAAGCAGGAGAACTATGACTTAGAGAGAAAGTCTTGGAAATGTGAATTCTCTGAGTATTTTAACATGTCATTTTTAAGAGGTGTCCTTGTCCACACACAGTGTTGTTGTTCATTTGTGTCCAACTCTTCATGACCCCATTTGGGGTTTTCTTGGCAAAGATACTGGAGTGGTTTGCCATTTCCTTCTCCAGCTCATTTTACAGAGGAGGAAACTGAGGCAAACAAGGTGAAGTGACTTGCCTAGGGTCACATAGCTAGTAAATATCTGAGGCTGGATTTGAACTCAGGTCCTCCTCACCCCAGGGCCAACTGTGCCACCTAGCTGCCCTGTCCACACACAGTAAAACTCACCATCTCCTGTGTTTCCTCAGCAGCTGTTCACCAATGTCTTTTGTGAAAGATACCTAGCACTAAGGACCCCATTTGCAGGACAAGGGCCAAAATAAAATGCTAAGAAAACTGTAAAAAATATGACTCAGAGATCTCACTTAAAGATGACCTGTTTGCTCCCGTGAATATTGTGGAGCTAATTAAAGTCAGCATCTTAAGAAGGAAAGAGCTAGAGAGAGAAGGTAGTCACTTGTTATCATTGCATGTGTCACTAGGGATTACTATTTTATCTATGGCTAAAAGGCAGTTGAAAGGCGAGAAAAGAAAAATGCTATTTCCAAATGGCACCAACAAATCAAATCCATGCTAATTGACATGGAGTGGGTAATTCTGCCAAAGCATGTTGAAATGGGTTCATTTGAGACAGTTTGGAAAATCTACCTTAAAAGGAAAAAAATGGAAGTTTGAGATGTATCTGTTGGTTAACCCAAGGGAGTGTAACCTTTCCACTTGATTACATTTTTAAAACCTTTGGGTTTGAGAAGAGGTGACAGGGAGGTAGAACATTTCAGCATGTTTAAGTTTGTCGGGATAATCCTGTTGCCATCTCAGGAAGTGGCCTCTGTTTTTCACCTGAACCTGTCACATTTCAGCTGGATCCTGCCCTCTGCCATGGAGCCCCCATTATCATGCAGTCAGGAAAATATTAATTAGTGAATTGATTTTAAATTGCATGCAACTGGGTAGTCTTGGGAGCCTAATACCTCATTGTAATGAGGCTCCCAGGAGAACAGCCATCACAAATGAATTGCAGCTGAGTTGGATTTTATTTTAAAATTTCCAACCAGGAAGGAAAAAAAGTCTCAGCAGTCAGAATTTAATTTTTCTGTATAATAGAAAACTTTCTAAAATAAGGGCTGAGATATTTCTTCCAACTGGAGAAGGTACCTGTCTTAGAGATGCATTTCTCTTTTCTTCTCATCAGTGTTGGGCTTCAAATCTTAGTTAACACTATTTTTCGACCCCTTTCTATCTGAAGTTAATACTTTTGAATGAGAAGATAGAAAGAACATTGGACTTGTGGAGTTATGCTTTCTCTAGTCTTGTAACATTATACTCCCTGCCCACAAGCAGTAGGCTTATAGCTTATTTGTTCTTTTTCTCTTAACATGCTTTAAAAAGTTATTTTTCTTTTTCTTTGCGTTTTCCACATATATCAATTCTCCATTTTCAGAGATTTATGCTACTTTTCTTTATTCTTCATTGCTGATATGCCCCTCCTCCCAAAGGTCATTATTTTTTGATCTCAGCTTATCAGAGAACTTCCTATGCGGCTACACTGATCACTTGAGATGGATGAATGAATAAATATTTGTTAAGTGCTTACCACGTGCCAAATACTGTGCTAAGGAGACAGATACAAAGGTACCTATCCTCAAGCATCTTGTGTTCTAATAAGAGGAAAGAACATATGTAGAGAAGCGGTGGCTTGGAAAGTGTAACTAGATTTGAGAAGTCACAAGGATGATGAGAAGAGCCACAGAGAAATTGATTGACATGCCTCTTCTAATTCCTGTGGCTGTACTTTGTTGATTATGGGTCCAGAGCTGAAAATTGGTGTGTCGGGAGTGGGGAAGAGGTGAGGTGGTAAGGGAAAGAAAGAGAAGGGGGAAAGAAGAGAGGCTATATGCACAGAGGCAAGGCAGATAGCAAGAAGATGGTGCATGTAGAATGTGTAGCATGGCTGCAGGCTGGCTAGATATGAGCCATATGAGATACTTATCAGGACAATATGACCCCCCAGGGTGATAGTTCCAAAGCTTAAAGGGGTTAAATCCCCCAGTTCCTGGTTTCTGGAGGTCTAGCAGTCTAAGGGGATAAGCAGCAGCACTGATGGCAAAATCAAGCAATCTGGAGGGCACAACCATAGGCATGGAGGATAGCACAATGTCTAGGATGGAATTGGAAGCCTGGCTGAGGTCAGCTAGATATATAGGGGAGCATGCTGTATACTCACCAATCAGAACAGTATGGGCCCCACAGTTCCAGAGCTTGAATCTCTGACTGTCTAGTGTTTCAAAGCATGTAGCAGACTCTAACACATGATGTTCACAGGATGACAGAATTTCAGCTGTAGAAAGTACCTCAGAGGTTACCTGGTACTGACCACAAATCCCTCTTGCACCATACCTGGCAAGTGCTAATCTAGCCTTTGATTGAAGATCTCCACCACAGGACACCCTAACTATATCCTAAGGCAGCTCATTCTACTTGGGGACGGCTCTCATGGCTAGGGAGGTTTTTCCATACCTGAAGGTGAGTCTTCATGTCTGCACCTGCTACCTGTCACACCTAGTTCTGTTCTCTGCTACCAACTGGAATAAGTCAGATCACATGCTTTTGCATCACAGACATTCAAATACTTGAAGAGCAATATCTTGTCCTTCCTTAGTCCTCTCTCCACTTGATTAAACATCCCCCAAGTCTTTTTATTTTTAAAATAAAATTTTGTTTGTGTCTTTTAAAAATATCATATATATATTTCCCAGTGTATACTTCCCCCCACTACCTCCAAGAGAGAGACACTCATTATATGAAATAAAAAAGGAAAAAAAAGAGTCCAGAAAAATGGCTTTAAAAAATCTAATATATACAGTGTTCCACACCTATGCTTCCCCACCTTTTCAAAGAAGTAATGTCCAGTACTTTCTCTTATGTCTTCTTTAATTTCTCTCTTTTTTTAAGCTAGGTAATGGAGTTACGTGACTTGCCCAGGGTCACACAGCTAGTGAGTATTATGTGTCTGAGGCCAGATTTGAACTCAGGTCCTCCTGACTCCAGGGCCACTGCTCCATCCACTGCGCCACCTAGCTGCCCCCTCTTGGGTCTTCTTTGAGGACAAGTTTGGTCATTATAATTTGGCAGGATTCAGTTTTGAGGGTTTAGCTATTCTTTCCATTTACATCATTGTAACCATTGTGTATGTTGTTTTCCTGGTTCTCCTTACTGCACTTTATATCAGTTTATCAATCTTCTTTTTATTCATCATATTCCTTGTTTTTTACAGCATTACATTCATATACCAGAGTTTATTTTCAAATCGATGTGCATCTACTTTGTTCTAGTTCTTTGTTACTATAAAAAGTGCTGCTATAAATATTTTGGTGTATATGGGGCCTTTCTTGTTGTGACTGGCCTCCTAGCAATGGGATCTTTCAGTCAAAGGATATGGACGATTCCAAATTCCTTTCCAGAATGGTTGGATTAATTCATAGCTCTGTATTAGTATGCCCATCTTTTCACAACCCCTTCAATATTGAACATTCCCATCTTTTGGAATCTTTGCCTTTATCCTGTGTGATAAATATCTGAGTTTTAAGAATTTTCTTTTCTTTTATAACTTGTGATTTGGAGCATTTCCCTATATGTTCGTTAAAAGCTTTTAGAGGTAGCTACATCTAGCATCATAGAGAGCCTATTTATATACCAGAAAGACCTGGGTTCAAGTCCAACCTCTGATGCATATCAACTGTATCCCTTTGCAAGACACATAATATTAATGTTCTAAGTAACTCTCTAAGACTAGAAGTTATAGAGAAGATGCCACCTTTTATTAGCAAAGAGAGTTTCTTTACCCAGAAATCAGATCCAATCCCTGCCATTGTCCTTATTAATAGATTACATTTCTTCTATTGAAAACTGCCTGTTCATATACTTGGACTATTTATCTGTTGGTTCTTATTCTTATGTGTCTGTATGAATTCCCTCTCAAGGTTAGATATCAAATCTTGATCAGAAAAAGTACTATAAAGTTTTTTTACCCCCAAATCAACCATTTTCCTTCTACTTCTACTTGCATTGAAGTTGTTTGTGCAAAAAACTTATACATTTTAATTAAAATTGCCCATTTTTCCTTCTTTGATCATTTCTATCTCTTGTTTGGTCAACTGCTCTTCTCCGTACCCCTTCATCCATAGCTACTAAAGGCATCTCTTTCTTTTGTCCTCTAAGCAATGGAAAAAAGTGGAAACAAATGTGATGACTTTGTAGAATAGTTAGATATCTGGTACTGATGGTCACCCTTCTTTACTACTTTAAAAAAATTTTTCCCATGATATTCTTGAATTTTTGTTCTTCCACATAAATTTTAATACTTTGTCTAGTTCTGTAACATAACCCTTTGGTAGTTTGGTTTGAATCTATAAATTAATTTAGGTAGTATGTCATTTTTTATTGTATTGTCATGACCCAACCATGAACAATCACTCTTTCTCCAATTATCCAATTAGTTTAGTCTTTATTCCTGCAAAGAGTGGTTTGTGATTGTTTTCTAGTTTCCTTTAGGATTGAATTCATATCTCATCTTCTACATGTAGTCTTTCCTGGCTTCTTCCACCCCCCAGCTGCTAGTGCCCTCCCTCCTAAAACTTCCTTATTGTCCTTTTGTGTATGTAGGGTATGTGTGTTTGTAGCCCATGTAGGTTGTGTCCACATGAGTCTATCTAGTCTTCTAGTAAGTCATGAATAGGCATCTGCAGATACTCCCCTGCTACCCCCTGCTGGGCTAGAACTTATATCTGTTGTTGCTGCTGCTGTTGTTCAGTTGTCTTTCAGTTGTGTCTGACTCTTCATGACTCCTTCCAGTTAAGGTTTTCTTGGCAAAAATACTAGATGGGCTTGCCATGTCCTTCTCTAGCTTATTTTGCAGATGAGGAAACTGAGGCAAACAGGAGGAAGTGACTTGCCCAGGGTCACACAGCTGTATGTGGTTAAGGCCAAATTTGAACTCAGGAAGATGTGTCTTTCTGAGTCTAGGCCTAGCACTGTACCACCTAGCTGCCTGCCTATCTATCTATCTATCTATCTATCTATCTATCTATCTATCTATCTATCTATCTATCTATATCTCTATATCTCTATATCCACTTACCCCTCTCTCTTTCTCTCACCAAATACCAATTACAGAAAGACCATGACACATAACAAATACCAAATAAACCTATTTATCTAAGCGAATGGGAAACAGAAACTAGAGAAGTTACACAAATTAAAATATACAGAGTGAATGAGCTCTCCTACTGGGAGTGAACTAGTTCAATTCAACCATAAGAGAGAGGGGCAGCTAGGTGGTACAGTGGACAGAGCTTGGAATCAGAAAGATTCATGTTAATGGTTCAAATCTGGCCTCACACACTTACTAGCTGTGTGACCCTGGACAAGTCACTTCACCCTGTTTGCCTCAGTTCCTCATCTGTAAAATGAGCTGGAAAATGAAACCATTCCAGTATCTTTGCCAATAAAACTCCAAATGGAGTCATGAAGAGTTGGACATGACTGAAACAAGAGAGTGAGAAGAGAAGAATCTGACCTAGTCTAAAGGGAAATTCCCCAAAATCTTTAATGTAGTAAACTAGAGGCAGGGACATGATCAAGGTTCTGGCTCTTCTACATTTTATCTTCTTTCCAGAGTCTTTCTTTCCTTGCAAGGATCTCTCCCTAAAAAGAATCTGGAATGACATGTGTTTCCTCTTGAAACTGGAAGGCAAAAGAACCAAGGTCTCTCCTCTTCCAAGCTCTCTCCAACTTTACCCCTAACAAAGGCATGCAACATTAAGTAGTTAGTTCCTACCAAAGGGGAGTCTTATGCAAATGAGCCTGAACCCCAGGTTGCAAGTGTATTAAGTATATACTTGTATGTGTGTATGTTTTCCCCTATTAGAGTGTAAACTCGTTGAGAGCAGGAAATGTTTCACTTTTGTCCTTGTATCCCCAGAGCTTAGCACAGCATCTTAACACATAATAAGTGCTTAATATATGCTTGTTGATTGGTTGAAACCCTGTGTTACAGATTTTTTGTAAATTGTTCTTGATTTTGCCATTTAGAGGATGGTAGATATTTTTCAAAAATAATTTTAGCTAATTTTTTTGGAGGAGAGACTATGTTTCCCAGGCTAAAAGAACAGCAGCCACTCACAAGCCTAATTCCACTACTAATCAGCACAGGGGCTTTGACTGGCTAGGTTTCTGACCTGGGCTGGTTTGCTTCTTCTTAGGCAGCCTGGTGGCCCCCTACTCCCTCTGGCTCACCATACCTATATAGGGCCTAGCGCAGAAATCTGATTGTCATAGCCTATTGCGTTATTTTATGTAAGTCTTCCCATGCTTCTCTGAATTTCTCATATCTGTGCTTTCTTACAGCAGAGTAAAATATGATTACATTCATGTACCATATTTGTTTAGCCATTCCCCAATTGATGACATTTACTTAATTTTTAGTTTTTTGCTACCACAAGTGCTGCTATGAACATTTGGATGTATGTGGGACCTTTCTTTCTATCTTTGATATCCCTGGGGCATTTTCCTAGCAACAAGTTGAAAATTAACTAGTTTTGGAGAAGAAATCATCTACCTGATGATGAGACTTAAAAGATACAAAAATTAACTAATGAAAAGAAATGCAAGGGAAGGTAGCCTAGCTGTACTAGATCTCAGATTGTATTATAGGGGCAGCTAGGTGGTGCAGTGGTTAAAGCTCTGGCCTTGGAGTCAGGAGGACCTGAGTTCAAATCCGGTCTCAGACACATGATACTTACTAGATGTGTGACTCTGGGCAAGTCACTTAACCCTGATTGCCTCACCAAAAAGAAGAAAAAGAAAAAAAATTTATTATAAAGCAGCAATCTTCAAAACTACTTGGTACTGGCTAAGAAATAGAGTGGTGGATCAGTGGAATAGGTTAGGTATGCAAGACATAAGAGTCAATGACTGTACTAATCTACTGTTTGATAAATCCAAAGACTCCAACTTCTGGGATAAGAAATCACTACCTAACAAAAACTGCTGGGAAAACTGGAAAACAGTATGGCAGAAACTGGGCATAGACCAATCTTATACCCTATACCAAGATAAAATCAAAATGGATACAAGATTTAGATATAAAGGCTGATACCATAAGCAAACTGGGAGAACAAGGAATAATTTACCTCTCGGATCTATGGAGAAGGGAAGAATTCATGACTGAACAAGAGATAGAGAACATTATAAAATGCAAAATGGATAATTTTGATTACATTAAATTGAAAAGTTTTTACACATGGGGCAGCTAGGCGGTGCAGTGGATAGAGTACCGGCCCTGGATTCAGGAGGACCTTGGTTCAAATCTGGCCTTAGACACATAACACTTACTAGCTGTGTGACCCTGGGCAAGTCACTTAACCCCATTGGCCTAGCCAAAAATAAATAAATAAAATAGTTTTTTTAAAAAGAAAAGTTTTTACACAAACAAAGCCAGTGCAGTCAAGATTGGGAGGGAAGCAGAAAACTGGGAAAGAACTTTTACAACCAGTGTCTCTGATAAGGCCTTATTTCTAAAATATAAAGATAATGGAGTAAAATTTATAAGACTACAAGTCATTCTCCAATTGATAAGTGGTCAAAGAATATGAACAGGCAGTTTTCAGAGGAAGAAACTAAAGCTATCTATAGTCATAGAAAGAAATGCTGTAAGTCACTATTGATTAGAGAAATGCAGATCAAAACGACTGTGAGGTGCCACATCACACCTATCAGATTGGCCAACATGACAACCAGGAAAATGATAAATGTTGGAGAAGATGTGGGAAAATTGGAACATTAATGCATTGTTGGCAGAGTTGTGAAATGATCCAACCATTTTGGAGAACAATTTGGAACTATGCCCAAGCTATAAAATTGTGCATACCCTTTGATCCAGCAATAGCACTTCTAGGTCTTTATCCCAAAGAGATCATAAGAACGGGAAGAGGACCCACATGTATAAAAATATTTATAGCAGCCCTTTTTGTACTGGCAACGAATTGGAAATTGAGGGGCTGCCCATCAATTGGGGCATGGCTGAACAAGTTGTGGTATATGAATGTAATGGAATGCTATTGTACTATAAGAAGTGATGAGCAAGCGGACTTCAGAAAAACCTGGAAAGACTTAAATGAACTGATGCTGAGTGAAATGAGCAGAACCAGGAGAACATTGTACACAGTAACAGCCGCATTGTATGATGATTGACTTTGACAGACTTAGGTCGTCTCAGCAATGCAAGGATCTAAGACAACTCCAAAAGACCCACGATGGAAAATGATATCTACATCCAGAGATAGAACCGTGGAGTCTGAATGCAGTTGGAAGCGTATTATTTGCTCTCCTTTTTCTCTGTTGTTTTGTTTTATTGCTTCATTCTCGTGGTTCCTTCCATTAGTTTTAATTCTTCTTTATATCATGACTGATGTGAAATTATGCTTAATATGAATGTATAAGTAGAACCTATATCAAATTGCACACCCCTTGGGGAGGGGTGAGGAGAGGGAGGAGGAGAAAATTTAAAACTGAAAATGTTGTGCAAGTGAATGTTGAAAAGTAACATTAAATAAATAAATAATTTAAAAAATACTTGGAAAAAAAGGAGGCAGGAAAGTAGGGCAGGGGGATATCATGGGATATCTTATTCTGTGGCATTTAAATCCATGGAACAAAAAATTGTATCCCCTAGTACCTTGCTCAATTCCTGGCATATAGTAGGTACTTAATAAATACTTGTTGAAATAGACTGGAAAAAAAGATACAAAAATAAATAGCAAGGAGGAGATACATAAGGATGTTCTCTATACCAGTGGGTCAAATGCAAATAGAAACATGGTCCACTCAAACATCCCTGTGGGCCACATATTAACTTAGTTTTCAAATGTAATGTTGTCTTTCTTCTATTGCATTTTTGTTTATTTTGGTTGGGGATGTTGCCTGTTTGTCACCTCTGCTATACACTATCACCAAATAAAAAGAGATTGAGAAATTCAACACATTCAGTTATTTGAGGCAGTAATTACATAGTTTAGGAGTATAATCATCATTAGGTCAAAGTAAATGCTATATGAACACTAGTCATTATTATACTCAGACCTCCACCTGGAGAGATAGATTTGTCATCTGCGTCAATCTGAAGTTAAACTAATAATAAACTGCAGAAATGATGGCTTTGTTTCTTTCTCATCGTCTGACTTTGTGACCCACCCAAGAGTGCCTCTGCCAGATCCTGAACTGTCTGTAACTATTAAAGAACTTCACATTCCTTCTCCTTTAATCTCTTCTCTTTCCTTGGAAACAAAATTTTTCCACACAGGGGCCTTAATGAAAATACAGTCTTCAGAAGTTCTTCACCATATGTGACTTGGAAGCAATGATTTCTCAGGAGAGAAACAACTGCCTGGGAATTGCAAAGTAATCTTTACAAACAGATATTAATACAATTATTTTTCATGAGGGAAGGACTATATTAAATCACAGTAAGGATAGAAGCTACCATTAAGTTCTGGTTAGAAATGTCAGCAGAGGTACCACTGATTAATTGATTGGTCATTGATGGTTATTAGCAATGACAGGTATCCTGTAACATCTGCCCATTTTCCAGATTCCTTCACTTGGGTCATTGCTCAGTATAGATCCCCTGAATTCTAGAATGGCAGATAATATGCTCATACTTTCCATCTCTGTCTGAATAGCTAGACCACTGGCTCATTCCAGTGAGTTTTTGGCTTCCTTTTTTGCTATTTGTGGTTTTGTGGCAGTGAGTCTTTAACCTGAAAGGTTAATTTATTTTCTCGTTCCTGCTATAGGACCCAACCAACATTTCTTTGCCCCTAGTACCTCTGCCATCTCAATCTGAACCCCTTGTGTGTCATGTGATCTCACCAGAAGATTGGACAAAATGTTCTTTCCATTGTAGTCTGGGTGCCTGCCAGCTTCTACTCTTTGCTCGTCATTGTGGGTTATACATGCCAATGTATAGAGCATCACAAGCAGCATTGTGGAGCCAAATTTTTCTGTCCTAGTCTTCATGGACACCTCATCATTGGTTAGGGTTGGAAGTGTGCCATTGCAACTAATCTAGGCTTCTGTTTTTCAGATATTGATGCTAAATTACAGTAGGGGAGAAGGCCAAGACCACACAAGGAATCTTACAAATAAAAAAAATGACAAACAGAAACTAGTCCTTGTCATCATGTCTGTCCTTTGTTGTAATATAGCCTCTTTTGTGTTAAGTGAAACACTGATTGGTAAAAAACATAACTTAGTCATTTTTTAACCTTGTAGACTTTCAAGTTGTTTCTAGACAGTCAAATGTGTGGACAATTAAAAAAACAATGCTTCACAATGTTGAACAAGTGGAAATCCTTTGTTTTACATTGATATATCTGTCGTCAAAATGGTTACTTGATTTTTCTTTCTTTAAGGAAAATCAGGGAAAATTGAATGTTTTTAGATACTACCTTTCACCTCTTCGTGTGAAGACACTTTTTTATTATTATTAAAAGACACTTCAAGTGAATTTTCACTTTGATATGGAAGTTTATTTTTAAAGGAACTCTGGATAATCTGTTGCCTAGCAATCATTTCTCACTCTAACCTTAAAGCAATGTAAGCCTTTTAAATGTCACAACAGCATGTATTTTGAATTAATGTTATGTTTGAATGTATCTATAATGAAAGTGTTGGGCATGTAAAGATTTTTCATTTCCTCATTGTGTTCTCTACCTGTCATATGTATTGTGTGGGGTAGGAAGTCTGGTGTTTTCATATAATAGGCAGCAAATAGCCTGCCACATTCCCTTCCTCCTCTTTTCCTTTTCCTCCTCATAAAGTATATATACCAAGGTTGCTGAATGGATGTGTTTTTTACATTCTTCCTTCCTTGAAGACTTCTCGGAAGAGGAGGTGTCACTTCCTTCTGACACAGCTCATTTTATTTTTGTTGTTGTTCAGTCATTTCATTTGTGTCTGACTGTGATCTCATTTGGGGTTTTCTTGGCAAAGATATTAGAGTGGTTTGTCATTTCCTCCTCCAGCTCATTTTACAGATGAGGAGACTGAGGCAACCAGGGTGAAGTGACTTGCCCAGGGTCACACAGCTAGGAAATGTCCGAGGCCAGATTTGAGCTCAGGGAGAGGAGTCTTCCTGACTCCGGGCCTGGTACTCTACCTGCTGCAGTGCAACCTAGCTGCCCATTGTACTTTCGGATAGCTCTGATTCTTAAACAGTTTTTCTTTACGTCAAGCCTAAATATGTTCTTCCTTCCAGATCACCTTCTATTTGTTTTGTATATGCCTATAAGTTGTGTGAAGTTTTTGAGGGCAGGGCCTATCTTTGTCTTTGTATCCTCGGCATCCAACGCCGTGCCTGGCTTTAAACAG
This sequence comes from Phascolarctos cinereus, assembly GCF_003287225.1. Taxonomy (NCBI): domain Eukaryota; kingdom Metazoa; phylum Chordata; class Mammalia; order Diprotodontia; family Phascolarctidae; genus Phascolarctos; species Phascolarctos cinereus. The sequence continues at coordinate 32,416,881 of NW_027556291.1, forward strand.
AAACTTTATACATGCTTATTCCTTGATCATGTGATCAGTTAAAGTAAGCTAGAGATTCTAAAAGGCTAAAGTGACGAGAGAATGGATTATGTCAGCAAAACACCCAAGGCAGGTCCTAGAAAAAAAACCCGTCAAGTTGGTTCTTAGGTCTTTCTCATTTCCCTCTCTCACCATGTTACTCCCTTGCTCAATCAACTGTAGTGGTTCCCTATTGCGTATAAATAAAATACAAAATACTCTGGCTTTCTAAAAGAATATCTTTCTACTTTGAACTTACCAAAATAAATCAACTGAGCATTTCCCATATACAAGTCAGAATACAAAAAGAGGATTGTATATGGAACTGTCCTAATTGTGCTTCCTCCTGAACTTTATTCTGTTTTCTCTGTGAATTTTAAAAACTGTTAAATGGCCCTTTTTTGTGATCTCTATTATTATCTCTATTCCAAGAAAAGAAAAAATTAAACCCCTAAAGCAAATACGTGTTGTCAGACAAAATAAATCCACACAATGGCTATTTGCAGTATGTATGTCTTTTTGCATCATGAATCTGCTTTATTGTTGGTCTTCTGGATCTGACTGCTCATTGCTTTGGTCAGAGCTCTAAAGTCTTTCAAAATTGGTTTTCTTACAGTGTTGTCATTGTAAGAATTGTTCTTCTGGTTCTGCTCACTTGATTCTGCATCATTTCATACTATTCAGGATTCTCTGAAATGATAATTTCTAATTGCACAATACTATTCCATCACATTGATATATCACAATTTGTTCAGCTGTTCTCTAATTGATTCCTCCCTCACTTGGATTCTCTTTCTTTGCTTTTTATTCCTCTCAGGGATTAATAAGTGTGTTTTGCTTGCACGTATTTTCTTCCCAGTATTATTCTTTTTAATCTCCCCCCTTTTTTTTTTTTTAAATCTCTGCTTGTTTCCCTGGTAAGTTTGCATTTCTTCACCAAACTGTTTATGTATGTGGACATATGTGTACAAACACTCTTCTGTCTTTTTCAGACAAGAGTGAGGGTCATCTGATCCCTACTCTCACCCCTTCTTCCATGTTTACATAACCTTTTTACACACCCAGATTATGAGAATTAGGAAGCCATCCCCTTCTTCCTCCTTTATACATTAGTATATTTTTCCTTTTAACCTCTCTTCTCTTTCTCTTTCTCAAAAGCTCAGACCAGACCCCTCACCCCCACAACCTCTGTTTTTATTATTTAACTCCCTTAATATCCTTTGATGACATTAAGGTTCTGAAGGAAACATTGTTTTCCCCCCACATTAGAATGTTAGCATTGTGTGATTGAACATCTCCTGATTGCTCCAATGCATTTACCTTTCTAGGTATCTGGACTCTTGTGTGTGTATTTCAAAGTCCCTTCTCAGCTCTGGTGTTTTCATCAGATTTCTTCTGATTTAGAGTAGACACTGCTGGGTCTTCTGTGATCCTGATTGTACTTTCATGTTATTCAAACTGCTTCTTTGTGGATGTTTGCCATATGTTTTCTCTGACGTGGGAGTTGTGGATTTTGGCTAGGACGTTTCTGGAACTTTTCCTTTTGGGCTTTCTTTTTGGAGGTGATTGATGGATTTTTCTCTCTTCATTTTGCCCTTTGGTTCTAATCTATCTGGGAAATTTTCATTTGTGATATCTTGAAATACAGAGTGTTCCAAAAGTTTGAACTCTACAGTGTCCAGGATTTTATTTTAAATCATGGTTTTTAGGGAGTCTAAAGATTCTTAAGTTATCTCTCCTTGACTGTTTTCCAAGTCAGTTCTTTTTTTATATCAAGATACCTTACATTTTCTTCTATTTTTTCAGTCTTTTGATTTTGTTTTATCATTTTTTTGCTAGGGCATCTAGGTTGCAGTACAGTGGATAGAGCATAGGCTCTGGAGTCAGGAAGACTTGTGTTCAGATTTGGCCTCAAACACTTACTAGCTGTGTGACCCTGGGCAAATCACTTCACCCTGTTTGCCTCAGCTTCCTCATCTGTAAAATGAGCTGGAGAAGGAAATGGCAAACTGCTCCAGTATCTTTGCCAGGAAAACTCCAAATGGGGTCACCAAGAGTCAGACACAACTGAAATGACTGAACAAAAATGACATTTTTTTGCTATTTCATGGAGTCCCTGACTTGAGCAAAGTCTACTGCTTTCTGATTTGTTATTTGTTCCCCATCCATTTTTTGCCCTCCAGAGCTTTTCACTTCATTTTTCATTCCTTGTTTCATTTCTCCTAGGCATTCATGTGATACTTGTGGAACATCTTTTTTTTTCTCTTGAGTCTCTGCTTGCAGTTATTATGGCATTACTTTCTATTTCTAGTTTGAATTTGGGGGCATCATGGGATCTATAATCTGTCTGGTGGTTGGTATTTCTTTTGGTTTACCCATCTCAGTAGCCTTAGTTCTTAAGTTGGGGCTTTGTGTCAGGGTCAGTCTTTGCCCCGTGGTGTGATAAAATCTGTTTAATCTCCCTGCTTCCCATACTGACCCTTTCCTCACAGGGTTAGGCTACCCTGGATCTCTGAGTTTCAGAGTGCTGGATCTTCAGGTCCATTTGTGGTATCCCAAGAGAGAGTGCTAGGGACTTTGGAGCTCTGGAGTTTCCTGTGTCTCAGTGCTACTGGCCCTCATAGGTTGTTACTTCTCCTGGTGGATTTTCAACAATGCTTGACCTTTCAAAGGTAGCTTTCCACTCTCTCTGACTCCAGATACATATCCTGGCAGGCTTTGGGTATCTTTGGCTTGTGGAGGCTACAAATTTGTTTGCCTATATAGACACTGGCTTTTGGTGGCCCCCTATCCCTTTGCTCATGGACTTCTAGGTGACTTTGTGTTAGGTTTTGGAGTGGAAGAAGTCACTGTAGTTTCTTATTGTATTTCTTTTTTAAATGAATTTCATTTTTATAATTACCAATTGATATTCTCTCCCTTCCACCCACTCTTATTCCCCACATCCATTGGGGAAAAAAGAAAAACAAAACTCCTGTAACATATATGCATATTCAAACAAAACAGATTTCCTCATTGGCCATATCCAAAAAAATATATGCCTGATTCTGTGCCCTGAGTCCTTTTCCTCTCTGTCAGGAGGTGGTTAATATTTTTTTTTTATCATTGATCCTCTGGAATTATGACTGATCATTTCATTGATGAGAATTCTTGTCTTTCAAAATTGTTTTATTGTATAAATTAATCTCCCTGTTCCGCTCACTTCATTCTGCATCAGTTCACATAAATCTTCCCAGGTTTCGCTGGAACAATACCTTTCATCATTTTTTGCTGTACAATAGTATTATCACATTTATATACCATAGTTTATTCAGTCATGTCTCAGTTATTAGGTTCCAGTTATTTGCTACTATTTAAAAAAACTGCTATAATAATTTTGTACATATGGGTTCTTTCCTTTTACTTTGACCTCTTTGGGGTATAGACATAGCAATGGTGTCTCTGTACCATAGGCATGTACATTTCAGAAACTTTTTGGACATAGTACCAAGTTGCTTTCCAGAATAGCTGGACCAATTTACAGCTCCATCAGAGATGTTTTCCCATAGTTCCTCAAACAGTTGTTTTCTTTTTTTGGGTCAGTTTTGTCAGTCTGATGAGTATCAGGTAGAACCTTACAGTTACTTTATGTTTCATTTCTCTAATTATTAGTATTTTGGAGCAGGTTTTCATATGGCTATAATAGCTTAGATTCTTTCCTCTGAAAGAATCCCTTGACCATTCATCAATTGGTGAATTGTTCTTATTTGTGTGAATTTGGATCTTTATGGAAAGAAGACCCTTATCAGTGAAATTGGCTGCATGACTTTTTCCCAAGTTACTTATTTTCCTTCTAATTTCAGCTTCTTTGGCTTTATTTGTGTAAAAACATTTTTGTCATCAAAATTACCCATTTACCTTCTGTGATCATTTTTATTCCTTGTTTGGTCACAAGCTCATCCCTATCCACACATCTGAAAGATAATTTCTTCCCCGCTCCTCTAAGTTGTTTGTGATGTTATCCTTTAATGACTATAATGTAAACATAGAGAGTCTATCTTGGTATATGGTGTGAGACACTAACCCTACCTAATTTTTCAGTTTTCCTGGCAGTTTTTGTCGAACAGTGATTTCTTACCCCAATGTCTAGGGTCTGTGGGTTTCTTCAACACTAGGCTTCTACTCTCATTTGCTTCTGTATGTTTTGCATTGATAGTTTGAGATCTGGTGTTGTTAGGTTCCCTTGCCACTTTTCTCATTATTTTCCTTGAGAATTTTGACCTTTTGTTCCTGCAAATGAATTTTTTTATTTTTGCTAGCTCTAGAAAGTGATCTTTTGGTAGTTTGATTGATATGGCATTGAAGAAGTAAAATTATATAGGAAGTAATTTTTATTATATTGCCTTAGCCTACTCATTAGCAGGCCCTTTTCTTGATCTTCAGCCTTCTTGACCTGTCTACAGCCTTCCACAGTGTCAGTCACCCTCTTCTCGCTAGGCTTTCTCCTGGCTCTCCTCTTGCCTCTGTAGGATTCTTGAGGTGGAGCAGGCAGCAGTTGTTATCTGCAGAAACCTTCAGCACCCTGTGCCCTTGGACATATTGGAGGGTGCTGTGGAAGCTGTCTTTGCTTATTCCTTCCCTGTCCCTTAGCAGGCCTGGCCAGTGAGAATTAAACTTGTTTCTTTAAAGACAAAATTGAAACCAATTCTAGTTTGTACTCTATCATTATGCTCCTCTGTATTCTTTTTAGGCCTGAAATTCTTGCATGAACCTATGATTCATGAGCCTCTGTAAATCTTTCCATTAACTTTTCCCCTCAGTACATGTGCAGTTTTTTTTTTTATTTTATTAAATCTGTTTTTCCTCTGCAGTCTCTTAATTTGTCATGTATGGTTTTTAAATGTGCATTTATATTTGAACAAAGTACCCAGAATGCCTTTAGTGCGTAGATACAATATTATGACTCGTTCTCTTTTTTTTGCCCCCTTGTTAAAGCTATTTTTCTTTTTGGAATTCATGGCCAGAGTGTGGGCAGCTGAGGAAAGGGGGAAAATAACACCCTGCTGCTTATTAAGAACATGCTGAAGACATTTCCAAAAAAAATATATTTGATTTAAAACAAATCTGGAAATAAACTATATTTCTACAATATACAATTGAATTACAATTCCATATTGACCTGGCCCACCTCCTACATGCCAAACGCTCTTCTCAGCACAGACTCACAAAACTGTACCTAGCAACAGAAGCCAGAGTCTAGGCAACTCAGTAGCTATTATTGCAAATGTATTCAAGATGTTTCTGTACACTCACATTTCAGCTCAGGAAGGAAGAATAAAGCTGAGGAGAAGGAAGCTCTGTTCGTCACTTCTGCATAAGATTGTTTTGGTTTTGGATACCAGACTTTACGATGGTCATTGGCAAGCCCTCGTGTGTCTGGAGGAAAGTGACAAGGATGATGAGGGGGCTCAGAAGTGCCACATGAGGAATGAAATCCCAGTGCAGGAGCTGGGGAAATGTAAGATCCTGGATGGAAGGAAAGTTCCTCAAAGGCAAGGGCTACTTCATTTTTGATTTGGCATCATCAGTGCCTAACACAGTGTCTGGAACATAGTAGGCCCTTAATAATTGCATGTGATTGATTGGTTTAGAGAAGAGAAGATAGGGATGGGGAGGGATGATAGTGGGGAGAAATCTGTTCTCTCAAGTCCTTAAAAGTCTGTCATGTGAAAGAAGGGTTGGATTTGAGCTCATGGGTTTTAGAATTGGAAGGGACCTAGAGAGCTTCCCTTTCATCTCCCTCCTAGTTTTATAAATGAAAAAACTGAAGCCCAAAGAACTTAAAGGATTGGCCACATAACTAGTAAGTAATGGAACTGGGATTCAAAGCTAGGTTTTTTTTTTACTCCAAATCTATTGTTCTTTCTATTAAATCATTCTGGTTCCCTGCCTCCCCCCTTTCTATGTCTCTAGAGGGCAGAATTAGCATTAGTGGGTGTAAGTTACAGGGAGACTGAGTCAGCTCAATATATAGGAACAACTTCCTAACTATAAAGTTGTCTGAAAACACCCTGGTTTGCTTTTTGAGGCTGAGTTCTCCATCACTGGAGGTGTTGAAATGGAGGCTTGTTAAGGTCATAGGGAAGCTTTCTATATGGAGGTCAAGGTTGGATTAAAATGGTCTTTAGGGTCCTCACCTGGGAGTTTCCTGTACCAAGGAAATCACAGGTCTAATTTCCCTCCCCCTTATACACACACACATACACAGACAAAGGCTGAGATTCATTAACCCTTGTCAATCATCCTTTTCCTATCCCTCCATATATGAGTTTATTCCTCTTAGTGTTTTAGTTTCCACATTTGTAAAATTAGGATATTCCTAAAATCTTCAAGTTGGAAGGGAGCTCAGTGGCTACCAGTTGGATCCAGCCTCTACCTGACTGGGAATCTCTTCTCCATCTCTATTATGTAGTCATCCCACCTTTAGTGAAGCTCTCTGCTGAGGGCTAATCTATTCACTTTTGGGCCAGTCCATTCTACTTCCAGATCTCTTTAAATATCCAGAAGTTTTCCCCTTAACATCAAGCCTAAATTTGCCCCTTTCCAGCTCCTAACCATTGCTCCTACCTCTGTCTTCTGGGGCTAAACTGAACACATCTATTCCTTCTACCAAGTAGTGACCATTCAAACACTTGCAGAAAGCTCTTGTGTCTACCCTTTTAGGAGATTCTAAATCTTCTTTTCTCCAGGCTAAACATCCCCAATTCCCTCAACTAAGCCTCCTGTGGTCTGATTTCAAGGCCCTTCCAAATTCAGGTTGCTCTCCTCTCCAGCTTAGAGGCTAAAAAATGATCATGTCGGTGTTGAACTCTCAAGTTCTATTTCATTCTGCAGAAGAAAATCAGAGGGGCCTATCACAATTCACTATGCAAGAAATCGTCCTCTCAGTCTTGGCTGCTTTTAGCATTTATTGTTTTCCCTGAAGACCATTGTGGACATAATGTTGGGGGGAAATGGAGCCTGACTGTGAGCTTCTTGAAAGGCCAAAAAGCTGAGAGAGAGAGAGAGAGGAAGAGAGAGGTCATAGAACCTGTTGGGGATGGAGTTGGTGGATGAAATGATATTTCCTCATACTAAGAGGAACTGATGAATGAGAAGCCATCTCTGCCTCTTACATATGCAACTGAGCTTTTCTCTCTGAATCACATTTATTCACGTGATATTCACATACTCAAATGGAGTTATCTCACTAAGTCAGAAGTCCCCTCTGATGATGTAGGTCCCAGCATCTCTGTGCATGACTGTTCTGTCCTACACTGAGTTGATCCAACATACCAAAGTCCTTGTTTGCTTTCCTGTTAGCTCTCATCCTGCCTTTCTTCATGTTTCCCTAATGACATCTGCCCGTATAACATTATGTAATGTTGAACTATAATGAGGAAATTTTGCCTGATTTGGTTGTTTTGATTATACATTTGATTATGTCCTTTTGCTATGGTAATTGTTACAGTATTTACAAACACCTCCTGGCTGCCAGGGATAAAGAAGAGAATGCAAGATGAAGATAAAATCCAGAGTTCCTTTCAGTCAGTCCTTGATATGAATGAGATCTGGGTTCTTGTTCCTGAAGGCCCCAAAGTATCATGTATGTTTCTGGACATTACCAACCATCCCTCCCTTTCCATCCCTCCCTTTCCTAGAAAGGAGAGCAAGGAGAGAGATGTTTATCTCTCTGTCTGTGCATCTCTGGGTCTAAGTTTCTCTGTCTTTGTTTCTGAGTCTCATTCTCTCTGTCTTTTTGTCTCTTTCTGTCTCTGCTCTTTGGCCTTTAAAGAAGCTCATGGAGTCAGGATCCATCCCCTTCCTTCTCTTAAAAAAGGTGGCCTGTGAGGCAGTTTGTGAAGAAGCTGAGGAGTAAATGACCGTGAATGTAGTGAGTAATAGACAGGGAGACTTTCTAAAATTGTATTTTAGGAGAGATAGCAGTCACCAATCAGGAGAGTGGGGCTCCAGGGCAGAAATTTCTCTATGGCATTCATGGTATCTGGTGTGGGTCCCAAAGCAGTAGGTTAGGCTGGTAGTGGGGGAGGAGGTTGTGGGAAGAGGAGGGAGCTAGAAGTAGCTAGGTGGCACAGTGGATAGAGCACCAGCCCTGAAGTCAGGAGGACCTGAGTTCAAATCCGGCCTCAGACTCATAACACTTAGTAGCTGTATGACTCAGGGCAAGTCACTTAACCCCAATTGCCTCACTAAAGAAAAAAAAAAGAGGAGGGAGCTACATGGTACTTATATATTGTTCTGTAATATAGAAATCTTCCCATGTTTCTCTGAGTTTCTGGTATTCATCATTCCATATTGTACAATATCATATTCCATTGCCTACACAGGTTTTGGTGTTTGTTTTTAGCTGTCTTCTAATCAGTGGACTCTGACTTTGTTTCCACTTCTTTGCTAGCATAAAAGAGTTGTGGTCTGAATGTTTTGTTAAATATTGGACCCTGTGTTCTGCCTCTGACTTTCATAGGAATTTGTGTCTAGTAGTGGAACCACTAGGTCAAAGGCTATATAAAAATTTTAGTCATTTTTTTCCATAATTCCAAATTGTGTTTCTGAATGATCAAACCAGTTCATAGCTCCACTTCAATGGATTACTGTTCCTGACCTCCAATGGCCTTGCCAATATTGACGGTTCCTATTGTTTGCCACCTTTTTTGTGGAGGCTTTTAAAGAAATGAAAACTGATTGGCAAATGCCTCTAATCCCAGCTGAGGCTGGGAGGCTGAGGATGGTAGATCTTTTTAGCTCGGGAGTTATGAGCTACAATGGTCTATGTTCATCAAATTTTTCATATACTTGGTTTCAACTTGATAATCATCATATCATATTCTTCCCCCTTCCCCCAGCCATAAACTCGTAGCTGGGAACCTCATCATCATGGAGATTATATCAGCTTTCTGACTCACACTTCATCATGCTTCCGCCTGATTGGAGGGTAGAGCAAAAAAAAAAAAAACAATACAACCCCCAAAACTCCTCCCTAAGTCTCCCTTTGGAGAGGGCTCAATTCCCAGTCAACTCTTCATTTCATACCAGCTGCTTTGCTTGATTTTGACTCTACCATCATCATACCCTCTTACTACTCTCTCCCTTTTTCACCTTCCTTTTGTGTATTGTCTTCCTCCATTAGACTGTAATCCCTTTGAGGGCAGGTACTGTCTTTCTTTCTCTTATTTGTACCCCCAGCACTTAGCATAATGCCTGGTACATAATAGGTACTTAATAAATATTTATTATATTCTAATAAATGTTTATTATGTATTATTATATATAGTATGTTCCACATCATTACCTCCTCTTCCCACCGCAATCATATTGTGTTATGTTGTATTGTATTGTATTGTATTGTATTGTATTGTATTGTATTGTATTGTATTGTATTGTATTGTATTGTATTGTGTCCACAGTAAGTCTGTCATCAATATAGTGAGCTCCTGGAAGCAGAGGGCTACTGGGCTGCCTAAGGTAGGGATCACTGGACCTGGTTAGAAATGGAGATCAAAGCTCTGATGCTGATGAGCAGTAGGATGAGGCCCATGAGTGACTCTTGTACTTCTAGCCTGGCTGAGATGGGGAGACCTAGTCTTTAAAAAAAATTAAAGTATTCCTGTGAATAATGTTTAGCTAGTCAAATAGCAACATGTGCTGTTGGCCATTTTCTCCTAGACGGTGCTACAAAAGGTTCATTCATTTTTACCATGCCAAAATATAAGAATGTACTATCTAGGACAAAATGGAAGCTAATGGAAGGATGGGCATTGCTCTTATGTTTAATACGACAAGACTGGGCCAGATAGAGCTACTGGGATTATTGTCCATTTACCTCTTTAAAGAGATAAATAGGGGGAGCTAGGTGGCACAGTGGATAGAGCACAGGCCCTGAAGTCAGGAGGACCTGAGTTCAAATGTGACCTCAGACCAATCACTTTACACTTACTAGCTGTGTGACCCTGGGCAAGTCACTTAACCCCAATTGCCTTAAAAAACAAACAAAAGAGATAAGTATTTATCATATCTTTCCCAAGACCTGTCTGTTTTACAAACGTGTCCATTTCTAATTCTGCTTGCCCAGATTCACAAGCTTGAGGTCATCCTTGACTCCTTCTTTACCTCATCTCCTTTAACCCCTATATCCCACAAGTTGCCAAGTCTTATTGAATATATGCTGCTTGAGGGGAGGGGCTGGTGTTTTCTCTTTCTCTTATCCTCATTGCTTAGCACAGTGACAAGCACATACTATGAGATGAAGAATGCTTCTTGATTGATTGATTTCAGGCATGGGGACCCCTTATGCAAAGGCAAGGAGGCAGAAAATGGAAAATCATGTATAGGGAATTCAGGACATATAAAAATACAGTGATTGATGGGAGAATAACAACTGTGCAAATTAGGTAATGCCTCTTGGAGGTAGAACTTGAGTTGATCTATGAAGAGGACTAGGGTTTTATGAAGGAGGTAAGGAATAGAGAGAATTCTAGGCAGAGAGGATGCCTTATGTCAAAGAAACAGAGGTAGGGATTGTAATGCCTTGTACGTGGAATGGTAAGTAGGGCACTGTGGCCAGAGCCTGGCATGTGTCAAGGCAAGTAATATGGTATAAGCCTGGAAAGGTAGATTGGAGTCACATTGTGACGAACTTTAAATGACAGGTGAGAGTATATGTTTTATCCTAAGAAAAATGGAACTATTTCAGCAGAGAGGTGGCATGGTCAAGCCTGTGCTTTAGAAATCTCACTGGCAACTGTGTAAAAGGTGAGTGGGAGAGGTTGCCCACAGGGAGCCTCCTCATTAGGAAGCTATTGGAATAGTTCAGGTTAGTGAAGGCTTCAACTACTATGTTTGTAGTGATGAGAGAAGTCAAGGTGATGGAATTGACAAGATGGCAACTAATTAGATATGGGGGTAAGTGAGGGTGAAGAGTTGAAGACAACATTTATGTTGCAAAGCATGGTGAGTGGAAAAATGGGGTGCCCTTAATGGAAATGGGGAGCCAGTCCCTCCGGCTTTCTTTGAAGAATATCCCTATGCTGTCTTCCACAAGTGGCCTTTCCTAATGTTACTCAGTTATTAATACTTTCTCCCACTTGAAATTATATTGGATTAGTAGTATGTAATTTGTATTTACTTCTCTTTTTATGTGTTACATCTATTCCTCCCTCAGTAAAATATAAGTTCCTTGAGGTTAGGGACTATATAATTTTTGTCTTTGTATCCCTGAGGCCTTGAACAGTGATTTGCATACAGTAGGTGCTCAATAAATGTTTGTTTAATTGAATGTGTATCATAAGATGCTTTGGAATGAACCTTAAAAACACTGTAGAATCTTTGAAGTCATGTTAATTAAGTGATTAATCAGTTTTCTGAAAGATAGCCTGGCACAATTTATAAAGAGCTGGTCTTGATGCCAGGAAGACTTGGGTTGTCTGATTCATATTGACTGTGAGACTCTGGGCAAATCACTTAAGCTCTCAGTGTTCTAGGCAACTATCTAAGACTAATATGTTACAGAGAAGGTGCTGACCTGCCTTGGTTAAGGGAGGTTCTTTGCCTGGAAGTTTCTCATACAAATGAAATCACAGGCCTAGTCCTTCTTTACTCAAAGACTAAATTTTGCTGTTTATTTTATGGGCATCATTGTCCTACTCAGTCAGGTTCACAATCTTGAAATATTCTTGACTTCTCCTTCTTCATCCCTCATATCTAGTCAATTGGTAGGTCTTACAACTTCTTTCCCCGCAATCGTTCTTTTCTCTCCGTTCGCAAGTCTGGCCCCCTAGTGCAGCTTCATATTACCTCTTTCTTGGTATTAGAACAAACTCCTAATTTCCAATCTTTATCTTCACCTATCCATCTTCCATACGGCTCCCAAAATTATTTCGCTAAGGTACAGGTCCAACCATCTCACTCCTCTACCTCAAAATAGTCGATAGCTCTCTATTGCCTCTAAGCTAAAAAATAAATGAATCAGCATTACCGGCATTTAAAGCCTTCTGTAATCTGACTCTGCCTTGCCTTCACAGACTTAGTTTGTTTCATTCCTTCACTCCATGTCCTGAGCAGAATGGCCTACTAACTTCTGCTTGAACTTGATATTTCTCCTCCGTTACATATGCATTTATTTGCACATTCCCAGAAGTGTATTCTTTCCTTATCTCTTCCCCCCTCAAGTCTTATTTTCCTTCAAGGTCTAATTCACATGGCACTCCCTCAGTGAAGCCTTTTCTCATCTGTCTCAAATTGTTAATACACCTCTCACCTCAAATAACTTTGCATCTACTTATCTGTGTACATGTATTACCCCTCCCCAGTAGAATATAAACTTTTTGAGAAATCCCTTGCACCTATCAGAATGCCTTTGTGTGATAGGAGCCTAATAAATGTGTGGGTTTTTTAATAAATGGGTGAATAATAGTCTTACTGATCCATATCCCTCGTTCATCTTTATGGAGCCTCTATATAATTAAGAATGTAAATGCGTTTTTTTAAGAATGAAAGATTAGGCAACCTATTCAAAGGGTGATAGAATTAGAAATCCATGGCCCTTTAGAATAGTTGATTTTCATACTGGGCCACTTTGTTTATCCTTTGCAACCATGAATCCCACAAGTTTGAACTTTTAATGACCTGTCAGTGATTCAACTATAACACCTCAAGATAAACTGTCATGGTGGTTTGAAGGTACATTTCCTAGGGAAAACATAATGGTAGAATTCCTTGGAGAGAAAAATAACCAAAATGAACAGGTCATCTTAGTGAAATCCTGAAGATTTAACCTCCAACAGATTGTTGTATCCATATGATTGTCTGAGAGAATGCAGATGTCAAGTTTTGACAGTATTTCTCTCCTCAGCTGTAATTACTACATTCCAAATGCAACAGGCAGCTGTCTAGGGATGGAACAGCTGTGGAATCACTTGAATGATGTCAGTAGAGCCTTCATTTGGGGCCTAGTTGGAGTCCTGGTGCATATTTGGAGGATGTGCAAACTTCCTGAAGTAGCATTCTTTGACTAAGTCTGCAGTAAGGACACAACCAGGCATCCTGCTAATTCTCTAGGGGTGCATTTAAAGACTCCTGCACGGGAGTCCATGATGCTGTTTGGCACAGTGCTTGGCACTGAGAGGGTACTTAATATGTGCTTGTTGATTGATTCATCGATTGACTGGCTGTTGGAGCAAACAGTGGCTCAGAAGGAACAGTAATTAGGCCTTCAGGTTTTGTCATCTGTCAAAGTATTTAACTAAATGACTATTCAACTTCTGATTCCACAGATCTAGCAGTAGGGCACTCATCCCCTCACAAGGCAGCCAACTCCATTGTCAGACAGATATTAGTGGTACTTTGACAAAATCTACCACCTTCTTGGGTCCACCCATTTGGTCCTAAGTCTGCCTTCTGGGGCCAGTCAACAAGCATCTAAATGCCTACTATGTTCTAGGCATTGGGGATAAAAAGACAAGAATGAGATAGTACCTACTCTCAGGTATATTATGTTCTATTTGGACCAAGCGACCACTAGACAGATTTGCAACTCCCTGATCGGACTGCTTCCTGGTCCTTGAAAAACATCTGTCTATGTGCATGTAATGCATCTCATCTTTTAAGATTTATATAATGTCTATTCCAAGCCAGATATGAAGGCCTTTTGGGATTCTACACTGTCTTCCCACCAAAGTTTGTTTTTCTTACCCTTTCCTGTGCTATCAAAGTCTTTAATGGAAATTAGAGTTTGTTTTTCTGAAATAAACACACAGCAAAATTCACTGCTAGAGTGAGGTTATTCTAGCACAGGGTAGGGGTTGGGGAGGGTGTCGGGAAGAACATTTTTCCTTCAGTGTTTTGTCCAGAAAGTTTCCCTTGGTTATTTATTGAGGATAATTTTTATAAGCCATGTTTTTAAATCTTGTTGCAGTTTCAGCTTCAGTTTCTCTCCCCCTTGTTCACTATGCAACCCCTCAGAACATTTCAGACAATTTCCCATCTTCATGAGTGAGTGATATTTTCTTGCCTTTTAAAAATAGACACCAAAAATGATCTTTTTTAGTTTTGGAGGATGGCAGAGTGAAAGGCTTTCCAAATTAGTAAGTCAGCTTTTCTCTTAATATAAAATTGTTTTGGTTTCCTTTTTTTCTAATTTATTAATTTTTCCTAACTGATGAATTGTAAGAGTTAAATGGCAAAGATCAAAGATGAGGAGAGCAAAGAGATACATACTGTCTTTTATAGTGAGCCTACCCAATTAATTCTCAGAATTCATCCTCTAGCCTTCTGGAGTCAGTGGTGAGATCCAATCCATTTAATAGTTTTGTATCTAAATTGGGTCAGAGGAAAATACTCTCTCTATTAAGAGTACTTGAGCCTCCCTCTGCATTGTTCTCCTGTTGCTCTTTGTTTCATTTTTATACACAGAGGATATTTGTACACAGCTGCCTTTCTTTCCATTTTAAAAAATAAATTTATGTTGATATCTTTTGTTTTTACGTCATCTACCTTCAATGTCACACTCTTTTTAGAGCTGTTTAGTACAAAAAGATTTTTTTCCTAGTTGGCCATTTCCTTGCTCATCCTAGATACATTAATTTGTTAATGCAAAAACTTTTAAATTTCATGTAATCAAAATTATTTATTTTATCTTTCATAATAACCTCTATCCTTTGCTTGGTTAAGAATTCAATCCATGCCCACAGCCTTAAAAAGTGTATCTTCTACTTCTTTTCTAAAACATTTTTATGGCATGATCTTTAATATTCAGATCACATATCCATTTTGGAACATGTTGGTCCAAACCTGATTTTCCCCAGACATTTTTTCTGGTTTTTTGAATAGCTCTTGTCAAAGGTGGGTAATTTCCTAAGTAATTTATATTTTGGGGTTTATCAAACTTTGAGTTATTGAGTTTAATTATTTCTGATTCTTCCTTGTATAGTCTGTTCTATTGATCTACTTTTCTATTTTTAAACCAGTAGCAAATGGTTTTAATTAGGGTTTTACCATATAGTTTGAAGTCTGGAAGTAAAATTTCCCCTTCATTCCTGCCTCTCTTTTTCATTATTCTAATTCTTCTGTTCTTCCAAATGAATTTTGATCTTGTTTTGTCTGGCTCTGCAGAGTATCCTATTGGTAGTTTGATTAGTACAGCACTAAATCTGTAAATTAACTTTGCTATTTTATCACTGTGAGAACTAAATATTCCTCCAGCTAGTTGTTGCTTTTTTCCCCCTTCTTTAAGGAGCATTTTACAATCATGTCTATATGGGTATTGAGTGTGCTTTGGTAGATTGACTCCCAGATGTTTTATGCACATTGTAGTTTTATTGTATGCATATTGTTATTTTGAAAGGGACTTCCCTTTCTATTATTGCTTTCTGGATTTTATTATTACTGTATAGAAACTTTACTGAAGTTATTAATCTTGTTGATTGCTTTCTTTTCTAATTTCCTAAGATTTTCTAAGTAAACCATCAGCAAATAGGGATAGTTTTGTCTCTGCTTTTTCTCCCAACAGTGGGCTGCCAAAGTCATTCCTCCGTCCTGCACTCTGCAATCCAAGCGAACTGGTCTTTTCTCTGCACACCATTTATATTCCATTTCCCATCTCTGTGCCTTTGCCCTGGCTGTCCCCCATGCCTGGCATGCACTTTCTCCTTACCTCTGCCTCACAGAGTCACTCTCTTCCTTTAACAGGCATCTCAAGCATCACCTTCTGCATAAATCCTTTCCTGATCCCTCCAACTGCTAGTGCCTTCCTTCTCTAACTAACCTGTATTTAACTACTTTGTGTATATGTCAACTTCATTATTTATGCAGTACTTGTTTTTACATGTTCTTGTCATCTTCCGTATTAGAATGAAAGCTCTTTTTTGAATAGTCATTGTTTCATTCTTTGCCCTTGTATCCTCAGTGCCTAGCACAGTGACTGTCACATGTTGTTCAGTTGTGTCCAACTCTTTATGACCCCATTTGGGGTGTTTCTTGGCAAAGATACAGGAGTGGTTTGCCAGTTCTTTCTCCAGCTCATTTTACAGATGAAGCAACTGAGGCAAACAGGGTGAAGTGACTCGCCCAGGGTCACACAGCTAGAATGTGTCTAATGCCAGATTTGAACTCAGGAAGATGAGTCTTGCTGATTCTAGGCCCAGCACTCTATCCACTGAATCACCTGGCTGCCCAGCTGTCACATAGTAGGAGTTTAATGAATATGTGATGATTGATTGACTGAATGAGGGCTTTAAAGGATTAATCCATAAGGATTTTACCTGTTTGGCATTTTCTTTTCTTTCTTTTTTTTTTTTTTGTCCTGTGGATTCAGCTGTAAATACTCTACCTCTGGTGCATATAATTCTTTTGTTTTATTTTTCTTCGTTTTGAGAATTAGTGGGACTAGAGAAAATGTCCATTCCTTCATTTTTTCGGTCACATCAGATGCCTTTCTGTGTCAATGAACAGTGTGTGTGTGTGTGTGTGTGTGTGTGTAGGGAGATGTGTAAGGGTGGGGAATATCTTCTTTGAAAGCCTCCAATCCCTTCCTTTTTATTCTGCTAGTTATAGATTTGGTATCTTTAAAGCATATACATAATGTTTAAAACCTTAGAGGAGTTTCTGCTTAGCATTCTTAAATGCAATTTGAGGGCAGTTTACAAATCTTGGTTTAGGTGTTGATTTTTGATAACAGCTCATTACAAAGTAGAATCTGCAATGCTGTAGCTGATTAGGAAAGCGGCTGCACAATTATATGTGGTTAGGGTGCAAATGAAATAATTAGTCTTGCATTTTGAGACTTTTCACATTTGGGCTCCTGATTTCTATGTGAAATGGTAGTGGCTTTGTCTGTCTCCTCCTTTGCACTCTCATCATCAGCACCCTAGTCTAGGTACTTGTTACCTCTTTCTGGGTTATTGCCCTAGCCTCCTGGGCTTTTATGCTGTTCTCTCTCCCCTATCTGGTTCAATGTACCCTCTACAGCATTGCCAGATTCATCTTCCTGAATAATGAGCCTATTTATGTCATGCTACTACTCAGAAACATTCAGTAACTACCCATTGCCTACCAACTAAGACTCCACTTTTCTTACCATGCCCCCTACTATGTCTTCCCAACAGAATCTCACCCTTTAATGCCTGCCTCAGCCCCTTTATATACTGTCTATGCGCTGGCCAAACCAAACAGTTTTTATTTCCTAGACATGTCCTGTGAGCCTCTGAGCCTTATCTCATGCTCTCTGTCCCCTGCAGTATGCCTGATATGCCGTTCCTCACCACTGATGCTTAATGCAAAACCTGCCTTGTCTTGGTGGGTCCACTTTGTTCATGAAAACTTCCCTCATTCACTGAGCCCCAAGTTCTCCTTCCTTCCTATGAACCATTTGAACACTTTTTTTTATTCCTTTTAAACACTTCTCACAGTCTAATTTTTATTTAAGCAGTTCTAGTATATGTCTCATCTCTCCTGCTTGTTGATGACAAGGGTGGTGTCTCATTTCTATCTTTTTCAGGGTCTAGTCCAGAGCCTTATGTGAAGCAGGCACTCAATAAATCTTGCTTGAATCAATTAGTATTTCTTCAATACTAGCTGACATTTGCAGCTCAAAGTTTGCCAAGTACCTCATCTCCATGATCTCCTTTGATTCTCCACAACTCTAGGACTTCGAGGATGTGGGTGTGGGAGCTCCCTCCACCTCTCTATAATGTAACCCATCTATGACATAGATCATCACATGAGCCTTAGAGAAGTTAGATTATGCGTATGTTTCCCTTTCCCAGATTTAGTGCTGGAAGGAAAATCGAAAGTCATCTAGTTTAGTGCCCCCCACCCTTGCCCATTTTATAGCTGAGGAAACTAAGCCCCAGAGAGATAAATTTGCCTTCCCAGTTTGAGGTAGTAAATAGTGGAGTTGGGATTGGTGCCTAGGTCCTCTTGACTCCAAGGTCGAGTCACACCAATGAGATTCAAATCCAAGCCTCTCCTGATTCCAAGACCAACACACTTTCCCTAGTACTCCACCGACTTTGCTGTTAGTGAGGAGCTGGACAAGCTGGTGCTGGCTCTTTTGTCCTTCAGTATTACATTGAACTCTCCTATGAATCCTTATGATTTCATACTTTAACATACTTTGACCTCTCCATTGGTACTGCATGAACTGCCACTTCTTGACTAAAATAAGCCAAATTAGAAAGTCTTAGCTTTAAGATATAATTACTTTCATTAAGGGCTTTTTGAGTGTTAGAAATATTACTTGAAAAGAGGTAAATGAAGGTTTTTCCTAAATGATCTTTCATTTTCAACAATAGTTTCACTAAGGAAAACCTACTATTGCCACAGCCTCATTTGAGGTGTGGCAACTTTCATGTGAGAAAAAGAAAACTTTTGGCCCAACGCCTTTTTAAAAGTCCTTTTCTGAAATACCCAGATATTTGGAAAGCAAACAAAGTGGTGACTTCCACGGTTCCTAGTCAGTAGAGAATGGCCATGGTTCCCTTGGTGGTGGCGATGTTGCAGCTGGTAATGGAGATAAGTCTTCTCTCCATAAGGCATCTCTTCGTAATAAAAAGATCCTGTAAATAACATTAAGATTGGAAAAAAGAGGAGCTCTCAGGTCCTCAGAAGAACATGTGACCGCCCAGGAATTCAAGCGTATGATTTCCACATTTGCAGGTTCAGAATAAATCAGGTGCAGTCTACCCAGAGACAGGAGGAATAGACATAACCCTAACCCTAAATGCCCCTGCCTGCCCTGACGTTCATCTGCCCTCCCCAGACTGCACACAATTACAGTTTTACATATCCTGATATCACTTTATTTCACCCAGAATTTGAGTTATTTTTGTAGTGAATCCTTAGTGTTCACAAAGCTGTCCTTTCCCCACCACTCCATTAGGCAGGTTAATGGAAAGTGTAATGGAGTGAAGGTAAGGAGATCTAGGTTCCAACATGAGCTCTGCTATGGACTCGCTGTCTGACCTTGAGAGATCTCATTCCACCTCTTGGTGATTGTCAGCATACTCAAGTGATCTCATCTGGATTGGCTGTCTGCACGAGTGGATAGAACACTGGAGTCAGGAAGCCCTGGATTCAAATCTTAACTCAGACATTCAGCAGTTGTGTGGCTTTGAGCTAGGCACTTAACTTTTCTCAGTTTCAGTTTCCCAATCTAGAAAATGGGAATCATAATCCCTGTCATACCTACTTCCCAGGGTTGTCGTATAGCACACATTGAGCTACCATCTAGAAATTGCTTTGCAAATGTAAATGTCTCCTGTTGTTGCTGTCTTTATTCACCATTTGGGATGAATGGGAAAGCATGCTAGATTTCGAGTTAGAGGGGCTGGCTTTGAATCCCAGCTCTGTCACTTAAAACCTGTGTAACTCAAGGCAGATCATTTGGACTTAGCCCCATTAACTGTAAAACGAGGAAGTTAGTTTTGCTAGATGACCTTCGGAAGTCCCTTCAAGCTCTAGATTTATGATCCCTCCCTTCAGCCTCAGCTGTGGAATCAGTGGCCTGTCTCTGCAAGGAGAGCCCTGTCACACATAGGCAAACAGGTCAGGGGCTCTTTTGATTCCACATTCCATATTCCCTTGTCATTTCAATTCTCTATGATGTTTATATACGAATCTCCCTCCCTCAGGGATGAAATGTGAGTAGTTTTGGAATATGCCATCAGCTCACTTTCCTTCCACAAGGTGGCAAAAGTACAACGCCATGGCCAGGGGATTGCTCAGTTACAGCATTTGTTGATGGAACCGAGATTTAAACAACTGGCTGGCAGAGAAAGCTGCATGAGAGCTGTTAGGATAAGGCCTTCTTCCCTTCCCAGATTCAAGGCACTTCTAGTACCTGTGTTGAGAGTGATGAGATTGGTATGGAGAAGGTCACTTTGAAGTACCCCAGTGAAGGTGGTGTGGCATTCCAAGGAGTTCCAGATGAATCCAATTTCCAAGAGCTTTGTCTCTAATTGAATAGAGATATAAACACCAGAAAGGAATGGGGGCTAGTTATAATTTATCCAAGTAAACTGAGTCAACCTATAATTCAAATAAAAGTTTAGCCTTTTAGCAAAGCTGTAATTAGGAATTCTTTTTTTACCTGGAATGAAAATATTGGAGTATTGGAGGGGGTAGAAGGTGGTGAGAGCAGTGGTGCAGAAGTTAATCCAACGCTGAATACAGTTTTGGGATAGAGGGTGGGCCATCACCCTATGGGCAGAGGTTGAAGGGAATCCTAAAATTACAGAATTTGAGAGCTGAGAACCGCCTCTGTGGCCATGTAGTCCAACCTGTACGTGAAAGGGAACATCCCCAATAAATAGGCAGCCAGCAACAGGCTTGAAGGCCTCCAAGAAGGGGGAATCCACCACCTGCTGAACCAGAGGCAAGCCCTGAGAGAAGGACCTGTGGTTTAGCAACCTAAGATTAGTCAAGTTATGCTAAATAGTGCAGATCAATGCAGCACTGCAAGGAACAGACCTCCAGAGCACAGAGGAAGCATGCCCCCTGTGTGTTAGCACCCTGGAACACAGCCCAGGTTAGCTCACCCTAGCTATGCCTCTGCTTTTTAAGGTCCCCTTCCTCCAGCCCACACCTCTCAGAACACAAAGATGACCTCTAGTCACACATGCATAAAAGGCAGAGGCTTTCATGGTACAATTAAGAAATGTATGCTTAAAATGGAAGGATGCTGATAGCCCATTTCATGGGAGCTTTTTTCTAATAAAAGCTTCTGAAAATCCTTTCACCCTTTGAATTTTCCAAAATGGTTTCACTAAGGATGTTGAAACTGGCTTAGGAGTGTTTTCTGAGTCACCACTAATGACTTATTGAATGAAAATGATGATAAATTATGACATTACCTCTTTATAGTGTTTTTTCATTAATTTTTCCACTTAAAGTATGTTACTGCTGCCCCTCAGAAAAGTATAACTGCTTAGTGGGTTTTCATGGAAAATGTCTTTTGTTTTTCTATTCATAATGCTCTGCTTTATAAGTACTAGCAAAGCCTTTAATCTGAATTTTCTCTGCAGATGGTTAACTGCGGTGAAAAGTTTTCTAGTTATTGCATAGTCTCTTTTTTAGAATTAATTGCTTATGATGTGGGAAGAAGATGACCATCTTACAGATTGTGGGAATTAGCAAGAAACAAAACACTAAAAATGACAAATGAGACTCAAATATAGCTTGCGTCAGAATTCGTAAATTAAGAATGAATAGGACGAGCTCAGCTTCTCCCCTTTCTGTTAAAGAGAACTTTTTTTTTTGATGTCCTGGACCCCTTGGGCAATAGGATGAAGCCTATGCACCTCTTTCCAGAGAGATGTATTTAAATGCATAAAAAGCAGTGTATAGTATTACAAAGGAAATCAATTCTATTAAAATAGTTATATCGTTTTTCTTAAAGTTCATGAACCTCAGACTAAGAACCTTTGAGATAGAGAAACAATATTACATTTTTTCAGTATATTCCAAGAATATGCTCTCTTGAAGCATATTGAAGAAAAATTCCTAAAAATGGGGGTAATGGGGATACTACCTACCTCCCAAGGTTGTTGTGAGGATGCAAAGAGAAAATGATTGCACAGTCCCTGGCACACAGTAAGCACAGTATAAATGTTAGTTGTTGTTGCTGTTATTCCAAGCTTACCAGTGGTCCCTTATTGGTTAAATCAAGCATCCTTTCCTCAGGCCTTACTATTCTAGACCTCTCTGTAGCTTTGGAAACTGTTGTGGCCTGTTCTTTTTGGATACTCTTCTCCTACCTGAGCAACTACTACTCTTCAGGCTCCTGTGTTCTCCCCACTATGTATCTCTGTCCCACAGTGCTCTTTCCTGAAGCCTATGGAGTCCTTCTCGGAATCATGTTTTTAAATGCACAAAATCGAATATGTAGCATATTAAAGGAAATCAATTCTGTTGGAATACAGTTGTCAAAGTATTTGAAAAACAAGTTAATGGACCCCAGGTTAAGAAGGCCCACTCTAAATGATCTCTAAAGCCCCTTTCAGTTCAATGAATCAACAAGTATTTATTAAACGTCTACTATATGTCAGGCATTTTGTTAAGCACTGGCTTTTTACCTCTAAGGCAACAAAGGTCACAGCAGCCCCCTTAAGATCCCTAAAATAGCTGTAACCTAGATAAGGGCAGTAAAGCATGGAGGAACAAAACTACATTGTTACATTGGGATGAAAAACTTAACTGATTTGGGCTGGAGCTGAAGGCCTGTAATTTCTGGAAGTCTGCTCGTAATGTTCCTTCCCACTCTCCCCATCGCCCCTGTGAAAGGTATTAATGACATGCTGGAGAAAAAGCAAACGCACCAAGGGGAGAAATTGTTCTGAAGTCACATGAAAAGGCTGACTGGCGGGGGTTCTCTGAGTGACAATATGATTATATGGGGCATGCAGGGAGGGGAGGTATCTGTTCAGAAGTGAACGGGTTTCTTCCTCCTGCATTTAGTTCCCATAGAAATGTGCCCCCTCTCCCCCTGTAGGGGATGGTCTTTGTGGTAATTTGGTGTGAACATCAGGAAAGCTCAGCTTTGCTTCCTAATTGAAAGCTTATGCCTTAACTGTCCCAAATCAGATCCCTAAAGAGTCAGGCCTTCTCATTCCTCAGGTTGTTAGAGCCTGGAATAGAAGCAGCAGGAGGTTTGAAGGAGCTTTTATTCTCATGTCAAAAGGCAGATTGTCCTCCTGTTGAAGTCTCTGTTTCAAATGGGTAGGAAATTAATTGAGTCATTAAAACAACCCTTGCTTATTGGAGATCTGGGAGAGGTGGATGGAATGATGGAGGGGGGGATGATACACGAAGTGGATTTAGTTAGTTCTCATTGTGTGTGAGGCACAAACTGTTTCTGCAGGACTTGACCTCTGTGCTGTATTTCTTCTGGATTGGGTGCCATCTCCCTGTCTTGATATGCTGTAGCTAGGAGTTGCACTCCATTTGGGGAGCTAGGCATCTGTTCAGTCCTGCTAAAATTTTTAAGTTAGCCTTGGAAATAATAAGGCAGTGTTGTGTGGTGCCTGGGGAACTGGCCTTGGAGGAAGGCAGAGGTGGGTTCCCTGCCTCTCCTAAATACTGGCTATATGACCCTGGGCAAGTCATATAGCGTCTCTGTGGTCTAGACAACTCCCTGAGACTGTATGCTGCAGAGCAGTTACCAACCTGCATTGGCAGAGGACGTTTCCTCATCTGGGACTTCCTTCTATTCAAGGAAATCGCTGCTCGGGTTCCTATTCCCCTATCCTAGAGAATAATAGTCTCTGGATCCCGACATCAAAAATCGGCAGGCAGATGAAGGAAAGACAGTACCTCTTTTGGAATCCCTTTTTTTGCATGCAGTCAACCTTACAGTTTTGCCATGTGTATAATGGAAAGAACCCTGGATCTAGGATCAGAAAACTTTGATTTGAGTTCATGCTCTGATACTTACTAGCTCTCTGACCATTTCAGTGAGTTTCTTATGTAGTCTTCTGGTTGGCTGAGGAGCCAAAAGAGTGATGTTTCAGTAGGGGCTGCGTACAAAGGGTTCAGACTGATGATCTCTCCGCTTTCTAGTGAGGAGGGCTCCTGGAGCCACTGAGCCAGGGGAGGGACAGCAGCAAGGTATATTCCCCCAACGGCCACCATATTTCGCTAAGCTTCTTATGCCTGTTTCTTTTGTGCTTACTCTTTCCTATCTTTGATGAATGAGCATGTGGACATGGAGTTGATCAGGTTATATATGTATGTTTTTGTGAGTTTTACAAGGTCAGAAGAGCCATGAATTTTTCTCTTTATTGTAGTTTCTGCTTGTTCGTTTTTTATTTTGGTAATTTGACTTATTTCCCTTTTCTCTTTAATCAGATTAGCTAATTTTTAAAAAGATTTTTTGTTAGTTTTTTTCAAAGAACCAGCTTTTAAATTTATTAATTCTATTCCTTTTATTTTCTGATTTATCTATTTCTTTTCTAATTGTGAATATTTCCTCTTTTTTGCTCATTTTGGAATCACTTGTTGATTTTCTAATCTTTAAGTTGTATATTCAGTTCATTATTGATTTGTTTAAAATTTTGTGAAAGTATGTTTTCAGAGTTATAGTGTTTCTTTTGAGGACTCCATTAGCTGCATCCCATCTATTTTAGCACATTGTGTCATCATTATCATTGTGTATCCCTATCACATGTAACCCTGGACAGGTCACATAACCGCTCAATACTCTGCAACAACTCTTTGAGACAGTCAGTTGCAGAGAAAGTGCTGATCCACACTGAAAGAGGGAATTTCCTCACCATGGAGTTGCCTGTACTGGTGAAATCACAGGTCTACTCCCTATCCCTAATGATAATGAAATGAGAGATGGATACAGGAAGAGACCTTGACACAGACTATAAGCATTTCCTGCAAAAGTTTAGCCAGTGTGAAACAGTTTCACAATAAGGGGGCCAAATACACTCTGAAGGCATCTTAGGCAATAAACTATCATTGTCTTAAAAAGTATCATTATCATTGTCTTTCAAATAACTATTCAATATTTCCATGATGTGGAAACAAATGGCACCAGCTTTATTGTATTATTACTATCTCTCTATAGGTATACAGCATTTTTTTTTAGTAATCTCTGTATCATTGTTATTTTATTATACCTACTATGTACTCAAAATTGTGTCATCCCCAGGATAGGCTTTTTTTTTTTTAATAGACTTGGTCTGGTTTAATTTCTCCTCTTTTTTTTTTTCCTTCATTACCGTTTCATTTTCTTCATATGTTGCATCAGGGACTCTGTAAGGTTAGAATCCAGATATGGTGGCTCTGCTATCATTGGAGAAGAAAGTATTTTGTCGGAAAAATCTTTTCCATTGTTTTCCATTTGTTGTCCCTCCAGATTTATACTTACATGCTTTTGTTACGATCTGGCTAAATTGGGTTTTATGCCAAACTTTCTATGAAACCATTTTTCTACTTTTTCTGTTTTATGAATCAGTACTGGTCATAATCGCCCATCCTCCTAGGGAAGGAGGATTCATTGCAAATGAATTTATATCTAAACAGTGTTGCTCTTTGTTGTCCCTCTGCCTGATAAGTATAACTCGATTGGGTGGTTACTTCCTGAGACGCCTTCAGGGTTTATTTGGCCCCCTTACTGTGTAATATTGTTTCACATTGGTTAAACTTCTGCAGGAAATGGCCATGGTTAACATCAATTTCTCCTCCTGTATGCATCTCTCATTTCATTATTATTAGGGATAAGGAGTGGATCTGTGATTTCACCAGTACAAGGAAATCCGTTGAGGAACTCCCTCTCCTAATACAGGTCAGTACCTTCTCTTCAACCTATTGTCTCAAAGACTTGCCTAGAGCATTGAGATGGTATGTGACTTGCCAAGGTTACACAACCAGTATGTGTCAGAGGTAGGATTTGAACTGGGCTCTTCTGGGCCCTGAAGCTGGCTCTCTATCCACCTGGGTTTATAATCTGCCTCACTTGCTTCTTACCTGTGTGACTTTGGGTTAATGACTATCTCCATTGGTTTTTCTCCTCTGTGGAATGGGGTTGAGGTTGGACTATGTGACCTCCAATGTCCTTCCAGCTCTTACTCTGTGCTCCTACCTTCTATGGCCTATTTCTAAATTGACATCAGTGCCCTAAAAATGACTTGGAGATCTTGGCTTTTCTTTTAGTTTGTGAATCTAGTTGTGTTATCATCTGGCTCACAGGTGTCCACTTCTTCACTAGAACAGCATGAGAGACTTTGCAAAATGCTTTCTTGAAATCTAGGAAAACTGTCTCTAGCATTCCCCTGATCTCTACCTTTCAGAATCGATTTATTTCAAAGCTAAGTTGAGTACCACCTCCACCATGAAGTTTTGCCCCGATTCCCTCTCCTCCCAGTTGTTAGTATTCTCTCATTTGGGTTCCAAAATCGAATATGGGTCTAATTCTTAAATGTGGGACCGTCACATTTCATAACTGGAATTATTCCTTCATCAGTTGAATTACATACCCTGCCCTAGGATTTTCTCATTCAGTCAGATGGAGGTAGTCTTCTTGAAGATATTGTAAGGCATCGAGCGTCTTATCTCCTCTGTGTATACAGAGGGGCAAATGCAATTTCTTTATTTAGAAAAATAACGTATGCTCATTTCTAAGATGCCTCTGATTTATATGCTCATGAATTCATGGCTATGATTATTTATGCAAATGAAATTGCTTAATTTCAAACTACGCCAGAGTCTTTATATAGTATTTGGAGCAATGGAAATATGTTGGTTCATCTGATTGACATGGTGATCAACCGTGATTCTAGCTGATGATGATGATGAAGAATATTCCCCACCTCCTGACAGAGAGGTGATGGACCAAATATGAAGGATGAGTCACGCATTTTGGGACATAATCAGTATGGGAATTTATTTTGCTTGACCATGCATGTTTGTTACAAGAGATTTTTTTCTGGGTGGGGGAAGGGAAGATGCTTGATAATTTAATTTTAAAATGTTGATTTAATTCAGTAAGTAATCACTGTGCAGCTACCCAGTATAAAGCCATAGAACCAGAGATTTGGGCTGCACAGAAACTTGATGGCAATAAGAGGTAGTGCGGCAGAGCAAATAGAGGGCAGGATGAATTCAGTTTCTCTCTCAAATACTTATTAGGGATGTGATCCAAGAAAAGTCATCTAATCTTTCTTAGTCTCAATTTTCTCATCTATAAAATGGGAGCAACAGTATCAGCTATTTTGAAGGGTTGTCATGAGGATCAAATGTCATACTGTATGTAAAGTGCCTCATAAATCTTAAAGTGCTGTATAGATGTCGTGTGTTATTTCATGAATACGTTCATCTAGATAAAATCAGGAATTTACATACATATATGTATATATGTATGTGTGTGTGTATATATGTATATATGTATGTATGAACACACAGCACAAGGAGGCCCACTGGATAGAGAGCCAGGCCTGGGGTCAGGAACACTTGAGCTCAAATTCAGCCTCAGACATTTACCAGCCTGGGCTACTCACTTAACTTGTTTGCCTCAGTTTCCTCATCTGTAAAATGGGATAATAATAGAATCTGTCTCTCCGGATTTCTGTGAAAATCAAATGAGATGATAATAGTGCTTGGCAAATAGTAGGAGCTTAATAAATACTTATTCCCTTTTCTTATTTCTTCCCTATATAGAGCCACAGATAATACCATAACCTCATAAAAGATGAAGTATGCTATATTTTATTGGTCAGGAAATGATTGGATGATCTTGATGCTTTAAATCTCATGATCCTGTATTTTTTTTTTGAACCAGACCTATGATTTATTAAAAACAGTACTTATATAGTTCTTTAGAGTTTACAAAACACTTTATAAGTGTTATCTCATTTAATCCTCCCAACAACCTTGGGAGGTAGGTGCTATTTTTGTCCTCATTTTACAAATGAGGGAAACTGAGGCAGACAGAGATTTTTAAATGACCTGCCCAGGATCACATAGGTACAAAGTGTCTGAGGCAGTATTTAGACTCTTATCTTCTTGACTTGAAGTACAGTTCTCTGTTACACTGCCTGAATGCTGACTTCATTGATACAGTTTAATCTTGGTGAAAAAACTTCCTCTACCAATGCAAGTTGGTACTTCTGTAAAGAGTTGCCTGAGGGCACCAATAGTTAGTGTTTTGAGTGGGGTTAAATAGCCAATATTTTTCAAAGCCAGGACACACCACTAACCCAGTCTTTCTGCTTGAAGATGCTTCTCTGTCTACTTTGCTGTGCTGCCTCTCCAGTATTAGCTCAAAAATGTCAAGAAATGGTAGACAGAAAAGCAGGTTTACGGAAATCTTGAGACAAGATCCGATTTTAAGCCAAATAATTATATGAACATCTTTAAAGCTGAAAATGGAAAGAGGACAACAAAACGATGAAAAATGACAAAGATCTATCACAATTTCTGTAGCAAACTATTATCTTCATCCATGACATTTGAACTCTATCACAATCTTCCCAATGTGTTACTTGATGAAGTACCAATGACACTATGGGAAAGCAGAGGGCATCACCATCCTCCCAGTTACCCAGGCTCACAACCTACATGCCTTCTTCAGCTTGTCACTCTCACCCTCCCAATCCAATCTGCCCATTTTTGCCTTTGTAACATCTCTCAAATATGCCTCTTCTCTTCCTTCCCCGCCCAAATCTTAATACTGTCATGTACTCAGCAATTCAGTAACACTGGCCACCTTCCTGTTTCTCAGACGACACGCCATCTTCCAAATATAGACATTTTTGCCGGCTGTCCCCTGTGCCTGAAACACTCTCCCTCTCCATTTCCACTTACTAGCTTTCCTGGCTTTCTTTAACCCCTCTGTCTTTCAAGATAACTGAAAAGACAGAAGATATTGAATGGTGGAGGAAAATCACAGGTATTTTTTGCTACCGGTAAAGGAGGATCAAATGTTTATCAACATTTGTCACCTCATATACCTGCTTTCTTACTTCTACAAAACTTTATGAGACTAATTTATACATGGAAACGTGTACCCTTGATGAAAATATAAGAAGGAAACAGGCAGGCATTAGCAATGATATTAGTCATACATTTAACTGAAAAGTGTGGAGAATACAAGATCTCACCATGCTTGTTGTTTGTTCAGTATAAAAAAAAAGCATTTGATTTTATAAATCAAAATTTTTCCCATAAAGCCTTTCCTTCAGCATGTTAAAATCATCTCAGATGCTTGGTAGATTTAACAACAAACATAGCTTTGTTAGCTCCTCTGCTGAGAGTAATATGAAATAAGGCACAACACAGGGAGAATTATGCTCACTGAAAGTGTTTTCCACTGTCATGCAGGGGATTTCATGCAGACTCTGAATTGAAGAGGCTTTCCTAGAGATGATGACTCCCCCAACCCTGCCAGGGTCCTGTTTGAGGATAACATTGGACTAATTGTATCCGACCTCACAGCACTGCAGAGACTTCTAAATAAGATCTGTAATTATGTAAACAGAATTTAACCTAATAATCCACAGAGGATAAACAAAGTGGATGAAGAACTTCCCTTTTCCAGGCTATATGTGCATTTGGATGGAGAGGACATTCACCTGATCCATCAGTACACATAACTTACCTAGACGTTGTAGATGGAGAAGAAAATAGGCTAGAAAATAGGAGCAAAAGACTGGATTGGCTTACATCTGGTAGATTGTACAGTGTTTTTAATCATCTCAAGCCACTCCCTGGGACAAAATACCATATTGTCGACACCAATATCCTGGTAACAGTGTAGGGTTTCTAAATCATGGACTACTTTAATGTCTAAGAAATCAAAATTATAGGCCACCTACCTGTAGGGTCATGGGGAGGCATACAGTAGGTAGGCATGACTAAGCTTTAGGATATTACAAATACAGGAAGGCAGTATGTGTGCAAAATATTGTATAAAATGAATCATCAAAGGCATTGTGACCAGAAAAGGAAGTGGGACAGCCAGCCATGTAGTAAGAATGAGAGAAAACAGATGGACATCTCATTGGCATCATCAGTACCCATACGGCGTGAAGAGATAAAGAGAGAGGCTGCCAGCATATAAGGTGCACCTCCTGGGAACATCTCTGAAAAGATATGGACAAGAGTCATGTAGGAAGAGAAGGTGTGGTTGGCCTTCCATTTGCACTATTGGACGAAGTACTGAATCATACACTCATTGTACTGTTACTGGTGTGGCATAGTTGGAGGTCTGCCTGTGTTTATGTGTATTGTGAAGTTGAGGAGGTAGAAATATCTGTATCTCCACCTACAAATCCAAGTAGGATGTGAAGTGGCTTTCGAAATTAAACACAATCTGTAATGGTGCAATAAAAAATAAAACATCTAAGAACAGATATACAGATATATACATAGATATCTATAAACATATAGATATCTATATATCTATATCTATCTATCTGTCTATCTGTGGGTTACTGAGATGAATTGCTTACTATAATTGGACTTGAGCTTTGAGATTCCTGGCTGTGAAGACATAAAGGTAAATGTGTTATTGTTCTTATGGTCTTTAGACCCTCTGTTCTACAATCTGTCCTTCACATGGATACCAAAGTCATATGTTTAATGCACTGGTGCTACTATGTGTCACTTTTCCTTGTTCGAAAACTTTCAGTGGCTCCAAATGACCTCTGAAGATAATACAAATTTCTTAGCCTGAAATGAAAGAGCCTTCTCTCTTTCATTGTTTTTGCTTCTAGGAATGCCCAACTCCCATCAAAGCAAGGCTCAGCTGCCACCCCGTGCAGAACAGACCTTTTCTGATTTTTCTGGTTGTTTGGTCCCTTCCCTGTTTCCCTTTCCCCTGTCTCCACCATCACTGCCAATCGCTGCATATTTTTTGGTATTCGTCCAGTAGTTGGAAGATGAAAGCGATCCCCCTGTGCTTGACTCTTTCAGGTCGCTCTGACCATTATAGGACATTTCTGCAGTTGCTCATACAGCACAAGGACAGTGCGATCTTGCTTTGCAGAAGATTTATATATTGGCAGATCTGGCTCAAGGCAACAGCTTTGCCCTTGTCCTCTGCAGCAAAAGCTGTCTTTTACTGATGTAGACTCTAGTAAACAACCCCAAGAATGCTTAGCCTTTTAAGCCAGAGATTCCTTGAACATGTATGTACAGATGTGCCCTACTTTCAGAAGATCCGATCTAATAAAGTCCACGTTATGTAGAGTAGTTGGAGAGTAGAGTGTTGGCATCATCAAAGAGCCTAGAATGATGTTCATAATTTTGCCACTCATGGTGCTTTTTGTTTATTTTCTTGTAAGTACTTGCTTGCAACTAGGATCCCCTGCCATCAGGTGGAAGACTGGATTGGAATACTCTTGCTTTTTCATAAAATAAAGCTCATTATTAAAACATTGAAAAGTTTAGCAGGTCATATGACTTAGAGCAAGACAGGTCCTTAGAGATAATTCTGTCCAATCTTCTTTTTTTATAAGTAAAAAACTGAACATGAATTGCCCAAGGGCACACAGATAAGTAATCCAAGGCGTGTGATTCTAGACCCCAGGGAGCATCTCACTATGCCATGCAACTAGTCCTAAAGAACATGATTTTAAAAAAAGAAAAACAGGAACTAGAAAAGTTGCTACCTTTTCCCCTAATCTTAACTATTATCAATTTATTCTAATCACCTATTAGAATGCTACTTTTATAACTCATCCAGCTTTTAATATAGAATCAAAAATCCTTCAAACATCTATGGCTCTCCGGTCCTGGAGCTTCAGGGCATCTTGACATCAAAGGTATTTAAACCAACTGGTAATATGGATTTTCTTATCTGCTAAGATCCTTCCCTTACTAAGAGCTTTTTTCTTGGACTGCTCTCAGTTGGTGAGAGAAAAGCCCTTTCTATTTTCCTTGCAGATTGCAGGTATTGTGGTCATATAGGTACATCTCTATACCAGCAACCTGAATACCTATAACTAACTGTTTTTTCCAGTTAGAAGAAAGTTTATCAGCCAATGTATCCTGTTGTTTTCTTTTTAAAAAACGATGGCCATATGTCTTCCCATCTTGTATTTACATTTTATGAACATAAAACTACAATAGAAAGGTTTTTTTTTTATCAAATGACAATTTGAGCATTTCTATATTTTTTTTGCAAAGTGTAACTGAAGAGGTTCATCATGTTAGGCAATGTCCCTATTTCATTACCCAAATGATCAATTTCTCTTTGAATTCTGGGCCAAGGATTAGCTTGTTTTCCCCAGAAAACCTATTTCCCTTTATTATAAAACCAAGAATTTAATTCAATAAATATTGATTAGACACCTGCCACGTATAAAGCTCTATGCTAGGTTCTGGGATTTCCATGATGAAAATATCCCTCTATGAGCTTATGATCTGGCTTGGGGGGGATGGAGAAGGTGAGGAATGAAGAAGATACACAAATATTTCTGCAAAGTGAGTTAGAAAATAATTAAATGCAGAGGTGAAGTTATAGTGACCTGAGCAAGTCTGGGAAGGGTCACTTCCACTGGCTGGGAGGGATCAGGGAAGGTATATAACATGAGCTGTCTCTTGAAGGAGGATAGTAAGGAGAAATAGAGTAGTGGAGAAGACTGAATGGGAAAAGGGAGCAATGGACAATGCAGTAAGGGTAGAGAGAATCACATAGAAATTCACATTTCTGTGGCACTTTAAAGTATGCAAAGCATTTCCTCACAATAACTCCAAGCGGAAAGAAATGTTATCCTAGTTTACAGATAAAGAAACTGACTCCAAAGCTGGTGCTCTTTCCATCACACGACCTTGCTCTTCTGTGAAGGTGACTAGCATGAAAAGAGACTGTAAATCAATCAGATAATGAGTAGAACTATGTACACTATATGCCAGGTCTTATTCCAAGGGTACAAACACAAGAACGAGATGGTCCTTGTGTCCTCAGATAGCTTATATTCTTCTAGGCAGATACAGCCTGTTGACAGGTGAGTAAATACAGGATATATACAAAAGCTACTTAGTTATTTGAGGAGCTCAAATGGGGGTGGGTAGTAGCATCTGGGAAAATCAGAAAAGGCCTCTCCAACGAGTGGCAGCTGAGCTTTGCTTTGAAAGAAGTTGGATGATCCTAGAGGCAGAAACAGTGAAAGGAGGCTGCAGCCTACTTGAGAAAGATCTTTCATACCAGGCTAAAGAACTTGTATTATCTTTAGAGGTAATGTGGAGCCATTGAAGGTTTTTGAGCAGGGGAAGTGGCATAAAGTAAGATCGATGCATCAGGCAGATTACATTGGCATCCACGTGAAGGTGCTGTGAAAAGAGTACAGGCACCAACTGTAACATGAGACCTGCTTTCTGCTTGTAGCTTTTTTTTTTAACTAGCTGGCGATATGACCTTGAACAAATGACTTTGACCTCTCTGGGCCTCACTTTTGTCATCTATGAACTCAGGTTAATATTACTTATTTGACTTCTTTTCCTGCCATTCAGGGTCTTTCGTGAGGATTAAATGATATAGCATATGTAAAAGTCCTTTGGGCATATCTGGAAATACTGGAAATACATACAACCCATATATGGCTTAGTTAAGTCCTGAGAAGGTGCCTGAGTCACAGAGAAGGTACCAGAAATGGGATTTGAGCCCAGGTCTTTCTGATTCCAAGCCTAACACTCTGTCCACTGTAATAGGATGATGCTTCTTATGCAAAAACAGGGTGAATGTAATGGGTAAAAACAGGGTAAACAATAAATATAAATAGAATATATGATGCATTTTATTAATATTCTCTATT
Source organism: Phascolarctos cinereus (assembly GCF_003287225.1). Classification (NCBI taxonomy): domain Eukaryota; kingdom Metazoa; phylum Chordata; class Mammalia; order Diprotodontia; family Phascolarctidae; genus Phascolarctos; species Phascolarctos cinereus. Next base: position 32,450,189 of record NW_027556291.1, read on the forward strand.
TAGGCTCAAAACGATAAGTTATTGTTGAGCATCTGCAAACTGTAACAAATGACAGCAAATCCAGTGAGAAAGGAGAGGGAGCCACATGTCCTTTGGTCCTTCAAAGAGCCAAGAATGAAATGCAAGCAGCGCCTACCCCGGTCGTCATAATAAGGTGACTGAATCTCCTTTCTTCCTTTCAGAGTGGTTCATTGATAGCCCAGAGTGTTACTGGGAGCTGGATCATTTGGCCTTCAAAACATCCCACATTTGCACCATGGAACTCAGAGAGGCTCCATTTGAGATGAGAAGTGCCAATGTAAGCTTCAAATGTTAAATCTGTTTGCAACTATGTTACTCCTAAGCTAAGAAAATATGGTTTTATTTAACTTTCCTGCTACTAAGTGGGAGAACACCTAGTTAGAAGACTAAACCTGAAAGGTACTTCAAGCTAGGATCATAGGATTTAAAGCTGGAAGGGACCAGCGACATCACCTGGTTTCAACTCTTTTATTTTATAGCTAAGGAAACAGGCCCATGGAAGGGGGGAGTAACTTGCTCCAAGTCATATAGGTGGTAGGTAGAAGAGCTTGGATTCTGATCCAAGTACCCTGGCTTCAAATCCAGGATTTTTCCTGCTATACCATACAGCACTGTCTAATTATGAAAGGCATGTAAATTGGCACGCTCCATGACAACGGATGGCTAAACTCAGAGGAAATGCACATAAGTTTAAGGCAGGAGAGATGCTATTTGGATTTAAAGAAGAATGTCTTGACAGATTGCTAAAACATGCTTTAAGGAAGAAAACCCATAACCTCCTCTTCTAGATGGTTGTGACATTAAGTCATTCATCCTTAAAATGAATATTTATTGAGCCTCTGCTCTATGCACAAAAAGGGAGCTAGGAGGAAGGGAGAGGGTACCAAAAGAAGCTTAAAATTGAGTTGGGGAGATAGAATGGGATTGGCAGAATATTTTTTGTGGTGTAGGAAATAATGAACTGATAGAATTAGAAAAATCTGAAAAAATAGTCCCTGGCCTCCAGGAGCTTAGAAAAATAGTCCAATAAGACTTGGACTTATGAAGGAGGATGCTTTCCATCTTCAGAGAAACAGATGACAAGTGGAAATAAGCATAATATGGTCTTACATATATGCATTTGAGTGTATATATGTATGTTTATGTAGATATATATATATGTATATGTGTGTGTATATATATGTGTATGTGTGTGTATATATATGTGTGTGTGTGTGTATATGTGTGTGTATATGTGTGTGTATATGTATATATATATGCACTTAATTGTAGCCTTCTTGAGGGTAGGAAAGGAGGAAGGAGAAAAAAAGTAAAAAGTGTATAGCAGAGAGCAAAAGGAAACCTACAAGAAAGCAAAGATAAACAGCTTTGAAAACAATGTATAGTGTTTATTATATGGGTTTCTTGAAATGGAAATTTGTTTTATATTGAATCCTCTTTTTTATTTTCTTAATTTATTTTTAGTTTTCAACATTCACTTTCATAAGCTTTTGAGTTTTAAATTTTCTCCCCTTCCCTCCCCAAGATGGCATGCAATCTGATATAGGCTCTACATATACATTCCTATTAAATATATTTTCACATTAGTCATGTTGTAAAGAAGAATTAGAACCAATAGGAGAAAGCACAAGAAAGAAGAAATAAAACAGAAGGAAAAAAGAGCAAATAGTATGCTTTCCTCTGCATTCAAACTCCATACTACTTTATGTGGATGTGGATAGCATTTTCTATCATGAGACTTTTGAAGATGTCTTAGATCTTTGCATTGCTGAGAATGGCTAAGTCTATCAAAGTCAGTCATCTTAGTTAACATCAAAGTTAGTGGCTTAGTGGAAATATTGGTAGATTTCAAGTTGGGAAGAACTGAGTTTGAATTCAGCCTCTGGATGGAAGCTCTGTGAGGGCACAAACAGCCATATTTTCTCTTTGTATCTCCAGAACCTAGCATAGTGCCTGGCATATAGTAGGTGCTTAGTAAACACTTATTGACTTATTACTACCTACTAGCTGTGTGACACTGAGTAAGTTATGTAACCTCTCTGAGCCTCAGTTTCCTCATATGTAAAATAGGTTTTATAACAGCGTTTACCTCATATGATGGTTGTCTACCAGTCAGTAGGCACTTATTACACTCCTGCTATATGTCAGGCACTTTGCTAAGTGCTGGAATACAAAGATAGGCAAAAATTGCCCCTGTTTTCAAGGAGTTCACAGTCTAATAGAGGAGACAACATGGAAACGACTATGTACAAACAAGATTTATGTAGGAGAAATTGGAGATAATCAATAAAAAGTTGGGAGGATCAAAAGGGATCATATACGTAAAAAGCTTTACAAACCTTAAAACACTATATAAATATGAGGTGTTAATAATCAGTGTTTGTTGAACTGGCTCTTCTACTCATCGTGTTACCTTGGGCAGGTCATTTCCCCTCCTAGGCCTTAATTTTCCCATCTATAAAATGGGGTTGGATTAGATGATCACTTCCAGTTCTTAATCCATGCTCCTAAATATTTTCACTGTGTTACAGGTGAAATGCTTTTGCTGCTGCCATACCCCACCCCACCCCTTCTGCCAGCAGGAAGAGAAAGAAGAGGTTTCACCTTTGAAGTTTGTCAGGAAGAATACTGAAACTGTGCCCTTGAGTATAGGCTGCCAGAAGAAAAGCTGTTATCAGAGCATCCTTCTCCTGAAAGGGCTCAACAGGAACCAGTGGCAGCATTTTGCTCTGGTTGAGGAAGGTATGGACTTGGTATACTTCTGTGACTTTTTTTATTTTTTCAGTTTTCCCACATCTTCTCCAACATTTATCATTTTCCTGTTTTTTTTTTTCATGTTGGCCAATCTGATAGGTATGGATAATTTCTTGAAAGATGATGTCAAGATGCTTTTCTGGATCATGGCTTTCAGGTAGTGTAATAATTTTTAAATTATCTCTTCTGGATCTATTTTCCAGGACAGTTGTGTTTTCAATGAGATATTATACGTTGTCTTCTATTTTTTCTTTCTTTTGGTTTTGTTTTATGATTTCTTGATTTCTCATAAAGTTATTAGCTTCTGTTTGCTCCATCTTAATTTTTAAGGAAGTATTTTCTTCAGTGAGCTTTTGGACATCCTTTTCCATTTGTCCATTTCTGCTTTTTAAAGCATTCATCTCCTCATTGACTTTTTGGACCTTTTTTTTTTTGACCATTTGGCCTAGCAATTTTTGTGTCCCCTTTACCAAGCTGCTGACTCGTTTTTCATAGTTCTCTTGCATCACTCTCATTTCCCTTCCTAATTTTTCTTCTATTTCTCTTCCTTGATTTTCAGAATCCTTTTTGAGCCTTTCCATTGCCTGAGACCAATTCTACTTTTCTTGGAGGCTTTAAATATAGGAGCTTTGACTTTGTTGTCTTCTTCTGAGTGTATGTTTTGATCTTCCTTGTCACCAAAGTAAGTTTCTAATTGCTCATTTTCTCAGCCAATTACTTGACTTTTTACCTCTTTCTTAAAGTCAAGGTCTGCTTCTGTTGTGGAGGGTGTATTGTCCCAAGCTTCCAGGGTTTTGTGCAGCTGTTTTTATAGATACTTCTAGGGACCTGTAAATTTTTAGTTCTTCCAAGGTGCTATGATTAAAGGCGAGGTGTCTACTACTCTCCTGGTCTATACTCTGGTCTGAGAATGACCACAAGCACTCTTTTCTGTCCTGAAACTGTGAGAAGGGGGTCCTCTCCACTGCAGGTGGAAGCTCTGCTATGCTAGTGCTCATCCTCACCCTGAAACTGCCACTGAGGACTTCACCCCAGATCCACGTCGGGCAAATCAACAGAGTCCTGCTCCAGTGCTAGCAAAGAGACCCCTGTCATCTCCTTCTGACCAGTTATTCGATCCCCTTACTGTCTGTGAGCTGAGAACTCCAGAAGTAGCTGCTGCCACTGCCCCTGCTGATTCAGTCACACCCAACACCTGCTCCTGGTTTGCTCTGGCGAGGGCTGTGCTGGACTATGCTGACCCAGGTGTGACAAACCTTTCCTGCTGACCTTCTAAGTTGTCCTTGGCATCTGTGGCCTGAGAGGTGATTCAGTCACCTTGAGGCCTGCTCCAGGATTGCTGGGGCCTGGTCTGTGTTAACGTGGCCTGTGTGACTCTCTCAACCTGGTGCAACAGACCTTTCCTGTTGACCTTCCAGGTTCCCTTGGGGTGGAAATTTTTTTCACTCCATCTTTTTGTGGGTTCTGCTACTCTAGTGTTTGTCTAGAGTAATTTTTTACAGGTATTTGTAAGGGTTTAGGGGTGAGTTCAGGAGAGTCCCTGCCTTTACTCTGCGATATTGGCTATGCCCCCACTGACTCTGCATTTTCACTGGTTTCCACCACTACCCCTCCCCACCATGCTGTCCCTCCTTGAACGCTGTCCCTCCTTGTTTCAGTCTCGTGGTTTCACTGGCTTCCTTCAAGAAGCCTTCCTTGATCCACCATCTGTTTGATTTCCTGCAATTTACCTTGTATGTAGTTTGTATGTAGGAAACAAGGAAACAAACTTACTTACTTACTAGGAGATATATTAGATAGAGTACACAGGAAGACCTGAGCTCAGATGTTGTCTCTGACACTAGCTGGTTTGCCTCAGTTTTTTCTACTGTGAAATGGACCTAATAGGGCCTACACAGCAGGGTTGTTGGGATCTGATGAGTCTATATTTGTAAAATGCTTGTGCCTGGCACAAAGCAGGCACTTTAAAAAGTTTTTAAAATTGAATTAACAACCTTCCAAGGTTCAGTGTAAGCATTTTTGGGGGGGCTAGGCAAGGGGGTTAAGTGACTTGCCCAGGGTCACACAGCTAGTAAGTGCCAAGTGCCTGAGGCTAAATTAGAACTTAGGTCATCCTGACTCCAGGCTGATACTCTATCCACCTATCAGATTTATGGAGAAGAGAATTCATGACCAAACAGGAGATAAGAGAACATTATGAAATGCAAAATGGATGATTTTGATTACATTAAATTGAAAAGTTTTTTTGTAAACAAAGCCAATGCAACCAAGATTAGGAGGAAAGTAGAAAATTGGGAAAGAATTTTTACAACCAGTGTCTCTGATAAAGGCCTCATTTCTAAAATATAGAGAGAACCGAGTCAAATTTATAAGAATGTAAGTCATTCCCCAATTGATAAATGGTCAAAGGATATGAACAGGCAGTTCTCAGATGAAGCCATTGATCCCCCCAGTGGCTTGGGCTGGTTCAGGCCTTGGACACGTGGTCAGAAGAGAAGAATGAGACCCAATGGCATGAACAGCCAGCAGGTCTGTGAGGGGCTGGCTCAGACCTACATGGGACTGGCACAGAGCTGGAGTCCAGGAGGCAGAGATCTCAGGTCCAAGAGAAGGCAGTGATCTCAGCTGTTAGGGAGGAAGGCAGAAGGATCTCAGCTCAAGGGAAGTCAGAGATAGTTCAGCTGCAAAGGAAGAAGGTCTACTTCTGTGTTTTGAGTAATCCCCAGTTGTAAACCAGTCAGCCTCAGCCATCTTTACTGGCACCTGCTTTCAGGGTCCAGCTGCCTAAACTCGGCATTGGTGGTTAGCATAACAATGCCTACCTGTGTCTAGATGCTACGGCCTCATGTGTTCCCAGCTCAGTTTTCTTGTGACTCTATTTCCCTTCTCACTTATTTCCTTTAAGTACTCCTTGGGTAATTTCTTGAGTAAGTGAATTGTAAACCTCTAAACTTCTTTTGTTTTCTTTGATTGGAAATAATGTAGAGAAGACACTATTATTGGGTTTGGAAATGATTTGTTACTGGTCTTTTGTTTTATATTCTTTGCATGGAATCATAAAAGTTTACAGCTGGAAGGAATCTAAGAAGTTATCAAATGAACAGGTAGTCCTCAGATGAAGAAATTAAAGCCATCTATAGTCATATGAAAAAAATGCTCTAAATCACTATTGATTAGAGAGATGCAAATCAAAACAACTCTGAGGTACCACATCACACCTATCAGATTGACCAACATGACAAAACAGGAAAATGATAAATGTTGGAAAAGATGTGGAAAAATTGGAACACTAATGCATTGTTGGTGGAGTTGTGGAATGATCTAGCCATTTTGGAGAGCAATTTGGGAACTATGCCCAAAGGGCTATAAAAATGTGCATACCCTTTGACCCAGCAATAGCACTTCTAGGGCTATACCCCAAAGAGATCAAACAAATGGGAAAAGGACCCCCATGTACAAAAATATTTATAGCAGCTCTTTTTGTGGTGGAAAAGAATTGGAAATTGAGAGGATGCCCATCAATTGGGGAATGGCTGAACAAGTTGTGGTATATGAATGTAATGGAATACTATTGTGCTATAAGAAATGATGAGCAGGCTGACTTCAGAAAAACCTGGAAAGACTTGTATGGTCTGGTGCTGAGTGAAATGAGCAGAACCAAGAGAATGTTGTACACAATAACAGCCATGTTGTGCAATGACTAATATTGATAAACTTAACCCTTCCCAGCAATACAAGGATCTAAGACATCTCCAAAGACCTCATAATGGAAAATGCTATCCACATCCAAAGAAAGAACTATGGAGTTTACATGCAGATCGAAGCATACTGTTTGCTATTTTTTTTTCTTCTGTTGAGTTTTGTTTCCTCTTTCTGGTGGTTCCTCCTATTGGTTTTAATTTTTACTTACAACATCACTAATGTGAAAATATGTTTAATAGGAATGTAAATGTATAGCCTGTATCAGATTGTGCACTGTCATGGGGAGGGTGGTGGGGAGGAAGGGAGAGAAACATTTTAAACTCAAAAGCATATGGAAGTGATTGTTAATAAATCAAAATAAGTTAACTAACAAAAACATGTGGAAAAAAAAGAAGTTATCAAGTACAACTTCACAGATTTACAGAATCTGAGAGTTGGAAAGGCCCTCAGCCATCTGATGGGACAAACTGTGTTAGAAAAGGTAGCCCTCTTTTGATAGAGGTGATGAGGGAAAGGGAAGGAAAAGAGAGGAGAGGAGAAGAAAGGGGAGAGGAGAGGAGATGGAAGAGAGGAAAGCGAAGGAGTAGAGGGGGAGAGGGGAGGAAAGGAAAGGAGAGAAAAGGAAAAGAAAGGAAGAAATATTTATACAGCATTTGCTATGTACCAAGCACTGTGCTAAGCACTGGGGATATATACAGAAGAGTCAGACAGGCCCTGCTCTCAAGGAGCTCACACTCTAACAGGAAGACAGCATATGGTATGTTTCAGTTGTAAGTCAGATGGAAGGTTCTGTGGACTTTTGGGTGCAGTGGCAAAGCAGGTGATGATGCCCCTCCTATTTCACAGTGCCAAAGACTTTAGTGACAAAAGAATGTTCCTTTCTGAGTCTTCAGCAACAGCAGCCGTAGCACCTGCAGGAGCAGTGCCCAGGCTGCATCTCTGCAGGGCTGCTTCCCACGATGGTGGCCGAGGGCACTGGGCTGGAAGCATGGCTGCTCTCGGGCCTCTTGGCTGTAGGGTATTAGGCCCCATAGGTATGCCTCCCTGGATAATGGCCAGAGGGATGAAATGGAAGCAGGATTAGGGTTGGGGAGTGGGGTGCTACCACTCCCAGGGCTCTTGTGCCAGTCTGCCTTCTGGTAGCAGTTGGTCAGCAGTTATAGCTTCTAGTGGTAAAGAAAGTGGGCCCCTTCTCCACAATGACTTTCTTCCACTAAAATGGCTGTGAAGGCGAGGCTTGAAGTTTGTCTGGTGGCTGGGGGCACTGATATTGCCAAAACTTTTGGATTCAGCGTCCTGAATTCTCCATCAGGTCTCAGGGGAGGTGGTGGTCAGAGTGGCTGTGCTTTGACTCTCACACTGCCTCTTGTCTCTCCCTCCAGTGAAGAGGGAGGCTTCTAAAAGCCATCCCATTCCATGTTGGGATACCTCTGACTTTTAGGAAGTTTTTTTTCCCTGACATTTATTCTAAATTTTCCTCTTTACAATTACCACTCGTTACTCTTAGCTCTGCCTTCTTTGTTTTATGGAAGAGGAAACTGAGTCTAAGTTAGTGGGGTAGGAACACAGGTCTTTGACTTCCAGAATCTACTAATTAGTAGATTCTCCCCTTAACACACTTTTAATCTTTCCATTGTTTTTCTGTTTTAATATTTTCTTTTTTCTAATTACATGTAAAAATAATTTTTCACGTTTTTTAACAATTGAGTTCCAAATTCTCTTCCTCCTTCCCTTCCCTCCTGCCTCCCATAGAAGGCAAGCAATTTGATATAGATTATACATGCGTAGTCATACAAAATATATTTCCATACTTACCATGTTGCAAAAGAAAACACAGACCAAACATGAAACAAAAAACCCAAGAAAAAGAAAGCTGAAAAAGAGTATGCTTTAATGTGTATTCAGACTCCAACAGTTCTCTGGGGATCATGATGAGCATTTTTCATCATAAGTCCTTCAGAATTGTCTTGGATCATTGTATTGCTGAACATAGCTAAGTCATTCATGGTTAAGCATCATATGATATTTCTGTTACTGTACACAGTGTTGTCCTGGTTCTGCTTCACCTCACTCTGCAGCAGTTTATATAAGTCTTTCCAAGTTTTTCTGAAACTGTCTTGCTTGTCATTTTTTATATTTCTATTCTTTTTTAAATGAAATTTTATTATTTTCATTTATCTTTATCCCTTCTCCCCTACCACTGGAAAAAAAAGGAAAACAAAATTCTTGTAATAAATATGCATTGTCAGGCAAAAACATTATGCATTGTCAGCCACATATCCAAAAATGTACATCTCATTCTACACATTGAGTCTATCACTTTTCTCTCAGGATGTGGTGCGGTAGCTAGAGCTCTGGGCCTGGAGTCAAGAAGGCCGGAGTTCAAGCTTGACCTCTGATACTTACTGGTTGCATGGTCCTGGGCAAATCACATAACTTCTGTTTGCTTCAGTTTCCTCATTTGTAAATCCTCCCCAGGTGCTAAGAGGATAAAATGAGATAATAACTATAAAAACACTCAGCACAGTGCCAGGCCCATAATAGGTACTTAAATGTTAGCTCTTTTTATTATTATGATTAATAGTCTTCATCATCAATACTCTGCAATCATAGTTGGTCATTGCATTGGTTATTGTGTCTTAAGCTGTTGTTCATTTTGAGAATCTTGTCGTTATTGTGTAAATTGTTCTTTTCATTTTGCTCACTTCATTCTACATCAGTTTGTACAAAACTTCCTGTGTTTCTCCAAAACTGTCCCTTCTATCATATCTTACAACACAAAAGTATTTCATTACAAATCAGTTCTGGTATATGAAGGTAATGGAACGCTCCTTTTATTACCGATGGATTTGAATTGCCTTTCAAATCAGTTATTGGAGTTGGAAAGGGCAGGGAAGTAAAGGCTGCTGGTGTCTTCCAACCCTTTTCTAGCCAAGATCATTTGCAAACTGGGGACATGGACAACTACATGGTGCAATGGACAGAGTACCAAGCCTGGAGTCAGGAGGAAATGAGTTCAAATGCAGCCCCAGACATTTAGTAGCTATTTAACTTTGGGCAAGTCACTTAACGCTGTTTGCCTCAGTTTACTCATCTGTAAAATGAGCCAGAGAAGGAAATGGCAAACCACTCCAGTATCTTTGCCAAGAAAACCTCAAATGGGATCATGAAAGACTGGACATGACTGAAATGACTGAACGGGATGAGGCAGCTAGGCGGCACAGTGGATAGAGTTTTTGCAATTTTGGAACTCCTGGGGTAGTTTTTAGGGACCCAGACATATGATATAAACTGGAAGGAACTCTGTAGGCATAATTCAGATAAGAATTTAGACTAAGGGAATATGAGTTGCAACCAAGGAGTTCATTTTAAAAGAGAGACTTAAATACCCCAAAGCTTCTCTAGCCAGCTGACTGGGTGTGGCTGAATGTGGCTAGAACTCACAAAAGAGCTAAATATTCCTTGGTGCTCTAATCTAAAAGAACTGATTGATTCTCTCCCACTGTGGAGGAAGAGACATGATAGCAGTAGAAGTTAATTAGATGACTGCTCAGTGGTAATGAGAGCACAGAATAGTGTGGCAAAGGGAACTGAATGGCAGAGAACCCCAGGTCAGTAGAGAAAGCAGCTTACGCAACATGACGATCTTGCCAAATGACACTGGCATCTTAGCAGGGCAGAAAGCAGCAAGTTCAGAAGAAGAATAGCATCCCAATGAGGATGTCTCCTTAGCAGTTTTAATTTCTCTGGTTGCATGTTCCCCAGCCATGTGTGTTCCCTGCATGTGTATCTCCTCCATGCCTTTATCCTGGAACTCACGTATTTTCTGTGTGTGTTCTCTATTCCTTTGGTAGTGTGATAACCTGTGGAAGAATGCTCCTCTAGGTATATGGGGGAATACTTCTTATCATTCTATTTTCCTGTGCTATTTGGTTTTGTTCAGTAGTTTTTCAATTGTGTCTGACTCTTTGTGATCTCATTTGGGGTCTTCTTGCCAGGGATACTAGTTTGCCATTTCCTTCTCCAGCTTGTTTTACAGATGACAAAACGGAGGCAAACAGGGGGAAGTGACTTACCCAGGATCACACACCTAGTAAGTGTCTGAGGCCAGATTTGAACTAAGAAAGATGAGTCTTCCTAACTCCAAGCCCAGTACTCTATGCACTAGTCCACCTAGTTGTACTATTTAGTAAAAAACAAAAACAAAAACCCGTTAATTCTCTGGTCAGAGTAAAAAGAAACCCATAGATGGGAGCTCATGATTCATGGTTTGGGGTGAATGCTTGCCTATAGTTCATCCTGAATCTGGGGTAGCTTTCAGGGAACCTACTTGTGATGGGAACCTTGGTTGCTATAGTTTACATATTTTAAAGGCCTTCATATTTTATCTTGTTTGTTGATTTTTTTAGAAAAAGAATTCACTTGGTATAGCAAAACAGAACCTTATATGGTTCCTTCCAACAAAGATTCTCTCATGCATATGTCAAGATCATGCAGGATTCCCTGATAAAAGCAGCCAGAGGGATAAGTTTGTTCAGTGACCCTCAAATTATTGATGTCACATGAGGTATAAAAAAGGGAGATGTCTGCCCAATGGAGCTATGACCCATTATCCTAGAGGATGTCTTTGACAAGGGTGAAATGGAAGAAAGATTCCTTTGAGATAATGAGGTTCTCCAGTTGCTCCTATATGGATTATATTGTGCTAATTGCATCAAGCCCCAGAACATTGTCAAGCCTTCTCCCTGAGGCCCATGATTATGCAGTAGTTTTGCCTAAGAATCCATATCGAGAAGAAAAAAAAAGAAATGGATGAAATTGCCTATGACATGCAATTGGATTGCCAGACAATTGAATTAGTGTGTGTGTGTGTGTGTGTGTGTGTGTGTGTGTGTGTGTGTGTGTGTGTGAGAGAGAGAGAGAGAGAGAGAGAGAGAGAGAGAGAGAGAGAGAGAGAGAGAGAGAGAAGAAATGTTATGTGGCTATGGATCTTAGAATTCCAGTCTCCAGGAAATCACAGTTATCAGTGAGTCAAATGGCACTTGAGAGATGCATTGTGGTTGTAAGTAGGCTGCAATTCTATGATGGCCAAGTTCATTGAGGAAATACCCACTCAGAAAATCCCTCGAGCAATCAAAAAGCCTTTTTAAGGACTTACAATGTGCCAGGCACTACACTAAGTGTTGTAGACTTAAAAGAAAGAGCAAAAGCAATCCTTGCCCTCAAGGAGCTTACATTCTGATGTGGGAAAAAGAGGTGGACTAGTAGAGGGATGACAAATGGCCAGCATGACTGGTCCATTGTTACCCATAGGAAGGGTATCCATCCAGAGGAGCCCCCCACCACCAGCATTTTGGGCGAAACTTCTGTGGAGGCTCCAAGGAAGGACATGGACAAGAATCATATAGGGTGGGAATGGTTTTGCACTGATGGAGAGAATGCCCACAGTAATGAGATACCAGGCCCATTGAAGTCCTTTGTCTTGAGTGGACCCCAAACATTTTCACTGTTTATTTCTCTTATCACACTTTGAGCCAAAGGCATAGAGAATTAAAGGATTAAGAAACTGGTATTGGGATCTAGAAAGCACCACCTTAAAACTCAGGCTTTATGGATCTGGACCCTTTCTCAACGTTTTCATCCAGAAATATTAACAGAGCCACATCTACTTCTGTTGCAACAAGTAGACATGGGAAATTCATGAAAAAGGATTTTTATTATTATTTTTAAAACCAGAAGTTATGGGCTGAGGTTATGACTTTTTATTAAATGCAGAGAAAGAAATTAAATGAGAAGAAAAACTTATATTGGAATCACACTTATATTTTAGCTCAGTCCTATTAAAAAGCTGTTAATGGAATTATTATTCTGATAATAAGCCATTATTAGTATTCTTTGTATTAATGACATTCTTTGCAGCTAAAGATTAATCTGCTACTGAAACTTAATTTCCAACTGTTCGTGTAGAGACCATTTCAATGAGATAGGAAAACAAGGATGAAGAATAACGCACTAACAAAAACTTTTCGTCTTCTTTCTTTTGCCGAACAGAAAGAATTTTTTCTTAACAAAGGAAATATCCTTTACCCCCTTCTCCTTTAATCAAATAATAATAATAATAATAAAAACAGTCTATAAGCCTCTTCCCCAAACTGTAATTTGGCCTTTGGAAACAACAATTTGGTTAAACCAATTAAAATACAATTGCTTATTTCTTCATCTTGTGTGGAGTTTATGTGTTTCCACTTAACCAGTTTTTGTCATTTGTAGTCTTCATACTGAGTTTGAAGTGTTCTTTTCTTCCTCCTTCATCCAAACTTCATCTGAGATTTATATGAAAGGCTTGAATGATCTGCTCCAATTAGTTGTATTACAACATGGAGTCAACTCAGTGCAGTGAGTCACTCTGACCTTTTATAGGACAACAATCCATCAGTCCATTGCTACAAATTGAACCCTTGTCCAGGAATTCTTTCACAGTTCATTGTGGCCAGATTTGACCTCTCTTGACCCATTTCCTCATGGAAATTTGCCTGTTTATTCCTGTGGGGGACAATTAAATTAAATTTTGTTTTATTTTTAATTCCAAATTCTTTCTTTCCCACCCACTGAGAAGGCAAGAAAAATAAAACCCATTCTAAATATGCATAGACATGGAACGCAAAGTTCTGTATTAGCCATGTTCCAAGAAAAAAAAAAGCAAGAAAAAGGAAATAGAAATCAGGAAGAAGTGAGTTCAAATCCATGCTAGCAGCTTGACCTTGAGCAAGTCAAGGGGGCTGGACTCAATGGTCTTTAAGTTCTTTCCCAATTCTAAAGCTATGATCCTCTAAGGTTTTCCCAGATTGGCCTGCTTTAACTTTACTTTTCTTCCTTTCTTGTTTTAAACTGTCCATAATTTTCTTTAGCTTTTTAAATGATGCGTGACATTGTTATTCCAGCAGAAGGGTGTCAATCTCATTTAAAGGCTCTAGATCTAATATGTTAGCCAGTTCGTTGACTAATTAGTGGTAGTAGATGCTGTCATCATGCTGAGGGTCTTCCCAGCATGGTAGATGTTTTTCTGCACCAGTATGAATAGATTTCAAATGAAGTGATTAATTTAAAAATCAATTAATGCATTGAGCAAGTATTTGGCTCACAACAATCTTCACCTGAGAACAGCATGCCATATAGGTCCTGCTGTCTTCAGCAGAGTCATTGCTAGGGTCAGACTTATTACAGAGAAGCTGACATAGTCAAGATAAAGGAAGAAAGGCAGAAACAAGAAGGTGGCAAATAACCATGTCCCCCCTCAAGATAATTCTTTAGAGCCAAGATGTGCGGCTTTCTACCTGCAAAGATGACTTTACTGGCCTCTTACCAATAAGGTACGTTCCTTGCTATACATCTACAGAAAGACAACTGATGGATTTACAATGCAAATTGAAGCATGTTTTCTTGTATTTCTTTCTTTTTCTTTTTTTTTCTTGGAACATGGCTAATATGGAAGTTTATGTTGCAGATCTATACAATGGTTGAGGAAAGAGGGCAATGGATAGAATTTGGAACTGCAAGGAAAGTAAAGTTGAATTAACCCAAAATAAGGTATGTTCTTTGACTTGTGCTTCCAGAAGTGAAGGGGTAGCATAGTGCCATCTACACTCTCTTGCCTCGTCCCCCTTGGAACTTCTTCAAATGACTAGTCACCTAGAAATTCCCCATGTGTCACATCTGTGTGATTATAGAAATCTGGAGCTGGAACTGACCTGAAGAAGTCATTCAGTCTAGTCTTCTGCCTACAGATAGAGGAATGTTTAAATTAGTAAGGAAAAATGGTTTTCTATCTTTTTGAAAAGAGACATGCTACTTTTGAAGTAGCATTATTTGGAAGAAAGTTTTGCATAGTGCATAGAGTGTTGGACTTTGAATCAGGAAGACCTGAGTTTCAAATGTGGCCACTTACTACATGTGTGATGCTGGGCAAATCACTTACACCCCTCTCAGCCTCGATTTCCTCATTTGTAAAATAGCACCTACCTCCCAGAGTTTTTGTACATAGATACAATGTGAATGTATACAATATACAAAGTGAATGCAAGATAATTTCAGGAGGGTAGGTGAACAGTAAAACCTGGATGTGGGGCAAGGAGAGGAGAAAGAAAAAAGAGACCAGGAAAGGCCTGATGTAGGAGATGGCTTGTTTTGAAAAATGCTAGAGACTTCAAGAATTAGAGGTAAGGTGGAAGAGCATTCCAGCCATAGGACAAGGCCTGTGACAAGGCGTGGGGGTGGGAAATGAATTGTAATGCGTGAGAATAGAAAGCAGGACAGGGTGGTTAGTGTGTGTGTGGGGGGATAATGTGAAATCAGTCTGGGTATATGAACAGTAGGAAATATGTACTTTTAACCCTCCCTTGTATATGGCTGGTGTTTAATAAATGTGGCTTGAATTGAATTAAATTCAGTGCCTTACCATATTGATCTATGGCCTGTAAACCTTCTTGCTCAGGGAAATAGTGCCACTGCATGAATATTTATGTTCGTACTGAAAGTTATCACAATTCTGAACAGATTTTGTATCTATGTGATAATTTCTAAACATTTCTGAAGTGGATTGGGGAATGGAAGGTAGTTTATGACATGGTTTGCGCCTCTAGGATGACTAGACCATTTCCATTTTTGTTAATGGAGAATTTGGCCATGTTAAGAGGACCCAAGCAAGTGGATGAATTGTCTTCTTCTTGCCCTATCTCTAATGATAATTACCTGAGTGGCTAGTGGCTAGACCTGATTGCCAAGAGTGATAAATATGACTGGGGCAGTGCTGTGAAAAGGAAATGGGCGGGTATAAAATGCAGTGATTAACCTGAACACCCGGTAACCTGCTAGAAATATTCCCAGGCTGCCTGCCAATTGAGTTGACCTTTCATGACTTTACCCACAAAAATCTCTTAGTGGCCAATCTAGGGACCCTCACAATGTTTGCAGTCTTCTTTTTCCCCTCCAATCTCCCAATTACTGCTCTCTGGGAGACTTCCCGTTCCTCTTCCTCAAGAGAGGGCTATATCAAAGTTCATCATATTATACAAGTGCTTCACAGACTCCAGAGCCATATAACTAAACTAACCACAGGCATAGACTCTCTGCCACTCCCTGCCTGTCCCCTCCATTCATTATTGTTGTTGTTCAGTCATGTCTGACTCTTTGTGACCCCATGGACCATAGGTTTTCTTAGCAAAGATACTGGAATAGTTGGCCATTTTCTTCTCCAGTAAATTAGGCAAACAGATTAAGTGACTTGCCCAGGGTCACACAGCTAGTAAATATCTGAGGCCAGATTTGAACTCAGGTCTTCCTAACTCCAGGCCCAGTGCTCTATCCACTGAGCCACCTAGCTCCCTCCCACTCCACTCATTTTCAGCCACAGCCGTGCACTGAGCAGCATATTGAGCAATCCAGATCCCAGCCAACTGCCTTCTCACAGAGGCAGCTAGAAAGGCCAGCTAGCAGAAGACAAAGTTAATTAGACAAATTGTTGGGGAAACATCTCTCTTCATGTGCCATTAATGAACAATATTCCAGGCATAGAAGGTACAGTGATTCTAGAAGCCAATGGGAAAGGAAATGGTTTCCAATCTGTACTGTGAGATCCAGACCTAAGCGGGAGAGAGATCCACACTAGCTATATTGAGATACTACAGAAATGGGGCACAATATGAGTGGAATAATGAAAGTTTGAGGTTAAGCAACCCAGATTGGAGCAGAATTCGAGTACGTCTAAAAGCAGGGGGTGAGTTGGTGTTTTGGCTTAGAGTTCATTGCTTTATAACTGGGCACAGTGCTTTAGGAAACAGGAAAGTGTGTAAATCCTTTATTTTGACTGGCTGATTGAACAGGACCAACTAAAAAGAAAGATGTGACAGAGAGCAATAATTAGGTTCTTAACTGAACTTCGCTCTTGAGAAGGATCACACAACTTCGGCTTGAAGCCTGCCAGTGTAATATTTGTTCTCATGTTTCCTCAGGGCTGTGATTGAGCACACTGCTGTTTTTCTCCTGCCTTGACAGTCTTTGCCTGTGTTTCCTAGACCATATGAATGTATAGAAATTATAAAGGAATGCTCTGCCTCTCTGACCTCTTCAGTCCTTGGCCCTTTGATCAGCCATCTTTTCCTCTCCCTCTAGTGATTTAGCACAGATCAGAGTTGTAGCCAGAGCAAACGTGCTCAGAGAGTGTGCCATAGTAAGATACACATACACACACTCACAGAGAAATAAGGGGAAAAGAAAAAAAGACTACTGGAAAGTAGATGGCTTTGCCATTAAGTTTTATGCAGTGCCCTGAGAATTCAGGCTCCATCTCCCATGACTTGTGGAGATATAGGAATCTGACAGGTCTTCACACATTGGCTTTTCTCTGATAATGAGTGCAGCTCACATATATATGCAGTGGGCCTGGTGGTCTCATTCTCTTTGATCTTTCTCTCCATTAATTTCTTTGTGTATTCTGTCTTCTTCTCGCCCACAGTGCCTGTGTTGGTTTCTTCCCAGCATGCACTACTCCTTTACTGTGAAATTTATTTGATTTTCACACTACTCCTCTGAGGCAGAAAGGACAAGGTTCATTATCTCCATTTACAGATGAGATGGTTATTACTCACAAAGGTCAAATGACCTGCCCAAGGTCATAAAGTTAGTGACAGAGCTAGGACTAAAACTCTGGCTTGGTGACCCTTCAGTGTATTGGAGAGGGGGGGGTTTCCCCATTATAACCCAGTGATCTGGTCCCAAAGAAAATGGAGACTATTCCTTTTGGTTTATGATGATCCTGGCTACTAGAGTGATGAAGCTTACTTACCTGTGTCAGAGAGTCATGGTGTATGGAGGGAAGGAGCAAGAATACCAGCCTCCAATCCTACCTTTGCTCCTTAGCATCTGTATGACCTTGGGACAATAGCTTTGTCTCCCGGGGCCTCCGTTTCTTCATCAGCAAAATAAGGGAGTAAGACTTGACCTCTAAGATTCTTTGCAGACCTCAGTTTATGAGCTGCTCAGACGAGATGTGCCAGAAGCTCTTTGTAAGCCATGATTCTTTTTTTGCACGTGCTGACAAGTAATAAAACACTACATAAATAAGAACAATTTTGATTAACTTTGATAGACTTATGATTCCATGGATTCTGGTATTTTTTCCACCCTGTGCAGATCATCTATACTTCATTTTTATAGAAATTTAAGTGATATATATGTATATGTGTGTATACACACACACACACACACATATTAATGCATATATGTATATACTGAGGACATCTGATAAAAATATTAGAAAGGAATGAATGAAATAGCATTTATTAAGTGCTCCCCATATTATATGTAATCTAGATAAACTAAGACCAGCTTTGGGACGTTGGGAAGTATGACTGAATACTGCCACCAATGGATCTTAGAGTTCCCCTCTCTCCAGCTGGTCTCCATTGTCCAGATGAGGTCTGATGAAGGCAGAGTACAGTGAGATTATCACATACCTATTCCTGGAAGCTGTTTCTTGCTTAATACCGCCTAAGATCACATGAGCTTTTTGGGCTAACACATCACACTGCTGACTCATATTGAGCTTGCTATTGACTAAAGCCACCAGCCCTGCCGTGTGTTTAATTTCCCATGGATATAAATGTTGTTTCTATGATGATGCCTCCCAGATCTGTGCTTCCACCCTAGTCTTGTTCCAGAGCCCCAGTCTTTCATTACCAGGTGCCTAGTGGACATTTTGCACTGTATGTCCAAGAGGCATCTTAAATGCAACATGTGTAAAACAGAACTAATTCTATTTGTCTTCAAACTGCTCTATTTCAAGAGCGTCACCATGTTTTCACTCACCAAGGTTTGAGAACTTGGTGTTAGCCTTGGCTCCTCACTTTCATCTCATCATCCATCCAGTTGCCAAGTCTTGTCAATTCTGCCTACATAAGATATCTCACATCCATACCCTTCTCTCTACTCGCATAGCTACCACCCTAGTTCAGGTCCTCACCACCTTTTGCATGGACAATTACAAAAGCCTCCTAATTGGTTTCAAGTCTCTACTCTCTCTAATCTATCCTTCACACAGCTTCCAAAGTGATTTTCCTAAAGCAGAGGTCTGACTATTTCACTCCCCAAGTCAATAAATTCTAGTGTCCCTTGATTACTTCTTGGGTCAAATTCTCTGTTTAGGATAGGACTATATCATATTGGGATAATGATAGCCATCAGCAGAGAAGGCAGAGATGCTCATATCTCAATAAGCTTCTGTTTTCTCCACCTGGGTGATTGACTTTTTCACTGGAAATGAGGGAATAAAAATGGCTAACAGAGAGTTCTTTTATTAGATAGATCCTCTCTAGCAGATACAATTGGTAACATGGGCATAAATCATATAAGATAAGAAGACATGAATGGGTTGTAATCTGTACCTTTGAAGGGAATACTCATGTCAAGAAAATCAGAGTTCTGTTGAACTTGCTAAGATTCAGACACTCCTCTTGACTTCATCTTTTCAAATGACATTGCATTTACTCATTCTGAACATTAGATGATGAGGTTTTAGATTTTAAATGTGATGGTAAAACTACAAACATGAATAAGACTGCATCACTCTACATTAGTGGGGAATTGCATTCTGCTTTGTGTCTATTTGTGGTCCTCCTGCTTTTACGCATACATATTTGGCCTTGCACCAAGACGTCTACAAGTTTTCTTTGCCCTGCATTACTTCTCATGGTTGGATGCCGTAGAGTACATAATGTTTGGAGTTCAGGTTCCAGCTCTGGCATTTACCTGTCATTACATAGCTACAATAAGCTTGGGAAGGACTTTCAGCAGGCAGTTTCTTTATCTGCAAAATGGAAGATAACACTGCTTTCTCTACCTACCTTGCAAGGTTCCCATGTTGTGCTAGTGAAATAATGCATTTGAAAGTGCTTTATAATCATAAAACTATCTTTGTTATTTTCTGTCTCTAGTATATCTTCCATTTTAACAGATTACTTTTTAAATAGTCAGAAATTGCCTTCAAGGACCCATTAACTACATCCCCTTATTTCTTTTCCTGTCATGAATGTCCTAAAAAGAATTGTGCACTCAGCAACCAATAAATTTAAAAAGTGCAATATAGAATTTCAGGGTTGGACCTTTGGAAACTCTCTAGACTGTGAGCAAAATGGAGGTGAGATCCTAGGGTTGTTTATTACGTAACTGCCAAAGAGCCTGCATTTAAAAAAAAAAACGACTAGAACATTTCTTCCCCTCCCCCCTTCCTCTCAAGCAGTTGCTGTGATAAGTGATGGGATATGAGACGTCTTTGTTAAGCTTCCCATCCGTTTGCATGACAAATACTTCGTGGGACAAGTTCTGCCCAGTGCTGATCACTAACTCATTGTCAGTTTGATTGGGCATCTTCTTTGGGCATGAATGGCCTCCAGTGCCATTTATAAGGCAGTGAACACTCTACTGGGCTAGAGAGCCAAGTCATAAATTTCTCATACTCTATGGCTCAGAGCTTCTTCAAGGTAGTATACCTTCTCTTTCTCAACAGCTGGGCAGTATAAATCACATAAGGGCAGTTAAGGTCTCTGCACTCCTCTGAGTTACATCCGCATTAAATATTTCCACTAACTGGCTGAAACTGAAGTCAAGAGGTTGAAACCACCTTTGGAATGTGGCACAGTGGATTGGATCAGTATCTTAGCTACTGTAGGTGTGGGGGAGCTGATGTTAACGTATAATTCCAGAAATCAAGAGACTTGTGTGTGATCTTGGGCAAGTTATTTAACCTTGCGTAAAAGATGGGGTAGCCAGGTGGTACAGTGGGTAGAGCTTAGACTTGGAGTCAGGAAAACCTGAGTTTGAGTCTTGCGTCAGACAAGTATTAGGATAAGAGTTATGGAGAAGGAAAATGGCTGATTCTGAACTGTGTCATCTCATAAAGCATAAAGTAATAGCAGAAGGTAAAACTAGCTTAAGGAAAGTGTGGCAAGATATCCGACCAAGCAAAGTCATCTGAAGGGCATTCAAAGGTAAAACTGGAAGCATGACTACAAATAGAAGAGAAATGGAAAAGATTTGCAAAAGCTATTTAACAAGCTATTTCCTCCATCAAGGATAGTGGAAATGTCACACTTAGACCCTAATATCATAGCCCCAAGGTGCTTATAGGGGAAGTAGAAATGACGCCAAAGAGAAGGAAGATGGGAAAAGCAGACAGATTGGTCAAAATAACACCATGCATTTCTCAAGTGCCTGCTGTGTGCCAGACACTGGCCTACGTCCTGGGGATATGAAGAAAGGTGAAGACAGTGTCCCCACTTTCCAGGAGTTCACAATCTAATGGGGGAGGCAATGTGCAAACAACTATGTAGTAAAGATAAATAATAAAAAAAGGGTGAATTGGAGATAATCCCAGAGGGAAGGCATTAACATTAGGAAGAACTGGGAAATGCTTCTTGTAGAAGGTGAGATTAGGCTTGAAAGAAGGCAGGAAGCAGACAAAAGGAAGAAGAGAATCCTAATCAGGGGGAGGGGGCCAGCCATTGAGAATGCCCAGAGCAGAAAGATGGAGTGTCTTGTTAGGGAAACAGGCAGGTGGACGATGTCGCTGGATCCCAGAGTACATGGTGGGGAGTAAAGTATAAGAAGACTGGAAAGGTAAGAAGGGACTAGGTTCTCTAAAAAAGGCTTTAAAAGCCAAACAGAAGATTTAAAATTTCATCTAGAAGGACTGGACCCATATTGAATGGGGAGGTGACATGGTCAGACCTGTGTTTTAGGAAGATCACTTGGATAGCTGAGTGGAAGAAAGAGTAAAGTGAAGAAACAAAGTAGCAGGCTACTACAGTAGTCCAAGTATGAGGTGATGAGGGTCTGTAGTGAAGCGATGTAAGTGTTAGAAGAGAGAAGGGGACATATATACAAGAGATGTTACAAAAGTCGAGTAGCATCTGATCACAGGAGTGTGCTGGTAAATGTTTAACAACTGGCTCTCCAAAGATGTATGGATGACGCACTTTTATATGTGAATATCATTATTAGCATTTTCTCCATCACTTTGTTAAGTCTAGACAATCAATGCAACAATTGACCAAGACATAACTTTGCTGATTTCCAAGGTTTAAATGCTTGCACTGAAAATTTAACAATTGACTCTGGAGCTAGTGTGTCCTGGGACTAGCACACCCTTGCATATGGGGGAGCAACAGTGAGAAATTGAGGATGACAGCTTGGTTGCAAGCCTGGGTGACTGGGACGGCAGTGATGTCCTTGGTAAAACCAAGGATGTTAGGAAGAGGAAAGGGTTTTGGGGAAAGGATAATGAGCTCAGTGTGGGACATACTGAATTTAAGATCTCCAGAAACCATTTGGAGATGTGAAACTGGAGGTTAGGAGAGAGCTTGGTGATGGATAAGTAGATCTGAGAATCATCTGCATAGAGATGACAGTGAATCCATAGGAGGTGATGAGGTCACCAAGTGAAAGAGTATAGAGGGAGAGGAGAACAGCGGTCAGGGCAAAGCCTTGGGAGATAGAAGTAGATGGTAGGTAGGGCCTGGATGAGGATCCAGCAAAGGAGAATGAGAAAGAGACATTAGAGAGGTAGGAGGAGAATTTCTCTATGTGGAGGAGATCTGGAGGTGATGTAATTATGAGGGCACTGAGAGACAGATATACACGGTGTCCCCAAAATCTCTGCACTTTTAAGCATTAATAGCTTAAAGATGCAGATTTCATAACTTAAAACTGAAGAGATTTTTGGGGACACTCTGTATACCGGGTATCTGAAAGAGGAGGCAAAAGTTAAAGACAGAGGAAAAAAAAATCTCAAATCTTGACCAAGAGAATATCAATAAGTTAAGTACTGACCATCTATAAAAAAAAATCTTTAGGAAGGCCATCTATGCAGGAATCAAGGGCATTCAGGCTTTCACAAGCAACATTCAACACCGTCTCATGATTGATTAAAAGATGTAGAGAATATGAAATCCCATTGTGGTTATTTGTTTGTGGAAGAGCATTTGACTTGATACAAGCAACCCCCTGCCTTATAAGCTCTTCTACAGCAAAGCCCATCAGGATTATTCAGCATTCCTTGGAAGATGCATTGACAGAAATAAGCCCTGTGACCCTGTGATGCTAAACATCAGGCAAGGTATAAATCAGGGAAGTGTTCGCTGGCCCAAAGTCGTTACCACTGTGATGAGGAGCTCCGGCACAGAGTCTAGGTCATGGAGGGATTCTCTGTGGATGTTCCTATTTATGGATGAAGCTGTACCAATTTCATCAGGCCCCAGGACTTTGCAGAGCCTCATGGAAGAGATCTGGAATCACTTAAAGAAATTTGGCTTGTCCATCCACACAGGAAAGACCAAGTAGATGAAGAACTGTCCATTGTCCAGATTTCAACATACATTTGGATGGATATCCTATAGAGTTCATCCACCACTAAGTCTATCTGGGGTAGATGTCACAGATGGACAGGAAGCTGGGCCCAGAGTTAGAAAGGAAGAAGAAAGTACACTGGGTTGCTTTGGGGAAATTGCAAAGCTTATACTAACCCTAAGCCTCCTAATCAGACTGATGATGCTGAAGTAGGGTAAGTCTGAAAAAAGTCCTTTCAATGGGAAAAGAAACTATCCTTTATTACAGGATCTAGGGCTGGGAAAGATCTTAGAAGTTGTCCAGTGCAATCCTCTCTTTTTTACAGATAAGGCAACTAAGGCCCAGGGAGAGAAAGGGGCTTACGCAAGGTCACACAGAAAGTAAATAGCAGAATTAGGATTTAAACCTAGGTCTCATGCTGCATCCCCTTTGTGCTTCTCCATTCATTTACCACGAGTGAGAAGGTAGTTTGTGGTTTAGCGAAGCCACAAATGTCTGTTTAAGGAGGGCACGGGAAACATATGTTTCTGAGCAGACTCCATAGTTGGGTATTCCTCTGAGACCACCTCTTTGTTTAATCATTTCAGTTGTGTTTGACTCTTCATGACCCCATTTTGGGTTTTCGTGGCAAAGATACTAGAGCGGTTTGCATTTCCTTCTCCACCTCATTTTACAGATGAGGAAACTGAGGCAAACAGGGTTAAGCGACTTGCTCAGGGTCACACAGCTAGTAGGTGTCTGAGGCCTCATTTGAACTCTCAGAGAGGAGTCTTCAGGCCCTGCACTCTATCCACTGTACCACGTAGCTTCCCTAAGGCCAGCTCTGCTAACGCTAATGCTCTGCTGATCAATACTTAATTATATGACCCTTGGCATTTCTATATTTAGCCTACACCTTAGGATTTTTCACATGCTCTAGTTAATTTGTAATTCATCTCACTTGGCTTCATGACAGATGCCTTATTTCCCCACCTGGATGTCAGCTTATTGAAGATAGTCTCCTGTTTATTTAGAATCATCCTTCCCTTTCCCCTCCCCAGCAGTCCCCAGAAGAACCTAATGTATTGCTCCGTAAATGAGTGATCTCTAACTCTTTGAAAATGTCAGAATTCCCCTGGGGTAAATGGAGATGCTTGGGGTGTTACAAACCAGTGTCGAATATCAGTCCTCTGAATACTCAATAAATGTTTAGCAACTGACTAGTGTATAGAATGATGCATAATGAAAAATGGCTATCAGCCATACCTAATGATTTACAGCTGTACCTGTGACTGGCCCAGCCTGGCAGAGCTAGGGACCTCCTCTCAACTTGACTTCAAATCTTTAATGAACTCTTTTTGCAACAGTGCTAATCTTTCATTTGGTTGTCTGAATTTCACAATGAAATTCACTAGAAACAGGGGTAAGGAAACTGTCCTCTCCCTTGGAAGACTGCTTCTTAAGAGTAGAGATAGGAGGAACCTCTGAAGCACACTCTCAGAAGAACCTTCATACTTAACAGAATCCATGGCTGCCTCTCTTAGTGATATGGCCACAATTCCTTCTCTTGGTCCACAGACAAACACAAATCAAAAGAGTCCCCTACCCATGGGTCTCTGTTCTCCCAGGAATACATGAATGGGACAAGCCATCGCAGAACCGAATGTAACTGCTTGGAATGCCAAGCAAACAGAGTAACACGGATGGGAAAGAAGGAACAGAATCTCAAGCCTGAGACAACTTTGAGCGAATGGAGTTCTGTAATTATGCAGGCTTGCTCAAGCTTCACACCTGCAATTTTCTCAGCAATCAAGGTCTTCAAGAACTTGTCTTAGTTGATATCAAGACAAACAGCTCAGACTAACAGATCGCCAGCATCAGGGGGACCTGTGCCACTGTCTTTTATGAGCTGCTTGTTAATTGCTTTCCATTAACAGTGGATGAAAACGACCCCCACTTATGCCCCCTTCGTTGTTCCTGGAAGGCCTGAAGATGCACAGTCTCAGTTTATATTGGTGTTGCCAGCTCCTGGCAGTGATAGCAGGGTGAGTGTTCTTTTGGTGACTATAAATGGTTTTATTGCCCTTATGTGGCCTGGGCTCCTCCCTGTTCAAGAGAAATGAATCTCTTGGAAAAAAAGAGTTGTTGCAAAGGCTGCCTTAGACTCTTGGGGCCACAGACTGAGGTTATTCCAAACTCTGAGGAAAATGAAATTAATGAACTTTTCTAACTTGTTCACACTCGCCTCAGAAATTTCTCGGTGCTTCCTTTGCTGTGATTTAAAGTAATTGTAGAAGGTAACACTAGATAGTTCCTTATTGGTGGCAATTAAAGATTTAATGAAACTTGGATTCATTAACTTGTGCAGGCTTCTTCAAAATCACCTTGCTGAGGCCTGCAGAGTGTGCCCTAATGATCCATGAAGCCTGCATACCCATTGTCTTAAAATCCCACAGTGAGCTTTTCCAACAGGTTATGCTATAAAAAGCCGTGACTGCTATAGTTTGTCATGACTCATGTTGTTTTAAAAGTTACTTAATTTTTGAGTGGGTAGTGGAATGAAATTGATAGGCAGGGAACATGGTGCACTGAAGGGTGCTGAGTTGGAAATTCAAGGGCCCTGAGTTCAAATCTCAGATCTGCCACTTTCTACTCGTGTGATGTTGGGCAAGTCTCTTCCCATCTCAAGGCCTTGGTTTCATCCTCCATGGAGCTGATGGCCTCTTACATTCCCTTTCAGCTTGAAACTCCTGATCCTGTGCCAGCCAGGGACTTGCAGGTGGCTGTATTGTGGAAAAAAGGGGAATCTAGCTGTTTGGGTTCAAAAATTACTAATTTACTGCTGCTGCTAAGTCTTCTTCCTAAGCAGACATAGGCCTTGGGGTAGGGGCAGTAAGATTTGAACAGCTAAAATCTTTTGTAAGAGCTTAGACCTTCCTGCACCCAAAGGAGGCTGACCACTGTAAATGCAAAGCTAAGGAGCTATATTGTTAGAGGCTTGATTGGATTTCTGTATTGGTATTTGAGATGTACTGCAATAAAATCTGTCATGGGATGCACATTGCATGGTTTAGCCCAGGCAAAAGGGCAATAAACTTCATGGCTGGTTTGCTGTTGCCTGCTAGACTGTTGGCAATTAGCTGCACTCTGATGCCTGAGGAATTGTGTGTAGATTATTTCAGAGTAACATTCTGCTGACTTGTTTCACAGGTGAAAAATTGGAGGGGGCGGAGGTAATAGGCCTATTTGAACAGGAAAGTTTACTCCTATATGGGTAAGACAATGCCATTGTCTAAAGTCCCTGATCTGTAAACACAGAGATCCTGACCTTTCCCACCTTCAGGTTCAGATCTCCAATTTTGGGGAGAGTGCTAAAGATGGGGATTGGAGGTTTGTTTGGAGGAACAACACACAGTAGTGGAAAAAGTACTGGCTTTGATCTCAGAAGACCTGGATTTGAATTCTATCTACTCTACTTTCTTCTTTTTTTCTTTTTCTTTTTTTTTTGGTGAGGCGATTGGGGGTAAGTGACTTGCCCAGGGTCACACAGTTAGAAAGTGTCTGAGTCTGGATTTGAACTCAGGTCCTCCTAACTCCAAGGCCAGAGCTGTATTCACTGTGCCACCTAGCTGCCCCTACTCTACTTTCTATGTGTGTGACCTTGGGCAAGTCATTTCAACTCCTTGGGCCTTAGTCTTCTCCTCTGTGCAACGAGGGGCTTGGATCTGATGCCTTTTAAGGCCCTGCCTAGCTCTGATCTTGTGAAATAAAACTTCTCATCGTTCTAAGTTCTCCCAGATAGTTTGCTATTACTCAATATTTTCCTACCTCATCTGTCACTTTTTTGAGACTAGGTTCTAGATGTTTTCCCCCTAGAAACTTTGTTGAAACAATCAAAGCACTCTCCAAATTCCCTCAGACCTTCTGAATACAGTGTTGCATTTTTCGTTTGTTCCTCAAGATCATAGATTCCTAGCTGGAAGTTTCATAAAGCTAGAGGACACCTACATTAATGTGCTTCCCTTTACAGATAAGGAAACTGAGACCCAGAGAGGTTATGGGCCTCGCCCAACATTGCCCAGGTAATAAATGACAGAAGTGTGATTTGAAGTTGGGTTCTCCTCTCACTACAAAGCCACGTGCTAAGGTTGTATGCATATGACTATGTGAATGACTTCTTCCTAGCTAGGTTGTAACTTTATTGAGGACAATAATGCATCTTCCTCCTCTTCTTCCTTTTTTAATTTAATTTAATTTAATTTAATTTAATTTAATTTAATTTTATTTTTTTGGTGAGGCTCCACAGTATCCATGCTGTACTAGAGTAGACTAGCACACAGCTTGCCTATTTCCAAATGGGTGACTAAATATTGAATTGTCATGCCACCTTCACCAGGATTTCCAAGCAAGCCCAGAAATGACCAGATGACAAGATTTGCATCTGTCCTTTGGTATTTTCTGTCCCCTGTTATTTCCCTTCAGCTCCTGCCTTCTGTTTGGGGCTCAGATGAAGTGCTTTTCCCTGGGTAATTTCTAGGAGGCATTCTGAGGTTTGATGGCTTTTCACACAGAATACTAAATACAGTCAAAGAAAAATGTTTTCTGTATTTCTCCAGTATTAATAGGACAGTGTGTTTCCAGGGTCAAAAAGGCTTTACTCATTTTTGTTCATTGTTTAATTCTGTAAATTTTTCAAGAAACTACATGCTTATTGCTAAAAACTAAACTGTTCTCTGAAGAAAAGCTTAAGGCTAAATCTACATGTGGGTACAGAGTGATAAGAAGTAAAATATTCCAAAAAATGGGTTTGGTGGTTTGTTCTACACAATACAAATAATTGGCTTGATTTTTTCTGCCCACTGAAATGATAAGTTATTTTGTGTTTGTATAGACGTGTTAGGAAAAGTGACAAGAGGGAAAGGATCAGTATGTGGAGTTTTCCGAGCTGTACTTTTCCCTCTGCCCCAAGTCTACTGGTTTTTTCTGGGCTTTCCAGTTGTCAGTGCTTCTGCCATCACCAGGCTGGGCCTCTTTTGACACTGTGATCTCATTAGCCATTCTTCAGATCCCTTTTCTCCTTAGTTCAAATAAGACAAGGTTGGAATTTCTCAAAGGGAAGTTTTAAAATATAGAAACGATGAACTCAGCCTAAAGACAGACTGTACTTAATAAGGGACAGAAATATATAAAAACCTCCATTTGACATCTAAAGCCCTTCTTAAACCAGTCTCTTCCTACCTCTCTGGCCTTCTTCAACTTCACTCCTCTCCCAATACCCTGTGATCTAGCTGTGTTGGCTTTCTTGATGCTTCTCATAAACAGCACTCCATCTCCGTTCTGGATGCCTTTGCACCTATTGACCCCTATACCCAAAATACTTTTTCCTTCTTTTTCTGCCTCTTGGTTCCTTGGCTTCCTTCAGGACATATCTCAAGTAACATCTGCTGCAAGAGGGCTTTCCCAGTTCCCCTTGCTATTAGTGTCTTCCCTCGGAGATTACATTCCAATTACTCTGTATATGTTTTGTATGTACTTTATAGTTTACAAGTTGTCTTCTTCATTAGAATGTATGCTCCCTGAGGTCAGGCACCATTTTTTCCATTTCTTTGTACCTTCAGTGCTTAGTGTGGTGCCTGCACATAGTGTGGTGCCTGTACATAGTAAGTGCTTAATAAGTGTTTGTTGACTGATTCTTGATGGACTTGAGGGACAGAGGCAGAGATGCGAAATGGAGTATCATATGTGAGCAACAAGAAAGTCAGTTTTGGGGGCAGCTAGGTGGCACAGTGGATAGAGTTCTGGCCCTGGAGTCAGGAGGACCTGAGTTCAAATCTGGCCTCAGACCAAACACTTGACACTTACTAGCTGTGTCACCCTGGGCAATCACTTAACCCCGATTGCCTCACTAAAAAGCAAAAAATAAAAGTCAATTTTGCTGGATCATAGAATACAAGAATAGGGAGTCATGTATAATAAAGTTGGAATGGTATTGGGTCTAGGTTGTCAAGCTAAACAAAGGAACTTACTTTTGATCCTAGAGGCCGTAAGGAGCCATAACAGTTTGTTAAGTGGGGGAATGACAGGATCAGATCTCTGCTTAAGGAAAATCCCTTCAACAGCTACATGGAGGAGAAAGTAAAGAAAGTGAAGACTTCAGGCGGGTCAATTATTTAGGAAGCTATTGGAGTAGTCCAGGCATGGCTGAACTAGGGTGGTGTCCCTATGAGTAGAGAGGAGGGAGATGCAAAAGATCTTGTAGAGATTTTGTGTTTCTATTTCCCACAGAAACAACAAGATTTAGCAACTGATTCAAGATGCAGAGTGAGAGAAAGTGGAGTCATGAACGTCCCTTCTGAATGACTGGGAGGATGCTGATATCTTCAACAATAATAGAGAGGTTCAGAATAGGAATGGTTGTTTTGGAGAAAATAATGGGATTCTCCTTTGGATGTGTTTTGAGATGTCTACAGGACATATGACCTGAAATGTCTGACAGACAGTTTGTGATATTTTACTGGGGCTCAGGAAAGAGACTAGAGCTAGATATGTGGATCTGGGAGGCTGATCTAGATTGTGAAGGGTTTTTGATGCTAAATATTTGAGTATGCTCCAGGCAATGGAGAGCCACTGAGGATTCTTGAACTTGAGCAGGGGAGTGGCAGGAAGATCACTTTGTCAGCTATGTTGAAGGTGGATTGGACAGGAGATAGGCTGGAGACAGGGAGACTAATTAGGAGCCTCCTACAGTAGCCCAAGGGAGAAGTTATGAGGACCTGGATTTGACTGGTAGCCATGTAAGTGGAGGGAAGGGGATGTAGATGAGAGATGGTTTGGAGGTAGACTTGACAAAACTTGGCGGTACTTGAGGGGTGAGAAAGGATGAGGAGTTGAGAATGACTCCTAGGTTGCATACCTAGGGGACTAGAAGAATGATTATCCCCTTGACAAAAGCAGAAAAGTTAGGAAGTGGGGTGGATTTAGGGAAAAACATGATAACTTCCATTTTGAACATGTTGACTCTTAGATATTTTGAAGACATTGAGGTGGAGTTGTCCAATCAGCAGACAGAGAAGTTGAGTTAGGGCTCAAGACAGAGAGATGAGAGCTGGATATGTATATTTGAGAGTGATCTACATGGAGATGAGAGTTAAATGCATTGGAACTGATGAGATCATTGAGAGAAGATAGAGAAGAATTGAAGGCCTAGAACTGATTTGTTATCACCCCTTGTCAGACCGCCTACATTTCAGCCAAACTGGTTCACTTACTGTTCCCCCAAAAGCATTCCATCTCCCATCTCAATGCCATTGCAAAGCTGTCAGCCATACCTAAAATGATTTCCCTCCTTCTGTCCCTTCAGGGCTCCAGTGCTAACCCTAACCCAAGGCTCTCTCTTATTCCCCAGTTAATACTGCTCCCCATTGGCCTAATTAGTTTGTGTGCATGTCACATCTGTTTTGTATTTATTTATCTATATACATGTTGTCTTCCACAATAGAGAATGTAAGCTCCTTGAAGGCAAGGATGGCTTCATTTTTTGTTTCTTTTTCTCCAGAATCTAGCACAGTGCCTGGCAGCTAGGTGGTGGAATGAATAGAGAGCTCTGGAGTCAGGAGGACCTGAGTTCAAATGTAGCCTTAGACGCTTCCTAGCTGTATGATCCTGGGCAAACCACTTAACCCTGTTTGCCTCAGTTTCCTGATCTAGAAAATGAGCTAGAGAAGGAAATGGCAAATCACTCCAATATCTTTGCCAAGAAAACCCCAAATGGGCTCACAAATTGTCAGACACAACTGAAGTGACTCAACAGCAAAAAATAACAGGCAGTGTAGATTGAGTGCTGGACTTGAAGGTGGAGAGACCTGAATTTGAATCCTGCCATAGACACTTAAGAGTTGCATGACCCTGCAATAATCACTTAGCCTCTCTCTGCCCCAGTTTATTTATCTATAAAATGAGGATAATAATAGCTCCTACATCACTAGGTTATTTTAAGGATCAAAGGAAATAATATACGTAAAATGGTTTGCATTTTATAAAAGTTAACTACTGTTATTAGCTATTATTATTAGGGTAAAAGAGTCCATTGGTTAGTCAAAGAAGATGTGAGTGGGTAACGTCTGAAATAAAATTGCATTCAGAGTATACCTCTCACACTTTATATACCTTTTAATATGATGATTTCGTATTACTGAGGAGTCTGATATTTTTTTAAACTTTGAGGAGATTGAGTTTCAAACAGGATTACTAATTAAACTCTTTGATCTCCTAGAAGTGAAAACAAGTGCCTGGGAATTACTATTCATAACAAAAGCCATTAATAACCTATTTAATTCCAACACTAAAATAACTGTTAATTGCACAAGCCTTAATAGTGGTTAATCAACCTGGCAGAAGAAAATCGAGGTATACTTTAGTAATAAGCCAGTCATGTGAAGTAAATCAAGGATGAAAGTCAGACTCTAGTTAATTTATTGAAAGTAGGATGTGATTTCCAAATGATTTTTACACCTTCTATATTTCATTATGCTCCCAATGAGAGCCACAGCTTCCCTGGGGAAACCCTGGTCGTGCTTCGTTCCAAGTTCCAGCCACTAACTCGAAGACAGCTAGGCCCATGGGGCTAGCACAGAACCAGGCATTTCCAGACAAAATGGTGAGGCCTCTTCCCATGGGGGAAGAAACATTTGCTGTTTAAAAATTAGCCAGGCTTGTTTGGTTGCCTTAAACTGTTACCAAGAGGCATCTTAAACAAGGTAAAATTTGTCATCTTGCTTGGCCTACAACCAAGAAGAACTAATTAGCAGGAAACACTTTCCCCCTGCTGGCTGCAAAATTAGTCTTGAGGTCAAAATAAATGATAATGAGAAAGTAGGGTTATTAAGTCTAAAGCAGAGTTTCCAGAGGATAAATATAAAAGGTCATTGAATTGAGTATTATTAGTGAGATGCTTTCAGGCTAGTAGGTTCATATTGGCTTAATAGAACTGACTGCATTTTTTTAAAAAATAAATTTGCACCATATACTTTGCTTTCATCTCCCCTAAACTGTTGAAGGAACAAAGATAAGTTCCCAGGAATTTTTAATCTTAGAGTTGAATTCAGAACATTCTGATCTTCATTTTTCAAAAGCTGATTGTGGCTATTGCTCATAAGAAAACAAAAGCATTCCATGTTTGGATAAATATCCGTTAGCATTGGGTGGGGAGGCATGGTCTGGACATGATTTCATTGGTATGGGTAATTCCCAATGTGAAAATTCCTCTCGTTGATGTAGATGGGCAATTGTTTGGCAGTGTAGATTGTAGTTGCCTAGGAGCACTGAGAGGTTTAAGTGACTTGTCCTAAGGTCATACACCTCTTCTGTGTCAGAGATGGACAGAACTTGAATCAGTTTTTTTTTTTGATTCCAAAGCTGCCAGGCTATCCACTGCATTACTATCCACTGTCTCCTTTATAGGAGAGACAGCATGATGTTTTTATTTCCCAGAAAATGCCATTTTTCTTCAGTAAGGGAAGAGGACAGGATATTCGCTCCCCTTTGCAAACAGAATCATTCCATCAGTGGTGGAATCCAAAGTGTCTAGGGTAATGAGCTGTATTTCTGCATATTGCATCTGTAGATACAAAAGTGGGGCAGCTAAGGGGCGTCATCTTTCTGAGTTCAAATCAGGCCTCAGACACTTACTAGTTGTGTGACCCTGGGCAAGTCACTTCACCCTGTTTGCCTCAGTTTCCTCATCTGTAAAATGAGCTGGAGAAGGAAGTGGCAAACCATGCCAGTGTCTTTGCCAAGAAAACCCCAAATGGGGTCATGAAGAGTCAGACACGACTGAAAATGAGTGAACGATAAACTGAAAAGTGCAAAGGTATGGTAATAATAACTCCCACTGAGCCTAACACTCAGCACCTTGGATATCATAAACTCCAGAAGGAACCCATCTTTGACCATACCTGAGAAGTGGGCGCACAGCCACCACGTGGAAAGGAACCCTACTACCGCCTCTTCTAGCTCCCTCCACTTCAGGAGAGTTCCAACTCTTAGGAAGATAGGAGTTGTGAGCTCTCCCAACTAACTAGTGCTTCTGAGATGAGGCTTGAATGTGTCTGAATGTAGTTCTTCCCTTCACTATTTTAAAAATATGAGGAGCCCCTTTGTATTTCTTTGTAAGTGCCATTTTGGGGATTCTTCATCTTTAAAAAGGAGACTAATAAAATTTGCGGTACCTTACAGGGCTAAGAGAAAACTTTTTCATGAACCTTAAAGGGTTTTACTTAAAGTATTAGTCCAAGGCAATGGGTTTTCCATTATGGGAGGCTGGGAGACCAGGTTAGAGATATTGTGAAGGGTTTCAGGTTGAGGTATAGGTTAGAGTAGAAGGCCTCTGAGGCCTCTTCTAATTCTGAGTTTCTGTGATATCCAGAGCTGAACTCAATACTGCCACCCCTAATTGTGCTCTCTTCTAACTTCTCTATTTCTTTTGATGGTAACAGCCATCCTCCTAGCTACCCAGGCTTGTGATCTTGATGTTGTCTTTGACTCTTCCCCCTCATATAGCCAATCACCTGCCAAGTACTTTTCCTTTTACCTCTTTAGTATCTCTTGCATCAAACAATTCCCACTGCAACCACCCTAGTTTAGATGCTCATCTGTTCTCTCCTGAACTATTGTGATGCCTTCCAAACTGTCTTCAGTCTATTCTTTGTTTAATCTTTATGCTGTTGGCAGAGTAACCTTCTTAAAGCATTGTTCTAATCAATTCCTCTTCTTTAAGCCCTCCACTGGCTATCCATCACATTTCGTATTGTTTATGATTATCTCTAACTCGCATTTGGTTAAAACGTCTCCCCATAGTCATAGTTGTGAGGGCTATCCCTCTATATTTTCCTCCAAAGTCTTAATGATATGATCTTTTAAATATAGGTCACATTCCCTGGGAACTAGTTGTGGTATATGGTATAACAACCTAGTTTAGAACTATGTCGTGCCAACTTTACCAAATTTGCCAGCCAGCTCTTGTGACATCCCAACCCCTTACCCATCTAGTGCTATGGTATATAGAGCGCTGGGCTTAGAATTAGAAAGATTTAGGTTCAAATCTCACTTTAAATATCTGCTAATTATATGGCTCTGGACAAGTCAGGTAGCCTTTTTTGTTAGCTTTCCTCAGCTATAGCGTGAAAGTAACACCTTAGTGGATTTTGTAAGGACAAAATGAGAGTATATGTGTAAAGCATTGTATAAAGGTAAGCAAGTGTTATTACTAATATAGGATTTATCACATGCTGGGTTACTGGGTTTCGGTTTATTGCTTATCTAATCTGTTCTACTGATTGATTTAGCTTTCTCTTTTATGGTTTTGATAATTCGCACTTTGTAATAGTTTTATGTCTTAAAATGCTTTTTTTCTTAAAATGCTAAAAGTTTTCCTTCATTCCTATCTTTTATCATTATTTGCCTTGAGCTTCTATGCCTTTTTATTCCCCAAATGAATTTTGTCTTATTTTATCTGTCTCTTTAAAGCAGGCCTGTACAAACTGCAGCCCACCAAAGGATTTCAGGTGGCCCTTGAAAAATGTAGAAGAAGACATCCTTTGTGTGTAGAGGAAATCCTTTGATGGTCCCAAGGTTGTTCAGTCCTGCTTTAGAGTATTATGTTGGGGGCAGCTAGGTGGCCCAGTGGATAGAGTACCGGCCGTGGAATCAAGAGGACCTGCGTTCAAATGTGGACTCTGACACAGAACACTTACTAGCTGTGTGACCCCGGGCAAGTCACTTAACCCCATTGCCTAGCCAAAAATAAATAAACAAATAAATAAAGTAATGTTGTCATCTTCTGTACAACTTATAGCATTAGAGTTGCCTGGAGCACTGAGAGTTTAAGTGACTTGGCCAGGGTCAAATAGTATGTGTTAGAGTCAGGACTTGAACTCGGATTTTCTTGGCTTTCTAAGCCAGTGATCTATCTACTTATCCATGCTGCCATCACATCATATGCAAATAAGGGTCATTTTTTCCTCCTCTTCTTTGCTGATGTTCATGCCTTTTCTTGCTTTCTCTTGTTTTATTGCTATAGATAACATTTCTACAACCATATCAAATAATAGTGGGGAAGAGGAAGTATCCTTACTTTACCCCTATATTGGGTGTAAAAATTGCTAATGTTATTTCACTATACATGATGCTAGCTTTTGGTTTTAGAAACATGTTTTTCATCAAATCCAAATGACCTTTGTATGCGTATTATCTTTAGAGTAAATGAGTACTGTATTGTGACAAGTCCTTTTTTTTCTGTTATGTAACTGAAGATTTTTTAAAAATATGCCATTCTAGGGGGGCAGCTAGGTGGTACAGTGAAGAGAGAACCAGCCCTGGAGTCAGGAGGACCTGAGTTCAAATCTGGCCTCAGATCCTTGACACTTGCTAGCTTGGGCAAGTCACTTAATCCCAATTGTCTTGCCAAAAAACCAAAGAAAAATATGTCATTCTTGCACTCTTGGTATAAAATCACCTTGTTTATAGTGAATAATGCTTGGATATGTCGCTGTAGGATTTTTGCTAGTATGGTATTTAAAATGTTTGTACCAACATTTGTTAATAATACTGATCTATAGGGTTTTTTTTTCTCTTCTTTCTCCATCCCTGGTTTAGATATTAGGGCCATATTTTTTCTTACAAAAAGAGCATGAAAGTATGCTTTCTGTTTCAATTATTGAGAAAATTTTTTCTTACCATATGGTTTAGTTGTTCTTTACACATTTGATAGAATTCACTTGTAAATATGTCTGGAACATTCAGTTTCATTTTATGAAATGGTGTTTTAATTCTCTGTTTCTCGTTTTGTTCATTTGGGAGAAAGTAATGTGGTACAGTCAAAGGAGTGCTAGTTGATTCAGAAAACTTGAATGCGAGTCTAGTCTCTGATGCTTACTATCTGTGTGGCCTTGGATATCATTAATTTCTCTGAGTCTCAGTTTCTTCATCTGTATTATGAAGTATTTGGATTAGGTGATCTCCAAGGTTTCTTCTAGCTCTAAATATGCTCCTATGATTTTGTATGTTTTTGTAGGTAACCCAACATTTCCTTTAAATGCTTGGTTTTAATAGCATATAATTATGGGTAACAGTTTTTGATAAGTTTTTTTTCTTTCTCCTCTTACCTCTCGTTCATTTTTTATTTTGGATATTAATTTTTCTCCTCTCTCTTCTTTTACCAGGTTAAGTAAAGGTTTGTTGATTTAAGCTAGGGTATAGTTTTAGTTGAGAAGTATCGTCTCTAGGATCAGATAGAAACTCCTCTGTTTGCTTTTTATAGACCTCTGAAACCTGACTCGGCCTGCCTTTCCTCCTTCTGTATCACTCCCCTTTCTACACTCTGCAGTCCAAACTGGCCTCGTCTCTGATCTTCACACTGGACATTGCACCTCTCTTGTCTGTTCCTTTGCACTGGCTGACTCTCCTATCTGAAGTCCATTCCCTTCTCATCTCCACTTTATAGAATATTTCTCCTCCTTTAAAATGCAGCTAAGGACCATTTTCTACGTGTAGCCTTTCTTGGTCCCCCTCAATTCCTAATGCCCTCTTTCCTTAAATACCATACATTTCACTATCTTTTGCTTAATTTCTGTACATTT
Source organism: Phascolarctos cinereus (assembly GCF_003287225.1). Lineage (NCBI taxonomy): Eukaryota > Metazoa > Chordata > Mammalia > Diprotodontia > Phascolarctidae > Phascolarctos > Phascolarctos cinereus. The sequence continues at coordinate 32,486,674 of NW_027556291.1, forward strand.
CTTTTGCAAATATAGTACTTATATTTGTGTTTGTTGTGTCCTCCCAAAGACTGTAAGCTTCTCAAAAAGGGGAATTTTTTTCATATTTGTATTTTTATCCTCATTGCCTGGGACACAGTAGGTGCCTAATTAGTATTTTTTTATTGATTTTGTCAGATTGTTTTTTAAAAAGCACTAAGTTTTATCACTTCTGCGGTCTTCTTGTATTTATTTCTCCTCTTTTAAGATTTATTCTTTTGTGCCTCTTTGCGATTTATAAATGCATTGATTTTCAAGTGTGATTTTTTAATGTACATGTAGTTCATTAATCTCTTTTTATTTTCTCAATATTTATTTTCAGAGCTGTAATTTTTTCCTCTGAGTACTGCCTTAGCTGTATCCCAAAAACATTGGTATGTTGTCTCGTTGTTATTCATTTTACATAGTTGTTAATTGTTTCTATGATTTGTTCCTTGACCCACTAATTATTCAGGGAATATCATTATTAAATCTATATTTAGGTCTCCTTCTTTTGCTTGTGTTTGCTGTATTAACTACTATTTTTATTGTATTATAGTCTGTAATGGATGTGTTTAATATTTCTATCTTTTTACACTTAGTTATAATCTCTCTGTGGCCTAGCTTAATAAATATTTTCAATTAATGAATGAATTTATGTAGCACTTCATCACTGTTAATGTTATGATAAAATGAGATATCCATGGCATATTGCAGATAATATTAGCCCCATTTTATTTCTAGAGAAACAAGTTTGGAGAGATTTGTATTTCATATAGTTAGGATATGCCCAAGATGGGCCCTTAGGAGGGCTTAACTAGAATCTAGAACAGGAGTTCTTTATTGTGTTGTGAACTCCTCTGGTGAAGTCTGTTGACTTCTCAAAATCATATTTAAATTCATAATTGAAGAAAATGCTCAATTTCAATTAGAGATTAATGAGAATAAAGATAGTATTTTGTTTTCCCACCCAAGTTAACAGACCCCTTGAAATCTCTCTGTGGGCCCCATGTTAGATGATAACCAAGACTCCATCCAAGTCTGATGAGAAATCAAGTATCTCTAGGTGTAGAGCCAGGCTGGGAGGTTGCCCAGCATTCCCTCCCCTCCCCTTCCCTCCGTTCCCCTCCCCTCCGTTCCCCTCCCCTCTTCACATTTCAGGGCAGGAATCAGGAGCGAATTGAGTCTGATATCACGGTGTTATACTCACTTGCACTCATATTGGTATGGGCGGGCTCTAAGCTGGTGGATCCGCAAAGCATGTTCCAGATAGACATCAACATTGGTAACATACTACCCTACTATTCCCCCCCCACCCCAAAAAAACCCACAATGACCGTTCAAGAGGAAGAAACCTAAAGCTAAGAGCTCCTCTGTCTTGTGCCTTTCTGTTCTTCTGATCTGTCCCTCCTAATAGGATCTTTTCATACCGAGAAGCATATTGCTTATGACATATACACTGACTTCTAGAACATTCTGGGCACATTTTTCTCTCTTGGCTTTTGTCTAGACCAGTTCCATTTATCTTGTAGTACTTGCCATCAATTAGCAATGGACCTTCTTCTTGAAAACCCTACGTGCCCTTGAAGCTGCCTCTCCATTTTCCCATTCCAATATCCTTGAATAGGTGTGAAAACAGGATGAATTCTGGGAAGTAAAGGGGTAAATACTGCCCAAGTAGCCCCATCATATGTGGGCAGAGACTCCCAGAAGGAAAGGAAGATATTTTCATTAGGAAGTCTACTTTTTGTTTTGTTTTGCTCTGTGATTAATGCATGATGTGTGTTGTGTGTGTGTTCAGTTGTGTCTGAGCCTTTGTGACCCCATTTGGGGTTTTCTTGGCAAAGATAGTGGAGTGAGTTACCATTTCCTTCTCTAGCTCATTTGACAGATAAAGAAACTGAGGCAAAGAGGGTGAAGTGACTTGCCCAGGGTCACACAGCTAGTTAGTGTCTGAGGCCAGATTTGAACTCACTACAGTGAGTCTTCTTGACTCCAGGCCTGGCACTCTATCCACCTAACTGCTCCAATGATGGGTGTAGCCTTTTTATAATTTAAACTTCTGACTCTGTTGGCAGATTACCTGTATACTACCAGGTGCCCTGCATGCTGATAGGGGCACACACAATCCCCAAGCTGTCCTCCCCTTCCTACCTCCCCAGAACCATAACTAGGGCAAGATGAGCCAGGCTTTGCTCCAAGGTAGCAACATTTAAAGGGAGTAAAAATTTAAAATCAAAATTTTAAAAGATGGTGCAATTTAAAATTTCTTGGCAACACTTTGACTCCTTCAGCAGTATATAAACAAGTGATCTTAGCATCTGTTTAACAAAAATAATAAAGCTCTCAAGCTTAGGGACATCCTGCCACCTCTGCCATCTATCTCCTAGCTACCCCACCCATCTCAATCTCACATACCTAGTGAGTTTCACCTTCTCACACACCGCCCCCCCCGCCCCCCCGCCATGGCTTTCCCAGCAGCAGCCTCCTGCTATCCTAGCTGCCTCTCCCCATCTTGGGGTGCTGTAAGTTTTATCTCACCCAATAGGGTAGTATCTCAGGGTTTTCCCTCCACTGAAGCTGAATTTTTTAAAGTATTGCTTCTATTTGTTTTTTCATATGATGAGTTAGAAAATCCATCTGAGAGTCTTTTTAATGCTATTTTCCTCAGGCACCAAAACTAACCCACCCTGGAAGCAATCTGATACTAACTTTAAAGATTCTTTGATTTTGCATAGATTTGAAAATCCTTTCCAAGGTCATTTCTGACTTGTCTTTGAAACAATGGCTCTGGATACATGGGTCATGGCAGCAAGCCCCGGAGATTCCTCTGCTTCTGTGGGTGTGATCAAATATAGTCTGGTAATGTTTCAGGACACTCCATTCTCAGTCCATCAGAATCCCACATTGGCTTTCTCTTTAGTCTTGTTGAATGGGGCTTAAATAAAGTTACCTTTCTTCAAAGACTACGTCAGCATCTATATTTCATGCTACTTACCTCTAGAGGGGTGTTATTAATTACTTATGAGGGCCAGAGCCCAGCAGTATTGAGAGAATAGAATGTTATGAAGGAAGAAGCCAGCTTTGGCTGTCCACTTGGAGCTCCTGAAGAAAAAGGACAGTCCTTTGATGAATGCCCTTGCTGATGCCCTCTCCGTGTTTGCTTCTCAACATCAGGCCAATTCTGTGCTTCTTGCTCAAAGTGGGTATCTATTTGGCACTAGTCACACAGAGCATCCAGAACATTCTCCCCTTGCAAGGCTCCATCTTCACATCATCAAATAGAAGAGGAAATTCTTTGCCTCAGCCTCGTCACTAAAGCCATAGAAACTTGTTGTTTCAGGAAATGTCAGTTTAGTAGCAGAGTTGTTTGAGGTGCAGATTGCATTTAACTGTGTTTTGACTGATTTCAGAGGCCTACCTATTTAGCGAAAGCCCTAGATCCATTGAGCCCAGATAGATACATCTGTCTGTAGGATGGCCAGTTTATGTTGTACTGGGAGCATGGACGCAAACTATCATCCCCTCCCCCCAGCTTTATGCTACAGGGAGGAAAGCCAACTCTGACTTGCCCACATTTAATTTCCAGTGCTTTTCACAGCTCAGATTACCCTGGCGGTGATTTCCATGGGTTGTCAAAGAAGATGGGAAGTGTGAAAAAAAGAGAAAAACCTCTAAAGACTCCATTAGAAGTGCCAAGAAGACAGGAAGCACCTCATGCAGTAGGCAGCTACGTGGTGCTGCAGTGGGCCTGGGAGACACTTCCTAACTCGGTGACCTTGAACACTGTTTGCCTCAGTTTTCTCATCTGTAAAATGGAGATCATAATAGTACCCAACTTCCTTGGCAGTTGTGAAGATCAAATGAAATAATAATTGTAAAGCAGTTAGCATAGTGCCTGGCACATGGTAGGTGCTTTATAAAGGCTTCTTTCCTTCCTTCCATCTTTCAAGGAGCTGGGCAAAAGTGGAATGTATGGAACTACTTGGCTTTAATTTGACTAGGAGGACATGTGTTTGAGCAGAGGAAGTAGAGGGAGTCCCATAGCTATTTGAAGGAGGAACTTTGTACGGTGAGTAGACCTGTGAGACCCAGTTGAAGGAACATAAGTATCAGAGCTGTAGAGCTGGAAGGGACCTTATAGTACCCCTATTCCAATTCCCTTGTCTTACTATGAGGAAACTGACACTCCTAGAGGTTAAATGACTTGTTCAAGGTCACAAAGTTAGTATCTAAACAGCTGTAGATGGCCCAGCAGAATGCCTGACCCTGGGCCTAATGAAACTGAAAGTTTTGAATAGCCCAGGGACATTTTGATTCTGGCTGTTTGTGAAAGAACTGTAACAGAGGTAAGGGGGAAGGTGGATTTCTCTTTGGGAATCATATCTCCGAAATTCTTCACAGAGTTCCATACTTTTCAGCTTGCCCAATTTGAAAGAAGGGTGGGAATTTCATGGAAGTGTGGCACAGGGGGTTTGAGACAGGGCTTGGAGAAGCAAACTTAGGGCAGAGGTTTAACATGAGCTGTTCGCTCTGTACTGCAGATGCAGATGCCAAATGATTCAGCAGGGGCCAAGACTAATGTTCCTGAAGAGACACAAAGTAGAGAGGAGAGAGTGGGTACGAAATTCAATGTCCTTCATTTACCTTGCTACCCTGTTTTCATTAGAGGCCTTTTACTGATGATTTCACATATCAAGCTGGTTTATTTCGCAAGAGAATACACTGGATGGGGCCTTGGACTAGAGTTCTGAATACCTGCTGAGCCAAAAAAAAAAAAATCACTGAACCTGGGAAATAGAGAAGGGTAGAGGAGTATCAGATTCTGCTGGCGGGGGTTGGTGGGGGGAGCGGGGGCGGGGGCCAGGGAGGCTGATTACTAGACTTGGGAATCAGTACGACAAGTTTGAATTCTTCCTTGAATAGTCTTTTTAAAAGGGTATAATCTTATTTGGGCATAATTCCAAATTGTTCTCTAAAATGGTTGCAGCAGTTCACAATTCTCCCAGTGTATATCAGTGTCCCAATTTTTCCACATCCCTTCTAGTATGTCATTTTTGCCCGTGTACTAAGTGTGAGATGATATCTTGAGTTGTTTTAATTTGCTTTTCTCTCATCAATGATTTAGAGTATATTTTTCATGATTATATATATAGCTCTGATTTCTTTCAACTGCCTGCTCATATCCACGGACCATTTAGCAATTGGGGAAACGACTCATTCTTATAAATTTGACCAGCCTATGTTTGCAATACAAAGCCTTTATCCAAGAAACTAGCTATAGGGGCAGCTAAGTGGCACATGGATAGAGCACCGGTCCTGAAGTCAGGAGGACCTGAGTTCAAATTCGGCCTCAGACCAAACACTTGACACTTACTAGCTGTGTGACTTTGGGCAAGTCACTTAACCCCAGTTGGCTTAAAAAAAATAAGAAACCAGCTACAAAACTCCTGATGTTCTGTTTTCCTTCTAATCTTGACTTAAAACGAACATAATCAAGATTATCCATTTTATATCACATAATGCTATTCATAAATTCTTTTCTTATTCAAAATCTGATAGGTGATATGTTTCATGTTCTTCTAATTTACCTGTGATATCTCCCTTTACGTCTAGGTCATGTATCCATTTTGACCTTATCTTGGTAAATTGTATCTATACCTAGTTTCTGCTCTACCTGGTTCTTACCAAATAGTGAGTTATTATCCCAGGAGCTTAAATTTTGGCATTTATCAGATACAAGGTTACTATAGTCATTTACTATTGCACATTGTATACCCACTCTACTCCACTGATCTACCATTCTATTTTTTAGCCAGCACCAAATGGTTTTGATGATTACTATTTTATAATACCTTCTAGACCTTTCTTTTACATTTTTTCCATTAATTCATTTTATATGCTTGACCTTCTGTTTTTCCAAATGAATTTTATTTTTTTTTCTAACTCAGAATAATCTTTCCTATTTTAATTGGGATGGCACTGAATAAGATTAGATCAGATAGAATTGTCATTATATATCCTAGTCTACCCATAAACAGTATTTCTCCATTTATTTAAATCTGACTATTCCTAAAGAGTTTTATAATTATGCTCACATAGTTCCTAGGATTGTCAAAGCAAGTATACCAGGTATACTTCCATAGACAGTCTTCTTGCAGGGCTTTGTTCATCATACATAGAAATGCTGATTTGTGGTTTTATTTTATGTTTTGCTGCTTTGCAGAAATAATCATTTCAACTAGTATTTTAGTTGATTTGTTAGAGTTCGTCACATCCGCAAAAAGATGTTTTACTTTCTCATTACCCATTCCAATTCTTTCAATTTTTTCCCCCTTCTCTTACTGGTATAGATAGCACTTCTAGTACACTATTGAAGAATAGTGGCAATGATGGGCATCCTAGCTTCACCCCGATTTTATTAAGAAAGCTTCTAGCTTATCCCCATTGCAAATAATGCTTGCTGATGCTTTAAGCAGAGTCTTATTTTAAAGAAAAACCCATTTATACACCTATGCTCTCAAGTGTTTTCATGTTAGCACATCTTTCTGCATCTATTGAGAAATCTTTTTGTCATTGATAGAATTAATCATATTAAGTTTTCCATATTAAACCAGTCCCATGTTCCTGGTATAAATCCCACTTAGTTATAGTGTATGACCATAGTATGCTGTAGTCTGCTATCTAGTATTTTATGTAGAATTTTTGCATCACTATTAATTAGTAAAATTGGTCTGTAATTTTCTTTGGTTTTGCTCTTCCTGGTTTAAGTATTGGCACCATATTTGTTTCATAAATGGAGTTTGGTAGGGCTTCTGTCTATTCCAAATAATTTTGCTTAACCTGAGAATTAATTGAGCTTAAAATTTATCTGGTCCCATTGCTTTTTTTCTTAGAAAGCTTTTATGGCCTATTCTTTAATATTTTTTTATAAGTTTTTAAAATTTGAATTATCAGAAAAAAACTATTTTAATTTCATCTTCATTAGTGGTATATCTACCCTTTTCATTTTTGATACTAGTGCTTTTTTTTAAATTGTATTTAACCAATGGTTTTTCTATTTCATTTTTTCCCGTAATGCCAGCTCCTAGTTTTCTTAATTCAATGATTTTCTTACCAAATTTTGCTAATCTCACTTTTAATTTTCAGGATACCCAATCTGGTGTTTAACTGGGAAATTTTTTTTCTAGTTTTAAAAATTGCATATCCAGTTCATTGATTTGCTCTATTTTATTGATAAGCATTTAAAGGTATAAATTTTCCTAATTACTGCTTTTGCCACATCCCATAAGCTGATATGCCAGCTCATTATCATTCTCCTCAGTAAAATTGCTGTTTCTATGATTTGTTCTTTGACCTCCTCATTCTTTGATATTAACTTAGCTTCCGATCACTTTTTAGCATATGTCTCTTGTATTCATTGACTTTGTAAATTTGGATGCTGTAGCATTTGGTGGGTGTTATTGTTGGTATTAAAAGATACCTATGGTATCTTTTTAACAGTGTAGTTTCCCTGCTTATGTTTTGATTAAATCTATTTTAACTTTTAACTGTCCAAGATCATGGTTGCTATTCGTGCGTTTTTTTCCCTTAAGTGTCAGCTGAAACATAGTCTAGCTCTTTTATTTTTACTCTAAATACTTCCCATTTAAAAATGTGTTTCTTATATAAACATTGTCAGGTTCTTGTTTTAGATTCATTCTTCTATCCATTCACATTCAAAGTTCTAGTTACTAGTTGTATATTTATTTCCCTATATCCCCTACCCTCTTATTCTTTTTACCTATCCCTCCTCAGAATCTTAGTTTACTTCTGACCACTGCCTCCTTAATCTGCAAAACCTTTGCAAATCCCCTATCCTATGCCCATGCCCTCCCATTTCTCTCTAAGTTAATAAAACTTTTATACCCAGCTAGATGCGTCTTTAGCCCAGTTCTACTGAGATTAAGATTCTGGTGCTGTCTACCCTCCTCCCTTCACACTGGAAAAGTTCTTCCATTCATACCTTTTGTGAGAATTTGCTCCATTTTACCTTTCTCTACCCAATTGTTTTGATCACCTCAGTCACAATCAACTTAAATCCAATCCCTCTATGTATAATTTCTAACTATCCTAACAATGGCATTTTAAAGAGTTACAAATATCATTTTCCCTTTTAAGACAATAAGTTTAACTTTATTAAATATCTTGTTGATTTGTCCCTCATTTACCTTCTTAGGTTTCGTCTGATTCTTACATTTCAAAGTCAAATTTTCTGTTCCAGTATGAAGGATGTAGTGTCATCCCTAGGGAGAATTCAGGTCTCAACCAGTACTAGGAGATGGAAGAAACAAGAGAGGAAGAGGCTAAAAATGAAAGGCAATTTGTTAATTATAGAGTGGGAGTTTCAGAGGGGAGGGGACAGTGGAACAGGCAGGCAAATCTAGGATAGTAAATTGGAAGGTAGGCCTGAGGTAGTTTTTAACAGGAAGGAAAACAAGGCACCAAACATGTCCCTTATTATTTCACAAGGCAATGCCAACAAAGTAGATTCCCTCTTAAACCAGACTCATGCCCCCATAGCTTTTAGTATGTATTAGTACTTGGCCTTAGGACAGTGTCTTAAGTACTTTCCACAGTGGTTGTCACATAGTGTTTAATAAAGGATTGTTGATTGATTGTCAGTTGAAGGGATGCCAAGTTGAGGTTTTTTTTTTTAAGTGTTTTCTTTCATCCGAAGAATAATGAATAATTTTCTGATACAGAATCACAGAATTTCAAAGGTGGAAGAGGTATTAGTGTTCATCTGTCTTGCTGTGTACTTGGTTGTTCTGCATTTGCTTGAAGGTATCGAGTGAAGGGGGAACCTGCTCCCTCCTCAGGCAGTCCATTCCCCTTGAGAATTGCTCTCACTGTTGGGAAGTTCTTCCTGTCTTCAAGCCAAGATTGATACCCCCATGACTCCCACTTCAAGTTCTTAGTTCTCCCCTCTGGGCCCAAATAGAAAGAACAAGGCTAATCTCTCTTCCACATGATGGTTTTTCAAGTACTTAAAAGTGAGTCTCATGGCACCTTTGAGTTTTCTTTTCTCTAGACTAATCGTCTTAGTTTTCTTCAAATAATATTCTTATAGCATGATCTTGAGACCCTTCACCCATCCTGTTCCTCTCTTCTGGACACACACTTTGCAATTTATTAATGTCCTTCCTAAAATATGGTGCCCCGAACTTGAACACGATATTCTTCCTGTACAGTTAACATCAATTATTCCTTTGGGTCTAGGTGAAATTAGAGGAGTCTGGAATAGATGTAACCAAGAGTTCTCCCAGATAGCATTCTTTTTAGATTTTTAAAAATGCTGGCTTCACTTCCAGTGTTTCGACTTTGCAGCCATATCCCCTTATCCCCGCCACAACCCAAAGACTGGTTTTCCAGAAGTTGCCTGGCAGGTGTAGCCTGAGCCAGTCATTGTAGCATGCTCGCAACCTTGAACCTCTGAGGTTCAACCATGACTTGGGTACTGCTTCCATTTGAATTGTCTTAGGAAGATTCTGAAGATTACCCAGCAAGATAAGGTACCGGACACTGAGGTCCTTTCTCCAGCTGAACTGCCAAGCATTCAGACCACATTGTAGAGAGGGCAACTCCAATGGGCTGGCCATGTTGTTCAAATGCCAAACTTGCATTTGCCTAAAAGACTATCTTATGGAGAATTCAGAAAAGGCAAGCACTCCCGCAGAGGTCAGAAGAAGTGATATAAAGATACTCTCAAGGTCTCTGAAGAACTTTGGAATCAATTGTGAGATATGGGAGACACTGGCACAGAACTGCCCAGCATTGTGTGCTCTATGAGCAAAGCAGAATTGCAGTAGCTCAAAAGAACCATGAGATGCACAGATTAAGAGCCATCTCCACGCCAAACGTTCCTACAGACTATTTGTGCCCGACCTGTAGTCGAGCCTTCTGAGCATGCATTGGTCTCATTGGCCACAGCTGGATGCACTGTACCTTGACCCCAATATAGTGATGTCATTTTTGTCCTCTTCAAGAATAAAGGACAGCAGCCAACCAGACTTGCTATTGCTCTGTCTTGAGTGGCAAACAGCACATCTTCCTCTCAGAAGTCAGAAAGCTGACACTGAAGGGTTGAATTAGTATGCTGGAGACTCATTCATTACCAGAAGTAACCAAACAAATGACTCTACCATCTAAGAATGGCCCTGCACCACCATCCGCAGAATAGAGAAAGAGGTAGCAATTTGTCAGTTATTTCTATGTCTATACCCTATACAACTTTCTTAAGTTAAAGACCCTGTACAATTCCTATTACCTCTTGGTGCTTTAAGCAACTTCATAAAGACTTTTACCCTGCTGTAAAGGTATTAGAAGAGGGAGTTTTCCTCAGCTCTAATTCCCTGTATCAATAAAATCATAGGTATGTTCTCTATCCCTACCCATTCAGAAATTAGGTGTGGAGTTGTTGTATCTCTTTTTATCCTTAATAAAAATGGACTTGTTCATGTAAAAATGGCATAATAAAACCATGATGATCTTGAATGCAGATTTAGGAATTGGGGGACACAATCGTGGCTAGTCAAAAAATTCAGAAATTCCAAATTTCATTATTTTTGACAACCAATAGAAGAAGAGCAACACACTGATGGACCTAATAATTCACCATCACCTGAACATGTTTTTGATGCTGCTTTGATGGATCTGCTGAAGGAATTCAGCTCCCAAAAAATCTATTCTCTACGCTGACATCTCTGAATGATCCTATAGAAAAGAAATCTATTACTGAAGAATTGTGCAGATGTGAGTTCCATGTTACATGTAGGCCAGATGCTGTCTGGCCTAAGTTATTTCTGGCTGTCCTATAAGATACTGGATTGGAGAAGAGGGCTGAATACTTGAATCACAATCATATTTAGTATATATGATAATAATAATAATGGCTAGCATTTATGTAGTGATTTCTCTTTGTCAGGTAGCATGCTAAGTGCTTTACATATATTATCTCATTTGATCCTCCCAACAACCCTGGGAGGTAGGTGCTATTGTGATCCCCATTTTACAGATGAGGAAACCAAAGCAGACAAGGTTAAGTTATTTTCCCAGGGTCACACGGCCAGTAAGTGTCTGAGGCCAAATTTGAAGTCAGGTCTTCCTGACTCTAGGCCCACTGCTCTTCCTGCTGTGGTACCAGATGCCTATATTAGAGGTTAGTTATTTTCAAGTGAAATGGTAACCCCAACAAAGATAAAACAATGTAATGCTTTCCTCCTTTCTCTTATGTCCCCAAACATTTGTAGCTGAAGCCTCCTCATCTCTGAATGTAGGTTCAGTATCGCCCCAGGCTCTGGGGCTAATCCTTCCCATAGGTAAGGAGAATTTAAGGAGCATTAGGCCCTTGGCTCTGGGGCTAAGCAGAGTCAGCCTGAATACTTGTGCTTCTATCTCTTTGAACACTGATTCCTATAAATGGAACTCTGTTTGCTTCTCCTCTATCCACCCCCACTTGAGTTTCAGATTTGGCTTTCTGATTAGTTCCCTTGAAATGAGGTCCCACATTATTTCACTGGTCCTTTCCAGAACTGGAGTCCTAACCCCCTTATGCAACCCTTGTCCTTTTGCTTCTTCCTTAATATTTGCTGCTAGGCTTCCCTTTTCCATCCTGTCTGCTTGTTGGGCCCTCCATTTATTGTTGCTTACCACTAGAACCCTCAATATTGTGCATAAACTCTCCATTATGGATTTGGCAGCAACTATTTTGGCTGCTTAGAAATATTTTCCTCCCTTCCTCCTGGAGTTTATTCTATCTTCTGTGATTGGTAAGCTGATCAGATAGCTGAGTTGAAACAGTGTAGGGCAGTAGATCTTGGGTCAGGAAGAGCTGAGTCCAAATCTGCCTGTTAGTCACATGTCTAGATACAAGTCACTTCAACTGTGAGTCTCGGTTTCCTCATCTGAAAAGTGTGGTTAATAATACCAATAGCATCTAATCCACAGAGTCATTGTGAAATGCAAATAAGATGATGTACATAAAATTAAATTTAATCCACCAGAAAATCTATTAAGTGTCCCTGTTTTCAAGGAGCACCTATTCTCTACTGGAAGAGAGACAGCTCCTGCCTCTGACACTTAACTGTGAGCCTGGGTTTGTCACTTGCTACCAGGCAACGTTCTCTAATCACTGAGCCAATCAGTCAGTAAAGATGAATTAAGCACCTACTTTGTGGTGGGCACTGTGCTGAATGCTAGGGAAGGAAAAAGAAGGAAAAGTAAAAGACAGCCCTTTCTCTCAAGGAGCTCCCAGTCTAACTCTCTAAGGTGATAAATCACAGAGTTGGTGTTGTTCAGCATTGATAGAAGTCATTTCCTTACCAGGAGCTCTTTCCCCTAATGAAATTGTTGTGGTCCAAAAGAAATCATGTTTTATTACTATTATTATTTCTCATGTTAAATGCCTGCTATGTGCTTGGCACTGTCTTGTGACAGTACAGAGGCAGTATAAGGTATGGCCAGTTTGACTTTGTGGGCAACATGTGGTTAAGCCTTGAAGAGTAGTGAGATTTAGCTAGGCAGAGAGGACAGGAAAGGACTTCCTCATCAAGTGTGATATAATTAAAAGAAGATGTTGTTAAAGAGAGACTGTCTGGTTTTCATGGGGTGGCAGTATTCCATGGGATAGCGTGAACAATGGCATAAAGGGTGGCATATTCACGAGAAGATATGAAGAGTGTGGCCTAGATGGAACAGATAATAGATTTGGGGACAGTAGTATGAGATAAAATTGAATAGGTCAAGTGGGGTAGGATACCTAAATAGAAAAAAATAGATGGCAGGTTGGGAGATGGTGTGCAATGAGAGTCCCAGGTCCAGTTGTACATGTTGCAGGATCAGGGGCTCTGTTTGTCATCCTCACCCAGAAGGGATCATTCTCCCAAGAGGCTGATGGATAAAGTAGAATTCCTGGTCACTTATACTGAGAATCATAAATGCCACGTAGGCCAAGGTGCTTGTGTCTTCTGGTTAGTGCATTCTCTTCTCAGTAGGGAGGGATACTAGGCCCACCAAATTAATATCACAAAGCAGCTCAGGGGGAATGCTACCAAGCCACACCATCTCCATCAACGGAACAAATTTACTAAACAGGCCAGATGTTAATACTGCTTGCTCAAAGTAGACCCTCTCCTTGAATAGAGCTGTAGATAAAAAGACAAGCTTCAGTTCTCCTTATTTAACGTGCTTTATCATAAAAAAAAAACCCATACATTTTGACAATGCTTACTTCATCTCTGGTACATTGCCATTTCCATTTTCTCAGCAGGATTACATTTCACATTGATGTTATCCTTCTGAGGGAGGTAGCAGAGACTCCTTTCTGAGATTTGGGAAGTACTGAGGTATTATTTGCAGTATATTTACAAACCACGTTTTAGACTAGGTTACTCAGTCTAAGGCAGCTGGGTGGCCCAATGGATGCAGTGCAAGGCTGGGAATCAGGGAGACCTGTCTTTGACTCCAGCCTCAGACATTCACTTGCCATATGATGCTGAGCAAGTCACCTTTAATCTCTTTAGGCCTTAGTTCCCTCATCTTTAAAATGGGCATAATAATAGTACCTGCTTCTCAGGGTTGTTGTGAGGAACAAATGAGGTAATACATGTAAAGTATTCTGTAAACATTTAAGTCCCATATAAATGCTCATGATGACCAGTACTATTACTCCCAAAGGTGGCTAATTGCATGCATTCTGAGTTGATTCTTATTAGGATCCGATTCATAAGGTAACATTTTTCTGACTTTGTCCTCACATTCTTACTGGGATCGTACCCTGTTTGAGTCCATCTGCATGAACTCTAGGAAAAATAGCATGAACAGACAGTATGTTTGGGGAGAGTAGTGTGTGATAAAATTGAATTGGCCATGTGGGATAGTATATCTAAACAGAGGGAAAAATTAGGTGAGGAGTTAGGAGTAATACACAAACCTGACACATAAGTGTGTTGGTATAATGATTAGTGGACTTCTACTGTTGGGACATTTGTTGGGGCTCTCTGTCAAAAAGAGAGCAGGTAATCATCTTTTGGCTTGCCTTAGTGATAATTTCACCCTTTAGAAAGTAGAGGAAGCAATTATGAGAACTTCAGCCTTGAATTTAATTGCCATAAACAAGGGTGGGCCAGTTGCTAAAAAAGAAACAAAAAAACAGAAACAACAACAAAAAAAGCCACAATAGGAATCTTGGGAGTAAGTGGCCGCTCCATCATGGTGTTCATCATACATGAGTAAAGGAAAGCCATGCATAGTAGGATATGCGCCCTACAATTCAGAGAAAGAATAGATAGGCCCAATTTTTTGCAAGAGAAATTGGCTCAAGAAGACTAGGAAACTCTCAAGATGAAATTCTATGTTCTGAAGCAGAAATTATTTCATTAAGGAGGAAGAAAGGTAGCCACCCAAGGAGACTGATGTAGATGCACAGGGAACTCATCAACTAATTCCAGTTTTAATTATTTTATTAATTTATTTTGATTTATCAACAATCACTTCTATAAGCTTTTGAGTTTAAAATTTTTCTCTTCCTCCCTCCCCTGCATTTCTTTTCATTAGTTCACTTGATATTCTGGGCCATTTGTTATTCCAAATGAATATTGTTATTATTTTTTCTAACTCTATAAAATAATTTTTGGTAGTTTGATTGGTATAGCACTGAATAAGTAAGTTTGCTTAGGTAGAATTGTCATTTTTATTATGTCCTCTCATTCCCTAGGCCTACCCATGAGCAACTGATGTTTTTCTAGTTGCTTAGATCTGACTTTATTTGTGTGAAAAGTGTTTTGTAATTGTGTTCATATAGTTCCTGGGTTTGTTTTGGTAGGTAGACTCCTAAATATTTTATAATGTCTACAATAACTTTAAATGGTATTTCTCTTTCCATCTCTTGCTGTTGGACTTTGTTGGTAGTATATAGAAATGCCAGTGATTTATGTGGGTTTATTTTGTAGCCTGAAACTTTGCTAAAGTTGTTTATTATTTCAAGTAGATTTTTACTTGATTCTCTTGGATTCTCTAAGTATATCATCATATCATCTGCGAAGAGTGATAGCTTTGTTTCTTCTTTGCCTATTCTAACCCATTCAATTTCTTTTTCTTCTCTTATTGCTAAAGCTAATGTTTCCAGTACAATATTGAACAACAGTGGTGATAATGGACATCCTTGTTTCACCTCTCGATCTTATTGGAAATGCTTCTAGCTTGTCCCCATTACATATGATACTTGCTGAAAGTTTCAGGTAGATGCTACTTATTATTTTAAGGAAGACTCTATTCCTATGCTCTATAGTGTTTTTAATAGGAATGGGTGTTGTATTTTGTCAAAAGCTTTTTCTGCATCTATTAAGATGATGATGTGGTTTTTGTTAGTTTTGTTGTTGATACAATCAATTATGTCAATAGTTTTCTTAATATTGAACCAGTCTGACATTCCTGGTATAAATCCTACCTGGTCATAGTGCAGTATTCTTGTGATAAGTTGCTGTAATCTATTAGCTAATATTTTATTTAAATTTTTTGCTTCTATATTCATTAAATTTGACTATAATTTTCTTTGTTTGTTTTGAGTCTTCCCGGTTTAGGTATCAGCACCATATTTGTATCATAAAAAGAATTTGGTAAGACTCCTTCTTCACCTGTTTTCCCAAATAGTCTATATAGTATTGGAATTAATTGTTCTTTAAATGTTTGATAGAATTCGCTTGTAAATCCATCTGGCCCTGGAGATTTTTTCCTAGGGAGTTCATCAATGGCTTGTTCAATTTCTTTTTCTGAGATGGGGTTATTTAAGTATTTTACTTCCTCTTCTCTTAATCTGGGCAATTTATATTTTTGTAAATATATCCATTTCACTAAGATTGTAAATTTGTTGGCATAATTGGGCAAAATATTCCTAATTATTGTTTTAATTTATTCTTCCTTGGTGGTGGATTCACCCTTTTCATTTTTGATGGTGGTAATTTTTGGTTTTCTTCTTTCTTTTTTTAATTAAATTAACCAAAGGTTTATCTGTTTTATTGGTTTTTTTCATAAAACCAGCTCTTAGTTTTATTTATTAGTTCAATAGTTTTCTTAATTTCAATTTTATTAATTTCCTTTGGTTTTCAATATTTCTAATTTGGTGTTTAATTGAGGATTTTTAATTTGTTCTTTTTCTAGTTTTTTTTAGTTGTATGCCCAATTCATTGATCTCCTCTTTCTATTTTATTTATGTAAGCATTTAGAGATATAAAACTTCCCCTAAGAACTGCTTTTCCTATATCACTTAAGTTTTGGTATGTTGTCTCATTATTGTCATTCTCTTGAATAAAGTTATTGATTGTTTCTATGATTTGTTGTTTGACCCATTCATTTTTTAGGATTAGATTATTTAGTTTCCAATTATTTTTTAGTCTATCTTTCTGTGGCCCTTTATTACATATACTTTTTGTTGTATCATGATCTGAAAAGGATGCATTTAATATTTCTACCTTTCTGCATTAGATTGTGAGGTTTTTATGCTCTAGTGCATGGTCAGTTTTTGTGTGTATGCCTGGTCACTGGTTTTGTGTGGTGGGGCCTCCTATGCTGGCAGTTGGAGGCTTTAGGGTTCTAGCAGCTTACCTGGTGTTGGGCTAGAATCAGCAACAATGGAACTCTAGGGGTGGGATTAGGTAGCCTGGACCCTGGAAGTTGCCTGCTCATTCAGACCTTTTCTTTCACTTTCTTTGGCTCCTTGCAGATGGATGTTTCACTGCTTTGGGATGTTTCTCCACCTGGGGCTTTCCCTCTTGGAGTTCTGCTTCCCAGAGTTTTGCTGAGGCACTGGGAGACTTGGCTGCTGGAGAATGCCTGGCACGTGGTGGTTTTCCAAGCTGGTTTCCACTGGTTCCCCTGCCCATATTGAGACACTTGGGGGTCCTGGTGTTGGTGTTTGCCTGCTTTGCCACCTGGGGTTCAGGATCTCCCCCTAGTATGCTGGGGTGGGGCTTTCTGTTAGCTTGCTGGGACTCCTCCCATTCTATATTGCTCCCCCTCCCCCAGGTCATGAGGGGCCTTTCCCATTAATCCCTCAAGCTTCCTGGGCTACTGGACCGCTGCACCCTGTCTTTCTGCTGGTTCAGCTGTTCCAGGGTTTTTCCTGGGGTGATATTTTCTGGGCTTTCAAAGGTTAATACAGGAGGGTAAGAGCGACTTACTTCTTACTCCGCCGTCTTGGCTCCCAGAAGTGGAACCAGCCTAATTCCAGTTTTAAAGACTTGTAGAAAGGATGGAGGCAAGGACAAGTGACTGAGAATGAACACAATCGAGCATCATGATTCTTTAAGAATAATATCAGGAGGGCTAAAACTCAGAATGGGCTGAGATTGATGATGAATTCTAAGAACTACAAAAAAATCTTTTGTTTATTTGTTTATCACTTTGTTGGGGGGTAGAAAAGGGATCAAAGAAGAGGGGACTACTGCTCTGGGCAGATGGAATGATCGTAATGGTTAACAGGGAATGGATTAAGCCATTGATGTTAAACTCAGATAGAAAGGGATCCCTGTGGGTTGCTTATTGACTTAGAAAACTAATTTCCATTATCTATGTTGTATTGTGGGCAAATGGGTGGTACAATGGAATCAGGAAGATTCATCTTTGTGAATTCAAATCTGGCCTCAGACACTTACTAGCTTATGACCCTGGGTAAATCACTTCACCTTGTTTGCCTCAATTTCTTCATCTGTAAAATAAGCTGGAGAAGGAAATGGCAAACCACTCCAAGATCTCTTTCAAGAAAACCCCAAATAAGAGTTGGACACAACCAGAAACAACTGAACATTGCCCTGTTGTATTGTATTTTTATTTATTTTGTTAGACATATCCTAGTTAAATTTTAATCTTATTCTTGACAAAGCTAGGAGCCAGATTTGACACCTCTAGGCTAAACTGTTGAACTCTTATTTCGCTTATGTTTTTCCTTCTAAAGCAACATCATTGTTGGACTGCAAAGGAAAGACCCAAAATGGTTACCCAAGAGTGAATCCCTGTTCTATCAGATGAGGAAATGGTCACATGGTATCAGATTGTTCTAGAAGAGTTCAAATCACCATGCCCAATTAAACCACATTCTAGGATACTGAAAGATATGTGATTCCTTTGTGAGCTTTGAAAGATCATGGTGAATAGATGAGATGCTCGGAATAGGACCACAAAAGGCAAATGATGTTCCAGTGTGTCAAAAGGGATGAAAGTGAAGGCAGCAAGCTCTGTCAGTGAGTGACCTTGAAAGATGCCTGGCAGTATTCTAGAACACATTGTCAAGGGGATAATTTGCAAGCCTTCGATGGGGAAGCAGTGATGATGACTAAAGGCCTGAATGGCTTCACCCAGAACATAGCCTCCAGACTAACCTCATTTGCCTTTGGGGCAGGGTATTAGAGGAATATTACAGATATAACAGACCTGCTTTTTAGCAAAGTTTTGGGGAAAATCTATCCTGCCATCTTTGTGTTAAGGTGGACAGATGTGGACCAGTTGAGAATATGGTTTGGTGGATTTGTAATTGTTTGAATGATTGGACTCAAAGAATAACCATTAGTAGGTTAAAATCAACTTGGAAGGGATTTTCCATGCTTGGTCCTGGGTAGTTCAACAATTTTATCCCTTGGTAGATGTGAGATCATAGAGCCAGAGCTAAAAGGGACCTTAGAAGTCCTCCAGTTAAGCCCTCTCATTTTACAGGTAAGGAAACTGACACTCAATGAATGGGCTTAATAACTCGTTTGAAGACATAGATGGAAGGTTTGTTCAGTCTGGAAATGATATAAAGCTAAAAAGGACAGCTAATTGGTTGAATGTTGGAGCACAGATATGCCATCCTGACACTCTAGAAGAGTGGGACTAAATGAACAAGATTACACTTAATAAGTTCTACGCTTGGGTTCAAAAAATCACTTCCTAAGTGTATGGCAGGGGAGGTTGGGCTAAGTGGAAATTCTGGTGCTGAAACGTGGGCATTTTAGGGCAATTCTGGCTCAACATGAGTCACAAGTATAGCATGGCAGCTAAACCACTTAATGCTGTCTTACACAGCATTGAGAGAAACGGAGTCTCCAGAATAAAGGAGGCAATCCTTTTCTCCTACTGTGCCTTGGTCAGGCCATCTGCACAGTACTGGCTTCATTTCTGAGCATGACATTTTAGGAGAAAACATAGATAAGTCTGGAGAAGCAGAAACTTAGAGGAAACCTGTTAACAGTCTACTAGTATTTGAAGGGCCATCATGTGGCCTCCAAATGTCAAGGAAAGATAAGTGTTCTGCTTGGGCCTGAGAGTAGAAATAGGAACCTTGGATGGAAATTTAAGTTGGATATGAGGAAAAATGTTCAAACTCAGAGCTCACCCAAGGTGGAATGGGGTGCCTTGGGGGGTGAGGGACTCCTCTCCTGAAAGTCTCCAAGCGTTTGTTGGAAATGTAAAGACAGCCTGTGAGGTCCCTTCCAGCTCCAAGATTCTGTGATTTTGTGAAGTAAAAATAAACTCAAAAGTTTTGACTTTATCCTGTGGGAAATGGAAATGCTGTGATAGTTTTTCAGCAAGGGCTGGCTGCGATGGAAGCGGTCTTGAGGTGGGTTAGCCCAGCAGCTGTTGATGGATGGGCAGGCAAAGAAGCCCCAGGTAGAGAGCCTGGATATTGAGGGTCTTCATGCATGTATCAGAATGGTGGCCCTAGGAGTAGAAAGAAAGAGACAGATGGAAGGACATTTTTTAAGGAAGAAAGGACAGAAGGATTTTGTATCTGATGAATGAGAGGGATAAAAAAAGGGTTTATCTCAGGATTTCCTGTTCTGGAAAGATACAAGCTGATAGAGAATTGTACTTGATCCGGTTAACAGATTAAGTGGGCTCCAAAGAAAGCATGCATGATAATCACTAAAATATAAAGATTGGAATTTACCAAATAAATATTTGTATTACTAATAACAGCTAGCATTTACATAGTATTTTAAGGTCTGTAAAGTAATTAATTTTGTCCTCGCAACAACCCTGGAAGTAGCTGTTATTATTATGCACGTTTTATAGATGAGGAAACTGAGGTAGTCCGAGGTTAAATGACTTGCCCAGGGTCGCATAGCAAGTAAGTGGCTGAAACCACATTTGAACTCAGGTCATCCTGATTCCAAGTTCAGTACTCTATTCACTGAGCTATATAACTGTCTCGATTTGTGTACATTTCCTCCTCCTGGCATCAGACACAACCCATCACTGTTCTGTCAGCTCTGGCTTAGGCACTGTGATGTATGCCTAGATGTACCCATTAGGTAAGTGTTTTTGTCCCTGAGCATAGACGTGTTGTTCTAATATTCTCATGATTCCTTTATTTTATTGACTACGTTATTCACCAAAACACAAATATGAATACCTACATTGATTTTGAACAGTGGATTTCCTCAAATAATTTTCTTTCTGCAGAATTTTATATCTAGGTCTCCAGTGAGAATGGCCAACATCAATGCATTTCAATTAATCGATTAATCTTCCAAATACTTTCCCAGCACACCCCACTGCTTCTTACCATCCAGATGAAGCCAGTTCTTTCTCCAGCTCAGATTCACTTATCACCTTTTGTCTCCTCCTTCGCCAGAGGAGGACAGTTTAATTCAATTCAGCACACCCCAGGCTCCCAAATGAATGTACTCTTGTCACTTTGAAAATGTCATTGTCACTTGGAAACATCTGCAGGAGAAGTACGGAAAGGGATTCTGCTGTGACACCTGAGATGTTGTTTCAGAAACTTAAATTGAGTCACAAGGGGGAAACTTGAGAGATTAAGGGAACAAAAACAAAATACCAAGGTCAGCAGTGTGGGTAATAGCATGCTGAAATGGAAAGAACACTTGGTGTTGGAAGGCTAGGATTCAAATATTGCCTCTGCTGCATACTAGATGTCTACCCTCAGGCAGCTGGGTGGCACTACAGTAGGGAGAGGACCTGATGTACTCATCTTCCTGAGTTCAAATCAGGCTTCAGATACTTCTTAGCTGTGTCACCCTGGGCAAATCACTTAACCCCATTTGCCTCAGTTTCCTCACCTGTAAAATGAGCTGGAGAAGGAAATGGCAAACCACTTCAGTATCTTTGCCAAGAAAGTAGTCATGAAGAGTTGGACACAACTGAAAAATGACTGCATCACTGAAGCAAGCCACTTAACCTTACTGAGACGTTCTTTTCTTATCTGTAAAATGGGGGTAATAATGTATGCCCTGCCTACCATTCAGGCTTGTCATGGGAAAAAATAATGTGCCTAGGAATTATAAAGCACTACACAAAGAGATGACATTTTCACCAAGCTATGATCTTATCCGTGTATGGTTATTCCTTTCAGTGATACAGATCACATCCCATCCTTTCCTGTCCTTCCTGTTGAACTATTTTTCCTATGAATTTTCTGCTGGGGACCTTCCTGTAGATTTCTTGACATTGTGCACTTACACAAAGGTGGATGCAGACTGTCCATCAGTTTTCTCTTTTTCTTGGTATCTGAAGAGCCCATCTCCTTTTCTAGTCAGGTTATATGTTTGATGAAAGCCTTTCCACTACTTCCTGTGCCCAGCCTTCTCATGCTGACCATATGTCTCTCTAGTACCCTTGGTGTGACCTCCAACTCTCCTTCTTCCAACCTGGTGGGATTTCATAACTCTGGGCATAAAACATGCAAGCCATTATTCTAGTAGGAGAGAAAATTACACAAGTTATTGAGCACAATACATCTAACAAGGGCCTACTATGTGTGATTTAGCTCAGACTCTATCCTCAAGTAGTTCATTGTCTGGTAATTGAAGGGGCATATTATTAAAGCATTCTCCAACATTCCAGAACCTGAGCATGCTCTCTTATGTGGTATAACAATATGAAGGGCTAATGAGAAGACCCTCTGGAATCTAGCCCTTGCCTTTCTCTCCTGATTCCCAATCCAATGTTCTGTCCACTATGCCTTGTAGAAGATTTTAAAGGTGGTAAAGATGGGTAGGAGGCTTTTGAAAGCCAAGCTAAGTAGTTTGAATATAACCTGTTAGGCAAAGAGAAATATTTGAAGGTTCTGAGCTATAAGTTTCCAGGTTTGGCTTTGAGTCTGAGGTCTCCATCATATTCTTTTGGATGCACCAGTGGTTGACTATTAAAAGAAATGACATTGATCCCTGACTTTTGACCATCATCTGGGCAAGGTTAGATGATGACTGCAAACTAAGCATTTAGTTGACAATTCAATCACAGAGTTCTGGCTAGGGGTAGATTTCTATAGTGGAGACAGTAAGCCATAGAAGAAAGAGTGCTGGCCTTGGCGTCTAGGACATGAGTTCAAATTGCCGCTCAGACAGTTATTATCTGTGTAACCCTGGGTAAAACACTCTGCCTCTGTGGGCTTCACATTTTCCATATGCAAAACAAGGAGGTTAGAAAAGATGGTCTCCAAAGTCCCTTTCAGCTCTAAAGGTAGAGATAATTTGCATTTTTTTCAGATAATCTCTGCTAAACACTGTCCAACTCAAAACAGTCTTTCTTGGGGGAAGCAGCTGTTATGTATAAAGCACTGTACTAGATGCTTGTAATGGAGGGAAACAGCCTGGAACTGTGATTTCATTGGATTGGGCAAACCTTGATGTGAAAATCTTTTCCACCAAAGCCTACTGCCAAGTCCATCCTAACTTTGGATTTTGGAGAGTTACTTAGGGCGTTGATGTTAAAGACAGGTCTTAAAATGACTCTTTCTGCCTTCATGGCCTACCCTATACCCATCTACTGCTGCCTCTCAAGTACTTATAGTAATACTTTATATTTATATGCGACATTAAGGTTTGAAGAGTGGATTTGGGCAGCCAGGTAGTTCAGTGGATAGAGCCCTAGGCCTGGAGTCAGGAAGACCCAAGTTCAAATCCAGCCTCAGAAACTTACTAGCTATGTGACCCTGGGCAAGTCACTTAACCTCTGTTTGCCTCAGTTTCTTCATCTGTAAAATTGGAATAATAATAGCCCCTACTTCCCAGAGTTGTTGTAAGAATCAATTGAGATAATATTTGTAAAGCTTTTAACATAATATTTGGCCATAGTAGGTGCTGTATAAATGCTAGCCATGAGGAGGAGGAGGAGGAGGATGTAGGCTCTCTAAAAGGCTTAGTGTATTTCTAAGCTTTAATAACTTCAGAAGTATAAATGCTGCAAGCTTACCAAAAACATAATTTGAAAGTTTAATTACTTAAAATGTTGATATAACCACTGTTTCACAGTATGCCTTACTCTCAACAACCTTTATATTTAAAAAAAGGAATTTCGTCAGCTGCTGCTTAGTGACTGAAGGGATTATATTTGTAATTCTACCCTTAAGATCATCCAAAGAATGAGATCTTGTTGCATACACAACAGTTTTGATGTGATCCCATAAGAAAAAGTCTAATGGAGACAGATTACGTCACTTAGCTGTAAGGCCTCCTTTGCTGATTCACCAATCTGAGAAAGTGTCATCCAGAAATCATCTCCCACACAATGCATAATGACAGAGTATCCTGTCTGGTTAAAATTAAATATTTAACCTAATATTCAAAATTCACAAAGCTGAATAAGGATAAAGTAGATTTAAATAATTAAATTTTCAAATGATGATTTTTTTGTAAGTCAGTAGCATTTCTTCTTCTGAAGTTATTAAAGCTGAAAATTGCACTAAGATTTTTGGGACATCCTGTATACATACCTATTGCCCTTCTGTCACTGAGCAGCAGCTGATGAATACTTTTACAAAGTTCAGATGTAAACTCCTTCAGAGCCAACTCTTGTTTCTTTTTTGTCTTTGTATCTCCAAAGCTAAGCACATTGTCTGGCGCATCTAAGAACTTAATGAATGCTTGTCGATTGATTATCGTCATGATGACCCTGTGAGGTGTGGAGGGCAGGACTTAGCCTTGTTTTCAGTGCTGTTTTACAGTTGCGTGAAGAAACTGAAGCTCATGAAAAAGGGAAAGGAGGCCCACTCCGTGACCGACTGCTGCTTGGAACTGAATTCACAGTCCAAGACTAGACAGTCTTTGAACTACTAGGTAATTGCAAGATCGAGTCAGTAGAGACCAAACAGCCGTGAAGACAGACTCAGACTGGAACAGAATGAAGACGATTAGCATTAGCCAAAAGAAAGACCTTTCTTATTGCCATGCAGGAGAGGGCCAATTTTCTCTAAAGGAAAAAAAAAATCCTTTCAGAAGGATACCAAGAGCAAGGAGCCAAAGCCGCCTTATTTAAGAAAAAATAACGTTCATAGGTCATAGAGCCATAGATTTAGAGCCAGAAAGTGCATGTGGTCAAATCTTGATTTTTTGTTTTTTTTTAATAAATGAAGATCCTGAAAGCCCCCAAAATTAAGTGGCTTGCCCAAAGTAGTGTAGAAATACATGGCAGAATCCAAGTCCTTTGACCGGGAAGCTTGATATAAGGTTAGCTGTATTGCTTTTCAATTCACTATGAACCATTTTCCTGATCAGGGATTAGGTATTGTGTGAGGGGGAGGGGAGGGGAAGAGAGGACAGGAGAGGAGAAGGGAGGACACCAGAGGAGAAAACAAGAGAGGAGAGAAGGAAAGAGGTAATGCAACATCATCCCTGAAGTTTGGATGGGGTGTGTGTGTGTGTGTATGCATGCGTGTGCACGCACACTAGCTATTTAAAGAGATACTGTAATTACAACTTTAAAAACATTTCCTTCTATACGAGGCTTCTTGCATCAACAATTTTAATTAAATCCTGTTGGTATCCAGGGTAATTTAAACCAGTATCTTTACACTTTAATTTACAAATACAAGTGCACAGTAAAGGTAAAGAGAGGGAAGGTGTGGAGAGAAAAAGACTTGGTGTTTTGTGTAAAAATGTCAGAAGCGATTTAATATCCCGTGCTTTCTTGGCAGGGAAAAAAAATTGGTTGAGTCCTATAGCCAAAATTGCATCATTAATCAGAATATTTTGCATTATTTATCATTCCCAGGTGTATGTTTCTGGCACTTGTGTTTGAATGTATGGAGGGGAATGTTGGGGGGGGGGGAGAGAATGTTGCATCTGTCACCTAGTGCCCACTTTAGATTCTGGGAAGTCGCTATTGAAAGGCCACCTGTGGAGCCCTGGTTTCCTTAGAAACCTTGAAACATTGATTGTAGCTTCATGGAGAATGGAGCTTTAGGGTTTTGAATGCTTTTTCTAAAGGACGGATATGCCATTGCTGACCACACACAGAGTCAGTGAAAAAGGCAAGGGAATGATCCATGCAGAGATGTCTTTTTCTTCTCTCACCTCACAGGAGACATTCAGACAAGGTAAGATGACAGTCACTTGCTGGGGACCCAGTAGGAAGAAATTCTCATTCAGGCATGAGATGAACTAGATGGCTTTGGAGGTCCCTTTTAGGAGCAGCTAGGTGGCACAGTGGATAGGGCACCAGGCCTGGAGTCAGGAAGACTCATCTCACTGACTTCAAATCTGGCTTCAGACCCTTACTAATTCTGTGACTCTGGGAGAGTTACCTAATTCTATTTGCCTCAGTTTCCTTATTTGTAAAAATGAGTGGGAGAAAGAAATGGCAAGCCACTCCAGTATCTTTGCCAAGAAAACCCCTAATGGAGTCATGAAGAATTGGACATGACTGAAACGATTGAATAAGAGGTCCCTTCCTATTCTCAGGTTCAGGGATTTTATATTGCTCATAGTCCAGCCTGATCTCAGGGTCTTTGGTTTGTAGCCTCCTCCATTGCTTCTTTGACTCTGAAACAATTGAGAGGCGAACCTCTCTGAGGCTTGGGATCTGTGGTGATTCAGGTTGGTGTTTTCTGAAGTTCTGATACTAATGTTGAAATGACTTCATGGGTTGATAAATACATTAGTACATTGGTACCCTTGAGACTTGGAAAAGAACTAGTTGTGGGCCCCTAATACATTGGGTATATCCTCCACAGAAGATTTATGGGAGAGCAGGGACAAGAATCACACAGGACAGTAGAATACCTACAGGCTCCACAGAGACTGATGGCCATCAGAGATCATAAGCTTCAGGGTCCCATCCTTAGCAGAGGGCCTGCCACAAAGACCCTTTCACTCATCACAGATCCTGTGTCTAAGAGAGCCAGAAGCACTGGTGGGCTTATGCCAAAGGGGATCCGTGTCAATCTAGGATCGTAATCAAGTTCATCAGAGATCCCAAATCTCAGGGTGTCAATGATACTGTGTTTCTAGGGACTCATCAGTTGGGTACTGAGTGCTTGCACCTTGTGCAGGTTATCCCTTGTTGTGTTTGGCTGATCACCATCCCCACTTTTCTAATCAGCTGGGTCATAGATTTCGAGTTTGGAGGGGCCTAGGAAGTCATCTAGTCTAGCTTGTTGGTTTTCAGATGAGTTAACTGAAGCTCAGGGAAATTCAGAGATTTGAACTCACGTATTCCTTACTTCAGACTCAGGGTTCTTTTCTCTCTACCATGCTACTGCCTTTTTTCAGCTACCCCCTGAGGAAGTGGTACCCTGCATCCTTGCCAAGGCCAGCCCTTTTCTTTGTACCATTGACCTCCTTCCCTTCTGTCTTCTTTGGAAATTTGCCCTTGACCATTCACTCTGTTTCCCATCGTTTTCTTCTTACCCCTTGGATCCTTTTCTTTCACTTGCCAATGTACTCAGGTCATCTCCTCTCCTTAAAAAGTCCCCTTCACTTGACCCTCCTTTCCTCTTAGGCTGTAAGTCTTTTCCCTTTCATTTTTGAACTCTCAGAAGGAGTAGTGTATATTTATCACCTTGGTTTCCTCATCTCCTATTCAACTTCTTTCAATCTGACTTATGACTTTTGAACTACTAATTCCAATGAACTTTTCTTAGTCTTCATTCTACTTGATTCTCTGCAGCTTTTGACCCTCTTGACTATCAGCTGCTTCCATGTAATTTTTCTTGACTTTGCTTCTATGACATTTCTCCACCACAAATGTTAGAACTCAAGTGAAATTTAGACTATGGGACATAAAAAACTTAGCAGAATCTTAGATATAGAATATAGAATGTTAGAACTCAAACAGATATTTTAACATAGAACATAAGCCTTGGAAATTGAGAGCCATCTGAAAACCTCAAACATAGAATTTGAGTGCTCAGAAGATCCTTTGAGTGTAAGAAACAGAACATCTAAATTGGAAGGTTTGGATATGGAATGTCATTAATGGCTATAATCTCACATTTGAAAATCTTCTCTCAGTGCCATTTTCTAGCCTCTACTTTCCATTCCACCCTCCTTTCTCCTTCTTGCTTTGGGAAGAGTAAACAAATTCACACAACCTTTCCTAGAAAAGATATGTTACTCCATTATCTAGTAATTCCACTAATTAACCTTTCACTTCTCTGACCAAAACACCCAGCCCTGGCCACCAGGATTCTGTTGTTGTTCAGTCATATCAGACTCTTTGTGACCCCATTTGGAGTTTTCTTGGCAAAGATACTGTAGTGGTTTGTCATTTCCTTCTCCAGCTCATTTTACAAATGAGGAAACTGAGACAAACGGGGTGAAGTGACTTTCCCAGGGTTACACAGTTATTAAGTGCAGGAGGCCAGATTTGAACTCAGAAAGACTCATCTTCCTGACTCCATACCCAGCACTCTATCCACTTCACCACCTAGCTGCCTCCCCAAAATGATGGGATTTGGATGATGGTTGTTCAGCCCTTTCTGTCTCTTCATGGCCCCATTTGGGGTTTTCGTGGCAAAGATACTGGAGTGGTTTGCCATTTCCTTCTCCAGATGATTTTACAGATGAAGAAACTCAGGCAAACAGGGTAAAGTGATTTACCCAGGGTCACACAACTAAGTAAGTGTCTGAGGCCGAATTTGAACTCATGAAGATGAGGCTTCCTGATTCCAAGCCCAGTGCCCTATCCACTGTGCCAAGTAGCTGCCCATTCTATTTGTGTTGTTTTCCTCTATTAAAGTATAAATTCCTGGAGGAATTTTGCTTTTTCATTTGCTTTCCCAGCATTTAGCATAATACCTTGCACCTAAGAAATGCTGAATATTTTTGTTTCATTTATTCATTAACGTAAATAAAATTACATTAACATTTTGGCTACCCTGTCTCACTGCTCACCCATATTGAGCTTGAAGTCCACTAAAGTCCTCATATCTTTTTTCCTCCTAGAATAACTGCTGTCTAACCAGGTTTCCCTCATCTTGTTCTTTTAATGCTCATTTATTTATTCCCAATTTTTAAAATTCACTTTTCATTTATTCCTGTTGGATTGAATCTTATTACATTCAGTCCTATACCCCCTGCAGCCTGTCAAAATTTTTCTGTATCCCATCCTGCCCGCATAGATCCCCAGAATAGAGAAAGAATAGGTCTATCATGGTCTGCCTTCATCAGAAGGCATCTAGTGTGTCATGTTTTGTTCTGGGCGCCACCATCTAAGAACATTATGAAACTGGAGAATGTTCATAGTGGGCCACCAGGATGGTGAAGAACCTGGAATCTACGTCCTATGAGGGTTAGTTTAATGAATTAGGGATATTTTAGCCTGGAAAAGAAAACACAAGAGTCTGGAAACATTATAACTTTCTTCACGTATTTGACGGTTGGCATGTGGAACAGGAATTAGACTTGTTCTGTTTAGCCCCAAAAGGCAGAATTAGGAATAATGAGTGAAAGTTACAAAGAGATCATTTTAATCTGGACATCAGGAAGACCTTCCTAATACTTAGGGGTGTTCCTAGAGTGGAAAGGATTGCTTGGAAGGGTTTTGGGTTTCCCCTTTGTTGGAGGTCTCTAAGCAGAGTTTACATGACCACTTGGGCATGTTTATAGTATGACTGTCTTATTGGGAAGAAGGCAGAAGAAGTGTTCATAATATTTTCATTGCAAAATCCTTGAACTAAGCATGTAGGAATAGGTCTTCACTCCAAAGGGGAAGAATTCTTAGGAATGGGGAGTGTCTTTCTCATGCAGAGAGCCAGGAGGACAAGAATGTACTTCTGTTAATCCATGGTCAAGGAGTATTAAGTTAAGAACAATGTGTGTAAACGCCTAAAGCCTGAGATAGGACTTCGCTTGAGGATGGGATAGCATGAGAGAAGAGAATTCCTACCCAAAGCCTTGGGCTTCAAACTCGGAATTATGGCACAGGGAAATGAATTCTAGAAGCACCAATACGCCTACAGTTCTCCCTACTCTCAGTCCATTACCTTGAGACTTGGGGCCAGCAAGGGGACTTAGCTGGGATAACAACTCACATTTCTATAGCACCTTAAGGCTCACATCCTGTGAAGTAGGTAGTATAAATATTATTGTTTCCATTGTCACATGATGCTAAAAAAACCACGTGATCATGGACACAGTAAATGTCTATAGCAGAAATCAAGTGCGGCTCTCTGGACTTGAAGGCCCATGCTCCAATTACCGTAGGCCATTCTGCCTGTCTACAGAAGCATTGAGCACGAAGAACGAAACAAATTGAGCTCACTGCATATGCACGAAAAGCTGAAACTAACTGAAAATACCTACGTAACACTATAACAACACAAAGGGATGGTGTGTTATTTTCATGGAGTAGGAGAAAAGAAATGAACCTAGGTCTTTCCCTGCAGGCAATCTGGGCTTTGGGGACACCGGTAGAGAGGTGAAATGGTAGCACGCGGGGAACCCAGGAGAATAGCATCACAGATGGGGTAGCTCCAGGCCTTTGAAATTGACAAGATTTTTGCTGAGAGCCCAAATGACTATGATTCATGCATAGTTTTGCAAAAGTAATTTCAAAGAAGTATAACGCCATGTACCTATGGGATTCTTTGCTTTCAGAGTGAAGAACATTTTCTTTGGCAAGTTTGACTGTGTAATGCCTATGCATTTCTTGATCTTTCTTTTATTGATAACCTGTTTTTATATCACTTTCTTTTCTCTAAATAGCCATCTCCCCCTCTCCTATCCAGGAAACCATCCCTTGTAACAAAGATTTTATAAGAAATCGAGAAAAAAGCAGTTCAGCAAAACCAAACCACACATCAGCAGTGTCTGACAGTATGTGCAGTATTCTACATCCATAGGTCCATATTTCTGTCAAGGAAGTAGAGTGGTACATTTTCTCAGCTATTCTGTGGGGCCAAGCTTAGACATATTTGGTTTTGTTTAGCTTGGTTTTTTTGTTCTTTCCATATATATTGTTGTCATTATTGCATCGATATTTTCCCAGCTCAGATTACCTAAATCTGCCAGTTAAGATAAGTCTTTCCATGCTTCTCTGAATTCTGTTTTATTCATGTACCATGGTTAACCATGGCTTGATCAAAAGGCATCTGCTTGTTTCCAGTTCTTTGCTACTACAAAGAGTGCCACTACACATATTTTGGTGCATGTGGGAACTTTCTGTCTCTGACATTTTTAGGGTATATATCTAGTAATGGATTTTGGGTCGAAAGATATGGACATCAGAGTCAGGACTTGACTAAAATGTGAAAAAATGTGACTAAAAAGTCACTTTATTTGTGTAATCTCAAATTGCTTTTCAGAATGCTTGGACTGATTCGTGGACATCTGCAGTGTATTAATGAACCTTTCTTTCTATAACCTCTGCAGCATTAGCTCTTCTCATTTTTTAAAGAAATAGTTTCTATATTTTGTTTTTACATCTCCAAAATCTCCGTCAACAGTCATCTCCCTCCTCTTCCCAGAGAACCACCCCGTATAACAAAGAATTTTCTTTTTGGTTTTTTGGGGAGGCAATTGGGATTAAGTGACTTGCCCAGGGTCACACAGCTAGTAAGTGTCATGTGTCTCAGGCTGAATTTGAACAAAGAATATTTTTTAAAGGAAAAAAAAATGATTGAGAGAAAAAAAAATCAGTGAAACCAATCAGTATCTCTGAAAATATGTGCAGTGTTCCATATCTGTGGACTTCTCCCCTCTGCAGAGGAGTGGTGTGGGGTACCTGCTCATCTCTTTTCTTTGTGGCCTTATTTGTTCTTGGGAATATGGCAGCATGAACTTTTGATTATTTTGTAGTCATTTTTTCCATTTCCGTTGTATTGATTTTGGATGTTATTTTCTCGGTTTTGCATCAGTTCATATGTCTTCCCCGTGCTTCTCTGTATTCACCATTTCTTACAGCACAGCAGTGTTAGATTGGATTCCTATACCAGGACTTGTTTAGCCATCCCCCAGTCAGTGGTCATTTTGTTGGTTT
This sequence comes from Phascolarctos cinereus, assembly GCF_003287225.1. NCBI lineage: Eukaryota > Metazoa > Chordata > Mammalia > Diprotodontia > Phascolarctidae > Phascolarctos > Phascolarctos cinereus. The sequence goes on from NW_027556291.1 coordinate 32,517,904, forward strand.
CCAGTTTTTTGTAACCTTATTAAAAGTGTTGTTATAAATATTTTGATATACATGAAGACTTTCTTCTTAACAATGCCCTCCTTGGGATATATGTCTAGTAGCAGAATCTGTGAGTCAAAGAATAAGGATATATTTTAGTCACTTTGCTTAATCCCAAATTGCTTTTCCCAATGCCTGTACAGATTGACAGTTCTGCCGACAATGCCTAATGTGCCTGTCTTTTCACAGCTCCTCCAAGTTGGACTATTGCCATTGCTTATCATCTTTGCCAATTTACTAGGTATGAAGTAAAATTGTAGGGTTCTTTTGATATGCATTTCTCTTATTTTTTTTGTCTTAGAGCATTCTTTCATGTGACAGCAAATGGTTTGCAGTTCTTTTGAAAATGGATCATATCCTTTGACTCTTTAATTTATTGAAGAATGGCTTATGTGTGTATATATGTGCATGTACATATATGAATGTGTATGTATATGCATATACACATGTGTGCATATGTGTAGATATATACACATACATGCATGTTACCTGCATATCTTAGATATCAAACCCTTCTGAGGAAAATTTGATACCAAGATTTCTTTTCCAATTCAGCTGCTTCCTTTCTTATTCCAGATGTGTTAATTTTATTTTTATAGCAGCTTTTCAATTTCATGTATTCAAAATGATTTACTTTATCTATTGTAATTGATTCTATCCTTTGTTTGGCTAAGAATATATCTCCAGCCCATAGTTGTGAAAGGTATTTGATCTTCCTTATGACTGGAGGGCTGGAGAGCAGAGTAATTAAGTCCTCTCAAACCTTCTACTTAAAGAAGGCTCAACATTTTCTCGCCATCTCTTCATTTCCCATCAGCTACTCTGCTTGGTTTCAACTCCATGCTCCTGTGCCAAATACCCTCTGGTGGTACCCCCTCTTTTCAGCTTCCTTTTGTATATTATCTTTCCCCATTAGATTGTAAGCTTCCTGAGGGTAAGGATTGTCTTTTGCTTATTTGTATCCACAGTGTTTACTACGGTGGCTAGCACATAGTCAGTGCTTAATAAATGTTTGTTAACAATCACTATTGACTAGAACTATATTATCTCTAATAATTTTCTATGGCATGATCTTTGATATTAAGATCATGTAAGCATTTGGGATGTACTGTGGAATATGGTATAAGGTGTTGGTCTGAGCCTAATTTCTGTCAGACTGCTTTCCAGTTTTCTCTACGGTTTTTATCAAGTAAGGAGTTCTCTCTCGTTTCCTGTTCTCCCTTGTCTACTCTGTTTCATTTATCTGCTCTGTTTTTTAACCAGTACCAACTGGTTTTCATGGCTGCTGCATTATATTATAGTTTAAGGTCTGGTAATGCTTTTGCTTTTTCATTCCTATTTTTTTTCATTATCTACCTTGATATCCTAGATCTGTTTTTTTCTTGATAAATTTTGTTATGATTTTATCTAATATTATAAAGCATGCCTTTGATATTTTTAGCATTAAAATTGCAAATTAACTTTGGGAGTATTGTCATTTTTATTATATTGTCTTAGCCTACCATTCCTGTTTTTTAAAAAATCATTTTTATTAATTTTTTGGGTATAAGATGAAGCATTAGTTGACTTGCGTTTCTCTTTATTGATTTGGAGCAATCTTCTATATGATTGTTAATAGCTTGAAGTTTCTCTTTTGAGATCTGTTTACGTTCTTTGACCATTTCTCTGTTGCTCGGTGGCTCTTGGTGTTATATATTTGTATTAGTTTGCTATTTATCTTGTAAGTCAGCATCTTATCTGAGATATTTGATGCAAATTTTTTTCCAATTGATGCTTTCATTCTTATGCTATCCATAAAATTCACTTAAAAGCTTTTCAATTTAATGTAATCAGAATTATCTGTTTTGTCTTTTGCTGTCATCTTTATCCCCTTTTGGATTAAGAATATTCTCCCTATCCATAGATGTAAAAATTATCTGATGTACTTCTCTTCCAATTTTTAACGCTGTGACGTTTTGTATTCCTGTTGTACATCTAGTCTGATTTTACTGTGGTATGTGGTGTCAAATGCTCATTTAAACCAAATTCCTGCCAACTTTCTTTCCAATTTCCCCCAGAAGTTAGCTCTACCCCAATTAATTTATGTTCTCAAGTTTGTCAGATGTGGTTATTGAATTTGTTTGTGATTCCTCTTCTCTAATCTATTTCACTCATCTGTCTTACTGATTTTTTTTAACCAGTAGCAAATACTTATATAATTACTACTTTTTAAAAGAAAAATAATTTGATATCTGAAAGTGTTATTTTAGCTTTGTTCTTACTTTTTCCTGATTGACTTCCTTGAGATTATATACTTTTTTGTTCCTCTAAATGAATTTTATTATTATTTTTGTCTAAGTATAAAATACCTCTCTGGGAGTTTGTTATAGAACTAAATCTATAACTTAATTTAGGCAGCATAATTTTTGTTACATAGTTGTAGTCTAACAATGAGCTCTAAATATCTTTCAGATTGTTTGCCATTAGTTCTCTAAGGAGTATATTTAAATTGCATTTGCAGTCTTCAGTATATCTTAGTGGATTGATTCCTTGATGTGTTATGGATCTTGCAGTTCCATTTTGAATGGAATTTTCTTTTCTGCTATTTCTTTTTATAGAAATGTGATGGCTTTTTGTGGATTTGTTTTGTATTTGCTACTTTACTAAACTTATTCATTGTCACAGTAAGTTCTTTTGAGATTCATTGGTGTTCTCTGAGTAAACCGTCAAGGTATCAGCAAATAAGGATGGTTTTGTCTACCCTTTGCTAGTGTTTAAGCATTTAATTTCTTGCAACAGGGAGAGGGAACAGCTTTGCTTTACTTTCATATTTATTGGGGGCATTTCTAGTGTGCGTTGATTACAAATAAGCTTGCTGTTGGTTTTAGATTTGTAGTTTTTTATTATATTAAAATGTTGCTTCCATGTCGATTCTAAATAGGGTTTTTAGTGCGAATAAGTATTATACATTGTCAAAGGCTTTTTTTTCTCTTGCTTTTATCAATATAAAGAGGTTTACAATGCTTTTGTTTCTCTTGTAATTATGCTAATTGTTTTAATTGATTTACCTAATATTGAGCTATTCTTGTATCTTGGGATAAATCCAACTTGGTCATAGTGAACAACTTTTAGATATCTTCCTATAGTATTAATATTGGTCTATAGTTCTCTTTCTTTGCTTTATCCTTCCCTGGTTTGAATATTAAGAATATGTTTGTCCATTAATTAGTTAATCAGCAAGCATTTACTAATCATGTACTATATACAAGTGCCTATGCTAAGTGCAGAGGCTACAAAGGCTAAAGTGAAACAATTGAGGAGCTTATGTTTGAATATAAATAACATGCATGAATATAAATATATAAAGACACATACTTGATGAATACAAGGTAGTTTTGAGAAGAAGAGCACTAGTCCCTTGGGAGATCTGGGAAGGATTCAGATGGAAGATGGTACTTAAGCTGAATCTTGAAGAAAACCTGAGATTTCAAGAGACAGAGTTAAAGAGGGAATGGATTCCAGGCCAAGAGGACAGCCAGTACAAAGGGATGGAGATGGGAGATGCTGTATCTATCACATGTTCAGAATAACAAGGACAGCAGTATGGCTCGACCGTAGATGAAAAGAATATCTAATAATACTGGAAATGGGGGGCAGCTAGGTGGCGCAGTGGATAGAGCACCAGCCCTGGATTCAGGAGGACCTGAGTTCAAATCCGGCCTCAGACACATAACACTTACTAGCTGTGTGGCCCTAGGCAAGTCACTTAACCCCCATTGCCTAGCCAAAAAAAAAAAAAAGACTGGAAATGCAGAAAGAACCAGGTTATAAAAAAAATATGTGTCTGAAGTGTATGTATTTGATAGAGAAGCACTCACTGGTCTTTAATGAGTGAAGGGTAGAGTGAAAGTCAGAACTGCTCTTGGGGAAGATCACTTTGGGAGCTGTGAGGATGAAGCAGTGGAGTATGGTGAGACTTGAAACACAGACACCAAAAAAGGAGGCTGTTGGAATGGAAAGAGGTGATAAGGGCCTGAATTAGGATAGAGACTGTGTGAGTTAAGAGAGAAGAACCTATACAAGAGATGGAAGGAGAAGCACAGAAAGCAGTAACATTCAGTATCTGATTGGATATATGAGATGAATGAAAGTGAGGAGACTAGGATGAAACTGACATTCTGAAGCTAGGTGACCAAAAAGATAGTGGTGTCCTAGACAGTGATGAAGAATTACTAATTGTCTTTGGCTTCTATTGTGCTCCAGCAGCAGGGCTGAGTAGTTTTAGTAGACACCATATGTGACCCTGCTGCTCTATAACTTACAAATTGTAATGACTAAGTTATAACCTTATAGCATTTGGAGTTCCACACATATCTTACCACAACATTTTATTTTATTTTTATTACCAGTGCATATCCATCATGTCAAAGCACCAAAAAAGAAAAAAAAAATCATTGTACTTTTTTGAGCTTAGGGCCAAGATGGAAATTTTTCTCAATGAGAAGAACCACTCTCAACCACTATATTATTGCAAAATGAATGGCTTTAGAAATTAGTTTTTGCTTGATGTTTGTTAATGAAGTAATTCCCAAATTACAAGACAAAACAGCACTAATAATGTGAAAAACTTGAATGGGGGTAAAGTCATGACAACCAACATTTCACTCACAATTAATATCAGCCTGCTTTATACATTGCCTGTGCTGTCAAAATTTAAAAGAAGTCAGAGCTCCATTCCCACACAGATTTGCAACAGACATATTTTCTGAGCTCAAACTGTAGTTCCAGCAGCATTTTGGTGGGATCTGAATACAAGTTCAAAAGAGAATCCATATTTCAGAATCCATTTAACTGTACAATCTAGGGGCTCTCACTTAACTTTCAATTGGAACTGATTATAATCTGCAAAATAAAGACATGCTAAAAGGCAAATCTCAAGAAAAGAATCCAATAAAATTCTGTAAATGTCTTCCAAGTGACAAATATACACAAAACCATATGCTTATGGATATCAGTATTTGGCAGTACCTTTATGTGTCAAGAGACATCTTCAAAGATGAAGTACATAAAATCTCATTACTGATCAGCATTAATAGGAGAACATTTGCAATTTGATTTTGCTGATAGGGAACGCTAATTTGGAATGCCAGTTAAGTGAAATTATTTCCTCCTTAAAATAACTCCTTTCATGTTAGTATACCCATATTACAAAAAAGTATGTTGTTATTATTACTATTATTATTATATTCTGATTTTGCCAGTGAAACTTTATGCATATTTCTTTTCTCTCTTGATATATAAGTACCTATATAATATTCTTGATTTTGCCCCTTGGCCCACAAAATCAAAAATATTTACTACCTGGCCGTTTACAGAAAGTCTACTGCTCCCTGCATTGTACCAAGGGCAGCTAAGTGACGCCGTTGGGTGGAACACTGGAACTGAAGTAGGAAGACCTAAATTGAAATTTGACCTCCAATACTTACTAGCTATGTAATTCTGGGGAAGTCACTTAACACTGTTTGCCTCAGACCATATTTCGCCTTTGGACTGGATTTCTTCTAAGATCCTGTTCAGCTTATAAATTCTTTACCTTTAAGACAAATTTCCATGGACAAAAATTGAACAATATTCTTCCTCCCATTATCACTGATTATCCTAAAGTTTATTCAAATCATATTGGAATTTATATCTGGGGGATTCCCCTATTTCGAATTCAACTCCTGAGGTCATAGCATATTTGTTCTAAATGAAAAGCAATTATCTTTCAACTAACTTATCTGAAGCTCTCTCTGAAAAGAAGCCATTGGTATATTGAAAGATCTACAAATAGATAAGATCAATTATGCATACATGTAAAAATTAGCCAATTATGGATAAATTATGCCATTTAGTTAGTAGTTTTACAAAATATAAATCTTTCCCACAAGTAGCTTTACCCCAAATTGTAAGTTTGCTTCTGACCATCTGGTTCTAACAAAAGTGACAAGATTTCAATTCTCCCCTGTAGCTGCTGAATTAAAAAAAAGGAAATGAGAAAAAAGGGGGAAATGTTCTACAGAGAACATGGCTATTTTGGAAATAAATGATACATTCGTTGGGATAAATTACAAGGTATCAGGCACGGCTAGAAAAGCGAAGGGCATAAGTTTATACCTTCATTTCTTCAAAGAGGATACTTTCACATGTGTGCTATTCAGTTTGAAAGCAGCTACTATGTAGGCTGTTTGAAAAATATTTTGTAAAATATGGGAAGGATCTATGATTTTCTCAGCAGAAGGAACTTCCTACGGTGGAAATTTGTTGTTCGGTCATGTCTGATTCTTTGTGATACCATTTGAGGTTTTCTTGGCAAAGATACTGGAGTGGTTTGCCATTTCCTTCTCCAGCTCATTTTACAGATGAGGAAACTGAGCAAATAAGATGAAGTGACTTGACCAGGGTCACACAGCTAGTAAGTATGTGAGGCCAGATTTGAACTCAGGAAGATGAGTCTTCCTGACTTCAGGCCCAGCATTCTATGTACTATGGCACCATCTAGCTGCCCCCAATGTTGGGAAAGACCACCATCAATGCAAATCAGAACATGGCTATGACTTAATTACTAAAGAAGCCCTTGGCAGTTGCCTTAGATGATGGAGAAAAAGTGTTGATTGAATTCAAACATTTGTTAAGTATGTGACACTGTTATCCTCTAGGGATACCAAGGCAAGACAGAAACCAAACTCTGCCCTAAAGGAACTTATATTTTACTTGGGAGAAACTGCTGGCAATAAGGAACTACAAATACACACTGAGTAACTGGGGAGAGTTAGGAAAGTCCTCACATTTTGAGATGGCTCTTGGGCTGACTTAAATGACAGTGGAGATTCCAAAGATAGAGGTGAAGCTGGTGACAGAGAACATTAGAGATGGGATTTTTGACACAGATCTTCCTGACTCTAATTCTAGCACTCTGTCATTAATGGATAGAGCTGAGCTGCCTCTATGGTTTTTTCTTTTTTCTTTTTTTTTTTTTCAGAAATAAAGAATGGATAAGAATTTAGTCCATTTACTACCCAGAACTCTCTGGGTTCTCAGTTACCGTTGTGGTTCCCCTGTCTTCTAGCTAGGGTTCTTTTGCACTTTGAAACAAGCGTATTCCTACATTCAGTACTTGATGGGTTGTGCAGTGCATAGAGTGCTGGACTTGGAGTCAGGAAAAACCGAGTTTGAATCCTGCCTCAGATGTTTAGTAGCTATGTGGGCAAGTTATTTAACCTATCTCAGCCTCAGTTTTCTCATCTGTGAACTGGGGATAATAATAGTACTAAGTATAGTACTAATAGCATCTAGGTGACTCAGGGAAGAGAGTGCCAGCCCTGGAATCAGAAAAGCCTCAGTTCAAATTCAGCCTCAGACACTTTCTAGCTGTGTGACCCTGGGCAAGTCATTTCACCCTGCTTGCCTCAGTTTCCTCCTCTGTAAAATGAGCTAGAGAAGGAAGTGGCAAAATGACTCCGGTGTGTTAGCCAAGAAGAGTGAGACCCAACTGAAGCAACTAAGAAAATTGTCCTTACCTCCCAGGGTTGTTATAAGGATCAAGTGAGATCACATATGAGTGTTTTATAAATTTCAAAGTACTGAATAAATGCTAGTAATTATGATAATAGTGATGATGAAAGCCAAAGAAAATTTAATAATTTCATTTCAAAAAAAGCATATTTGAATTTCAGCCCTTTTGCTTATGTTGGGTCTTTAGAGAGAGGCTTTGGAATCGATTACATGAAAGGACCATCCAGCATGGTGAGCCACATCAGAGAAGTTGCTGTGCTCTGTAAGCAAAGCAGAATTGTAGTAGCTCTAAAGAAATGAGATGTGCACATCGAGAGACGTCTCCTCTGCAAATGTTCACGTGGACTATTTGTCCATTAGTTCTTTTCTTCCTTCTACCCACCCTACCCAGTTCGGCTTCATCAGAAGCCTGTGAATTAGGCTAGGTAGGGATTATTAGTCCCATTGCACAAATAAGAATATTGAGGCTAAAGTCTGAACTACTACAAGGCCTTCACTGATCTTGTAAGCAAGCCATGGAAGTCAAAATCTAGAAATGTGAGCTGTTTATGGTAGTGTTCTGGAGTTGGTAGAGATCTCAGCAGCCATCTCGCCTAGACACTACCAGAAAAAGAATCCTTACTGCTTGTGGTGGTTCATTCCTTGGAGACCTCCAAAGACTATAATGACTGATCTTTTCCTTCCTTTGCCTGAGGCACCATTTCTCTTTGGTCTCCTGATCAGTTTGAGTTCCCTTAAGCAATTTTCATTTTAAACTAGAGCCCATGGACAGACACTAAGTTTAGAAAAGCAGAATGAGCCCAAATGGGGCCTACTGAGAAAACTCCAACACTTTCCAAAGCAGTTCCATTCCATTCTGTGAAAATTAGGAAATCTTTTTTGACATGAAGACTAGATTTGCTTCTCTGCATCTCTGCCCATTCCCCCTAGTTCTGTCTTTGGGGGCAAAAGAGAACAGATCTAATCATTCTTCCATACAACATTCTTTCAGGTACTTGAAGACAGCTCTCATGTCCCCCTTGAGCCTTCTCTTCTCCAGGCTAAACAGCCTCAATTCCTTTAAATGATCTTAATGTAACAGCCCTTCTGGCCGAGCTGGACTAAGTCACTTGAGGGGGTGTAAGTCACTAAAAACCCTAGCAGTTGTTTTTCTTCCCAGCAGAGAATACTCATCATAGAACCAGAATTGGAGGGTGGAGCTTCTGATTCAGAAAGTTTCAGATAGCTCTCTGAAGAGAGTTGGAGAGAGAGCGCACAGTGCAGCAGCAGCCATGTCAGATGGATGTCCCTTCCCAGGACACTTAGAGCCGGAAGCTTCTTTGCTTTCTGTGGCTCCCTTATTAAGAGAATCCAGAAGAGGGTTACTGAATTCAGGCTTCTCTGAGAAACCACTGGAACAGTGGAACAATGGTGAACGGCCTACTCCATTGTCTGTTTGTTTTTTCCGTTTTGCAGTGAGTGCTGAAGTTAATTACTAAGGGTGGCTTTGTGTTTTGCCTGCTAGTTATTTACTTTTTCTAGCCGGGGGTTTAATAAAAACAAGATCATTTTATTGGCATCTTAAACTTGTGTTTTACTTACAGAAAGTGTAAGAGGGGACGGAAATCTAGGCTTGGCAATTGAAACTTCGCCTGGGGGTCCTGAGAGTGTCTTAGGAATCATATATGCAGTTTGCATTTTGAAGGGTTTTGTTTTTAGTTTCGCTGAGAAAGGAAGCCACACTGGACCCTTACAGTGATTCGTGCCAGGAGCCATTGTGTTTTCTTTCACCCACTAGAAAGAGGGGAGGAGAGTAGAGATCTCCAGAAGGTCATGCCCTGAGTGGGTAACACTTACATGGAATAGTCTCTTGAGGGCTTTCAGCATTTTGTCTAGACTCTATAGCTCTTATTAATATTCAGTGAAATCATGCATGTGAAAGTATGTTTGAACTAGAAAGTGCTCTAGAATTGTAACCTGAAATTTGATATGAGTTGGGCCCCTATTGGATTGCATCCAAAGAAAATTAGTTACTGATGTACTGTATTTATGAGATGGTCCCCAAAGCATAGACACCATCTTAATCTATGAAAGCTTCTGTAACTGCTGCATGTCTTGGAATAGCTAGAATTGGAAGTTGAAAGGAATATTTGAACAACAATCTGGATTCTCCATGTTCCATGGAAGTGAAAGAAAGGATATACAATAACAAATGATGGAATCCATAGGAAATACTGAAATTTGACTATCCCTTACAAAAATTTCAGAAATGTAAGGATCTATGATTTTGTAGAAGAGGGTGCTCCTATCACCACAGAAAGTGAAAATCCTCTACCGCTTTGTTCTGAAAGTACACAAAATGGTGGTGCAACAACAGCACAATAATATTAACTGGCATTGAGTGGTACTTTACAGTTTTCAAATCATCCTTGATACAGAATATTATGTGATTCTTAAAAGAGTCTTCTGAAATAGGTAGTAAAGAAGATCATCCCCATTTTACCGATGAGGAAGCTAAGGCCCAGAAAAATCTTACCCATAGTCACACCACTAGGAAATGTCAGAGGTTTTACTTACTCCAGGTCCAGCACTGTATTTACTCGGTTGTGAAAAGTGATAGATATGATAATGACTTAGTAGTAGCTAGTCCGAGAACCAAAGCCTGGCCTTGCATTCTCTGTTAAATCAAAGAAAAGTTGTACTGGGGGGGTGGGAAGGGTACAAGGAAAAATGGCTGTGTGGAATAGAAAGAGCCCAGATTTAGGAATTTCTACTTTATCTTCTTATCTCCCTTCTCCTCCTCAAAGGAATTACAGATTTCTTTCCTTTGCCCAAGGCTCACTTTCCCTTGGTCTCCGGCAGATTTCTAGTCCCCTAAAGCAATTTTTTGTTTTCATCTAGAGCTGATGGACAGATATTAATTTAGAAAGAGCAGAATGAGCCCAAATGGGGCCTATTGAGAAGATAAATGTTTCACTCCGGTAATCTCTATTCCATTGTATGCAGCAGCTGAAAAGATTCTCAATTCCTGCTTTGTTCAGGTTTCTGAGCCTTCCTGGGGACTGATTCCTCTTTTCCTCCCTTTTCGGGGCAAGGTTCACCTTGTAGCCATGGATGGTTTAACACTAAACCAAACGTATGAGGCCTTCAAACATTAGATCAATCAAGATGAGATTGCAAAAGATACAAATAGAACTCTGGAGTCAGTCAGCAAACATTTATTCAATGCTTCAATGCACCGGGACTTGCTAGTTTCTGGGGATACAAAGACAAAAGAATAACAGTTCCTGCCCTCAAGGAGCATACAGTCTAGTTAGGGGAGATCATATGTATACAACTATAATAATGTACCTTATTGAGACTCCCCAAAGCTGAAAATCTGAAGAACTAGGCGCAGAAATAGACATTGAAATATAAAGGGAAAGACCTTATAGATGCATAAGAAGCATTCATAAGTAGAAAGGGACTGATGCTTGCATAGCTCCTTTGCATATAAAAAATTGGAAAACAATGAACTTGTCTTTGGAGCATAGACCTTTCAAATCTTTGCCTCCACCTGTTCATCTGTATAAGACTCCCAAAGGAGTCTGGGAAGTATAACCTGATGAATCAGGGCTGATCCCCGTAACTAAGATGGAGTCTTTTCATGAGGGACCTTGCTCTGAACCAGAAAAGACTGTTGAACAGAAAAGACTAGACTTCTCCTACTGATGGGGTGCTTGGGTGCTTGTACTGGGACCCCAATTCCAAGACCATATTTCTCCCTAGCCTCAGAAACACTATCCCTGGCAGTTTCTCCCCAGCCCAAGGATACTATGCCTGGCAGTTACTCATGAGGGGGCCTCAGCAACATGCTTATCTCTCTCCCTAGTGCAGTTACAAACTGCACCTGAAGGAGTTATTAGTTTGAACTGGCTTTGCACTGGGTCATAAAGATATTCATACCCACTTGACCATGTATACCACCTCCCTACCTCGTTATCTACATCCTGGACTTCTCATTGTGTGTATTCTAGACCTAAGACGTATGTATACTCCCTATATCTATCTTGTCTTAACAAGATATTGATTGATAGCAAATTGAGCAACCTTCACTTGGCCCTGACCACTAGTTAACTTAGTGATGTAGCAGACCCAAAAACCATGCTTCCCTGTAGCGCCAGCCACCTCATTGGGCTTTTTTTGGTGACCTCTGAGCAGTAGATACAAAAAGTGCATGTTCCTTTAAGAACAGACCACTCCTTAACCATTCCCTAATCCCACCCTGAAACACCTAGTTAGGGTATTTGGTACATGTTTCATTCTATTTTATCCTATATAAACTTCACCTGTACCCCTCCAAGGTCGCAGTTTCCTTAAGAACCCTTGCCCGCTGAAAAGCATAACAATAAATCTGCCAACTTGACTCAAAGAATGCTTGAGTCTGTGAATTCATGCCAAATGACCCTGTCCTGTACCGCCGTCTTTGAGAGGTCTCTGAACTCCTCAGACCGCAACACTACCTCTTGCCTGGGAGGTTGACAAACCTCCGAGTTCTGATGGAGTCTAAGAGTAGAGGCTTGTGCCAGTCCTGGGCTGAGGATCATTACCTCTCCTGTAAAAGCACATGAACATTCCAGCTGAAAAGAGCATTGTAACAGAGAGCTGAGGCCAGGCGACTGAACGTGATGAAAGACTGCAGCTACTCATCAAAGAGTGAGATCCAAGGAGTCCAGCAGAAATGCACTGAGCCAAGAGCACAGAAGTCAAGCAGCCCCACGGCAGAGAGACTTTCCCAGCCCAGCAGAGTACGGTGACAAGCTAGTGAAGCAGCCCCCATGTGGCTCATATTCCATACCCCTGGGTGAACAATGGAGCACCTCATCCATCACTACTGCGATGCTTATGCAAGAGACTTTGTGAGGACTTCCCAGAGAAAGAAAGGCCGTCAAGTCCCTATGGTTCCCGAGTTGGGTGTCCGTCCCTTTAATAACTTTTATTTGATGACAGACAACTGTTGAGAATTTTTGTTTTCTTCTTATTCAATTTCATTATGCCATTCTTTCTAGAACATTTGATTGTTTCTTGTTAATATTAACCTCACCTGGCTAAAATCGATCTCATAGAATGATAGTATTAAGGGAAGATTTTTGATACTCCTGAGATAAGGAGCCAAAAGAAGAGAATATAGCATCTACAAAAATTTTTAAACTCGCCCAAAGTGATTTAGCCAACTCCATTTGCAAAAGAATTTTCCTGAACCCTTGGTTATCTTTGTGACATGTAAATCTCTTTCCCTCAGTTAACACATTGTGACTTCTTTAAAATATAACTTTACAGTTTGGCGACTGTGGAGTCTTACAAACTCAGTGTTTAAATCTGTAACTTAAGTCTGTTTACTAATTTGTCCTAACTTAAGTTTATTCAACCTTACTCGAAGGAAGCATGAAATAATGAATCTGTTTGATTAGGCCTGGCTAGGGCAGCTAGGTGGCGCTGTGGTGGGTAGAGTGCTCGGCCTGGAGTCTGGAAGAGTTCAATTCGGGCCTCAGACACTTACTAGCTGTGTGACCCTGGGCAAGTCACTTCACCCTCTTTACCTCACTTTCCTCGTCTGTAAAACGAGCTGGAAAAGGAAATGGCAAACCACTCCAGTGACTTTGCCAAGAAAACCCCAAATGGGGTCACAGAGAGTCAGATACAACTGAGCAAGTGTGACTTTTATGGCCTTGAAGCAATAAAGATTGTTAAAAAATTATTTCTCTGTCTCTGTGTTATAATGTTCTCTATAAAGGCTTTGTCAGAAACTCCAATCTTTGCTCAGGATTATTTTTCTGAATCCGGAGCTTATGCTTAAGCGCAATAAAACCTAGGTTTTTACCTTTCCGATTTCTGCATTGTGATAGATTTATGTGGCAGCAGTTACCTATCATACGAATTCAGCAGGGAGATATTTTCCCCATAACACAGCAGTTGTTTTCTCTACCTCTGAAATTGTCCTTCGAACATTTGATATAAAAGCATAATAGGAGACTAGCAACTTGTCCCAGGACTATTTCTATTTGAGCCCCATCTTAGACAGATGAGAACAACATGATAACAATAATAAAGAAATATGGGACCCATCATCCAGGACAGCCATAGAAAGATTGCCACTTACTCATTAAAAAGGAGGCAAATGATTGGTAGGTTCTCTCAGAGCACATTGCTAGACGGAGTTTCCACACCAGGAGTTCTCTACACCAATAAAATCACAGAACCAGACAACAATAATAATATTCACAATAACTATGACTGACACAAAGGCATGTCAGTTAAGCCTTGTTTCAAATTTAGTGATCTTGCT